>NC_089651.1:9545950-10175637 GCF_037042795.1 Molothrus aeneus | reverse complement strand
TTCAGGTAAACACCGAATTTGGCTTTAATCAGTCTTGCAAAATGCCCATGGAACTGTATCCACCCACAAAGGCAATCTGCTCACCTGTCGCATATCCGATGATGAATGGCAATGGAAAAGCCATTTGTTTCCCACAGATCTTGACAAAATCCCATTGTCCAGCAGAAGAATGTGTGGAGGCAGTTTAAATGTTCTTGTTGTCCCACCGGGACACAGATGTGTGCCTGTGTCCCTGTGTCCTGGTGAAGCAGCCCTTGGCAGGGGCTGTTAGATCAGATACCCCTCACAGAGGAAGCCAATGGAGATGGGCTGGCACAGAAGCTGCAGTCTGTGTCATGAGCAGGTTCTGCTGCCTTTCCCTCACTGGTGCCTGAGAACACGTGAAGGTGAGGGTCATCTACTGCATGCAGATAAGCAGGGTGTTAACTCTGGAGCCCACTGGCAGCCATCAAAGTGGGGCAGCAGCGCTTTGCTCAAACTACCTCATTGCTGAACAAAAATTGTAAGAAAAGGAAAGGTGAATTCTGTCAGGAAAAGTCAGGGAGAAGTGATGGGAAAGACTCTTTCACTTCCTACCTTGTCCAGACAGAAGGAGCAGGTTTCATCCTGTTGGTAAAATGACTGAGAAGAGCTTTGCTCCTTGTGTTTCCAGGATGCTGCTGTGGATGATGCTGTGTTAAGGAAGAAAGAGCAGAAAGATGTTGAACTTGATAAGAAAATCTTGGCTTTGCGTAAAAAAAATGAAGCACTGATACGAAGGTACCAGGTGAGTCTGCAAGTCCTTACCTTCCCCAGCTCTGATCTGGGGTCCTCAACTCACAGTGTAAAGAAGATTGTCAGCACAGTCAGAATGACTGTGTTACACAGATAGCGTGTTTGCATTGGAAACACTCAGAGCAGGGAGGTAGAGCTCTGCCTTTAGCTTAGGCTTTACCTTAGCCTTTAACTACAACTCTTGAGTTGCTTCAGAGAACAGACACTGACACTTGCCTCACTGCTGCAGCATCTCCTCGCCCATTGCCACCTTCCTCTGTCTGCATCCCATAACTGGGACACAAGTTGGTCCACTCCCTCTTAGAGGTGGAGGTGGGTCCATTTAGCAGAATTAAACAGGAAAATTAACAACATCCAGGTACAGGCTTGTGATAAGAGGTATCTGTGTTTCAGGAAATAGAAGAGGACAAAAAGCGAGCAGAACAGGAGGGAATGGCTGTTACCTCCAGGAGGCCCAAGCAGGATGGACTCACTATTACCATCACCAAAGCTCACAACGTAAGTGGTGCCTCTCCTTCACCACGGGCCAGCTCTCACTCCAGTCCTGCTCCTGCAAAATGGCATTTCTGAGAGACACCATCCACAACAAAGTTCTTTGAGCACAGGAAATACATCCTAAGCCCTGAAAAGTGTGTGTGAATTCTGCAGAGATGTGTGATGAGAGTGATTTTAGGTGCTGCACATATGTTTCCAGCCATGCCCAGGCACCTCTACCCATGTACTAAGAGATAACTGGCAGATGACTGGGTGTGTGAACAGGCACACTTGGCCCTCAACAGGTTCCAGGTGTCAGCATCACTGCAAATATGTAGGCAGAGTGTATCAGGTGTATGTGTGTGTGTCACTGGAGGCATCAGGAGTGCCTCTGAGAATGCCATAGGCTGGGAAAACTTATGGTCTCCTTAGGCTTTGGGAGTGAGCAAAGCAAGTGGCCCTGGGCCAGAGACTGAGTCCCAGGTTTCCTTCCTAATTGGATCAAATCTGATAAGCTCTGTCCACCCATCCTGGCAGCATGGGGCTTGGGAAGCCAGTCCTGCCTTAACCCCTTGGTGAACTTCTCTGCCAGAGCTCATGCAGAGCCTGCTGAGCCAGCCCACCCTGCTTTCAGCACTCTGGGTTGTTGTATCCAGGCCAGTGCATTTCTCCCCTCCCACCCTGGCCACGGCCCTCACCTCTCTCGGGGTGCGCTGCTGCACACATTTTTCTCTCATACAGGACCTGAAAGATGCAATTACCCAGACTGAACACTGTGGACAAGATAGCCCAGCCCTCTCGATGGTGAGCACCACCCTCAGCCATCCACTTGGCTTCCAAGGCCACCTTCAGCAGGACTTAGGCTTTCCCAAGCTAACTCAGTGTGCTGCAGAAAGAGATGAGGATGGCATTTCTTTCCCATAACTCTGGCATTTTAGTCTGAAATGTCAGATTTGTAAGTGCAAAGGATTTTTCAGCCCTGCTGTCTTTGTGGGTTTTGCTGCTGCGCAGACAACAAGCCTCTTGTTCCCCAGGAATGTCACAGCAGTGTGCTGGGCACAGAGAACTTCCTGGGGGCAAGGGCTGTTCTGTAGCTGCCTTCCCGCTTGTGTGCAGGTGTGTTTGGGGAAGGGAATCACAGCCCTGAGTCAAGGGTCTGGATTTGCTAATGGAAGTGGTTCATTTTCCAGGACAAAAGGGTGGTGAGTGAGAAAAGGGGAAGCCCCTGTCCTACAAGCCCTGGGTTTGGCATTGGCAGTGAGGAAGAAGAGGAGGAGGAGGAAGCAGATCATATGTTCACATTCAGGATGGGGAAGAGGATGCAGCTGGCTGTTACCATGGACAACAAAGCAAAGGTGAGTAGGGAAGAGGATTGCTCTCACACTGCGGCCTCTTGGCTTACAAAGGAGCTTCTGTTCTGCCTCTCACTTGAGCTTTCTGTCCAGCGTGTCACATCCAAAGGGAACAGTTCCCTTGCTGCTTGTTTCCTCTCATTTCACAGTTCTTCAGCACAACCTCAGAGCTACCACATGCTTCCCTCTCTATATTTGATTTCCAGGAATCAGCCCTTAGGCCTTGCTAGCCCCCTCAGCAACACCCTCCACTCAGCCAGGTGGAACCAGTTCCCTTTCTAAGGGATCAGTCAACTTCTTGCCCTCCTGGGCCACTCTGGTGTTAAACTGTATTGCTGTGCCTGGAAAGAGGGGCTTGCTTGGTGACACTGGTGTGACTGAATGAGGCACCACCATCCTTCTTGCGACCACTGCAAGGTCCCAGCACCAGAGATCCTCGGCTGTGCAGAAAACCACTCACATACAATCATCAATAACCTAAATCATAGTCAAGCAAGATGCCCCAAAGGAAAGCCAGCTGGAAAGTTTCACAAAATGGACATAAGTCCGGGAGTTTCCTTTGTTCCCCTGTTCTTTTTCCTGGCACGCCTCGGATGAGTATTTTTAACCCTGCCTCTGCAATCTGGGGCATGCCTCAGGCATGAGATGGGCACATCTCACCTTACAGTGACTCTGTATGGAGAGTGGTGTAGTTCTGACTAAGCTAAAGAGCTGGTGCCAGAGTCCCAGATCTCTGTCAGGCAGGGAATGACCCAGGACAAGCCCTGTGGAGGGGAGGAGTTGGCTCTGCCAGGCGCTGTGGCTGTAGACCTGCTCTCTGTCCCTCTTGGCTCTGCATGGATGCTCTCCTCATATGACATCTCTTACTCTGGTAGCTGGGGCACCAAGGACCAGGATTTCCCAATGTGGGACCAGCAAGCTGAGAGATCACCCAGACTGTTAAAATAGGAAACAAGGAAAGAAGACACATGTCAGCAGACACATTGAGCAGAATGTGCCTTCAGGCGAGGCAGCTTAGCCAGAAGCAAAATGGGGAGGGAGGGAGGGAGGGAAGGAGGGAGAGAGGGAAGAAAGGAGGGAAGGAGTGGTAAAGGGAGGGAGAGCAAAGGGTATTACACAGAAAATCTGGTGGTCTCCCAGCCTGGATGTGTCTAGCTGCCACATCTATGTTAAATAGCTGTTTCCTGTATTTCCTTTCAGTCTTCCATGCCATCTGCTCAATAAATGCAGGGTTAAAGGCTTTGCCAACACACCAGCCTTCACACCATGCCTTTTAACATCCAGTAGCCCAGGGATAGTGTCACCTCCCTGTAATCCAGTGATGTCCTTTGAGGCTTCTGTTGTGCTCGAGGTGTTTGGGCACAAGGTTCTTTGTGTTGGGTCTCATGAGGGACTTTCTCAGACAGCAAGTGATGAAGTCACCTTCAAATATCCTCCCAGTGCCAGACCTCCCTGGCAAGAGGTATCTGTGACCCTGTTACATGTCTAAAGGATGAGCCATCAACACCTAAACACTGAAGAGCTCTAGGGAACAGCTGTTGACTTAAGATGAATAAATGCTCGATGTACAATTTGTGGATTAATAGCTTGCTGTTGCCTTCTAAACCATCTCTGGGCTTACTTTCTTAATAAAAAAATTATGTTAAGTAGAATCCCAAACACCTCATACAAGTGCTCTGGGTAGGGCAGAGCCAGGCCAGTCTCCAGTTCAGGCTCTCACCCCAGCAGTACAGCCTAGAATTACTGAACCCAAAAGCAGAGCTAGAAATCCCCAAGGGAATAGGTAACAAGGTT
The DNA here is from genome assembly GCF_037042795.1 of Molothrus aeneus. Taxonomy (NCBI): domain Eukaryota; kingdom Metazoa; phylum Chordata; class Aves; order Passeriformes; family Icteridae; genus Molothrus; species Molothrus aeneus. The sequence continues at coordinate 10,171,243 of NC_089651.1, read as the reverse complement.
CCCACCATGTCTGTTCATCTGGGGCTGACAGGACAGGCAGAGCCAGACCACTCCTCTCCCCTGCATCAGGCTGACTCAAGAACCATCTCTGCTGAAACAGCAAAATCACACAAATGTGAAAGATGAATAAACAAGAGACTGAGGTTCTGCTGCTGGAAATACTCCAGTGTTTCCTAAAACATTTATAATATGCTAGGAAGCCCGATGACTGAGAAGCCGTAAAAAAGGTCATGCTGATGGAGGCTCTGAACAGGAAGGCTCTCTCCTCGCTAACATCTGCACTCCTGGCAGAGCCGAGGGAAAATGAGGTTAATGTGAGGCTTCTTGGTATCACATGTCATGGCAAAGGCCCTGATTGCATGTCTTCCCTACAAATCAGAGGTCTGGGTGTGCTTTTTGTTTTTAAAAACAATTTTGTAGCAACAAAGAGTTCCCAAGTTTCACTAAAGTTTCCTTGGAGATTTTGAGTACCTTTTAAATCAAGACTCCAGTAAATGTGAAAGCCCAGGGTGGAAAACAGAGTAAAATGCACCATCCTTTAGAGAGGGAAGCTGCTGAGGTTCCTTCATCCCTGGTGAAGTTGAGCAGACTTCATATGGATAACAAGAAAAGAAAAAGATCAGAGATAACGATGGATATGACTTATTAAGCCTCTCATTTCCTTGTAAGGCAAAAATAAAAAGGCACATGACCGGCCTGAAAGATGATACTTTTAAATGAGAAAAAGAATGAGTATCCCATTGTACAAAAGATGTGCTCATTTTGTGGAATTGATGGCTGAGGGCACTGGCAGGACATCAGCCAGCAACAAAGATCCTTAACAAAATAAGAAACAGATGTAAATCCATGTAGTGAAGTCATGACACTAATACAGACAGCTGTAAATAATATCTGAGAGGGGTAAACTGCCCTTGCTCAAGGAGCTTATATATCAGGTTTCTCAAGTATTCCACTGTTGAATAAATAATTCCAGAAATACAAACACACAATGACTATGAATCGATGAATTATCAAATGCTAATACACTTCAGGGGAGTAACTGCTATGTGGACAAGGTTGAAGAGAAGGAACCCCACTGTTCCCCTTCTCCTCCACCTTCTAGGCTTATGCTCTAAGGTAGCCTCACATTTTATTGGGACATGTTGTATGGGGAGGGGACAACCTCACATTTGTTTTTAAGACACAGACACAAGCTTAAAATAAAACCATCCTGCAGTGTTCATGCTGCAGATTATCCAAGCAGGGTAAATCCCACCATGCTGGTGTTGTGCTCAGCTAAACACACCTCTGTAATATCACAGATCCCTTACAGTGGGGTGGCAGCTTTATGAGCCAAGGGGTCTGACTGTTCTGCTCATTTTCTGTTCTGCCAGCCCAAAATCCTTTGCAGTTTGGGATGGCCACTCTCCTAGGAGGGCTAATGGGGGTGTCCTTAACTGAGCCTGTGCCTTCCAGGGCAAGAGGATCGTCAGCGAGAAACGCGCCGAGAGCTTCCCTGGCCCGGGCCGAGTGCCGGACCTGAGCGAGGAGGAGATGGACCATTTGGTGGCTTTCCGACGGGGCAGGAGGATGCAGATTGCCATCACCATGGACAACAAGGAAAAGGTAAATACAGTGCTAGTGACTGGCCTGTAACCTATCCACTTCTGCTGGCATGAGGAGAGCCTAGCCACAGGATGTTGGGAGACACTCTATGTTAATAGTGCAGCTTATCTCCATATCTCTGCTTTCCATCCCTGTGAAAGAAGAAAGCCGTGATCTTTTCCCTCCCCTGTGATCCTAGCTAAAGCTAGAAGCCTCCTAAACACACTGAGTTCATCAACAGATGCTGCTTTGGAAGGATTGATGAAAGCACTGCCAGATATGGGGCATGAATCTCATCTTGTCTCTTACCAGCTTTTCTTTGAAGCCACACAGCAGACTGGGACAGGAGCAGTGTCCTCCTGACTCACTGCACGACTTAAACGTTAACAGAGCTGGGCTATATCTGCCTCTGAACCACACCCTGCTGTGCCTGGCCATCACCTGCTGAGTGAGCTGGCTGAACTTTGTTAATCTTTGAAACATAATTCAAATACTTCTTTACAAATAACCTTTCTCTTTACACACACAGAGGCATGTGCTATTTTCCTCTTTGGAAGCTTTCACAGATAAGAAAGAATGCCTGCAGCAAACAGGGTCAGAGACTGTGTAGGAAAACAACACACTTGGTGTAGCTACCAACCACCCAGGAATGCTGGGGGACATCTGCAGTCCCTCTCTGGAATAGTGCCAACCATTTGCTGCTTCTACCCACACTTATCTTCAGCTTCTCCTCCTCCCCAGGGCTTACCTAAGTTCCAGGAGCTCAGGTGCTCCTTTCTTGTGGCTGCCAAGCTGTGTTTTGAATGCCATAAACCTCAAATGAGCTGCTTGACTGAGCCACTGGTAACCCCAGAAGTCCCCATGACAGACATCACCAACATTCCTGGATGTAATGGGATTGACCTGACTGCTGTTTCTGCCCTTAAGCTTGTCAAATGTACTTCTGTAATGTGGCAGGCAAGTGTCTTCTTCTGCTCTCTGCTGGGCCTGTTTAAACATTTGTCTCTGAGGTCATCAAGGCTGGGGCTGTACTAGGAGAGAGCAGCAGGAGGAGTGCCTGGATCTTGGCTTTAGATCCTGTGGTCTCTTAAGAGTATGGACTGCCCTGGAAGGTCATCTCTTATCTGGTTTTATTATGGAATATGAAATTTGAGGCTGAGCATCCATGTATGTGCTTTTGGCAATGCCTTGCTCATACTGGCCTCAAAGCATCCGGATTCAGAGCATGTGAGGGCAGGCCCAAGGCTGCACTGGCTAAAGCCAAAGACTCATGCAAGCTTAGAATCCCAGACTTGTTCAGCCATGTTCCCTGACAGCTCCATTTGCTGTTCCTGCATCAGGGAATGTAGTGAATAGATCATTCCCAGGTCACTTCCCAAAGCACAAATGATTTTATTGACCTGTTTCACGTCTCCCTTCAGCTATCTCACGTAACTTAAGAGATTGCCCCTATTTAGACTTGTCTGCTGAGGACTGTTCTTTATTTCTGATCATTCTCATTGTCCCCATTTGTGCTTTTGTTATTTTTACCATATTCTTTCAGTACAAGCAGACCAGAACTGCACATGGTATTCCAGCTGCGGGCTCTCCAGGATGTACTCAGTGACATAACAATGTTCTGGTTTGTTCTCTATTCTTCTCCCAACAAGTTTGCATTTTCTTTGCTTTTTTTTTCCTAAATAATTGAGCTAACATTTTTAGAGAACTAGTCACAGTAACACCAAAATTTCATTCCTGACTGTTAATCATAGCTCAGGACTCATTACTGTGTGTGTGTATACAAGAAGGGACATTTTTCTCTGTGTGAGTTATTTTGTATTACTGATATTGAATTTCAGCTGTAATTTTATGATGCAGGCATTCAATGTCAAGAGATCTTTCGCAGCTCTTTCCGGGCAAATTACATTCTTTGCCCTGGATGATTTAGTATCATCAGCAAACTGTCATCCCTCTCTTCAGCTCCTTTTCCAGACCATTTATGAGCATGTTGAGCAGCACATGCTCCAGTGGCACACTCCTGCTAATCTTCTGCCATGGAAACCACCATTTTCTTGCCACTTTTTCTTTTCTATCCTTTAATCAGTTGTTAAAAGAGAAACTTCATTTTCATCCCCAAATCGATCAGCTGCTGGAGAGCCTGGTGGGGTGTCAGTGGCTGGGTAGCTCTGTGTTAGGACATGAGCTGGGACCCTGGATTCAAGGATTAACTTTCAGTCCCTCATTAACCACAGCATGGTTCATCCTTTGGGCCTTTTTACTTTGTGCCCCAGCTGGTTCCCTGCTCTTTTGGGGTTCCCACAAAGACCTAGGAGAAAGAATCACATCCATCACTCCCCCTCCAGTAGCCTGGCCACTGTCAAATTTGCTTCCTCCTCTGTGCACGTGTCATATTTATCCAATTAAAGTACTTGATAGGTGTCCTCATTACCACACATTTTCTCTATTTTTATTCGTGATGAAATTCAATAAAGAAAAAAAGCCCAAACTAACAAAACAAAACAAAACAAAACAAAAAAATCCCCAAAGAGGAAAACTGCTCCCATTCTTGCTGCCCGTGGTGCTTCTGGCTAACCCCACACTGTCAGTCCCAGACTGCAGCAGAGCTGAGATAGGAGCTACCAAAGGAAACGCAAGGGAAAAAGGATGCTTTCATGATCTCCTTCTCTGAGACAGCTCCAGTGCCATAAGCAGAAAGACTCTTTCACTCTCTGTTAGCCCACAGGGCTGAAGGGACCAAATTATCCTGTCTCCTTGCAGAGTCCATCACTCTACTGCTGCAGCTCATGACCTCCAGTGCTGCTGCTGGATTGGAAGTGCCACATCTGGGACCCATCTCTGCCTGGCTGCCCCTAAACCTGCCTCAGGGCTCTCCTGCATGTAGGGCTGGAGACAATCCTTCATTTTTAGCCCTAAAAAGCCACTCCATGCTTTGGCAGTGTTTCAGGCTCATTAGTACATTAGAGCTGGGAGCCAGCAGCCCAGGACCAGTGGAGCACAATGGTTAATTAACAGGTTACAAATCATCTTTTAAATGGGCAGTTGATAGAGCTTCAGGGCTTTTAAATTGTCCTTTTATTAACAGAGTTTCCCAGGATGGTGTATCAGAAATGACTGTAATCAAGAGACACAAAAGCTGCTTTCAGGGACTAACACAGAGGAGTCAGACTTGGTGCTTTCAGAGGAGAGGAACCAAACCTGTGGCAGGAGAAACACTTGCTTTTACATTGCAGATGGGAGGGGGAAATAGGCAGAGAGGGTGGCTGAAAAGTCTTTAGCTCCCTTCAGGCAGCACAATTAAGGAGGCAGATTTTTCAAAAGAGTTATAAAAAAATCCTCTCATGTACTAGTTTCAAAAATCCTGCCCAGTGGGGAATCTGAGCACTAGAAAAATGGCTTTAAGCTTCTACAAAAATCTCCTAATTTCTTCAAGAAGAAATGCCAGTTGTGGTGCTGACACGTGCCTGGAGAGGTGGGTACCAAAAGGTTTGTTTAACTCCTCTGATAGTCTTTATTTTTAAAAAAGGGAGGCGTTGAACTAGCCCAGAGATGTGGAAGCCTGTCAAAGCTACTGGAGAACTGTTAGTACAAACCAGTGCTTGGCTGGATAATGGCATCAGTACTGTCACCACTGCACAGTGACATTAGCTGGGAATATGTGTGCCAGGGAGTCAGAAAGACCCACTGGCAGAAGGCATTTGGGATCCCAGGGCTGGTTTGGAGCAGGCTCTGCCCCACCTTGGGGGGGGGGGGGGGCTGGGCCATTCTGGGCTGAGAAACTGAGAAATCTTGGCAGGAACCTCAGGATAAACAATCATAATCTTCCTTGACTGCTCCAGGCTTTTGTGTCCTCCTCCTGCTCAGCAGGAACAGTTACACTAGGAATGATAACGTCCATGTCATTTTTCTTTATTTTGGGGGCAGAGAGGAGAAGGAAAAGAAAAACATGTTTTGCTCCCTCTTGGCCTGGGTGTGTGGTAACAGGAGGAGCAGTTCTGGGACAGCAGGACAACAGGAATTCTGCTTCTGAGCCAGTGCAGGAGCCAAGCTGACTGTTCTCTGCACAGCTCAGACCTGCTGTCCTGGTACAAAAGAACTACATTTTTGTGGTCTTCTCCATTTTCCACAGTGCCCTCTGAGAAGCAAAAATAGAAGCAGACTAAGGCAAAAGGCAGCTGGCTTGCAGTGAGGGTGTAAAAGGATGAAGGGTTGTGCAGTGTCTCTGTGACCCAGGTTTGTGGTGGTGGTTTGTTGGTGGCACTGATGAGCGACCATTCCAAATGGGACAGCCACTGGGATGTAGGGCCCTGGAGACCAAAGTTTCCAGATTTCTGCTGTTTAATCTCTTAGTAAATGCTCAGTTTGGGACTGCAGAGAGTTATTCAATCTCTCACTACAGGGTTCTTCAAACAGGGCTGCCAGAGCAGGTGATTTTGAGTCCAGAGGGAGCATTTTTTGGTTATATAAGTTTTCACAGCATTTTGAAATAAATCCCCAGTGTCATCTTTCACCATATCCCCTTTTGCAACAGGCAGGATGTAGTGAGGGGCAGCTTCTCTGAGCACAGACCCCTCTGCATTTTTCCTAAATCTTTGCAGAGAAATCCCAGGACAATATAGCTAAAATTTTCCTTGTTATTTCCAAGGATCTGTTTGAACAAACCTCCATCTGTACTGGAGCTATGAGTCAGACCAGTGAAGCTGTCATGCACCACGTGCAGTGACAGTCCATGAACTATATGGCCACACTTCCCACCTGCCTCAGACTTAGCATGTGTGGGCAATCCCCCAAAAATGTGTCCCCAGCTCATTCCCTGCATGATTCCATGGGATACATGAGAACAAGCTGCAGCAGCATTTGTTGCCTTAGGAGATTGGGCAGAACTGCAGGTATCAAGACTGATATCCCAAGTTTCCCTGTAAAACTAAAGCTGTGTCTGGTGAATGCATGGAATAAAAGTCCTGTTTCCAGCCTGGGCTGGACCTCACCACGCTGCTGCTTTCTGGAAGGGCTGAGCTGGCAGTTCGTGCTGCCACGTTCCTCTTTGTGTTTCAGTTCTGCTTGGCACTGCAAAATGGCAGCAGGACAAACTCAGCCCTGCACAGCCCCAGCCCTGTAGCTGTCCAGCCAGGCAGGAAGCCTTTCCTAAAAGATCTTTATGCTCTGCAGACTGTTTTGTTAAGACCCACTGCAATCTCACCCTGGCCTCTGACATGGCTCTGTCTCAATTATTCATCATGTGTGGGGACAGAGAACCCCTGGCTTGGCCCGTGTTTGGTGTCTGTAGCTCACTAAGAAACAGAGGCTGATTGCCACCTCCTGCCAGGCTGGGGAATATCAACACCAGAGCAGAGCTTGCCAATCTGGTGGCAGCACGGGTAAACCCCATGGGAGCAGGGATGGACCGTGGTAGAAGGATGCCATGTTTGCCAGGGACTGAAATCACTCCTAATTTGACCATGTTGGGTTGTAGCTGCACCAGATAGCTGCTGTTTGTAGCTATCCAGATCTTGTACAATGGAATTCTAAAATGGCCCAAATCTGTAAAGGTACCTGAAACTTGGTCTGTCTTGGAAAGAAACAGGACCATGCAGGACACCACTCTGCTTCCAGCCTGGGAGAAGGAGCGACCTCTGGGAATGCTTTTCTCGTGCACCCCTTGCTTTCTGACTTCTTTTATTTCTACATCAGTTTGATTTGGGGCCCCAGAAAAAATCCTTCCTCTTTTGCTGATCTTTTCTGAGAAGTTCTTACATGTCCTGGTCAGCATAGGTTCAGGTGCTGATTCCCCTGTGAGGAATCCTTGTTTAATCCTGAAATAATTCCTGTGTCCGTTCTCTTGCAGGGAGAAGAGCGGAGAACAGCAGAGAAGAGGAGATCAGACAGTGACAGAGGCCCAGAAAGTGAGCACAGCCGGAAGGTGAGTGGGAACCAGGTCCCTTTGTGGGGACCTTTGTCTTGGAAGAGGAAACCAGTAGAATGTGCCTTCCCACCATAATCCTAAAGGAAAATGACCTTTGAAGTCTCTTGAGACCAAACCATCCTGTAATTCTGTGAAGCAGCCTTGTGCTCTGATGTGGCTCCCGCTGTTCATCACTCTCATCATACAAAGCTTTGCTGAGCAGCTGGCACACCTGGAGCAAGCAGCACTGGAAAGGTGACAAGGACCTGCCTCCACACCTTGTCATGGCTGCTCAAGCCCTTCATATATAGGGACGTTAGGAAGGGTAACATGCTCACCTCTGTGGCAGCACAGTTTTGGCTGTTTCCTCTCTCAAAACCATTTCCTTGTGGATTGAAAAGCTCAGGCTGTATTAGCTACAGCTCCTCACTTCAGCAGGAGCTGAGTAGGATGGAGGTAAATTAAAGCACAGGCCTTCCCACTGACTGTTTAATGCAAAGCCTGGAGACATGCTGGCTCCCTCGAGCCTGCAGATGCTTTAATTAATGGAGCACAAATAGAATAACCCCACCTCAGTGTGATTCATTAGGAGGACACAGATGGGCTCTTAGACACTAATTCCAGCTGAGCCCCCCAGAGCAGGAAGGGGGAGCATGATAGCCTGTGGTCCAGCTAACCCCAGCTACGCTGTAATGAGGTGAGGGACCGACTCCTCCTGCTCCATAGGCCCCCAGCCATTTCTGCCTCTCCCCAAAAGAAGCACAGGCATCAGCCTCAGTCCTTCCCTTGCTTTTGGCCTAATGGATGCATCAGGATCTATCCTGGCAGGACCCCCTCATCTCTTCCTTCTTGGGGACACGGTGTCAGGTCCCCAGCTCCTGCCAGCTGAGGAATGGAGGAGCAATTGGTACCACCCCAGCTCCAGCCCACGCAGGTAAGTCACCTTGGTAACAGGGCTTTCAGTCCCTTCTTCCTGCTGCTTTTCTTACCCGCAGTGCAAGGCTGAGGAGTTAATTCCTCTTTGGGGAAGGTGTGAGGGTGGCTGGCATGGAAGGACATGTGTATGAGGTGATGAATTATCTGCTGGTAATTAGCACCCCAGGACTCAGCTCTGCACTAAGCTATTCCCTACACACTGTTGCTTGACAACACACCACAGCCTGTCGGCTCCTGCTTCCACCTCATCCATTAACCTGACAGCTGGGCTACTTCCCCCCCACATGCTCCATCAGCTCTGAATTGTCTTTCCATTAAGCTTTAAATTTTTGAGCAGTGTCAGCCCTTAACCAGTCTGTCATGAGGAGTGATAAACCAGGAGCCTGACAGCAGTGAAGGTAAAGAGCCCCTTTGCTCTGGGAATGCTGCTGTTGAGCACAGGGTTGGCCGCAGCTCTGTGACTGTGGGCTCCCATGGATGCCTGGTGGTCACACAAGGCTGGCTTCCTTCCCTGCCTTCTCACTGTGAAGGACTTCACAGGCATAACCTCAACTTATGTATCCCAAAGCCTTCAGGTTGGGGGACTCATCATTCAAACCCTGTTGAGAGATGTTGCAAGCACTCCAGGAACCGACTCTATGCCATAAGTAAACCTTAGCAAAGGTTCCTGCCTCAGTTTTCCCTTCTGTAGAGCCAAAAAGCCCCAGTGTATTTAGGCTTTGGGTAAAGCAGAGTCCTGGTGTGCACACAGCACTTCAGAGAAAGGAGCTGACCTTGTCCAAAGTTGTTTTCAAATATTCCTGAGTATTTATGGTGGTGACAGTACAAAGTACCCTGAATGCAGCTGTTTCAGACAGTTTTCTTAACCAGAAGCTCTTTTCCCTCCCCTAGGATGGTGGGAAGCCAGTCCAGAAGAGCCCTGGAGACCCGAGTTTCCCCATGACTGGCCGGGAGCGCTCGGAGTACATCCGCTGGAAGAGAGAACGAGACCAGATTGACCTGGAGCGCCTGGCACGTCACAAGAATGCCAAGGGCGAGTGGCGACGGGCTTGGGATGTGGAGAAGTCGGAGCACATGTAGGTCCTTCCCTGTCCCAGGGTGCTTTGCCTGCAGCAGGCCTAAAGCCAGTGGTGGAATCTTGTGCAGATACTGGGGAATCCCATGCTGTCATGTGCCTGACCAAATCCACACTGCTGCCTCTTCCTCCCCAGACCATGCCCATAAGTGGGATCTGGTATCAGAGTGATTCTCATGTTTTCTTCCTAGTATGAGCTCTCCTGAGAGGGGATACCATGTGCTGACAAAGATTGCCTGCCTTTGGTCCCGCCAGGATATAGACTGTAGGAGCGAGGGGAGCATGAACCAAGGTTCAGTCTGCATTTGGAGGATCCTCTCCATTTCCACACAAACAAATCCAATGGCAGGAGGGTACAGGTGCTCTTCCAGAAACCTGGATGGACAAACTTGCATTGCTAGTCCACAGGTTCTCTAACTGCCCCCACTTCTTTGTCCTTTTTAAGCACAGGAGAGCCCAACATGCCTAAATCCTCCCCACTCCACAAACTAAGCCTGTTTGGACACTGCAGGGCAAGGGGGTCACTTCAAAAGGCCACCTGTGTCATACAGGGGCAATGCTGAGAACAGCAATGTGGGACAGCTGGGAATGGGGCTGGACACATCCCTGCCTTAATCACTGTCCCTCTGACTGTGCTGGTTCAGCTGGGTCACACCAGCTAGAAAGCTTTGGAGGATGACTTGGCTCCTGTAGCAGGAAAAGCTTCTGGTAGGGTGAGGAGTTAGAGACTGTTAGAAAAGTTTGGTGATAGAACAGTTTGCACAGGACAGGTAGGTGGGACAATCCTTTGGCTGAGGAATGGAACCAAACACATCAATTTTCAGTCGCTGAGACCCCAGTAATTAGGGGTGAATTGACTGAAGTGGCTGCTGAGTGTTGATGTCAAGACAGCCCTGAGCCCTACTGTTTTTCCAAAAATCCATTTTTAAGAGAAAAGCCATAATATAAAACAAGCAAGGCTAGAAGCCAACCAAATGGTCTGATTTGAGATGGCAAATCCTGAAGCTACTTCAGATTGTATTTGGAAGCTTGGGAAGCTGCATTTGAGTATAGTACAGCTACATCTATACATCTATAGATTGTAGTATACCCTACATCTCTAGGAGGTTCATAACATTTAATTTATACATATGGGTACTGATGTAAAAGTTTTAGAGGTTCTTCTTTGGGGTAGAACTACCTCACAGCCTCAGTTAGCACACGCCGCTTCAGCTGCTGCTGAGAAACCTGCACAGGTTTGCCTGTGGGCAGCTGCAGAAGGGCCAAAGGCCGGAGCTTGCATCGTGCCAAGGGCTCCTGCCCACGCTTTGCACACTGGAGGAGGATGGTCAGGTCTGACAATGCCTGTTTTTAACCTGCAGGTTTGAAGAGGACTTTGTTAAGGATGGGGAGCCAGCCTTGGATAATCCCAGCAGTAAGAAAGGTTGGCAAGGGACACCTAGACTCTGTCCTGACGCTAGTGAACGCTGATCGTGCGCATCCCAGTGCCACAGCAGCTGTCATGGCTGTCAGCTGTGAAGCTCTGCTTTCCTGGGCAAATGCCTCTGAGCTGGGGGCTCAGCCCTCCCTGCTGGGCAGAGGGCTCGGGGGATGGGATTTGAGCAGCTGGGTGCTAGAGCTTTGGACCTTCCCAGGGAGAGCAGTGGCTTCTGTAAGCTGGTACGACACAGTGTGGAGGCACAGCCCTGCCTCCTTTCCCACATACTCCTTTAAGAGGCAGTCCTATTCCAGAGCACATCATCTCTGATCCCTATGGCACATGCTGGCTTCTTTATGAGCATAAGTCCATCCTGATTCCTGTTTCTCAGGAGATGGACTGGCAAAACAAAGCTTTCCCTCATGACACCCTACTTGAACATCAGGTTTTTTCTGCCCGTCCATTACAGACCCTCACTCACTTTGGTGCATACTTTGTTGTGTCCTTGCAGGGGGAAGGAATGCAAGGAAATTCCAGCACAGGTCCTTTACTGCGGATGGGAGAGGTGAGTAAACCATAGGATTGTGTTACGTTGCCCCACTAAATGCCAGCACCTCTGATATCCCTCAGGGAGAGTGTTCTCTCCAGACACTTGCAGATTTGGAGAGCCTTTTGGAATGTACCACATGGTTGCTCTCATAGCTGTGTGCAGGGGAGAAGTTTTCCAAGAACAGCACAAGTAAGATTGTATCCAAGGAATAAGATTTAAAATTAGAATTGGGATTTGGAATTAAAAAAAAAAACACAAAAGAAACACCCTAAATTCTTGACTTGTCTTCATTACTTTAGAAAATATATGTGCATTATGCACACAGCTTCAAAGGCTTCCCACCTCAGAGGTCCTGTCCAAGATTACAAGGGTGTTGGTCTGTTTAGTGGTCCATCAGCTGCTTCTGCCTGCTTTTGCATGGCATTCCTACCTGTTTTCTAGGTGGAGGACATCATGGAGTGAATGTGAGCGACCCTGGGCCGAAAGCAGTGCCTGCTGTGAGCAGCCGAGCCAAGGGGAAGGACAGACTGACAGGCAGAGCCAGAAGGTGAGAAGCTGGCAGCACTGCCATGGTGTGCACGTCCACGCCTCACTCCCTGCCTAGTCATGAAGAGGCAACCTGTGCCAGGGCCTCACCACACTCACATGGAAGCATATCCCACCTAACAGTTCCCTATGTCAGTGGAAGCCATTGGCCCTTGTCCTGTCACTGCAAGCCCTTGTAAATAGTCTCTCTGACTTCCAAGCTACTTCAAAGTAATTTTAGTCTTCAGTATCTGCCTCTGTGATTGCTGTCGTGGAGACCTGGCACACTTGGGCACTGTCAGGCAAGCAGGCCCAAACTGTGGCAGGCATTAGCACAAGCAAACTCTTATCTTCTTAGTCTGACTCAACTGTCTGTTCTGGCAATTGGAGTTCATTACAATCAAAATTACAACAACCAGTTCATTAAGATTCAGTGGTCTCAAATGAGTGTCTCTGGATAGGCCTGGACAAGGGGCTCAGACAAGGAATACATGGCCCTGAAAGGAATCCCTGTCTGGGTGTCAGGCAAGGGAGACTGGCTTTGTAAGAACTTCAAGGCCTAAATTCTGATTACTTTTAATTGACAGATGGGATGCAAAAGAAGGCGAGGACATGTCTCTTGTGAAGGATGACCTTGATGGCCAGGTGAGTTCCTGAGTTGCAGGCTGGCAGCTGAGTTTTCTAAACACATGCACTATCAGAAATATTGGAATCTAATCTATTCCAGAGCTGGGAGACTTCTGTTAGTGGTGAGACTGTACTCACCACTAACACTCCTCACATCCTCACCTGGCCTGGTGTGACAGCAGCTTCTCTGCTTCCCCTGATCCTCTGTCAGCACAACCACCTCACCTATTCTGGTCCCTGAACGCTTCTACACCTACATCCTTTTACATCCTTTTTCCTCAGGTTTTCAGAACCACCACAGACTAGAAATACAATATACTGGTATTTTAATAAGCTGAACTTAATACGTCCTTTGTTTCTCAGAGGAGTCTTGGTATGGACAGGCGAGATTGCAGAGGTGACGAGGGGGTGGAAGAGAACTGCACAGCTGAGCTGGAGGAAAAGGGGAAGCAGCCAAGCCTCCAAGATCACGGGGCCTCCTCCTCACAGCGGCTGCGAAGTGGGAAGGTCCAGCCTGCCCAGAATGGCCAGAAGGAGGAGCGGAGGGGAGTGAGGGGCTGCAGCACAGAGGTGTCTGTGGCCAGCGCTGGGGACTCAGAGCCAGGGCCCAAGCCAACCAAGGAAAGTGTTGGGGAAGATGCCAATGGGAAGCCTGGCACTGCCAACGTCTCCCAGGAGAAGGAGAGCCCTGACAGCACTGCTTCACAGAGCAGCCTTCAGAACACTCTGCAAGGCACCAGCCCTGGCAGTGAGAAGACCGTGTCACTGCCCGTGGGAGCGAATGTAGATGGAGCTGGGTTGGAGAAGCAGCCAGCTTCAGAACAGGAGTCCTCTGAGAACTCTTCCAACAGCCACGGAGGAAAGCTCGACACAGAAGCAGGAGACAGACTGGATGCAGACCAAGGACAGCTGGTGAGCAAAGGAGGGGAAGAAGTGACCCAAACCACTGCTCTTGAGGGACAGGCACTTGCACTGAAAGGAAGTGAAGATGCTGAAGGCACTGAACATCACGAGCCTTTGCCCCCAGGGAAAGCCAGCTCTGACAAGGCTGTTGTGCCTGAGCAGGACATGGCAAAATCCCAGTCTGGGGAAGGGGACCAGCCTGAGGACTGCAAGGACAAGGACAGTGGGGACACTCACAACTAGCAGATTGCCCCGGCTTGCCTGAGACATAAGGTGAGTCATCTCATTAATGCTCTCAGCCATAGTACAGAGCCACAACTCCATTTTCTGTGATACAAAGTCATCGTACCAGATAACTGTTTAGAAATGTTCGTTAGCGGTGCTATGGATCTCTAAGGTAATTAAATCTGTGGATCTCAAAGGCCTGTCCTGCAGTGGGTGGGGAAGGAATGCAAAGTCAGACAGAAACATTTAGACAGAAAACTGGGCTGCTGAAGTTGGTTGATGACACACATTAGTTAGGGCACACACTGATCTATTCCTGGGAAACTATGACCTTAGAAAGGATGGGAGGAATAACTTCACTGGGATGAGTTTATTTCTGTCTCTGGGGTGATCACAACTCGAGGTCATTGTGGTCCTTCCCCAAAACACTTGCAAAGCCATAGGGGTCCACCTCGTGGGCAGAGCTCAGGAGAAGGCTGATTGTATGTGGGATTCTCTTCCAGTAGAAGGTCTGTGAGTGCTACACTTTGAATTACACACGGTAACACTGATGTGCAGGGCAGTGCATAAATACACAGGGTGAGATGATTCCTGGTGTAAAGGCCCATGAACCAAACAGAAGGGAGGGAGAACAGAGCCAGTTATGGAGCAATGCTCCAGGTTTTACATAAACAATTTTTCTTCCATCAAGGCAAATGCAAAGCCAGGAGAAGGAACAAAGGATGACAAGCACAAAGTTAAGGCAGAAATTAGGAGGAAGGGGAAAGGAGAGAGGGTAGGGGCTCTTTGCAAGCTGTGTTTTTTCCAGGCAATGTCCCACAGAGCAGAACATCACACTAAACAGAGATGAGTATTCCCAGAACACAATCCAGCTTGCCTAACATGGGAGTGGCTGTCAGGATACTTGTGCCTCTCTCCTTCACAGAGGCAGCAGCTCTGTTCCATAAGTAGGCACTGGAGGCAATGAGCTGCTCAGAGCCAGGCAGGCAGATCCAAATGCCCACCAAGTGCCTTTCCCAGATTCCAGAAGCTTTTCTGCAGACCCTACACAGCAATGTGTCCCCTGGTGTTGCTCAGTATTCCTCCCAGAGGTACAAATGAGATTAGGGATGAAGTGGCTAAGCTGCTAACAAAGACTTCCCCTATAATCCAATCCATATAAAAGGCAGGGAGAAGTGCAAGCGTCATAGTCATTTCAAAAAGACAAAACATCAAGAACCAGCAGGAGCTGGTTCTATGTTTGAACTAAAATTCCTTCAAGTGAGGGAAATTAATTCCAACAGCATTTAGGAGTATGTTATGAAACACCTGGATGGACATAGTGGGAGATTACTGTCCAGCCACGCCTCTCCAATCTACCAAAATTCCCACCAAATTAGAGGATGGAGGAATTAATGACTACTTTGCTCGCTCAGGATAACTTTAATTAGACACCAACTAAGAGGAAACAATAAATTAGAGTAGTCCATTTTCATCTCAGCAATGGAGATTCCCATGGTTTGGTAATAGGGCCCTGAGTCCACTTCAGAGCTCAGCAGGTATATGTAACAGCTGGAAACATCTGTACTCAGTGATAACGATGTGCTGGCCCCCTGCCCGGCTCATGGGGCCTGTGTCCTACTCACATTAAATGCAGATCTCACATCCCTTCCTGTACAACTGCAGCCCTGTGCAGCCACCACGTGGGTTTCACAGCTCCCCCTCCCAATGTCTATTTATGGCACTAAAAATCTCCAGCACCTTCAAATCAGTGGGAGATGCTGTGCAGAGAGTGTGGTGGGGCTTTCATCCTTCGCTTCAAATAACAAGGAATAAATATTTACTCGAAGTGCAGGACTGGAATCCCTGGAGAACATCCAACAAGTCCCAGAGAAGTAAACGATACACAAAAACCACAGAAGCTTTTCCCTGAATTCTCTTGAGAAAATTAATCTTAACATCTTTAGAGAAAATGCAGCTGGGGGTAGATTTCCAGAGCAGCTCCAGGGATCTGACCTTGCAGCACTGGCTGACGTAAACAGGAGTGGGGCAGGCAGGGCCGGAGTGCTGCAGGACCGAGGAGGTCAGCAGAGGTCGGCTCTGATGCAAACCAGCGCCCAAGGTTGGTGCAGGAAACAGCACAAGCAGAAACCAGCACTTCCCAAAACAGATGTGGAGCTGCCGAAGATCAACCAGCTTCCTTGAGGTTCAGGAGACAGGAAGGTACCATCTGCTGGTATGTTTGGGGAGTTGGCCTAGGATTGGCAGGGTCAAGGGCTTGCCTTGAATAGCATTGGCTTCCCTGGTCCTTCCTGCAGCCCACACCACCCTCCGGAGCCCATCCTCATGCCATGGGCATTTTAAATTCCCAGAGCACCTCTGAGTACCACCTAAGTGGAAAGCTCGGTCTTTATGCAGTCAGAGAGTGGGACTTGACATAGTTGTCTCCATATCTCTGGAGTGATGGCACAACATGGGAGGACAGTGTTAACATTGGAAAACACAGGGATTCTGTGAGAATGGTGCAAGAGACTAGGGACACACAGGGAAGGCTCCAGGGCTGTTGAGGGAATGTTGTTTAGTCTAGGAAAATGAAGGCAAAAAGCAGTGGAATTGTGATCTCTGTAGATATGTGGGTAGTGAACATCAGCAAAGGGGAAGAAACATCCAAGCCAGAACACAATGCTGGGGCAGGGACAAATGTATTGGAGAAGCCCAGGAATAAATATGGGAAAATAAGGAAAAGGTGGCTTCCAGAGCACTTGGAAGCTTGCCATGGCTGAATCCTGAGGGCCACTTACTGGAGCTTAACACGTCTAAACATAACTCAGGGCTCTGATGGGCGAGCTGCTGCCATTCCAAACACCAGGAATGGAGCTGCTCTCATATCCCACTGTTGTTCCTGCTATCCCAGACCTTCATCAGCTATGTTCAGCTGCAGCTTCAGGGAGTTCTGCACATCCCTCCATCACATGGAGCCTGACCAGTAGGTCCCACAAGGACCTGCTGTTGGCTTGGCTGTGAAGGCCATCCCAGTGACATCGCCCAGCCAGCCAGGCTGGGAGGTGTGAGACAGACAGCAGTGATCTGTGACAGTCTTTTCCTGTGACACTGACACACAGAGGGAATTCTGCCACCACACAATTCCCACTCTGGTGGCAGAGCCCAGGCAGCACAAGGTGGCATTGCTGCCCTGAGCCCCAGCTCACAGCCAGCCCACAGCTGCTCCATCTCCCATTGGCCCTGGAGTTATGTATGGGAAAGAGGATACAGTGGGAAATGTGAGAAAGGCTAATCACTCTGGCTAATTACCAAGAGAAGTAATGACTTTAAAGCCCACCAGTGTCTTGGCTGTAAAGACTCACTCATGCATGGGAAGAAGGTGTCTGTATTGAAAGGATAGTACTGCAAAGCAGGAAAGGGAATTGTCTCCCAGCACTGAAACACAGTCAGAGCCTTCTGAAAGCATCAGTGATCAAATAGATCCACAATAGAAGAACTCGTGCTGGAGTCAGCTCAGACTCATAAACCACATTACTTTACAATATCTGGACCACCAAGTGTGACTGTCTGCTTCTGGCCCTTCCCAGTCTCATTAAATCCCAGTGTGCTGCCACAGCAACTGAGCAGCCCTCGGCAGCAGGACACAGCCAGCCCTCACTGCTGCACACAGACAGGAGAAGGAATTAAGTCTCCAGCAACAATCTCATATCAGCTGTACACAGCATCAGTTGTGTCAGCACCTCGGGTCTGATTTCAGTGCACTTCCTTATTAAATATATGTGGCTGTGTCTTTAGATGATTCCTTGAGAAGTTTCTTTTTTATGCAAGCCAAGTTTCCTGTGACCTCTCCTGCCTTTGGAGGATTTAATCTCTTCTTTTTTATATCCCTCTCCCTGACCTTTCTTGGGAGCTTTGGGTGCTGAAATCTGCATCAGCAAAAGGCAGATCTACGGATTTAAACATGGATGCAGGAAAATGCCAGCTCAGCAATTCTGAGCAGCACCCAAGCATCTGGCAACTAGAAAAGAATAAAAATTCTGCTTTTCCCAATTAAATTCAGCATGTCTGGGTCTGGAAGCAGCTCTAGGACAGCAGGCTCCACTCACAGGATAGTTTTTCATTAGGAAAAGCTGATTCAGCCTCTGCCCTTGGGGTTTACAAGTGCTGCACACCCAGGCCAGGTTCACCAGGAAGGATCACAAAGCCCTACTTGAGATCAGCCTCTTCTCTTGGTGCTCCCGGTGCTGAACCAGCACACACAAGAACACATCAAGATTGCTGTTCCTGAGATATAAGGAAAGAGTAAAGTTGATGTATCCCAGAGGAGGACTGAGAGTGTTTAATCCAAACTGGTACAGTCAGCTCATCCCCTGGGCTGCAGAGCCTCCACTGCTCCTGTTCTGATTTGGCAGCAGGTATCTGGGTTATGCCCCAGTGGTGCCTCCCAAGCAGCCCCAGCCGTGCAGGAAGGGCAGGGTGGAACTCAGCAGACATTTTAATTTACAGCTCAGCAGTTCCCCGGAGACTGATAATCCTGCGGCTGTCTCTGCTCTTGTTTCACAGGATAACGTGCTGGAGGCAGTGGAGGAGAAGAGGAGCACAAGCTTGTCCTCACTCTTTTACCTTCTATGAAATCAGCTTTCAGCACCTGTGCAGTGCCCTTCAGCACCATTCACAACGTGGGGTCCCCATCACCACCCACTCACAGTTCTGGCATCCCCCTTCCCTATCCATGTGTCAAAGGACAGGGAAGGGTGCACACACTCCCACCCTACAGAGAAAACACCATCACTTATCTATTTGTTTGGCATATATTGCAGCTGTGTGGCAAGCCAAGGAAATGTCTACTGGATGCACTTTATTTTATTTAATGACTAATTCTTTTTAAACTTATGGCTTGGGTTTCTGGGCACACATGCTGTTTTTTCCCCAAAGGCTGGAGGCACGTGCCAGGGGCTGTACCAGCAACTGGAACAGCAGGAAGAGGTGACTGGCAAAGCAGAGGGGTGAGGTGTTAGGGTGTAGTTCAGTAGGTGGGTGAAGAAGTTGTGTTCAGAGCTCTTGTACTAGAGGTTTGCACGTGGTTGAAGTGTTGGCAGAGGTGTATGGTAGTGGCAGGGGCTGCGGGGCATGAGCAGGATGGATGGATGGATGGATGGATGGAGCGCTTCTGACAAGCACAGATCAAGCCAGCACCTCCTCTTTGAAGAGCCTCCAGCTGTCCTCCCCTTTTAGAGGCTGAGGAGCACATGAGGACAGTGCTTTGTGCCAAGGAAGGTGCCTGCTCGGGTGACCAGGTGTGTGCGTAACCCAGCAAACTCTGTGCCCCCTTCCCAAGCGTAACTGGGCATCCCTGCAGCATGGCAAGGAGGGGGACAGCACAATAATCTTCCTCCCCCACCACACTGCCCAAAGCAGTTGGCAGCAGGACCCAGGCCAAACTGGAGCTGGAGGTCCAAGACTTTGTATTAAACATTTTCACCTTGCTGGTTGTGCCTTCCATAGCCTTGTGTTTCATTAAGAGAGCAGGAATCCTCTCTAAGCTGCTCTGCAGACCTTCTGACCTGGCCTTAAAGATACCTTTCAAATGGAGGATCTGGAGGAGCTTTACAAGCACAAACATGCAGGAATTCTAGCTGCTTGGCTTTCCAGTTACAGCAAGCTAGGACCCAGCTGGAATACAGCTATCAGTTAAGGAGAAGGCACAAAGAATAACACAACATAATTTCTGACTTGTGAATGACAGGGCAGAGTGGGCATCACCCTCACTTCAAGGCTGCTCTAAAATTTGATGCCAGAGTAAGCG
The DNA here is from genome assembly GCF_037042795.1 of Molothrus aeneus. Lineage (NCBI taxonomy): Eukaryota > Metazoa > Chordata > Aves > Passeriformes > Icteridae > Molothrus > Molothrus aeneus. The sequence continues at coordinate 10,151,714 of NC_089651.1, read as the reverse complement.
TCCCTGGGACAGGTATATGTGGAGACTGCCTGGAATGTCCTGCAGGATGTTGGCTGACCAGGCTGGCAGACTGCCCTGGAGATCAGGTTGGCATGTGTGGACTGAAATACTCTATGCTGCTTTAATAAACTAATATTTGCACAGACAAACATTTGTTTTCCCACGTGACTTAGATCCGTGACACCTACCATGAAGCACAAGCCTGGGAATTTCCTCCATGTGCCAAATTCAGGAGACTTTACTGGCATCATACCAGGTATTATCAAGAAACAGAGCATGCAGCTTTTGTGTTTTATCAGTAGAAACATCTCCACCCCACCAAAGCCCAGACTGGGTTTATTTGGACTTATCCAACAGATAAAACAGATAAATAGAAGATTGTAAAATTGCTCCAGGTCCTGGAGCTTCTCCATCACTGTTAAAGGCTGATTTTCCTTATCTGACTGGCTCAAAAACCTGCTTGCAATTGTTTAGGTTTTTAATTCATTATTATTTTGTACATCAGGTCTCTGACCTGGCTCTTGGTCCAGTCAGACTGAGTTATTACCAGCATTTCCCAGGAGCCAGCTTGCCTCATGGTCCATGGAACACACAGTCTCAGGTCAAAAGCTGTTGTGCCCCAGGAACAGTTGGACACATGGCCAGGCAGGAATTTTACATTGCCCTGGTCCAGGACTGTGTTGAAGAGATAAAAAACCTTACTGCCCTAGACTCCATTCTGAAAGGAAAAACCATCACTGGTCCTCCATTCCCTCTTTTTTTTCCTTTCTTCCAAGTGACTTTGCAGGTAATGATGCCCAGGAAGGATTGAGTCTGATCCAGGCTCTGGGAATGGGACTGGACAGCTTGTGCCTGTTCTAAGTGTATTTTTTCCTGCTCATTAACACTTTGCTCAATGCACTTTGTTTGGTGCCTGGGTTGTGATTTTTCAGACAACTGTGGCTTAGCTGTTTCTTCTTTATGGTGAGAGAAAAAACTGAAAAGCTGACAAATCTGATGTAGAGGGATTATTTATATGAAATAAAAGTTGGAATGAGGAAAAACCTCCTGTGTCTTACTATTTCTCAGTTCCACATGTAGAGATTTCCAAACAGAATCAGTAATCTCTGCCTTTTAGAGCAACAGCTCCGGTTCAGAGCACTGATTCCTTTGGGAAGCACTGAATTCCTGGGCTAGCTCAGCTTCCTCACCACAAAAGCTCCCTGCAACAATGCCAGGAAGATGAGGATCACTTTTTCATTGAGGCATCAGAGCCACCACCTCATCACCACTGGACTTTTCCTGCAAGCAAATTCAAGGACAGCTCACAGAGCTCAGAGTCACCTGCCTGCACAGGACCTGTTCCTGCCCAGCAGTGGCTGGTAGCTCAGGGATTTCGTGGAAGTTGTTCCAGCTTTTCCAGACACAAGGGAAGCAGCAGCACTCCCAGGCAGAATGCTTTTTCCTTCAAACCAAAGGATCAGCTGGCCATCAGAATGCCACAGACAGCATTCTTTTCCTTAAAAATTTGGAAATCAATTTCAACACAGCCACTCTGTAGCTAAAACTATCAGAATTGATCCCAGACTGGTGAGTCAGCTCTTGCATAAAGAAGGTAATTTAACAAACTTCAAGCCAAGGACAAAAATACATTTGGATAAAGTTGGAGATACTTGTTTCCAAAGTAATTACTGAAGGAGGCAATAACACAAAATCCTGACAGCAGTTCAGCTCTCCATTCCTACCTCAACAAGTCCAATACCTGCAGCAGGAGCATACACACAGACCACTAACCAGTAAAGCCCAATACAGAGTCTCTAGATATAAAAATAACAGAAAATTTCACTGGTTTTCCACAACAATCTCCCTCCAGATAAACTGGCTGCAAGTCACAGAGGACACTGAGGACACTGGCACTTAGCTATCAATTTTATATTTTAAGTGCATAATACAGTAGTTAGTGCTTTTCAAGTCAATGGGAGGCCCAGAGCAACAGAAGGATACAGCACTGCTGGGAAGTTAAGGAAGTTCAGGCAGCCTGCTGCCTTCCCTGGAAAGGTTGTACAGCAGCAGCTCAACCAGCTTCCAGGCTCTGCAGCACTGGCAGGCAACACTGGAAGTCCATGGCTGATTCCTGCTCACACCATCCCAGTGCAGTGACACAGCACCTGGCCAGTTTTCCCAAAACTGCCTCTGAACATGTGTGGAACAGCCACAAGCCAAGCTTCATCCCCTTAGCTTCATGCTCCAGCTCGCTATGACTGTTTCTTATGCCATTCCCCTCTCTGTGTGCTCCAGCAGCTCCAGGACTCAAGAGCCAGCTGTCGGTAACACCCCCTCGAGCAGCCCACTGAGATCAGCTTTGACTTCTCTGGGGGAAATCCCCGATGGCCAGAAGCAGCCACTGGTTTTGTTATCATCCCTACACCACACAACTGCTTTTCAGCTACACTCAGGGATTAAGCCAAGATTCCCTGTCAGAAATACTGCACAGGAATCTGGGATTAAGATGATGTGCATTGCATCAGATGAGCCCGCAAGAGAATGCGCACAGGGAAAAAAGAGCTTTTAGAGATGGAAACGTGAGCCAGCTGCTGGAGCACATTACATGCTCCAGTAACTCTTCCTGCTATTTCCCTTCTTTCTGGTCCCTCTGCATGTGAGTTACACTAGATGCTCTCCTTGCACAAACTGGACTCATTTGGACAAGACCAGTCTGCACAGGCAGAGGGCAGGTATTAGATGTCTACCACAAAAGCAAAAAGCTTTAAGGTATTTCACTCACATTTGAGTATTTCCTTCATCCAACTGACTTCCAGATGTCTTCCTTCCTCACCGACATGCACACATGGGAACATGGCACAGCTCTGTTGGTAGGTGACATGTAGGACAGCAGCTGTGTGAAGGGAATAACCTTCCCCAGCAATTCCAAGGAATCAACATCTTGAATCACAATGTTACAGTAATTTCTACCTGGGAAGCAACACACAACCCCGTGCCTTGTCCTGCCTGATACAATCACACTAAGTGAACCTGAATTTTATTATTTTTTTGAGGAGCAATGAAGGGAAAGGGTGAACTGGAGCTGAAGTAACACAACAGATGACACAACAATCTGCCTTTTAAACCTCAGCTTTACCCCAGACTGGTGACTGCACCATTTCAGGGCACTAAAGCAATTCTGCTGAGATGCAGATGACTGTCTCAGTACAATGATAGCAATATAATGCAAAAATTCCCAGTCCAAGTATCTGTTGCAGCCAATCTACTTCCCAAGAAATCCCTAGTGCCCTGAATGTTACGTTAGCTTACATCTAGAAACCAGTCCAGATGAGCCATTTTTGTTACTAGAGTATTTGCAAAGTACACTTAGTCACCGATTTCTTCGACAGTCTGTCATGACAAGAGTAAGAAGCACAGCAACGGGCTCATCACAGGCTGACAACAGCATCCCAATGGGAACACATCTGCCTCCAGAGGGCTATGACTCCTGGCTAGGAAAAGGATGGGGAAATGATTATAGCTGAAGAATATAGGTCCAGAAGATTTGGAAAACCAGGCTGCTGCAATCACCAAAGCTCCCTGGCCATTAGGCTGGCAGCACACAACCCTTCTGCATCTTCCCCAGGCAGCTTCTCCTCTCTTGCACACTCAGTACAACCGGAGTGAAGCCCCAGGATGCTCCAAAGCCAGTTGTAATAGGTACAGAAATAGCAGCATTTCACTGAAATCTGTTTGTCAGCAGAGGAGAAGATGCAAAAACACAGTCTGGGAACTCACCAAGCCTGCACTTTCCTACAGGAATGCAGACAGCCACAACCATCCTCGTACTGGCTCATCAACTATTTTTAGCACCAGAAGGGGAGGCAGCCATCAGTGAAGGGCCTGTTCCCTTTGATCCAGTGGATCTGTGCACTGTCTCTGTCCCAGAGATCCTTTGCTACCAAAACCACAAACCAGGTAAAGAACTTTAGGTTGTTCCTGCTCCTGAGTACAAGGCATCTCTCAGCAGTTACACGACAGGTTGGAAGAGGGCCACACAGCCCATTAAATTCCATTCACTTCCTCTCCCCTCTGCACCACGCAGCCAGGCTCTATTAGTCTTCTGAGAGCAACTGTAGTTAAAGTGAAGGATGCCAGGAGGCCCTGGGCACTCAGCACACAGAGTCACCAGCTCCAAGCTGCAGGCCAGCAGCAGAGAAATCCCAGCATCCATGTCATTGCACGCAGCTTTATTTATCTCCAAGGGTTTACAAGTTAAACACAAGCTCCTTCTCAGAGACACTTCCCAACTGGTTCTGCATTACCACCTGAGCTGAGAAGCAGACTAAACTCAGCTGGCACCACAATGAGCTTGGTTTCTCTGTCATTCATTTCTCCCTTGGGAAGCTGCAGGAACTTTGCCCCACAATCAAAGGTGTGCCCTAAGGCCAGCAAAAGGCATTGATATCACCAGGACCAGAACTGCCGTGGGTGTGAGCAGCCCCACAGAGGGATCAACCCGCTGCAGGCAGAACCACCAAAGGAACACAATCCCCCACTCACAGAACAGACACCCGTGGGGCCTGGAGCCAGTGCTGCTCCGGGACACCCAGCCTTCCCCCTGCAGGTGAACAGAGAGAGCAGAGAAGCACCTCAGGAGGTGACAGCTGCAGGGCACCTGTCTGCTGACACAGTGCTTCCAGCTCTTCCACCTGCCCCGCAGGAGGGTGGCAGCGATCCCATGATTTTGGCTTAAGTGACTAAGCGGGATCGTTTTGTCCTTCCCACCAGCTTTTTGTTCCAACAACACAAAGCATTCCCTGCATGCTCCCCAGAAAACTGGAAAAGAGGGTGAAAAGAAGATCACAAACCACTCTCTGTTCACCTCATTTCTCCCTGCAAACCCTCTGCTCCTGGTTCTACCTTTCACAGATGGTGTAAAGGCCATGCCCAGCTGATGCAGCAGCCTTAACAAGCCACCACAGTCCCAAACTCCAATTTTGATATGAAACAGCTCTTTTCAAGCAGCCAAATGCTGTATTTTATAATACCTTTGTGATCTGCACAACTCAAATACGTACGCCACGTTACACTACATTTGCATCCCTCGGCAGAAGGAATCTGAACTACTGTGATTCTTTCATAGGGATGCAGTACAGCCTGGCAGCCTCACAGATTCAGCTGAATCCATCCATCTGGAAAGCAGCAGCTTGGAACAACATGGCTCTTACCGTTTCCTAGTTTATATCCCACATCCCAGAGTCATTAAAGGCCATTTTTTCACCCTGCTCATCAAGGAATAGAAGATTTCTGAGGACCACAGGGCAGGAAACCATGGAGCTGGGAGGACAGCCTTTCCCGGACTCACCAGGAGCTGCCTGGGCCATATCTACCCTGGTTCTGCATGCCCCAGAGGTGCAGGGACGATCCGTAAGCGCTGCCATCCCTTGCAGGCAGCAGCACGAGGGTACAACCGCGGGTACAACCGCACCGCAGCTCAGAGCCCACCAGCACCCACTGCCACAGCTCCGCCTGCTCTGCCAGCACAGATCAAACCTTTCCAGCACCACTGCTTCGTTTCCACAATTAGCCACGTACAGAGGTTTCTCCAGCCTCACCTACAGAGACCAATAACAAATGAATCAACATCATGTACCATAACTGCCCATTGCAGTGGCCAAATTTTTGCTACTCAGACCCCTTCCAGTTCAGCACTCCTCCTCCCACCACCGAAGAGAACATACTTCGTTACAGAGACTTTCATATTGGGAAAATATTTTAATATAGTAAACAAGTCAATTTACCTTCCACATATTTTAAATAAGTTTATGCTCATCGTTAAACAAAACTGTTTTTACTTCAAATGGATTACAGCCTCTAAATTCGTATTGTTCCCAGCTGATCCTGTAAATAGCGAGGAATTTTGGACACCGATATCCTTGTATAGGTAACAGACTGGCATAAACAGCGCAGGAATTCAATGCGGGTTCAAAGGGAGAGAAGCTAGCCCTGGTGAGGAAGAAAACGAAGCCACAAAATTCCCTTTTGAGGAAAAATCGGGGGGAAAAGAAGATACCGCAGTTCCACCGAGTCCAAACGGGGCCGAATCAGTCTCCAGGTCAGTCTCCAGTCAGTCTCCAGTCAGTCTCCACGGGCGCTGCACGGTGCCGCAGGGACGGGCGAGCCATCGGTCTCCATCCTCGGCCGAGCCCCGCGGCCGCATCCCCGGCGGCGCGCGGCCTCCCGCGGCCCGCCCGGCTCAGGGGCTGCCGGCTCCCGGCCCGTTCCCGGCCGCGGGCGAGGGGGACGCGGCCGGCGGGGCGGTGGCGGCGGGGCCGGGGCCGGGGCGCGGCGGCGCGGGCGGAGGCCCCGCCGTGGGTCCGGCGGGCGCGGCGCGGAGCTGCGCGGGGGTGGCGGCGGCGCCGGGGCCGGGGCTGGAGGAGCCGCCGCTGCCGCGCACCGGCTGCCAGATGAGGCTGTAGTAGACGGCGAGCACGATGGCGGCCAGCGAGACGGAGAGCACGTAGGCCAGCACGGTGGCCAGGCGCACCCACTTCTTGTTGGTCTTGGCCGCCATGCGCGCCTTCTTGTCCCCGGTGTAAGTGGCGGGCTTGCCCCGCTCCGCGCCCGCCTCCTTCTCCTTCATGGGGGCCCGGCCCTTGGCCCGCTGCTCCACCGAGCCCTCCGTGCTGGCTCCGGCCCGGATCGGCCGCCGCCGCCGCTCAGGACATGCCGGTACCGCCCGTGCTGCCACCGGTGCCGCTGCCCGCGCTGCCCCGCCGGGGGCGAGGGGCGGAGCGTAGGGGGCAACCCCGCCCTGAGGGGTGGGAACGACAGGACGGGAGAAGGGCAGGGGAGGAGAGGAGAGGGGCGGGCAGGAGGAGGAGCCTGGGCCACCTTTAAACCGAGCCCCCTCCCCCGGTGCCCGTATCACCGCACCCTTTCCCCGCCCCGGAGTGAGGGGTGGGCGCGGAGCGGTGCCTCAGGGACGTGGGCAGTGCTCGCCCAGCCGCAGGGAGGCTTCTGGCACGGCCTCCTGGAACGTGCCCAGCGCTGGAGGAGGTCAGAAGTCTCCTCTCTACTTTGGCTTCCCGACGGAGTTACTTTTTGCGCTCTCCCTGATGCAGGTATGTGCTGCCTGCGCCTCTGTGAGGCTGCAAGGGTGCCCGAGCCAAGCGGCAGTTTTTTAGAGGGAAGGGCTGCCTTAGTTTTGTCCAACTGGGCTCTTCCCAAGTCCATTATTGATACACTCTAAACCTTCTCTGAAGTTATAGCTTCACCTTACTCCACAGGTGTTAGTTCCCTGCGAAATTGTTCTATTGCCTTGTTCAAAAGGCAACTAAAATGGTGATTTGGGACATAAATTAGGTTTTTTTTCTTTATGGTGCAAGAAAATCACTTTTGGAATGATGTAGTTGTGCCTTCTGCAATCGTTTTCTCCCTCCCCTCAATCTGAGGTCAGTCAGGTGTAGTGGTTGCAGCAAAAACCTCTTGTAAACCAGGACTTGTAGATCTGGAGGCGCCTACAGCAACTGGAGAACTGCCTGTAACCCAGAGGCTTCCCCAAGAAGACATGTTATGGAATAAATGGAGTAGCTGCAGAATAATTGTAATTCTTGGAAAGTGAATTTATAGCACTTCCTACAAATGGACTTTGTAGTAATTTTTCAATGCGTTTTCCCTCAGTGATGGGTTTGCTCCAGCTCCTCCTCTTTTTTGGTTCAGCAGGTGAAATGATGATGAGTTATTACCTCCCACAAGTCCCTTCCCTATGCTCTTGCTTAATTCCAGTTAAGGGGCAGAGGGTTGACATGTACTGAGAATGCCTCTGGGGCTCAGTGAGGTCTCGACAGTTTTTGCCTGGTGCTTGTTGGGTTGAAGTACTGAGGCCTGAACAACAGGCCTTGAGCCAAAGCTGACCTCTTGCTGAACCTTCCAAACAGATGTTGTATGTATCCACTCATATCAACCAATACCATTAGCAATATGATAGATGTATCTGTTCATTCTCAAAACATGTATTTGTCTTTCCCTATTTAGGAACCGGAGAAGGCTGGATGTGCAGGGGAACTGTTGGAACATTCTCAGCAAATGTACGGAGTGTGATGGGCTTGCGATGTTCTGCCTTCAGCCCAACAGCCTCACCTCCTGTTGCATTTATTTCTGACTCACTCATGCTGCAGTGGAGACTTGCCCTTCCTAAAACACACAATTCCATGGTAATATTCAAGAAATTCAGTATTCTTAAGGCTCTCTTCTCCCTGCCAACCCTTTGCTCTCAGGGCTTTGAGTAGGAGCAGGCTTGTGTTCATTAAGTGTGAAGTCTTGGCTTTTGCCAAGGTCAGGTGAAGGCTTTTCATTTTATTGTGGACAAGTAACTGTGTGTGAGCTTCTCTGCAGGCAGCTGTGAGAAGGTCTGTGCCCTCTTTCCTAAAGAGAGCTCCTTGCTAACAACCATCCCTAAAGGAACTGCAGGAATGGTGCTTGCTTTATCCTTGGGGTTTTAGGGTTTTAGCAAAAACACCAAGCTGTGCTCTGAGTGGATTCCTGTGGTACAAAACTGGAGCTCTGGGGTCTTGTAAAGTCGGTGACCATGTTTGACACTAGACACAGCTTGCAAATTATCCCTCTCTAGGAATCTTCCTAAAGAGCATAAAAGAGATGGCTTGGAGACAGAGTCAGGGGTACATGATGCTCTCAGGGACTCCTCCAAGGAAGGAGAGCTGCAGAGTCCCTAAACAGCCTTCCTCCCACCACTCCAAAAACTGCTCTGCAGGCTCCTGTTCTTTATAAGCTCCTTTAATTTTGACTTCTCATGTCTGAGGGTCCACTAGAGAGCTTGAATTCTGCTGCTACCTCTTGCAGTGGGATGTTTGTTTTCTCTCCAAGGGCTCACCAAGGATGTAGCTAAATGAACCTGTGTTATTGATTTCCCACAATCACAGTCAGTGAATAGCTTCCCAGTGCTGCAGGATAGGGAAAACTTAATTAAGGGAAGATTGCTGGCCTGAGATAGATTCTCTCCATGCTTCTGAGAGTAGCAGAATACTGGATGGGATGCCTGGGACATCTGTCTGAGCTGTGCAAAGGCCTTTGCAGGGAGGAGGAGAATGCTCTAGGTTGAGGCTGGATATTACAGAAATGAGAGCTTTGGGCTAGCATGTGGAGAAGTGAAGACTATATGGCTGACACCTGTTCAGTTTCATGAACCAAGTAGGCAAACAAAGTTGGGCTGGTGCAGTGGGAAGTAAATGTGGATGAGCTTAAGAGCACAATGGGGCTTTGTCCCCCAGCATCCTGATTTCCTCTGCAGTGTGTTGTACTGGAGGTGAATACAGGCGGGAACAGGCTGCATTCACCTCCAGGTGTGGTACAAGTTGCTTTCCTCTTCTTGTTACTCTGCTACTGAAGTGTACCATGAGATGGGCATGTTGTTTGTGTGCCACTGCTCCTCATGCTTCCTTTCCTGTTAATGACCTGTCTTGGAAAGTCTTGTTTTTTTCCCAACAGTCAGGAATGGCTGGTTCAGCCAGCTCTGGGCAGCAGTGACCTGGCACTGCAGGAATGTATGGGATGTTTAAATGTGATCCTGCTTGCAGCCTCACTGTGCTGCTTGGAAACATACTGAAAGCTGTCAGTGCTGTAAACACAACACACTGCCCAGTGAGCAGTTAATTATAGGCCTAACCATGTCTTGGTGGTTGGACAGACAGTTTCTTGGGATTTGGGGTTTTTTTGCACAAGACCTCACTGCTTTTATGGTTTTGTGGCATCTGTGGCCACTTCTCTGTGCCATAGTCCACTGTCCTCTGACTTTTGCAGATCAAGCTGAAGAGTCATGCTGAGAGCTGTCAGGAGTCCTTGGCCTTGTGGTTTCGGTTCAAAATGGGACACAAGATATGTCCCTGTACACACACTCAGCAATTCTGCTCTCCAGGGTGGTAAGAAAATACTATCTTTGTGGTCTTAATGGTATTGTTAATCCTTTCCGGATTGCCAGCGCTCTGAGGGCAGAGCAGCCACAGGAGCAGTAGGATGGGCTGGCATTTGCAGAGCTGGGAGTTCATTGCTGATGTGCAGTGTCACAGCTCTTCACTAGAGGACAGCATTACACATGGCAAAGTAATTCTCCTGCAACAATGCTGGGAGAGATTTCTTACAGATTTTCTGTGCCAGGAGTAAGCTGGGGTGGAGGTTACAGTAATTTGCTGGAAGTCAGGAGGGAGGTTTAACAGTGTGGCTTAAATGAGTGTCTGGAAACCTTGTCCCCTAAACCTTGTCTGAAGGGTGATCCTGCCTGCCTTGCTGCTGCATGCACCCTGTTGGGGGGAGGGGGGGGGTGTACAGGCTGCTGGATAGGTAGCACAGGGAGAGAAGGAAGAATATTAAATTTAAAAAAGGGAAATGTTTGCATATCAAAACTATTGTAGCAAGTGGTGGGTAGCCTGGCAGGGAAGGTATGGGAGGAAAGCAAGGAGACAGGGATGTGGGACAAGTGTGCACTAGGTGATGTGCCTTACAGGAGAGAGAGAATAAAGGATGCTTTGAATAAACAAATACTGCTCAAGTGCTGCTGTTCGTGCCTGCTCTGATGTTGCAGCTCTCTGCAGAGGGCAGGACTGCTGCTCTGTCCTATCAGGGCTCCATCAGCCATCTCTGCGTGCAAGGGACAGAGGCTCCTACAGAGCAAGGAGTGTGAAGTGGAAGATAAGGAGGCTGGGTTGGGCAAGAGGAAGGGAGCTGCAGCTTTTGTGACAACCTTTGTGCAAGTGGGGGTTTGGCCCTTGCTGTTGGGCATCATGTGGCCTTGCAGGGCAGCCACCAACTTGGGCACTGATCTTCATGCTGCTTGTGTTTAGTTGAGTCTCAAATATGATTTCATTATTCATTGAATTAAGGTTTTATTCCTTAGGGGAAGCTGACCTTGAGTGACATGTAGAGTTAAGCTGTGGCAGGATTCTTGCTTACTTTGTTCATGAGGCAGAGAAAGCTGATGAATATCCGGGTGTGAGAGAAGGACAGAAGCAGCCTCGCAGTGAGGCCCTGGCAGGAAGCACACTTGGTTCACAAAGCTGTGATAACTGACAGTACCAGTCAAGCCATGGGATCCAGTAGCTATGACTGATCTCACCTGCCCTTGGCAGTACCAGGTGGCAAAGCTCATCCCACCTCTCACTGCTTTGCAGCTGTGACCTCCAGGGCCTTCCTGCAGTGCTGTCAGTGTTCCAGAGGCTGGGAGGACTGCAGCACCTCTGAGCAAGATTAATGCTCTCTATTCTCTCCATTGCTGCTCCCTAATTTAAAGGGAAGCAAACCTGAAGCTGCTCTGGCCTTGCAGAAGAGATCAGGTGAGTGTAGAGAACTTTCACTGCACTCTTTATCATCTTCTGTTTCTCTCCTTGGGAGTAACCACTTTTCCTGAGTGTGGGATCCTGGTGACACTGGCTTGGCTGGGCCTGGAATATCCCAGTGACCCTAAGGAAAGAGAGCCAACTGCCTTCTGTTGTATAGCTAATTCCTGTAAGGGCAAGATTGATAAGTGCAGAAAATGCCATGGTAGCTGGAAATGCGGAAGCTCTCTTATTCCCAGGGGTTTTTTTGGCAGACCCCTTGAAAGACATAGGATGTTGTGTTTGCTCAGGGCTCTCTTTTCCTGCAGCAGGGAGCTCTGATTCCTGCTTTTATTGTTTTACAGTTGGAGCACTTGCTGAAGTTCCACTTTATCTCTCCTGCCTCATGCCAGTAGCACCTGAGAATGCCCTTAGGATTCCTTCAGTGACCATTCCCCCAGCTATCCAGGCTGTTCCAAAGTGCCAGACTCATCACATCAGGGCTGGGAAGAAAGGAAAGAATAAAACATGCAGCTGGCTCCTCTTACAGAGTTGGGGGGGGGGGTTTGTTCTCCACCTTTTCTCTGCTACTTTTGCCAGCAGATTGTCCCTTTTGAGCCATGGCAATCTTGGCTTTGATAGGAGGTGAGGATGACATCCCACCGTGTGCCTGGGAATCCACAGCAATCATAGCACAGTCATTTCCACTTGTAATTAGTTGTGGGGCTCTGCCTCTAAAATTGATCTTGGCCATGTCAGGCCTTTTCATAAGCTGCTCTCTAGCTTAGCCAGTGCCCATGAGCCAGTGGAGCTCCTTTCCTCCTCTGCTGCCCACATGGAATTCCTTTGTTCCAAGGTCAGAAGCAGAGACTTGTTTTGGCCCTGTTTGTCTCTAACCTAGTCTGCTTTTGGTCCCTTCCCTGCTGCTTTGTCACTATAATCCCCATCTTGCCCACCTCTCCTGTTCTGTGTCCCATGTATCTGCCACAGAACCAAGTGAGTGTGTGGAGTAGTGCGGTTCCTGGGACTCTGGGAATGTTTCATTTCATCTGGGGAATTTCCAGCTGCCCTGCTGGTCTGTCTCACTTTGAGGCTGACATTCAGAAGAGCCCATAAGAGAAAGGAAAACTGTTTAAGACTGGACAGTGCAGTGAGTGGCCTCAGAAATGGCATCTGTCCAGAGCAAGGAAGGAGTTTGTTTCCTGGGACATCTGGCCTCTTGCATGAAGGGGGCAGTCTGCTTGTAGCCAGAGCTGAGCTGCTCCGTAACCACAGCTGCTGAAGCAGTTGGAGCATTTCTGGCAATGCCTGTACTTCGTCAAGAGAGCATTTAAGGAAGTTGAGTTGCGGAAGTTCACTGAGCCGGGTGCCTCACCAGCACAGCTCCAAGGAGTGGATCCCTCCCGGAGGGACGGTGGGTGTTTGTGCCCACCAGCACCCAGCCATCGCCAGCCTTCCTCTGGGTGACCTTGGGTGAGGCTCTGCTTGCCTGGAGAGCTGTTGATTTACAATGCAGATTCATCGCTCCTCGCCTGCCTGTCCCTGCCCCTCCTAAATTGGGCTGGGATATAAGAGGTTGTTTGCTCTCCGATGCCAACAGAGGCCATGGCAGAACGCCCTGCCACGTGAGAGGCAGAGATAGAGGAGAGGGGGCTAAGGAGGAGTGAGCTGTGCAGTTGCTCTTGCTTGTGGTAGCTGAGGAGCACATCTGCAGGACCATGTCTGTGCTGAACCCTGTCCTGCAGCCCACGGAGGTGAAGGACTACCTGTGCAAGGGTGACCGCTTCATCAAATGGGATGATGTGAGTACTGGGGTGTTCCTTCCCTGGGCTGTGCCTGCGGTGGCAGGGAGACACTGGTTGGGTCATGGTTTGTGGGGAGGCCGGGAGCCTGTGTTCAGTGTGGTATCCCACCTGACAGCAGAGATCTCTAGATGGGGAGAGGGAACTGGGAAGAACAGGAAAGCTGAGGACTGAAGTTAAGGGGATGTTGCGTGTCTGTGTGTGTGTGTGTGTGTGTGTGTGTAAGGGGCTGGGGATAGGTTTTCTACATCTCTTATAGTGGAGGATGGAAACAAATGGAGCAAGTGTGCTCTGGGTCTGTGTGTGCAGCCCCTGGTAAAGGACACAAGGTCCAGCCCTCAGGAAGGTGGTCGCTGCTGGGAGTGCCTGTGCGGTGATATGCAAATGCCACATTTGGACTTTCTGGGGGAGCATAAGGGGTAGGGTAGGATCTACTCCAGAGCAAAAAGCACACATTGCACTTTTCAGATAAAGATGAAATCAGGCTCCAAGTTGCTTCCTCTTATGGCCCTGTTGCCTGAGTGGATCGGGGGTGAGCCATGGCCTCCCACGCCTGCCTGGCCCCTGCGTCTGGGAATGACTGAACAGCAAAGGGCCTGTCCTTTAGCAGGGCTGAAGCCTCAGGGTGCTGCAGCAAGCTGCTGCTCTCTCCAGCTCATTGTCCTCTATACCTTCAAAACAGCTGCTTTGCAGTCACTGCCTTTCTGTGTGAGGGGAAGAAAGTGTAGAGCAGCAGCAGTTCATTGGAATGTAAGAGCTCCCCTCCTCACTTTCTAAGGAGGCGAAGGAGTGCTTACCCCAGCACCCACAAACCTGAGCAGGAGGAGAGCAGCTGCCCATCTGTGCTGTCTGGAGATGGACTGTCTGCTGTTGGGCATGGATGTTGATAAAAGGGGGAAAGCCCAGATTATTCGTTATTCACAGGGGTCTGGGGAGATGGTTCATGTGGTGTTGCAAATGAGATGATCAGAAGGAGCCTGCAGCAGCAGTGCAGGAGGGATTAGCACTTTTGTGAGTAGGAAGCTGGAATAGGGTGTTAAGTCCCAAAGGAGCATGTGGGGGAGTGGATCACCTGTGCTCAACATCAGTGGGGTGGTCCAGCAGCACTGAGAATGAGAGCAGTGTACTGTGCAGCTGGCAGGAAGGATGGATGTGAGGAATAGGAGTTGGAATATGGCTGCCAGTTCCCCTGTGAGCAGTACATAAACAGGAGGATGACACCGGGGTACAGTGAAAAGCACAGCCTTCCTCTTTCCTGTGGGCCTACTCCCTGCAGAGTGCACTTAGGGCTTCTCAGAATTTGAAATCTGCTTTTTCAGAATAACAGTAGCCAAACTTGTCTAAAATTGCTGATGACTTTGTGTTCAGTCCTTGGGGGCTATTCTCCCAAGAATTGGAAGCTGTTAAGTACATCACTGGGTATTCCTGGGTTAGGGTCCCCTGAAAACCACCGTGAGTCAGTTGGGCTTCCAAGACCCACCAAGTGTTTATTTCCTGCTGTAGCTGTTGATTAGTGAGCTCAACTCCCATCTGGATCTTTCCTTAAGGTTTATATATTTGTAAACATTTCTAAGTGGTTGCCTCAACTAAGTAGTTTACACGCTTCATCTCCACCAATACAGAAAGGCTTCTCCATGAGTGGGCTGTTCTGGTCACATTGCTCCATCACATTGGGCTTTCCCAATCCATGGTTAGAATAGGCTGCAGAGGATGATGGTGAGAGCTCCAGATCGCAGGATTGCTGCACTTTAGAATTCATGAGTGTTAAGTTTCTTGTATCTCTTGCAATTGACACGACTGTACTGTTGGTAACAGTTTTGAACTCCCTCCAGGATAAGTGAGGCAAAGGAGTTCAGGAAGATCAGGCTGGCCTCTTAAATCACTGTTCAGCTTGGGACTGAACTAGGGCCTTCCAGCAAAAAAGCAGACCCACACTTTTTGTACAGAGCCCTCACCTTGTCCAGCTTTGGTAAGGTACTGTCTAGAGGAGAGAGCAATGGGTCCCTGACAGGCAGGACTGTTCCGACCTGTCCCATGGAGTTACTTGCAGGACCTTGGGTAAGGAGCAGCTCTGCAGTGCTTTGGTCAGCATCCAGCAAGCGGGGGCTCCTAAACAGACTGAAGAGGTGAAGTTGTGCTATATGGGTGGTAGCTGAGTTAAAGAGCCACTGGGAACTCTGTCAGAACCCCAGGCAGGGCACAAGACAGTAGCTGACCTCTTGAGCAGGGCAGATGGGTATGGGTATGGCTCTGTGCTGCCTCTGAGTCCTCATAGTAGAGTCAAAACTGTTCCTATCTCTGAAAGATTATGGATTACAGGATTTTAGCAGACAGTGCTTGCTTTTTGCCCCACAGAGTGAGAAGCAACCAGGTTGGCTGCCAGACCATCTTCTGTAGGATTGCCCATTTCCTTCGCTGCCAGGAGCTGCCCCATTGGAGAGGCTGCCTGCACTCCCTGGCAGGCCTGGCCCTGCCTAGGAGTCTGGCTGGCAGCAGCTTCCTTACAGCCTCAGCTTGCCCTCCAGAAAGCTGCTTTGTTGGGAGATAAGGGTAATCTAGAACATGGCACAATCCTCTGTGGTGGTCCCGTGGGGCCTGTTCTACTCTCCACAGCCATGTGTGCAGGGAGCAGCCAAGAGCTCTGAGAACATGGACATGGTGCTGGGCAGGCTGGTGCTGGCCCTGGCACAGCAGGGGAAGACAAGAGGCAGTAAAAGGACCACACACAATGTGCTGTGCAATGAGCACTTTACTGCAAATATTGTGTATGGAAATGGAGGTCCCTGAAAACATAGATACACTCTAGAGTGAAGTATGAGTTGAGTAAAAAACTGAAGAATCTGAGGCCAACAGACAAGTACAACTTCCAGATTTCATTACTGGTTTCATATTAGCAGTGATGTGTTTCAGCTTCCTGAATTGAATCTGGAGCCTTCCCAGAAATGGCTGTGTGGGGTTCAGGATCAGCCCCAAATGATTTCATCTCATTGCAGCCTCTGGTGTGGGTGTTTGTGTAGCTGCTTCTTTCTATAATCAGTGTAGAGACTGAGTGTATAGTCTGTGGAGTTTCAGAATGCCCATCTAAAGCAGCATAATGATGCTGCATTGATGTATCCCCTCCTTGAAGCCTTCCTGACCAGGAGCCCAGATAATCTGCACCAACACCTGGATGGGAGATGCCATGGATCAATGCTTTCTCTGCTTGGCCTGGGTTACTCCTGAGCTTGTAGAATGGAGCAGGTCAAAGAATACTTATCAAATGAAAAAATTAATTGAATCTCCAGATACTTTATCTCAGTTCTTTATGTAGAAAACTCCAAGACAGCTCTTCTTGTTAAATGTGCAGGTTAGGTGAGACTCAAGATTCAGCTTCCAGAGCATCACAGGTGTCACTGTGGAGACATCCTAAAATCCTTGGGTTCATTTTCATAAATCCCGGAGGGTGTTCACCTGCTGGGTCTGTATTTGAACTGGGAACCTTGTGTCCCAGGATGTTTTATCCAAGTCACCCAAGGTACCAACATTCTTTTGCCTTTTTTTTCCTGTCAGGAAACATCAAATGCTTCTCCTGTGATTCTCCGAGTGGATCCTCGGGGCTTTTACGTGTACTGGACCTATCAGAGCATGGTAAGTGCTGAGGCACACAGGTCAGGCTCCAACCAGCCAGCTCAGGTTTGTGTGAGATGACAACACTGCAAGTGCTCGAGTCCTGCACTTGGGAGCAAACTGCCACACTTATTCCTCTTAGTAGGGACGCCCCACCAAGGAGTGAGAGCTTCTCAGTGGCAGGTTGGTCTTCACAGCACCAGGAAAGTGCAAGAACTGAAGGTGTGAGTGTGGCCTTTCTGTGCCTTTCATGCTTTCGCCTTTTTTGACTCCTGCAAAGCTTGTTATGTGTCCTTCAAAGGACTTCATGAAGAACAGTTTTACTGATATCAGTAAAAAAACAGTGCTGATATACCTGTTACCCAGCAAGATACAGGATTCTCCTAACCTGTGCAGTGGGGCCATTAACTGACTCATTGGGCTTTTAGACTTTTTAATTAAAAAAGTAGTGACCGTAGTGATGTAGGGCCTACATGGAGTCTGGAGAGCAAGTTGTGCTCAGGGTGATGTTTGCAGGCTGCTGGCGGAGAGGGGGAGATAACACATGGAGGAAAGAGAATTCAGTTCCTCACTGATGAGTACATCAAATGATGGAGAGGGAGGTGGAAGGCTGGCCTTACTTCTGCTTTCCAGAGCAGGCTGTGGTTCAGCTCTGCTTCCTCCGCCTGACCTACATGCCATGGCAGTCAGACAGTCCTGCCCAGGCCCTGGCCCGAGACCTGGTGGGTTTGGGTGGGCTCTGCCTTTCCAGAGATTGTGTCCAGTGCCAGCTGGGACCGGGCGCTGCCACAGCCACATCCCCTGAGAACAGTGTCACAATGCTGGGGACTGTCACACCCCTTGATGTCTCTGTCACTCCTGTTCTGCTTTCAAAGTCCACTTGGGCAGTAGAATATCTGCTCTAAGGGTGCCAGCAGGATGAAGTGGAGCACAAAGTGAGGCAAGGGGAGCTGGTGTTGCCGTGGAAAGGGACATACTTCATTGGGATACCTGGGAAAGGGGCTGGTGGAGGGGAGCATAGGTGCCACAAGGGAAGCCAGACTGGAAGGGGTCTCGCATTCCTGGAAAATGCTGTTGGTTAGCAGCTAAAGTAAACTGAACTGCTTTTGTACTAGAGATTCACAAAGGAGTGGGATTAGGAGTAAAATTACTTCCTGCTTAACAATAAAATGGGGATACAGCCAGAAGACGTGGCATCCACATTGTCGTGTAATGTGATCTTGGAAAATAATATTATCTGCTGCAACAAGTATAATTTGTTCTCCAGATCCATGGTGAGAAGAAAAATTAGTAACAGAGGAAGGAAATTCAGGTTGGATATTAAAAGAACAAACAAGACAGCAAGCCAGTAGTGAGGACATGGAGGGGCTGCCTGGGGAAGGCTGTGCAGTGTCCTCTGTGGGAATGGCTTCCCTCCCTGCCTTGTTCCTGCTGGGAGAGCTCTTCCATGGGGAAAGACACTAAGCCATGGAGTGCTTTCCTTCCTCCTATGATCCTCTTTCTTTTTTTTTTTTTGTCCTTTTTCTGTTTGTAGGAAAGAGAAATTCTGGATATCACCAGCATCCGAGACACCCGAGCAGGGCGATTTGCCAAAGTGCCCAAGGTGAGGCCACAGCTTCTTTCTGTCCTGTGTTTCAGTGGGAAGGCAGGGCTGCCTGAGGTTTTGGTGGGCTCAGGCAGCTTGTCCTGGATTTCTGTAGGAAGAAGCTAGAGAGGATCTCATCTCCTTACATCACAGCTATGTAAATACAGAAAACCCATCTTGACTCTTGTCCCTGACCTCCCAGGGGCCCTCTGTGCTCCCAAAAGCAGCACTTCCAGACTATGGTAGATGGGCTCATTGGAAGGAATATGTCAGAAAGCCAGGAGAACCAATTCCCCTTCCAAGTGCCCTGCTGCACTGCTAAGTCCTGCTGGAGACTCTGATGTTCCTGCACTGAGACACTGGAGCTGCTCTTGTGTAAGGATACACAGGGTACCCACAAACCTGGAGTTACAATGCCACTCCAACAGTGTGTGCTGGGATCTTCCCTTTAAAGGGAAGAAAATGCATTTTCAGAAAAAGTGGTTTGTTTCTTTTCCTCCCCATATATTTTTACATTTGCACGTGATCAGGGCTTTGTCCTCAATTTCAGTTATAATTGAAGATTCTTGCAGCCCTTGTTAGGACTTTGCTTCTGGGACTTTGTTTTTAACTTTTCCATGTATGGAAAAGGCAAGCAGAAAACTGCAGTAAAGCACAAAGGTGGAAAAGGGACCAAAGAAGTAAAGCTGATGCATCATGTGGTGCCATAGGTGACTCTCTAAGGCAAAAGGGAAAGGTTTTGCAATATCTCCGGAGCCTCAAGAAGCCTTTTGCATAAGTTGTGTGGCTGTTTTCTCAATCTGCTCTGAAAATGTCTATTCAGAGCTCCCCAAGACCAGTATTTTTCAAAATACCATAAAAAGGTGGGTGCTAAAGGCACAGCAGAGCTCAAGAACAGTGCCCATCATAAAAATCATCTTTCCTTCAGAGAAACTGCCTTTCTCCTTAGAAGCTCACTAGATGGGAACATACTTCAGTTTTCAATGAGCCTAAAACTTTGTCAGCAACTTGTTTTGTGGGAATTGTGCTTTAAAAATGCTGTCAGAGGTTGGATTTTCATTTGAGAGAATAAAATATTTGGCGCTGTTTGAGTTGGTGCTGCCCTCCAGATGGGACACACTAAGAGGCTGTTTTAAAGGAGATACTCTTTTCTAGGCTGTTAAACTTTGAGAAATGACCTGTTGACAAAATGAATTGATCTTTGATATAGATAATAAATTGCTGGGGGAAACACTGAGGCCATGGCTGGATGTCCTGGTGGTAACAGAAGGCTGGAGATGTCCTAGATTTTAAGAATTAGTTAAGGAAGACTATTTGGAGAGTACCAAGAGAAGACAGTTTGCCAATGTGCCAAATGTGTTATTTGGCATAATAAAATCAGGCTGGTTTGTAGGAAGACCTTGAATTGCTGATTGAATGCATGATCTAATGAGTGATACATTTTATACAGATAAAAATCAGGCAATGCATACAGAAAAAATCCCTCATCCTTCTGTAATAATAGGCCCTGAGTTGACTGTTGCTACTCAGAAAACATCGTGGGTGTATGGTAAAATATCAATGTAGTGTTCAGCAGTATTTGCCTCCTAAAAGTAAATTGTATCTTAGAGATTATAAGGAAATCATTACCAAGTTGTGCTATTGTGTACACCCCAAATTGATCCATATTTATGTGCAATTCTAGTGTACTCTCAAATTTAGTGAGGACTGGAAAAGGTATGGAAAAGCAGCAGGATTAACAAAGGAAAGAAGTGGCTGCTGGGGGCAGAGCATCTGAGTAGGAGGGACTGTGTTCTGGCAGAAGGAGTAAGGTGAATGCGATGTGGAGTGCTGTAATATCAGCAGTTGAATGGAGAAGGGGAGCACGAAGGGCTTACTCAGAGTTTGAAGCAATTACTCAGGGTTTCTTCCAGTGCAGGATCTCCATATAAGGTGGAATTTTCCAGAGGTAGGAGTGGCACAAGCAAGAGGTGCTGCTGCTGCTGTCCCACCTCAGATCACCATGCCATTGGTAATGCTTCCTGCCCAGTCATGGAAATGTGAGTATAAAAAGTCAGTATAAGAAGGAAATGCCCTTAGGGAGTTAGTAAATGTGAGATAATGCCTCTGGGTTAGGAAGCTGCTGAATCCCAGATTGCTGGGAGCTGCAGGAATGTGTCAAAGAAGTGCCAGTGTGTATGCCCTGTTCCAGTGCTTTTCCCTAGGCACCTGGATGGAGCTGTTCTGTTCTAGTTGTTGTAATAGGCCAGGGATGGGATTTTAGAGCCATGGGAGTTGGCTGCAGCCCATTTTTGAAGAACAACGAAGCAAGGGTCAAGCACTGACTGATTTATTAAGTATTCTCAGTGGGCAGAAGTGATGCACTTGATGACAACCTTTGCTGTGAAAATCCCAAGTGCTCTTTGAATTCTGCATTTTACAGAGACTCATTTGAAATAAGCCCCCTTTTTATTTCAGGGAGTTTTCTGGAATTCTGTGATAACATGTAGTAAAATGCACTAGATTGGCTCCTTATCCATCTTTTCCTTGTGGATCCTGGGAGGCCTTATGTGGGTACCGAAGGGGTGTTGAACCAAGATGTGCCATCTGGGTCTGGAAGATTGTTACTTACACATAGCTCTGCTATCCCTGATGCCTCTGGCTTAAAGCCCTCAGGGTCATGTTCATTTGGCTGTCCTGAGAGCAGAAGTTCACAAAGGAATGCAGAAAGCAGGGAAAAATTCTTCACATGAACCACCACACCCTCCACATGGGGCAGCTGTGTTTGGGGCGTTGTTACAAAAGGCATTAATATAAAAAACTGGTGTGGTGAAGCAAATAAAAATCTGTTTAGATGTGGAAGAATGAACATGGGTGCTCTTCTGCTCTGTTACAAAATAGTGGCTTGTAATGGTTGTAGAATAGAACTGTTGGAATTAATACCCAGAGTTAACTTGTTTCACTGCCTGAAGGTGAAGAAGAAATGAGCCATCGGCCTCTTTTAGGACAAGGATTAGGACAAGAAGAGCAGGATCACAGCTGTAGGAAGAACTGTGGATGGCACCAGCAATAAAAGGAACATCCTTTCCCCTTCTCTGCAAGTGATGCCCCAGTCAATTTGCAGCTGCTCTGAGGCAAAGCTTGTGGCCTGGTTTTCCTGCTGGCTGGTTACTGAAAGAAGTCCAGAGGAAGGAGAGTGCTGTATGGAGAGCATCTGTGCCCCTGCTTTCCACAGCAAGGGGCTGTGCAGGTTTGGGCTGTGGCTCAAGGGTTGTAACCTGCCCTCGGTTTTCCAGTCCCATGGCGCGGAGAAGTCTCCCTGGGAGGGGGTGGGTCACTGTGGGTGTTGGGAGTTCCCTGCTTTCAGTAGCACTTTGCCACCACTGCCTGCTCAGAGGTTTGGGGTTTTTCTTTGTAACCCCTACATGCAGCACGAATAATAACACCAAAGCAGCCACGTGAAAAACCACTTGAGAAGAGACCTGCTGCCGTAGTACTGCCAGCACAGGTCACAGCTGGAACCCGATCCATGGTTAGGGATGCCTAGGGAGCAGGTGAAGCGTGAAAAGGGACTCACCAAGGGCTGCCAGCCGTAGGAGCAACCTCCACATGGAAATGGCCCTTGCCTGCCTTCCCCAGTCCTTGCCTCACCACAGAGCAGAATCTTCCCTGGCCCCTCCTACGCAGGGCTCCCCTGCGAGGTTCTTGGACAGCGGCTGCGCGTTTCTGCTGTGACTTTTCTTCGCAGATTTTTTTTTTTTTTTTTTTTTTTACGTGGGGCAGAGCGAACTTTGGTGTGTGTTCAAGAGAATAATAAAGATAAGAATGAGCAGTGCCTTTGAACAGCAAAGAGACAAGATTAAAAAGCTATTGACTGTAGTTCAGCAGTGTGCTGATACAGATTGGGCTGTTATTTACAATCAGGTCTGTGTTTTCTTTTCAGTAATGAGGAACAATAAGGGCTGCTCCATTTGTGGGGCTTCTTGTGGTTTCTTTTTTAAGGCACCAAGACCCTGGAATGCTGACAGAAAATCTAATAATAAAGACCAAAATACATGATGTTTTAGCCCAGACTTCTGGCCTATTGGCTGTGTCTTGGGGTTTGTTTAGATGTTTCAGGAGGCATTGGCTTTGAGACAGACATATTTTTTAATAAAAACAAAAGTTGTACTTTCTGGATGTCATGATTATAAACCAGCTTCATGGTCTGTCCCCATTCTGTTGGTATTGAACCTGGAGCTACAGCCTGAACTGCATATGTACAGGAAGAAAACAACACCAAGGTATTTAACTCATCATGTTTTGAGACAATAAAGTTGAAGCCAGTGGGAATGTTCAGGAACCCTGCAGGACAATCACAGTGCCCTTGGAGCTGAGCTGTGGCTGTGAGCCACAGGCTCTAAACACTGTGGGTGGTCAGTGGTTCTGCAGCACAGGGACTGACCAGCTCTGGCATTGGGATTGAGCAACTTGTGAGCCCAGGATGGAGCTGAACTAAGTCTAACTCCATCCCTCCAACTGGAGAGCGATCATATGGAGCTGTAAGGAGGCACCAAGCTGTGAGTATGCAAGAGAGAGGCAGGTACCAGCCTGTGTCTGGCAAAGGATTTATGAGTGGTGGAGCAGGAGCTGAGCAAGGAAATGGGCATGTGTGAGTGATGACCTTTGTCATGCTGGGCCCTCCTGCTTCTGCCATTGTTGTGCAGTGAGTTCTGGGGCCACACATTCTCCTGTCCCTGGCAGCATGTCCTGCTGGATTGCAGAACACCATGGGCTATTCTGTGCCTGGGACTCTGAGCTGCTGATTTTCCAGTTCCTTTAGGTAAAACACTGAGGGCTGAGAGTGCTTCAGTGTGGATTTTTGTCTGCCTGTGTCCCTAAAATGCTTGGCACAGGGACAAGTTGGCCCTCCCCATTCTAGAGCCAATATCTCCAGCATGGAGCACCAAGGCTAAAAGGGACAGGAGTGTTACCTTCAGAGTTAAAGGCATCCCCCAAATACCTTGGGGCTTCCTTTTTTCTTTCTGGCAACCAAACAAGAGCTCCCTTCTCCAAAAGAGAAGATTTGTTGTCCTTGTGCCACAAGACACAGCTCTGTCAGGGCACAGTGACACAACAGGTCCTGCAGTCAGTCGGCTCTGCCCCCTCTCAAGCAGAGAAAGGACTGTCCTTCTCTGTCCTGTGTCTGTCTCTGACTCTTTGTTTATATTTGCATGAGAATTTGCTTCTCTCTGGACTATGGATCTCTGTACAGCTGAGGACTTTAGGGAAATCAGGAGGGTGGGACATGAAACTCCAGCTGACTCCATATTTCAGCCACTCTGCTAGTAGGTTGTTTTCTGCTTATCTGGCTTTTTTAAAGGGGATTTGCTAAGAGTGTTTCCCTTCTGATTTGCGTGGCTAATATGCATGTCCTGCTTTTCATGCAGCAATTCCTATTTTTCCTTTATGGCTACCTGCAAGGCAACAGTGAGTAATCCCAGAGTGAAGCTGTGGCACAAGGCACTTAAGGAGTGCAGGTTGTGAAAGAGCCATGATGTGGCATCAGGTTCAGAGCTCCTGCACACAGTCTCTGGTCCTCTCTCCACATCTTCCTTGGGTGCTGGATGCATCACTGCCTGGATAACAGAAAACCTGCTTGGTTTGCTGAGGACATGGCCTGGACAGAGAGGTGTGGAGAGAGCCAGGTGACAAATGTCTGCTAGAGAGTACCGAGAGTAGCGTGCAGAGAAGGAAGGGGTGGGCGGAGTCCCGGATAACAAATACAGGAAATGAGTTCAGCACAACCACAAGTTCACAATTGTTTTAGGCCTCCTCTCCTGTACAGCCCTGGAGCTGAACAAATGCTGGTGCATTTGCAAGATGAAGTCAAGTTTGGAGTTAAAATCCCAACATTTTGCTGCTGGCACTGGAAAGTTGAGCTCCAACAAGGAGTTGCCACGAGCATGGGAAGGAGATGTGGGTGTTTGGTGGTGCTCAGTTCTGTGAAAGAAAATGGCTCACAGGCAAGAAGGAGCCATTTTAGAAATTCCCTTGTAGAAAATAGGCAAATCATATTCCTTCCCTTCCCTCCCTCCAAATGCTCTGGGATTGAACAGGTTTCAGAGTTACCCCCTTGGAGAGGTTATTTTTCAAAATAAGAGACAGCAGTCAGATGATCCAGAGTTACAACCCACCCTGTCCTGTTTTTCTTAAAGATGCCTGTTTGCTACAGCTGTGACAAAATTGCCAGTGCTTCAGAAATTAGGAAAACTGAAGTAAAAAAATTCTGCAGTTCCTTATAAAATGTGTATTCAGCTCTGTGTGTGACGTGGTGCTGAAACCTGAAAGAGCTGAAACCTAAAGGTGCTCTCAGATTCCAGCTCCAGTTTAACTTCCAAGTCTGATCTGCTCTAACAATTCTAGATTGTGGATTTGCCCTGTTTCTAAAGGAGAGCAGGTGCTCTGACAGCTCCCTGTTTGCTTCGACAGGGATTTGTCCTGCACTTTAGATAAGGGATTCCTGTGCTTTATTCTAGGAATGGAAATTTTTATCTTCCCATTATAAATAGCACCATCAGTAAAACTCTAGGATACCTTGGATACCTTGGCTTAGTGACACCATGCATAGGAATGCAGAAAATGATGAATAATTTAAAGCATCCTATAAATACTTTCATATGGTGCTGCAATCCAAGTACCTCTAATCGGATGAGCTTACACTTAACAAAACAAGTCTCTGGTGAGCTATTGCTGTAGGGTACTGGAATTGCTATGGAAAAAAACACTACTACCAACTGACAGCAGCAGAAGATGGGGCTTGGAGGGGAAGAAGCCAACTCTGAAGTGACAGGAGGTCCCAAAAACTGGGTGTCACACTAATACACTTTCTAGTGTGTGTGTTTTGATAAAATCAACTGGTTACACACCTCTGGCACAAGCAGGCCAAACCCTCCCCTGCTTGTTTGCAAGTCCAGCCTGAAGTTTCAGAAGAAATTTCTTTAAGAGCAGTCTCCAGCTTTGACTTTTTCAGGCTTGTGCAGGGACGTTAGTTATGGTGATTTTTCCCATGGAGGATCCAGTAATGCAGACTCCAGAATAAAGATAAAAATTAAGGAAAGCCAAGGAAAGGAAGATTGCACTAAGCACTTTTGCAACCCTTGAGATGCTTTCTGTGAATCTGAACTAATGTGTGTACTGGGGTCTGGTTTTTTTGGGTACAGTTTTTCCTCATTCTCCAGTTACTCCCATGTGTTCTGTTTCTTTTGCAGTCCCTGAAGGTCCGAGATGTTTTTGACTTGGATCACCCTTCCAGCACCTTCCTGCTGAAGAACCTCACAATTGTATCTGGTTCTGATATGGTTGACCTCACTTTCCATAACTTTGTGTCCTACAAGGAGAATATTTGCAAGGTATCAGGGCCTGAGGTCTTGGAAGTACTGGGAACCTCTAAGGATTGGGGCGTTCAGTGGGGAGCAGGAAAGGAGAGGAGGAGACATGATAATGTAAGATAAGAGTTTAAACATAATGCTGATCTCTTTCAACCATACTGACAAGGTTATAAACAAGCAGGTTTATGTTCCAGTCAGGTGTGGTATCTCCAAAGTTCTAGAAGCTTCTGCCCTGCACAGAGAAGGACCAGTAGAAGACTGGTCATTGTTGTGTTTTGTATGGATAAACAGGCAGCTGAGAAGTAGAAAAGTTTCAGCACTTAGTGTTTATAGGCAGGAGGAAGGTGATGGAGTCAAGCCCACAAGTCTCAGAGAGAATAAGGGGTAAGAGTTTTAAACTGGAAGACAGTGGATTTTGATTTGGTGTGAGAAGAATTTCTTCCCTGTGAGGGTGGGGGGCCCTGGCACAGGTTGCTCAGAGAAGCTGTGGCTGTCCCATTCCTGGAAGTGTTGAAGGTCAGATGGGGCTTGGAGCACCCTGGGATAATGGAAGGTGTCCCTGCCCATGGCAGAATGTGGCACTGGATGGGCTTTAAGGTCCCTTCCAACCCAATGATTCCAGGATTCTGTGCCCTTTCCATGTTTGCTGTGTACTTCTTGGAGCAGTTCAGTAGTGCCCAACTGCCTCTGCCCTGTTTGTTCCAGGACTGGGCTGAGGATATCATGGCCATTGCCCGGAATCCCCTCATGTACAACGCTCCTCGCTTCACCTTCCTAGAGAAAATGTAAGTCCTTTCTGAGTAACTTTTTTCTCTGAAAGAAAAAGTTTCCATGTCCTGCTCTTTCTGACAGTACTTGAAAAAAAAAAAATACTTCAAAGCATCCAGGTCCCTTGGCAGCCTCCAGACCAAGGCCTGTGTCATGCCAAGGTTAAGCTGATGGTCTGTAGGACCCCGATTTTCAGTTCAGACTGAAACTGTTAGACTGTTTTCCCAATTACGTTTTTCCTTTCCTCTCACTTAGTAGGATCTCATAAGATGGTACAAATGCATTTTTGTAATCTTGTTTGGGTTTTTTTTCACAGTCTAGTGAAGCTGAAGTTGCAGCTGAATGAAGAGGGAAAGATTCCTGTCAGGAAGTGAGTGTGGATATTTGTTTCATTGTGTGTTCAGACTAGAGGCAGAGCAACTGGTGAGAGGATGGTTGCTCAGTGGCTCCAGCTGTCTGCTCTTCCTGCACCTAAGAGGAGAACATTCCCTCTGTGTCCAGGCCATGGAAGTGCTCCTGCTGCATTGCCATAGATGACACATAATTTGAGTCTGGAAAGGAGACTTTATGGCCTTCATCTACAGCAAGAAATGGCTTAAATAGCACAGATATAATTTCCTGCTTGTTGCCAAGAAAAAACCAACAAAACAAAGTAACTTTGGTAAAATTCTGATCACAGATGATTTCACAAACCTGAGCTGATAGGTGGATGAGGTGTAGGATTGTTTCACTTTCCTGTAAGGAGTTCTCCATCTGGAGAGCTCTTTGCTGGACTTCCCAGTTCACCTGCAGCAGGGCTCCCTTGCTTTTCTTGTCTCCTTTCTCCCTGTGTGAGCACTCCAGTCCTTCCCCACTTCCTCCATCCCTCAGCCTTTGCTCTGGATGGGCATGAGAGTGAAGCAGCCTCTGGGCCAGTGTTAGTGCTGGTTTAGGAGCAGAACAGATGGAGATTTGTCCTTCCCTGTCCCCAGCTTGGCCTTGTGAATCAGGTAGAGCTCCCATTAGAATGGGAAACAAAGCCCAGCCTGTCCCTTCTCCCCTGCACTATGTGGCATGAATCTGGAATTGAATTTGTGCCATTTAGTGTCTTCCCAAGAAAAATTGCTCCAGGGCTGGTCCTGTGGTTCCTCTGTGTTGATTTAGCTCATAGAATGACAAAAGGCAGCACTGCCACGTTGAATCCCTTTTTGGGTCTATAAATTACCTTTTGTTTAAAGAATAAGAAGCTGCAGACAGTGCATATGGGAAGTTCTGAACCACTCTACTCTTGGTCTGTGCTGTGTTACAGCATCACAAGAGGTGAGCACTAATTACCCCAAATAAATACAGACTCCAGGGTGTCTTGTAAAGTAGAGCTGTGCTGGATTAGGGCTGTGCTGACTAAATGGGCTCCTGGAGGGCTGAGCTTTATTCAACACTAAACATTTTTTGTTATTTGTTTTCTAAACCACCAACCAGCAGAATTTCATTGTCAGAAACCAGAATATTCATCAAAAGGCTGTTAAAAATGTGTAGGTCTATAATGAATAGCACACTAGGGAAGAATGCTTTGAATTAATCTTTAAAATGCAAGCAAGGTAGCATTGCTGCAGGAAGAAACCAGCTTATTCCTCTGGAACAAGCCAGAAAAAAATATCTCATACAGGTTGTACCTCTCATCAGTGCCCATTTCTTGCAGAATGGTAAAAATGCAGACCATTAAATAGTCCACATTAAGAGCAAGGTTTATAAAAGTACTCAGTACTGTAGGGTAAAAAAATTCCAGTAAAGGCTATAGGTAAACATAAGGCTTTCAAAACTCCTAAAATTCTGAAAATTCCACAAGCATTTGCCTTTCCTTTAAATATGTAAATCCCTCTGGAATCATACCAAGGCTGCTGCAGTTTTGCCTTGCAAAGGGCAGTGTTTGCATGAGCTGCTGCAGTCCCCACCAGGCACTCCCACCTGGCAGCACAGAGCACTCCTTGTTCCCCTGTTTGCTGTGAGCACCTGTGACTCCAGGAACTTAGCAGAACTGAGGCTGTTAAGTGCCTCTGTGCACTTATAAATCCACGTGGATTTATCCATGGTGGAGACCATGGTGCTGTTGACAGGGATGTTCTGAAAGGAGGGGAAGTTCAGTTATTCTTACTTCTCCACAGTACCATAGGAAGCACCTCCAGGAGGGGCAGAAAAGGACAGGAGAGGGATTTTGAGTGACAGGGCTCTTACAGAGTCCATTGCAGAAATACAGGACTTCTGCTTTAAATCACTAGTCAAAAAATGCAGTGTAGGTTTATCAAACCCTCAGTAGGTTTATCAGTCCCTCAGTTACTGCCCTGGAAAAACACTGTCTTTGCTGGTTCATGCTTACAGTTGTCTTGCCTGTCTCCCTTGCTGTGTATGTGGAGTGTCCTGCACTGCCTGCAGCTCCAGCCCCCCAACCTCTGTCCTGCCCCATGGTGATGTTTGTTTTCTTGTCGGGTCAGTATTTTTCAGATGTTCCCTGCAGACAAGAAGAGGGTGGAAGAAGCATTAAGAGCTTGTCATCTGCCAAATGGCAAGGTAGGGGTTTCTCTGGGTATCCAGAAGTCTCATGAGCTTGTGAAAGATCTTTTTCCCTGCCCTGACTGGGATGCCTTTGGCTGTGAAAAACCATCAGCCAAGATGCTCACAGTTGTTTACCTTACCCTACCACTGCCAGGCTTTAACTCTGGCCTGCTGGCATCAGCTCTTAGTGTCTTCCAGTAACACTCGTGACTCCAGCACATGCACTGTGTGGCACAAAGAGCAGCAACACCTGGCCAGATGTTCCAGTCATTACTGGGGTTGTCACAGCCAAGTGCTGAGCTGTGGGTGTTCATGACAAGTAAGAGCTGTCCCGGGTTTGTGGTCCTGACACATCTCCATTGCATTCTCAGAATGATGCCATCAACCCTGAGGACTTCCCCGAGCCGGTGTACAAGACGTTCCTCATGAATCTGTGTCCACGGCCTGAGATTGATGAGATATTTACCTCACAGTAAGTTTCCCTCGAGCCGCAGCCCAGAACTTGGTCTCTTGTGGCAAAAGATAGACAGGAAGGAGGAGATTTAGTGTCATGGGGTTTGTCTGGCCTTAGGCCTTAGAAGGGCAGGATCCCAGGTCACTTAATGCCTTCACTCATGGCCTGAATAAAAAGGATGAGACCTCAATGTGCTATAGGACCCTGAAATACATGGGCTCAGAGGGAGGATCAACCTGAGGAAGGATCAACTCTCCTATGTGAAAAGATTTCTGGGGTAATTCCCAAGTCTTACCTCTGCCCCTCTGTGATTCTCTCACTGCAGCCATCTAAAAGCAAAGCCCTACATGACCAAAGATCACCTGGCAAAGTTCATCAACAAGAAGCAGCGTGACACCCGCCTCAATGACATCCTCTTCCCACCAGCCAAACCTGAGCAGGTGCAGAGCCTGATAGAGAAGTATGAGCCCAGTGGGTTTAATGTCCAGAGAGGTGAGTCTTGTTCAGCCCAAAGCTCTTGGTGTACAGGTGGGATGACAGAGCAGAAGATCTTGTGCCCTCTGCCATCCTGCTTCCCAGGGGAGCAGTCAGCCTGCTTCCCACAACTCCTTGTTGTTCCCACAACTCTCTTTCCACCTCCAAAGAGGGGCCAGAACCGTTCTATTTGGCGACCCTGAACAGCTCTGTTTGCCATGCAGGGCAGCTGTCTCCAGAGGGGATGGTCTGGTTCCTCTGTGGCCCCGAGAACAACCTGATCGTGCTGGAGAAGCTGATGCTGTACCAGGACATGACGCAGCCACTCTCGCACTACTACATCAATTCCTCACACAACACCTACCTGACAGGTAGGGCTGTGCCAGGGCAGGCACACCCAGGGACAGGGGAGGGACACAACCAGCCTGGCAGATGTGTGTGCCCTGGGGGATTTGGGGGCTGGGCTGACTCTAAATGCTGTGTGACATGAAGCAGTGTCACCCTGCAACCGAAAACATCTTGTCAGTCTGCTGCATCCACCTGCTGAAGGCTGGCAGAGACTCCTGTTGCCCCTGTGTGTGCAGGAGCTGTCCTGTGTGAGTAGCTAACACTGAGCCTCTCTCCTGCAGCTGGGCAGTTTTCTGGGACGTCCTCTCCTGAAATGTACCGGCAGACACTGCTGGCTGGCTGCCGCTGCGTGGAGCTGGACTGCTGGAAGGGCCGGCCCCCGGATGAGGAGCCCATCATCACCCACGGCTTCACCATGACAACTGAGATCCTCTTCAAGGTAGTGAAGAGCTTTCTCCATGGATGCTTTCCCCTGCCTGCTTTTAGACTGATTGCTGAGGGAGCCAGATGGCTGAGGATGTTTGAGAGGAAAAGATTGATGGCGAGGTGACAAGTGAATGAATGTGTGGGTAGAAGGAAAAGTGAACAGATAAGCACTAGCTTGAGTTTGTACAATTTTGGAATGGGAGGAGTAGGAGAGAGGTTGATAGCTAGATGAAGATGGATGGATGGATGGATGGATGGATGGATGGATGGATGGATGGATGGATGGATGGATGGATGGATGAGGGAGATGTGAGAAGTCAGGCAGAAGCCATGGAGAGATGGCTGAGCAGAGGTGTATGTGTACATAGGCTGTGTCACAGGATGGATGCACAGAACATGGCAGGAGGCTGGGGGGTTTATAGACAGAGGCACATCAGAGGAGTGAACAGGATGCCTTTTAGAAAACACGGTCAAATGAGTTAATCTTCTGGTCTGCAGCAGGTTTCTATGGCTGACTGCCTCAAGTGGAGGCTTTTGGAAGAACAGGGTTCAGTTTCTTCCTAATGACCTGAGTGTTGGAATGTATTTTGTGGAGCAGCTGGCTTCCCTGAGGATTCAGCTCCTAGCCTTTGGAAGCACAGCACAAAGCCAGGCAGTACAGGGCATTTATCCACAGCTTGCAAGTTACAAATAAAGGCATCACATTGACTTTTTTTCTGCACTTCTTTACACAGCTGCTGCCAACAGGTAGAGGCGCTTTAGATGTTTTTTCCCAGCTCTTTATTTTTCTTCTGTATCTTCCCCCCAATTCCCACACTTCACTATTACTAAAATATTTATGTGTGAAGAGGAAAAAACAACAAACCAAAGCAGTCCTTAAGGTCAGAGGTATTGTCCTCAGACGCAGTTATTTCCAAAGCCCTGTGGTATCACTGCTACTTTTTGCACAGCAGTTCACTGCAGATGGAACAGAAATAATGGCATTTGTAGCTGCTGTAATTGCAGAGTGCTGCTGAAGCCTGGGACCGTTCCTCAAGGAAATTATAACCTGCTAACACAGCATGTGCTGGGTTTTGGTTTTACATAACACATGGTCCTTCCTTCCACTACAACTCCTGTGGCCTTTTAGTAGCATTGTCTGAGGCTTTTCCTGAGAGCCTTGAGGCTTCTGTGACAGACTCCCAGTGGTCCATGGAGGAGCAGCTGTGGTAGCCTCCCTCCTTGCTGAGGTCATGGCTGATCCAGGATTTGGGATGATCAGGGGACTCTAATTGCAAAGGAGCAAATGGCACTTCTTTACCAATTAGCAGGACCAGAAAGGAAAATAGTGGAAAGTTTGTGGCAGTTTAACAGGGGCTTGGGGAAAATATTATTTTTTCTTACATCATTAATGCTGAAAAGGTTTCCATGGTATTTGCATTTGAAATGTCAGCACAGCTGGTAACTGAACACTCCAGCTCTCTTTGCTGCCAGGCAAAAGGATTTTATAAGCAGCAGAAATGATAGAAAATTGGGCAGGTTCAGAGGTAAGTATGGATAGAGTTTGCAGTGGTTTAATGTGGTGTTGCACACACCTTTCTGTGCCAGTTCAAGGTGCTTGGGGCAGGGGTTTGTCCCTCTGTGGTGCCAGTTCAAGGTGCTTGGGGCAGGGGTTTGTCCCTCTGGCCACACGCTCTCACGTCCAGTGATGTGTACCTGTGCAGCAAAACCAAAATCTCACCTTGTTGCATCTTCAACTTCATTTTGGTGCAAGCTGTTGAGTTTAGCTCAGCGTGGATCCTCTGGAGCTGGAAATCTGGGCAGGTGTGAAAAAGATGACACTTCTCACCTTCTTACTGGGAGAAGTTTAGTGACTTTGAAAGGAGCTCCTGAGAGACAGTTATGGAGTCTGTTCAGTGGGAGGTCAGCTGTGTCTCTGTTATTAATGGCTGCTGAGCTTCTCTCTGACCATGGCCTCTCCCTCAGGATGCCATCGAGGCCATTGCAGAAAGTGCTTTTAAAACATCTCCGTACCCTGTGATCCTGTCCTTCGAGAACCACGTGGACTCGTGAGTATTTGGTGATTGGGAGAATTGGCTGCTGTGTCCAGAGCAGAAAATACACAGGGAAGGGCTGCTGGGTTTTAAGTGAGTGCTGAGCTGAAATTAAGTATTAATTGAGGTTTCTGAAGCAACTGAAGGTGGGTCAGAGCTGAAAGGTGAGCCTTAACCTGCAGAGTGAGGTGATCACAGTTGTGCAGCCTTTTACCTTAGGATTACAGAGTATGAACATAGGAGTTGGCTTGGGAATGGGACCTTAACATCTGCATAGCTGAGATGGTTTTCTGGGTAGAGAACATGGACATCTTTTGTTCATGCCAAACTCTGATTTTGGGCATTTGCTTTCCTCTTCACTCCTGCCTGATCTCTCTTAGGCCGAAGCAGCAGGCAAAGATGGCCGAGTACTGCCGAACAATTTTTGGAGACATGCTGCTGACAGAGCCACTGGAGAAATACCCGGTATGAGGGAGCTGGGGCAGGAGGCCACTGGTGAGGCCTTTCTGGAAAACTTGGTCACTCCTGGTGCTAGGAGGTGCCACAACAACAGATACAATGCCATGGACATGGATCCTGGTTCATAGATACAGGTGGAAAACTCTTGTTTAGTACTCTGTCACCTGAGGGGCTCTGGGCACTGAGCTCTGGGTGGCCAAGGATGTACCAAGGGTACCAGGTGTGTAATCTATGTGACACTGATCCAGCTCTGTCTGCCAGCACTTGGAAACAGGAGCAAAGGCCTAATCCTGCTTCTAGCCTGGAAATATTCCCTTCCAGGCATAGGTGGGCAGGTCAGTGTCATGTGCTTGCAATAGCTGAGGAAAGCTCCCCCTCTGCCTGACCTCAGTCTTCATCTTACCTGTACAACAGGTATTTCTGTGGCCCCAGTGACACCTTTGGTGACACAACTGCCCTGCCAGGAGACATGGTTTTAAACATCTGAGCAGGATCTGTGTTCTGCAGGGCACGAGGCAGATCCTTGGGGTGCACAGAGGAGGGATAGCTGAGGCACCTGGCCCAAGCATCTGTTAGAAAGCACTGAGACCCAAAGAAGAGCTGGAAAGAAGCAGTGAGCCAGCAGCAACTGCCCACTGTCCAGTCCCATGTCCAGGCAATAGGAACAGAGGGATGAGGGGGGGAACAGTTCAAGTGATCAGCTAAGCTATTTACAGGCCTTTGTTGTCTGTGCAGTCTGTCACATGTCCTTGTCTTGAGCCACCTCCTCTGAGATCTTTTTTAAATCTGCTGCAGGCAGTGTTTAAATCTGGCCTGAGTACTGAGGAGGGACTGAGGATCTGGGATATAATGAGAGAAGTAGGTGGAACGGGAAGCCAGGGGTATGTGGATGCCTTCAGGCCATCTAGGTGGTTTTTTTAGCAGGATGGGTGGCTAGGCAGCATGGCAGAGCCTGAGAGGTGCAAAATGCTGGTCTGAAACCACAGGTGAAATCTTAGGAAAAATCTGCATTAATCTAGCTGGCAGATGGAGGAAGTTAGGAGTATAGTGGGTGAGAGATGTGTCTGTGCACTGGCAATTGGCCAGGGGGACAGGAGAGGTGAGTGTTTGAATTCTGTGATGAGGTTTATCTGTTACAGCTGAAGCCAGGAGTTCCTCTCCCAAGTCCTAAGGACCTCTTAAGGAAAATCTTGATTAAAAACAAAAAGAACCAATCTATGTCTGAGAAGAGGCAGAACTCTTTGAAGAAAGGGAGGAACGCAGAACCAGAAACCACTGAGCAGCCAACCTCTGTGGATGCTGAAGATACTGGTATGTCCGAAGGGAAGGGGGAATAATAAAACTGATGGGCAAAGCCTTCTAAATCACTCAATACTTGGTAAGCTTGGGACAAGCCAGCACTAGTCATTAAATCAGTTATTCCAAGCAGCAGCAGAAAATTGGAAGAGAAATTAAATCTTCAGAATGCTTTGAACACTTAGTCCAACCAAAAGAGATAATTTACCTGCCCATCATCCCCTAGTGATCCACTGATACACTCTGGCTTTTGGGTTGAGGGAAGGGGAATAATTTGTTACTGCTTGTAGCTCTCTGATAACCACAAATTCAGTACAGCCTAGTTCTTCACCATGAGGGCCTTGGAGGTTCATAAAACCTTCAGCCCCTTTCTCCTCCCTTCCTGTCACCTCCTGGGCTCAGGGCCCCTGTGGTAGAACAGTCCCAGTCATGGTAAGAACACATGATGTCATGTGAGGACAAGGTGAACAGCAGAACACCTGGAAATGGGCATTTGTTCCTGAAAATATATGTGACCTAGGAGGGGAAACAGCCCAGTGATTGTTGCTCCTGAGTGTGAGGGGAGTCTGCAGCAGGAATGGTTTGGTCTCTTGGGTGTGCTCATCCTCAGTGTACCAGTTCATGTTCGGATTTGGCCAGTAAAATTGTGGGATTCTTCCCCTCAGTGTTCCAGCATTACTTGGTGGTGAGGTTTGGCAGAGCTCTCCACTGCCAGCAGCCTGCAGGGTCCTGTCTGTGTCCTCCTGATCCATACCATTGATAAGGGCCTGTGTGCTTAGTCTGGGCAGGTGATGTGGCTGAAGAGGAGCCAGAGGAAGAGGATGAACAGCTCAGAAATCTGGATGAAGAGGAAATTAAAAAGATGCAGTCAGATGAGGTACTGTCACTGTTGGTTCTTTTCCTTTTCTGTTTTGATTTTTGCTGGCTTCCACTTTTCTCTGGGGCCTCACCCTATTGAATAGAGATGAGCCCGAAGTGCAAAGGGGAATGAATCTGTGGGGGACTTTCCATCCCCCACAGGGCAAGACCTTTGCAGTAAAAACTGAAAAAGAAAAATTTTGTTGCAAGCACAAAGAATGTGGCAGAGGAGTTACTGCTGACTTTGCATGATTTGGAGATAACTGTTTGCCTGGGGGTGTTGGAGAGGCTTAGCCTTGGCCCGAGAAATTGTTACTGAAAGTGCTGCTGCTGAAGGAGGGGGGAGAAGATCAGCATTCCCTTGAATAAAAGGTCTGTTTCCCATTTCCATCTCCCTGGTATCCTTTGGAGAGGAGGAGAAGCAACATCCTTGTTTATCCCAGACTCCACGTTCTGAGGGGTCAAAGAGATCCTGGGCTTCGTATATCCTCCCTGGAACCCCTCCATGTGCCTTAATTCCATTTTTGCCCAGCCACATGGAGATCCTGTGCCCCTGCCCCACCATGGAGCTGTAGGACTGGGGAGCCAAAGAAACTGGAGCACTCTGGTCAGGGCAGCCGCCAGAGCTCTTTGACTGGGAGGCCCTGGTGCAGTTTGTTTCATCTCCAGGGAAGGTCTCTTCATTGTTCCCTTTTGAATTGTTCTCTGCTCAGGGCACGGCTGGTCTGGAAGTGACGGCGTACGAGGAGATGTCCAGCCTGGTTAACTACATACAGCCCATCAAATTCAACTCCTTCGAGGTCTCTGCCAGTAAGTCAGCCTCAGTCCCTTTGGAATGCAGGCCAAGTGCTTCCTGCCTCTGTCAGTCCCCCGTGCAGAACGGGGGCTGGGCATGCCTTGCTCCTGAATGCAATCTCCTGTTTCTAGAGAAGAACCGGAGTTATGTCATCTCTTCCTTCACCGAGACCAAGGCTTATGATCTAGTGAGCAAGTTCCCCATGCAGTTTGTTGAGTATCCTTTTGGCAGCCCTTTCCCAGTGCCACTGGGTGCTTGGAGTGTGAGGGAGATTCTTGACAGGATGCATCCTACTGTAGCCAATGTCAAGGCTGCCAGATGCTTGTCCTTAAGTGAAAAGTGTATGGACAAGAAGCCTGAGCCTCCCTGGGGTCTTGTCTGGAAGGCTCTGAGTATTTGGTAGCAGAACTCCAACAGTTTTTATAATGGGAATATGCGGGCTGGCCTCAGGGCACAACAAGAACAGTGTTTCCTATAGAGCCTGTAGATACAACAAATGGCAGATGAGCCGCATTTACCCCAAAGGCACCCGGATGGACTCCTCCAATTACCAGCCCCAGATGTTCTGGAATGTCGGCTGTCAGATGGTGGCACTCAACTTCCAGACCATGGGTGAGTGTCAGGGTGTGCTCCAGCCTCCGAGGAGGTGAAGTCAGGCACTGCTGATCCCCAGGTGCTCCTGGTCTCTGTCTCTTCCTTTTCTGCCATTTCCCTGGTCATTGTTCCAGGTGCCTTTTCCCAAAGTGCTGTTCTCCTCTGATTTGATCTCCCACAGGCCAACAGCACTTTTCCATGCCCAGCACAGACCTGGCATACACACATGCACTCATATGGACTGCTGTCGCCTTGTGTCCGGGCACTGTCCCTGGCTGTCCTTTTCCACGATGTCACACTGAATCATATCCATGAGGGCACCTGCAGCTCCAATCCCCCAAGTTGCTACCTCTACAAGGAAGTGGCAGAGCTCCATCTGGCCACAGCACTGACCTGCCTGTGCCATTGTTTCCAGGATTTTGACCTGACCAGGGAGGAAAGGCCTTTCTTTGCTGCACAACCAGCATAAGAAGGAAAGAAAAGCCTTGAGAGAAAGCTTACCCCTCTTCCTTCCTCAGTACCTTACCCCTCTTCCTTCCTCAGAGGGCTGTGTTATGTATAGAGCATAGGAGACAAAAGGGAGCGAGTGCAAGGTTGGTTCTGAAGAGGATGACAGTGCAGGCAGGTGCAGCAACCACCAGGCAGTGTCCTCAGTAGTGTCAGACAGAAGATGGCCTCAGAGGAGGCCCAAAATGAAATGGGGAAGGAGCAGAGGAGCTTAGACAGTTACTTATTCCCACCCAAAAATAGCAGGTGCTCCTTAAAGCAGGTTTTAATTTAGTTCTGCCCATGACTTAAGGTGCAAGCACAAGCAAACCACTTCCCTTCCTTACAACAGCTGCTGTAATACTTTTCCCTGTAGGGTGCTGAGAGGCTTAATTAGTTTTCAAGATGGCTTTGCGAGCCATGGGCTGGCAGGGGCTGGGAGCTTCCGGCAGCTTTCAGCTCCCTCCCAGCACACAGGCTGCCTGTCCCCCCAGCCCTGTCTCACTGTGTTGCTCTGCTCTCAGATGTCCCCATGCAGCAGAACATGGCCCTGTTTGAGTTCAACGGGCAGTGTGGGTACCTGCTCAAGCACGAGTTCATGCGGCGCCCCGACAAGCAGCTGGACCCATTCTCTGTGGACCGCATTGACGGGCTGGTGGCCACTACTGTCTGTGTCACGGCAAGTACAGCCTGGGCACCCTGTCCTGTGTCACCCAGGGGGACTCTTAGTGCCACATGAACCCATGGAGTCCTGTGAGAAAGCGTTACTGTGGCAACTCCCAGGCTTGTCACTATTTTAAATTAATCATAATCACATGAAAATGGAAAATGAGCATCTGCCGTGCAGAGGGAGCCAAGGCTGTGCTGGTAGGGAGAGAGGAAGTGCTGAAGCAAGAAATAGAGGTGAAGGTAAAAGAAGAGCTGGAGCAGAAAAGCTGTTTTGGAGTGGGAGAGTGACTTTAGGGTGAAGGAATGGGGGGGTCCCTCCGTTTTATTCTTCCCAGCAGTTGCTAACTTGGTTTGTGTTGTTCATAGGTACTCTCTGGTCAGTTCCTCTCAGACCGCAGCGTGAAGACCTACGTGGAAGTGGAGCTCCTTGGGCTGCCAAGGGATGCCAAACGCAAACACAGAACCAAACTGACCTCCACAGCCAACTCCATTAACCCTGTGTGGAAGGAGGAGGCTTTTGTTTTTGAAAAGGTGAGAACATTTGATAGTAATTTAGGCAGAGAATCCT
This sequence comes from Molothrus aeneus, assembly GCF_037042795.1. Taxonomy (NCBI): domain Eukaryota; kingdom Metazoa; phylum Chordata; class Aves; order Passeriformes; family Icteridae; genus Molothrus; species Molothrus aeneus. The sequence goes on along the minus strand of NC_089651.1, from coordinate 10,113,323 downwards.
TAAAGCCCCTGATGGCCATGAGCACTGCCTTGGCAGAGGTCAGTGCTAGCAGAAGGGACTCCCCTCTGGAGACCTCAGGCCTGGCTTTGGACACTCTCAGGTAACATCCAAACAACAATATCCAAAATGACTCTGCATCAGAATTTCCCAGAACAGACAGGGGGTAGCTGGGAATGGTTCTGGAGATAACAGGCATCCAAAGTCTCCCCTCTATGATGCCCTCTTCAGACCAATCAGTTTGGAAAACTTCCAGCATCAGAAAGGAACTGAATTTCTGTGGTTTAACTGTCAATAAGAAACAGCCAAGCTGGAGCAGTAATGGAACCAGTTTTCAGTTGTGCCAGAACATGGAAAGCTGCCCTGTCTCTCCCTAGGAATTCAGAGATCACCAATCCAGATGCAGGGCACAGGAAAGATAAGTCAAGTATACATTATACAATTCATCTGTCAGGCACAGTATGAAGATACAGATATTTTCAGCCTACTTGGCTAAAATATCTTCCTTTCAGAAACACTCTGAGGCTTCACTCCTGCCAGAATAATTTTGAATTCATTTTATGGCACAAGAATACAGGGAAGGAGGGAGTCAAAAGCCTTTATTAACAATGTTACCATGTTTGCTAAATTATCCTTCCAGTTCATTCCAGTGAGTTCTTCCTGGAAGCAGTGGTTTGGAGGGTTTGTTGGCCTGTTTTTGTCTTTAGGTAACCTGTGACCCTGGGCAGGCTGAGAAGACTGTTTGGTGGAGTTTCTGGGCATTCAGCTATGATGTCTATGATAAACTGTGTCCTTAAATTACAAGGATTACAATTTCCAGAATGGCAATGCCATCCTGGAAGAGATGGAATTGTTAGGTTGGAAGGAGGATGCTGCTATCAGGAGTGAGGTGAGGACACTGGTGCCTTACTCTGCTTTTCCCTTAGATCATGATGCCTGAGTTGGCGTCTCTCAAAATTGTGGCTTGGGAAGAAGGAGGAAAGTTCATTGGCCAGCGTATCATTCCCATCATCGCAATGCACCCAGGTAAATCAGTGGAAATTTCTTCAGCTTTTGTGCCCTTCAGACCTGTCCAGTGGGAGCCATAAAGACTGTATAAGCAGCTGCATACTTTGCTCCTTAATCTCCATGCTCATAGGCAGAGGAACCTTGAAATCCATCTTGTTACAGCTTTGGCTTTATCCCATGATATACAGGCTCCTCCTGTAAAGAGGAGCCTTGGGCTGCTGGAGCAGACAGGGAGGGACAGGATGCCACCAGCTCAACTCCCTCCCCTCTGTGCCCCAGGCTACCACCACGTGTGCCTGCGCAGCGAGAGCAACATGCCGCTCACCATGCCTGCCCTCTTCGTGTTCCTGGAGATCAAGGACTACGTGCCAGATGCTTGGGCAGGTAGGGAGTGCTGGAATGTGGGGGTAGTGCTTCTGGCCTCTTCCAAACTCTGATTCAGAAGTATTTTTCCAGCATGGGAAGTGCTTTCCTGCTGCACCCTCAATTCCTTGTCAGGGTGGGACTTGAGTGCATGCCAGCATCCTGTCACAGCCTTGCTGCCTTGGGAAGAGCGTGGAGGCTCCCAGCTGTGCCTGGTTCCCACCTGAGGTGCAGTGCAGGTGGAGCAGGCTCCAGTGTGGAATGGCTTAGCCCTACCCTTGTTCAGAGGCAGGGAGAGGTTTCCTTGAGGGAATAGGTGACATCTCTCAGGGGTTGCAGAGATCAGGGGCTTTAGGGAGGTTTTAGGAGTGATGCTCTTCCCTATTGGAAGAGAAGGGAGGTTCTTGCTGGTACTGAGAAATGGGGACCTTCATTTGAGAAGGGTCAGAGCTGGATGTGACAGCAGCCCCACCAGAGGGATGAACTGTCATGACCAAACCAGAGTGCAACAGCATCAGCCACAGAAGCTCTTGTGAATACTTTTCATGTTTGCTCTCTCCCCCTCTGTGTTCATACAAATGAACCTTATTCACTGGGGAAATCCTGAGAAACTTGATTTATCACATTTTTATTAAAAAGATGAGGTTTATACAATGTTGGGCTGGAATTGGAGTAAGCAGCTGTGCAGGTGGGAAAAACCTTAACCTGGCCCTGGCTTTTGGGAGCAGAGTTCCCAAAATCACTTCACAGAGCTACCCTGAACATCAGTTGTGAGCCATGGCCTTGGACTGGCACTGAGGGGAAGGAGGTTCCCTTCCTCCCTCCCTTGTGCTGTCAGGGAGACTTTGGTTACAAGCAGAGAACACAGACTATTCCTTCTTCACAGTGTCCTGCACTGGGCAGGGAAACGAGTCCATGAGTTGTTTGCTATCCAAGCCAAGCCCTGCTCTCTGTTTCCAGATCTCACTATTGCCCTCTCCAACCCCATCAAGTTCTTCAACCTGCAGGACAAACGCTTGATGAAGCTCAAGGATACCTCAGGGGAGGTGAGTTTTTCCAGGTTCTGTTCTCTAGAGCACCTTGCATGGATTCAGCTTGAAATGATGGAGTTTTCATTTACCTCTGATCTTTGTTTTAGAAGCCTGGCACACAGACAAACCTCTCAACTGCTGAGACTAATGGGGTGACAGGCTCCACTAGGAAACCCAGCATTCCTCCCTCTAACAGGTCCACAGGTAAGTTTCCAAGAGTTTCCAAGCATTTAAGCATCTTGGCAGTTTAATTAATTCTTCTGTACTGACACCAACATCCTTCACACGGGCTGTGTTCTGGTGAGCTCTCCTCTGTCCATTTCCAACCTGGACATCCAAGATGGGACATTAACAGGAACTTCTTTTGGGATTTCAGGAGCAGCAGTGTTCACCAAGGATGAAGCCGTGTTGGAAGTAATGCAGATTGCAGGTAACTCCTCATGCTGGTCACCTGGGCTGAGGCCCTGCCTGTCATCTTATATTTCCACATTAAAAAGACTTGTCCCAACCCTTCTTGGTGTAGCCAGCACTAAAGATAAATCCCAGAAATCTTGGGGCTTCAGGACAGGTTTCCTTCAGCACAGCTACACTCCCTGTGCAACATGTTGTTCACCTGCTTCTGGGTGCCTGAATGCAGTGTGATGCCAATTCCTTCAAACACGAGGCCTAATTGTGCCTCAAAACTGAACTGAAGGCACAAGAGGAAACCTGTTTCACTCAGGATATATTGGCAAATTACTGTTATGTACATTGCTTTCTTAGAAGTTATTCCTAAAGAAAAGGGTTTGCCAGGACAGAATATGTACCTGGGGAGAGGCATCCCAAGGTGTGGAGCAGAGGGGGCTCTGGTTTGGATGTCATAATCCAGGCACTTGTATTGGAGCTGTATGCTCCAGTTTCCCCACTCCAAGCCTTGGGAAGGAGCTGGCACTGTTCAGCCTTTTTATTTTGTGTTTCAGAGCCTGAGACAATCACCCTTGCTGAGCTGCAGCAGAAGAAGCGCTTCCTGAAGCTGCTGAAGAGGCAGGAGAAGGAGCTGAGGGAGCTGGAGTGGAAGGGAAGCAAACAGAGGGAGGAGCTGCTGCAGAAATACTCCGTGCTCTTTTCGGAGCTGGCCTGCCCTGGGGGCAAGAAAAGGACAGTACGCACAAGGAAAACGCAGAAGAAGAGGTAACCACAGTCTGGGGTCACCTTTCCAAACCAAAACAAGGATCCCCAGGGAAACATGGCCTTCCCTTCTCTGCAGGAAGATGGAGCAGTGCAGGCATGTGCATGTCCCTGGGTTGCTCTCACTGAGGGTGGGTAGGAAGGTTGGGATTGTATTGGTGTGGCGAGAAGCAGCATGGCCCCTGTTCCTGTTCTGCAGGAGCGTGACCCCAAGTGATGCTGGTACCAGTGCAAATCCTGTAAGAGCAGCAGAGAGCATCGATTGCCACTGGCTCGTGGAGCTGAGGGAGAGGCTGGAGAGGGACCTCATCCACCTTGGGGAGGAGCACCACAATCGCATCCGAAGGAAGAAAGAGCAGCACGCTACCGAGGTGAGGGCTGCAAGTGTCACCTGAAAACGTGTCCTGGGACTGCCCCAAAAATCCCAAGTTACTCATTAAACTGAGCTTGGGAATGTGGGCCCAGAACATACCTGACACATGCACACACCAGGTAACTGAGAATGAAGACATGAAGCTTATTATATGTCTGCTATTTTTTAAAACAAGAGTAGCATTGCCCTGGAGCACATCATGCTCCATGTGCTCCAGCTCTTCTGATGCCTTAGCACGGAGTTAATGTGGTGTTTAGTGGTTTCACACCTTGCCAGGTGCCACCTCTCCGGGAGCCCAGGAGCTGGGGTGATGTGGGGGTGGGCTGAGGGCTCACCAGTGGCACCATCACAGTATGTTCTGCTGTTTGACTTGGTGGAAGTCAGAGTCCAGGTGAGGGGAGTCCTGCAGGCTGAGCTCAGCCAAAGCCAGAAGGAGCCACAGTGGTGCCTGGGGACAGAGTGCAGGCCATGGGATGGTGGTGATGGTAAATCCAGCATATGCTATCTGTTCCGATGAAAGGGGAGCAATTCCAGGCTTGGGAGGCATTTTCCCATTAGTGTTTTCTGAAGGAATTTGCACTGATATATCTTAAATCTTCAGTTCCCTGGTGCAACTTAGGCTTGACAGGCCTCTTGCAAGCTGTGTAACACTTGGGCACTGGCTCACCTGGGAATCAGGTTTCTTACCTGGGAGAGGAGCCAGGGATGAAACCTTCCTGTCTCACAAGTGTAGCCCACTGGCACAGTGGGGCCTGCATGTACAGCTGAGCTCACTCCTGTGCCAGTGTTTGCACTGAGCCTCGGGGTTTCAGAATTTGTTGCTCCTGGAATTCAGTGCAGGGAGGTGTACAGCTGGCTTGGGTGCAAGTGGATACAGATGAGGTGCAGTGTCTCATCCTGCTTTGTTCCCTTTTGGTCTTGTGTTCATCCCTTAAACAGCAAGTTGCCAGGATCCTGGAGCTGGCCAGGGAGAAGCAGGCAGCTGAGCTGCGGGTGCTGAGGGACACATCAGAAAGGTAAATATGGCAGTGGAATCACAAACAATGTCAGGTTCTGCTTCAGGCAGCACTTTCTGCTGGATCTCACAGCTCTGCTCTGCAGCCAGGGAGGGAGGATGGTGAGAAATTGAGGCAGGGGGATGTGACAGGGGATCTCACACAGTGGTATGGGGGAAGATGCCTCTTGTGATCCCCAGAAGAGTGTTCCTGCCATGAGGCACCAAGCAGGATACAGTGTTCCATCTGCAGTGAGCAGCCTGGAGCCACTGATGGGGAAAGATAGGAAATACACTGCTGGTCCCTGGCTGCCACCTCTGTCTCTTACAGTCAAGACCTCACATTAATCCCTTCCAGGGATCTGCTCTATCTTCTAAGTGAATTGAGCATCTTGGCTCCAGTATTTAAACAAACTGGTAGAATCAATTGACTAGTTTCTAGCCAGCCATGTATCCATTTGTTCTTACAAGAACTTTGTCCTGAAGCTGGAATCCTCACTCATTCCTACTTCCCATTAAATGCTGTCTCAGTCTTTAGTTGCAAATTCATATAAAACTGACTCTTTTTGTGTCCTGTACCAAGTCAGAGTCTCTTTACTCAGCTATTCAGCATATTCAGGCAAGTCTAAGGAAACAGGTGAGTAGCCAGGTAATGGTTTGCTGACAGTGGGATGTCATTAGTACAGTCACATCTCCCTGGCTGGGAGAAGCTCCAGAAAGATTTCAAGATCTGCAGCAACAGGCAGTGAAATGGCAGTTCAGTTTAGCAGGAATAAATATACAATAATGTGAATGGAAAACCCTGGCCACAGCCCATCAGTGCACTGGTTTTGGCACGCAGGTAAGAGATCTTCAGCTGCCATGGATGTTCTTCATTCCCAGCTCTGCAGTGGCCAAAGTGGCAAAGAGGATTTTGGGAATTGTACAGGGAAATAAAAAATAGATTGCGTCAGCCTTGTGCCACTGGATGCATCTGCATAGAGCTGTCCCCTTCTCAGTGTGCCATCTCAAACAAATAAAGTCTTTGAAAGGACAAGAAGAACAGCCAGCACTGGGGAGGAATTTGTGCACAAAAAGGAATTAAATGGGACAGCTAGGAGAACAGATGTTTGAGGGAATGTGACAGGAATGTGTAAATCATGAATGGTCTGGAAGAGGGAAGTGATTGCTCGCTGTTTCTCAGTGGAAAGAAGGATGGGACATCCAGTGAATGTCTCAGGTGTGTCTGTCACATTGTGTGTAAATTAAGTGCTGTTTCTCTCACAGCAAAGAGCAGTGAAATCCAAAAGGGAAGGTAAACTCTAAAGTACAAGTGACATCATGGAACATGATACCTGCATAGATACTGGAGGATAGACTGGAAACTGGGAAGGTGGAGGAGGGAAAATTTCCTGTACATTTGTTCTTTCTTACACTTGCCTTTAGCATATGCTGCCTCCACTGCTGGGCCAGGACATATCCTGACTCAGGACTTAAAATATCCTTGGAGACTCCAGGCCTCCTGCTGCACAGTCTCCCACATTTGGTGTTTCTGGACAGTGAAACATTCCAGAGGGCTGTGGATGGAGGACTGCTCTGCTGCCTGGGGCTGGTAACCAGGCTGTATCTCCTCTCTTCTCTCCACAGCAACATTAAAGACATTAAGAAGCGGATGGAGGCAAAGAGAGTGGAGCGGGTCCAGGCCATGCTGAGGAATACCAGTGACAAGGCTGCTCAGGAGAGGTGGGGGAGTGGATGTTCCTGGGCTCTGCCCATGCAGGAGCTCCTGCTGACTTGGAAGATGAGAAAGTAGAATTTTGCATCCAGTTATTTGCCTTATGGCTCAGCCAACTCTGAGTGGTGTTTTGGTGTTTTGTTTGTCCTTTGTAGAAGTACAGCAGCTTCTCTCTGTGGTAGGACAGGGTGGGGATGTAACACACCTGTTGATCACTATAGAACTGATCAATCCTGACAAATGTGTTTTATGGAAGGAGAAGAGCTGGATTTTACAGGGTTTTATAATTTTCTTTAAAGGTTGAAGAAAGAAATTAACAATTCCCACATTCAGGAAGTGGTGCAGACAGTCAAACGGGTGAGTTCAGGGGGGTCAGGCTGCCCCAGCAGCTCTGGGTTCTGCAGGGGAGGGGGTGGCCAGGGGAACTCAGTGTCCAGGGCATTTGTAACCCACGACTCGGGAACAATGGGAAAGCCCGGTGGGAGGAAAGACACCTCAAGGACCCCAGCTGCTCTGCCCTTTGAAGACCCAGTGCCAGTCCATGTCTGTCTGTGAGTGTCAGCATTTGAGTCCATTTGTCCCCATGTATGTGTGTCTGAGTGGCCATGTGTCCAGCTGTGTCTGTGTCCACCTGTGTGTCTGTCCATGTGTAGCTGTGCCTGATTGTCTGTGTGTGAGTACAGGTATCCCTGTGTCTGTGTGTGTCCAGGCGTCTGTCCTTATGCAAGTGTGCGTATCCATGTATCTCTGTGTATCCCCCTGTATGTCTGCATCCCTGTCCCTGTGTCCCACATGCCCATGTGCACTCAACCTGCCAGGCTGTCATGGTGTCCCTAAATCCAGGCTGCTGCTCCTAGCCCACCCTGCTAGGCTGAGCCTGGGACATCCAAAGCCCTTGCTTATAAAACTGGAACTTGAGGGGGAATAATTTATTCTTTTTAAAGATGACAGAGAAGACTGGCAGGTTGCAGCAGAAACTGGAGGAGAAGCAGGCAGCAAATCTTCAGTCCATCAAGGAGAGAGAAAGCCAGGTAAGAATAATGTTTAGGGTCAGGGCTGTTCCTTGGCACAAGAAATCCAAACCCCAGAGAATCAGTCTTGATGGCTGCTCTCAGCCCATCCATTCCTAGGGGGTGAGAAAGTGGATGAGAGAACCCACACAGACCCCAGAAGGACCAACAGCTCATCCCAGAGCTCCTGCTCTCTCTGTTTGACTGCAGTGTGTGGGAATGACCTGATTCTCCATTTGCAGCTCCAGCAGCAAGTACGGGTAGAATATGAGGAGAAGTTGAGAGCTCTGAACATGGAGGTTCAGGAGATGGTGAAGAACTACACCAAAACCAGCTTTCCTGGAGAGCCACAGACTGGGAAGGAAGCAGGTCAGAGCATTCCTGAGGGAGAACAAGGCTCTACAGATCAACTGGAAGCAAATATCCCAGTGGCAGAGGTGTCCAGGCTTACACTGGCAATGACTGAGCCCTCGGGAGCTGCAATGGATGTGGAGATAGAAGAGAGCATATTCTGAGATGAGGCCCTTCCTTACTGTTCATTGCAAGAAGTTATATGGTGAAGTAACAACCAGCTTCACAAACTACTGCCATCCCTTTCCATTCTGGGGAGCTCCTGAAATCCTTCAGGAATGTACCACATTATTCCAGATATCTGGAAGCAGTCTGAAGAGCTCACCCTTCAGAGTACTGCACCTTCTGTGTTCCCCAGCCTGAGCTCTGAGGTATTTCAGCAGTGGGAAAGGGCCTGTGCCTGCAGACCAACTCCCTGTTGGCATCACAGCAGCAGCTACAGGAATATTTACTTTGCATTCAGAACAGTTCTTAGAGTCAGTTCCCTCATCATTCTTCACATGCATCTCTTCACATCAATCCAACTCCTCCTAACATCTTCCACACGGTTCAATGAAACAGCAATAAACAAACCTAAACACTGATACAAAGAGACACCACAGGAGGGGATAGGGGTGGGAAGTGGGCTCAGTCACAGCAAACCACACCATGCTGTGTGTCCTACAGGAGAACAGTTACATCTGAAGCTGCATTAATAAACAATTACAAATGCTGCTATAAAACAAACCAAACCCCAGGTCAAGCAGGTATGACACAGCATGTTCCAAGCCTAGTCTGAACACCCAACAAGAGTCCACTTCTCCCCTGTGGTGTCACCAGAGTACTGGAATTATGGATTGTACATTTCTGAGCTATTTATTTTCTAAAAAATTAAAACATAGCAGTTCTTAAACAACAGGGTCACTTGTTACTTAGCTGCAGTTAGTGTGTGTGTGTGTGTCCATCTCCATGTCTGTGTCCAGGTGTCTGTGTAGCTGTAACCATGTCCCTGTGTTCATGTGTGTGTCTACGTCTCTAGGTATGCACGTGTCCCTCTGCATGTGTCCATGTTTGTGTGTCTGGTGTCTGTCCATTTGTGTCTGTATGTCCACATGTGTGTGTGTGTGATCCATGTCTCAGTGTGGGACTGTGTGTGTGTCCACATGTCTGTCTGTGTCCATCTATCCAGCTGTGTCCCTTTGTATTTCTCTGTGCCTCAGTGTATGTTCATGTCTGTCATTGTATCCATGCATCTCTATGTCAGATGTCCATGTCTGTCTGTCCATCCATGTCTGCAAGCATGTGCGTGTGTCTGTGTCTCTGTAGCCAGGTATGTGTGTCAATCTTTGCGTCTGTCTTCTGTGTGTCTGTCCATGTCCCTCTGTCTCACACCTGTCTATTCATGTCAATGTCACAGTGTCTGGGCCTATGTGGCTGTGTCCATGTGTGTGTGTCCCTGTGTGCCCATGTGGGTGTGTATCTCTGTTGATGTCTGTCTGTGTGCATGTATCTGTGAGTCTGTGTGTCCGCATTCCTGTGTGGTTGTCTGTCCACCTCTCTGTGTCCCTGTGGTATTTGAGGCCCTTCCTCATCAGAGAACAAACATCTCAGCAAGGTCCAGCTGCAGCCAGGGAGCAGTTGGAGATTTTACCTTAAATCCAGAGAGGCGGCACTGGCAGTTCCAAAGCGGAGTACAGGAGCACTGTGCCCCGCATTCTACACCAGTATGTCACCAGCTTTGACCACTCAAACCCCTCCAGAGGAGCTTTTTAGAGGTTATTTAAAAGGAAAATTTGTCCCATCTCTTCCCAGAGGGAACCCAGACACCAGTGTCAGACCAGAACATGGGCACAGGGTGGCCTCTTTTCCACACACTGCCAAAGTTCCAGGGCTGTTTTCTTCCCCTCAAAGCCTCTCTGGAAATGAATCCTGCAGAATAAACCTGAGTCAGAGAGAGACGCGTGGAAAGCCAGGACACAACAGCAGGGCCAGAATTTGCAGGAGTTTTCCTTCCTCCTGGGCCACACCCTAAAGATTCTGTTGCACAGGGACAGTGGCAGGCAGGACATGCTCTGTCCCTTCACACAGCACGTGACAGAATAAACACTCCAAGTCAGGCTGGCCAGGTTCAATCTCACAGGCTGCTCCTACCAACAGCACCAGCACAAGCTGTGACACTGGACAGCACCACTACAGTCTCCTTCCCTCCATCCTGCCACAATTCCCAAACAACTTCACTTTCCAGCCTGGAGACCTCTAATTCCTGCCTAGCTTCAACTGCTCCCCCAGGAGCCATCTGAGAGCCAGCAGAACCCATTGCTCTGCTCTCCTCAAGCTGAGCTCCTCTGTCCCTTCCCCATGTAGAGCATCAGTGCCCCCACAGCTCTGAACAGCACAAACCCAGAGGCCAAAGCAAGGCCTGACACGGCACTGAAGCAAAATGCTCTGCAGGGGGCTCCTTGAGGCATGGGCATTTCAAAATTGACCAGAGCTCAGCTGGACTAATGCACAGGGAACTTCAGCATGTAGAATTCGTAGCACTAATGACCACTGATGTTTGAAACCTGAGCAAGGAAACCCACCATAACAACTTGTGCCCTTACAACCCCCTCACAGTTTCTGCACTGCAACCCTTCTGTTATGGAACCCAACACTAGCACAGGGGTTAATGCCAAATTTCATGAAAAACAGCTGTAATCTTTCACACAGATTTCACCTCAGTGCTAAAAAACACCTTCTAAATGTACTTTTCAGCATGCACACAGAAGCATCACTAAAAGCAAAGCCAGGGCTCTCATGAAGCACAGACCATACTCTGCATCACCCCCTTTCTCCCCAGGGTGCCTCTGAGCCCGTGTGCCGCGGTGCCTCCAACACCTCCCTGTCTGTCTGCACAAAATGGGGGAAAGTTCTGCAAGATGGGAAATGGACAAACAAATAAATAATAAAGCATAATAAATAAAGGCACTAAACCAAATGTTACTGCAAGGGTTCCCAAGCACATCTTGAACCCAACCATCCCTCCAGCAGCACAATTCAGTCACACAATGGTTTGGTTACTCACAGACTCCAGAGGGGAGAGGCCATCTGATTTTCCAGCACTATTTCTTCCCACGGGATTGAGATATCCTTGAGGATTCCTTCCTGTGCAGCCCTGCCTGTGTTTTCACTTACCTGCCAAGCACAGGGCAATGTGGTATTTTGCTCAGACAGGCCTCTCATCAGGCCTGTCATTACACACAGAACTCCAGTTCAATGGCAATTGAGACAATAACATCTAGTCAGACACTGAACAGCAGCAGATTCAGGTACAATCTCTGATCCTTTCCAAATTTTCATCTTTTAAATGGCATATTTTAGATCTCATCCTGCACCCAAAATGTTTAAGTAAGGCCAACCTTTGTACTAGATAATTAAAAATTAGATAATGGGGATGTCTAAAGCAGAGGAGGACTCCAACCCCAGCAAGGGACACAAACAGGAGACACTGTACCTAAATGACCCCAGTCCTTTTTACCTCCATAGCAAAGGTACTGCTGATGTGCCTAAGGCACTCAGAGAAGGAGCTGCTGCACAGTATCTATTCCATTTTAGAGATACCCTCACTGCCCCACATGTATCTCACATGTCAAGATTCCCCAAGATTATCTAGATTATTACTTGTTATCCCATTTATAACCTGGTCAGGGCATAGCCAGCAGCTCTCCCCAGTCTGCAGGGGAAGGGTAGCACTTGTCTCAAACAAAACTGAACAATGTCAAATTCAGGAACCTCATTTGAACCAGGGTCCTTCTGTTGCCACTGGTTAAAAAACGGGCCCCTACACAAAGATTTGTTTGGTTCTGAAAGAAATGGGATAATAAGCTGCTGCATCCAACATCAGAGGCCTGTTGGAGGGAGACAGGCACCATTGTAGATAAACCAGTGCAATTGGGATGTGACAGCACTGACAGACTCCCTGTTTGATACAGCAAGTTGTTCATATAAATACCATGTGCCATCTTCAAAGGCCTCCTGGATGCTGATTGCCAGAGCTATGCCAGCAAGGAAAAAGGCTCTATACCAGCAAAGCTGACAGGAAGGAAAATAAAAGGGAAGGATTCAGGGGAAACATGACATAGAACAGCAGCAAACCCTGAGACACGAGTGCACCCTTGTACAAAAGGAAAGATACTCAGAGAAAACAGCATCTCTGAGCATAATTACCCACTGAGTAGGCTCTGAGCTCATTGGAGAAGAGGCTACACCTTGTTGTACAATCAGATGTCACCAAGCATACATGAAATCCCGACCTGAACACTACTGCAATACAAATTCCAAACCTGCTCTGCATCCTCATTCTCCTGCCTGGCTGCCTGGTTCCTGGGGAAGGAGCTGTCAGCTCTGGAGACGGAGCTTCAATCTCTCAGCTAATCTAGATTTATCTTAGGATTTATGTTTGATTCCACATTCATCTAAGTAATGGAGCAGTTAATTGGTGCTGGGCCGTGCATGAACTGCAAAGAGAGAAACATAATAAGCAGGAATTTAATTCTACACTGCACAGGAAGATGGATCCTTTCTGCATTCCTCAGAAATATGGTAATGAGATTTTAAAATTTTATAAGATACTTGAAGGCAATTTTTCCAGGACCTTCCCTCACTGTGTTTAGTTAGATTTGGGCTAAAGTATAAAATGGTGTTAAATACTAAACCTGTCATCCCTGTCTCCCAGAAGCCTTTGTTTCAGGACTCAGGATCCAGGCTCCTGCCCCAGTCTCCTCTTGTTTTAGAAGCCATATAGCCACAGAACAGGGAAAGTTAGAGCAGACTCCAAGGTTCACACTCGGATCTCTGAACTACAGACACATTTTTAAGCATCTCAACACTTTAACAGGTTTATGAATAAATCAAGAACTACTTTAATTTAAAACACAAGTGCAAAGGATTCACAACTAAAGATGAGCAGGACTGTTTGTTTCAAATTATAAATCTTTTCCAAGCCCTGCTTTTTTTGCATTAAAAAAAGCAATATATCTGGAATACAGAAACATTTTACATCAAAAATTTTCCAGTGCAGCTAAGGAGGAGCTTAATGAATTAATTTCAACCAACTCCATCGGCCCAAACTTAGACATCCAGTTTACAGAAACCCCCTATGACCTCTCTCTACCTGCCATGGGTGAGAGAGAGAGTGATTTTGTCCTTCAGCAGATGTCTGAACCAAGGGGATGAACCACCTCTGGAGTTGCTCCCCCAGGGTTGTTCCTCTCCCCATGGGCTACAGAGCCAACCTACACATTCTGCAGACTGGGTGCCCACCCTCTGATGGCTGGCAGCAGTACAGATGAATTCCATCCCAAATTACTTCAAGTAATCAACCATGGCTTCAATTTTGAAGCAGGACCTGTAGCTGGAGCAAATAGCAGAGGACAGAGGTTATGAACATCTTCTGAAGAAAACGCAGTTCTGAGGTCAGTTTCTGAGACAGCAGGACTGTCCTGAGAATAACTAAAAGTCCAAAATCTTGGTATCTGGAGTTTCAAAACAAGATCCCAGCTCCACATCTACAAATATATTCTTGAGACCTCACAACAACACACACCATCACTGTACAATGTTAATCCCAAGCTAGAGTCCAATTACCTTGAGGATCTCAGAGAGTGCAGCATACAAAATACCTAAAACTACGTCAAAATAACTGAAAGAGCTGTTTAGACAACCAGAAAACTTCCAGATTAAAGGGCTGACGGGGAAGGGCAGACCAATAGCCAGACAGCAGCACACAAACACAAAAATCAATCCTGGGATGTGCAGGATAGCTCAAATATTTCCATTTGGTCTCCTACAGCATCCCCAAAATGCTACCCAATAACTGCCCCAGGGCAGCACTTCTCAGCCTCTCCAGAGAGAAAGGACTGGAAAGCAAGCCACAGGAGCATGCTGTTCACATTCCAACCAGCACACAAGGTGTTGCAAATGGTGAATTTTTAACCATAAGATCCTGGTGGTAAGAGCACCTGGTCTTCATAGAGTCCACTTTGAGGACCATATCCAAGGGCTTCCCCCTCCAAAAGTTTAAAATCATGAAATGGATTCAAGATTGACCACTAAACCATACACATTCTGCAGCAAAAGAGAAGCATGTTGATGCAAGAGAGCCACTTAGAAACAAATATATACATATCACATCTGCTCCCTAAGGAAGTGTGTGCAGGTTTCTAGGTCCATATTTAACCAAGGGAAATTAAAATAATCTGTGAAAAGGTCTCAGAGGAAAAAAAAAAAGGTCTTTGTGCATTGACAGTTTAAAGGGGTCTGTGCCCCAAAGTGAGTCAGCTCATGGCTCCAGTGCACAATGAAGGAAACAAAGATCACATTTCTAAGTGGGAAATATCGTTCCAGCTCAGTAGTCAGCAGCCTGGGTGTGCAGAAACCCACAGACATTCAGAAACACAACTTCAGACTCCGCTTTCGAACACCATCCTTCAGCAGCAGTGATCCGCAAGCCATGGAATACCCGCTTTATCCTTGAGACAGACTTGGTCTCACTCAGATCCAGTCTGTATTGATTGTCTTCAGCAAAGGAGAAGCCACAGGAGGCTGAGGATGCATGGACAGGATTCACATTTGTCCTCCAAAACAATCACTGGCAAGTTCCAAGCACCATTCACAGGTTGAGACTGCCTGGGCTCTTAATTTTTTCTATATATTTCTTTTATAAACATTCCTTTTCCCTAGAGTTTCCCCTCATATAAAGTCAGCAGGTGGAGGTGCGCTTCCTGTACTGTTGGATAAGGGGCACCAAGCACTCTGGAAGTCCTGTCTGGAGCAAAAAGGGGTGATCCAGAAGTTCTTGTGCTGTTGCTCTTTCCAATGGATCCCGTGTCAACATCCTCTCCAAGAAGTCTCTCAGAACTGGGGAGGTCTGTGAAAAAGCAACCAACCAAGTCAACCCTGCAAAAGGACCAGGCACAGCTCATGCAACACCAGGCTGCCAAGGTGTGTGTGGTTGAAAGGATCCTGCACATACCCAGTCTGTATCCGTTTTTCCAGCAATGTGACACGGGTCACATGCTTTTTATGCTATGGACATAACTTTCTGTCACTGCTAGGCACAACAGTTAGGCTGTTTTCTTTTGAATAGGATACAGTCAATTAAACTAAGACTACCTGCCACATCCTTCCATTTGAATTACTTCTGCTTCCCATTTTGTTACTTAAACTTTCCTGGATTTCAGCTCAAAAACTCTGCAGGACTCCTGCTACCTGGGCACAGCACTTGAGTGGGAAGGGGGCATCAATCCATTCTTTTACTGGTCATAGATTATGGAAAGGTAGTTAAATAGAGCTCTCTGTCACCCTGATTTTTTAAGATTTTCTAAGCCTTCTAGTGTTGACATTTTTGTAGCAAACTTTCTCACACACTTTCTGTAGATAGTTCATTGTTTTGCATTCCTTTATAGAAGAGGAGAAAGTTCATAGACAGTTAGTTTGTCCAGTGTCATTGGAGAGGTGGCACTGTCACCCTCCAATCCACTGTCACTTTTGGAAAACTATAAATGTTAGAGTCAGAAAATAAACTTCGCTTTTATCTTCACCTTGAGCACAGCGGCGTGTGCTTGTGTTCTTTCGTGTCCTATAGCGACACTTCTCCCCTAGGTTCTGAGATCCTGAAAAACCCTCATGCTAATGGTACAAGAAGATGAAGAAGCTGCAGCACCAGTACCAAAAAGCTGAATGACCTCACAGGTTTGTCCTTTGGAAGAGGTGTAAAAGCCTGGTAGTAGGCAGCCCCAGGCATCACTTCATGACCCTGCACATCTCTGACTGGTTTTAATCCTCTGCATCATTAAAATGGAATTAAAAAATTATCTTGGCATATATTTATTTATTGTAATACTGATAATTACATCCAATTTAGACTGGGGGCATTTTCCCAGCTCTGGTTCCTTTAGTAGATCCTGAAATACTGTTTACACTGAGATATTGCTCATCTCAGGAGTGCTTTGGATGACTTCACTTGACATTGCTGGAGAAGGCACCACACAGCTCAGGACGATACCAGGATCCAGCCTGTATCCCTGTCTATAAATCTGCCCATGCTTTAGCAATGCAGCAGGGATTATCCTAGGTCACATCCCTTTAACCTGCTGCCCCCAGAACTGCAGTCACCGACCACAGTGAGCCATGAATGGGCACCAGAATGGAAGGCTGGATCCACAGCTGGAGCTGCACTCCAGCAGGACACTGGGGAGGATGCCCACCAGCCTGTAAATTGGTCTGCTGGAAGCCAGTCTGCTTCCCAGTACAAAGTGGAGCAGAGCAAAACCGTAACCAGCTCTGGCTGTCACAGCCTGTGGCATGCCCATGTCATCAAGCAAGGTGTGACCCAGACCAGGATGGCTTTACACAGCCAAGGAGAGCAAGCACCAGGTCCAGAATGTGACCGTGAAATTTTCATTAGTGTTGCTAAGGCAAAAAGGAAAGAACAGCTGTTGATGTTGGAATGTGTGCTGTTAGTTCAGCAGTCTACTCTCTTAAATAATTCAGTTTTAGCAGCTGCAGATGCTCTGATTAATTGGAAAGGCTGGGTAGCTCAGGATGCTGCAGAAGCTGTTTGATCTCAGAGGCTGGGCATGGAATGAAAGGAAGACTTCTTTAAGCGGGCACGGAAAGGTGATCACTATTTCTTATATCACTGCTACTTTTTCCTAAGAAACCATGGAGCCAAGTTCATCTTCGGAGCTGCTGCAGTGTCTCCATGAGTTTGCATCTGTCCTGAGCTCACCTGCTCTGACCATAATGCATCCTTTGTAGTCCTGAAGGCCACGGAAGCTGAAAACTCTCATGAGCAGGGATCCTCCTGCTCCCTTCCCTGGAAGATAAGCTACTCAATCAACATCAGTAAGCTGGGAACTGCTGGGTCCACCTGAAGCAGCTCTGACCTGCACTCTCCATTTATGCCCAGGTGCCTTCACACTGCCAGGGCTGTTTCCTAAAGCAGCCACCAGCTGTCAGCAGCAGCTTGCAGCCACTAAGACCCCGAGGCCAAAGCTGTTCCCCAAGAAACATGTCCTAGCAAGACCATTTCCACAGCCAGCTGTACTGGGAACAGCTGATATGGATATTTGCCCATGATAACCATCAGGCTTACAAGTGTTTGGCAGCATGCTCACCCTGTGGAAGTTTTTCAGTTTGGGAGGAGGGCTGTCACGGAGTCTCTTCATTGCCTGGACTGGAGAATCACTGAAGTAGGGGGGTTCTCCATCTATCATCTCTATGACCATGATCCCCAGGGACCAGATATCCACCTGTGGGAGACAATGTCATATCAATACACACACTCCAGAGGAGCAGGTCTTTGTTTTGTTGCTTTCACAAAGACCACAACACCCCTCCCATGACAAATGGTACTGAGAGCCCCCAACACTTATGTCCTTAGTGCTTTTGGGCTCCTTACAGAAGTTTAACAAAGTCAATTTTGCACTCAGAACTGAGCCATGCTGGTGTTGCAACATGTAAAGGTGTGCAAGTAACTGCTTGAACCTGCCTGGTTGGTAAACAAAACTAATCAGTCTGCTGCCACCTGCCCAGAACTCCAGAGTTCCCATGTCTGTTTCCCCTGAGGTGAGCCTCTCAGAGCTCACATCTCCCCCCCTCCACCACCTTTATGGAATTGATTTACTGATCCCTATAATGTCACAGGCTGCTCCTTGCTCGCATTGGTCCACAGCAGACACAAGTCTAGGCCAAGCTTTAGGTGTAAAAATAGAAGAAGTTGGTGCCTTGTTCCTAGAAGCAGAACAATCTGGTTTTCTACTGATTTAGGAAATATTGATGTTATCACCATCAAAGCTGTAGTCATAGTTGGGTTTATCTTCTAAATAGAATCTAGAGACTTCCTAGAAAAGCCAATAGTTATCTTCCTGTGACACTTCAGACTATTACTTGCTCTCCTGCTATTAGGGAGGTGGTCCCTTACCTCCGTGGTGTATGGTATCCTTGCAATGACTTCTGGAGCCATCCAATAAGGAGTACCCACCAGGGATTTTCTTTTAGGTACATCTTTACTGATCTGAGCACAGAAGCCAAAATCAGAGAGTTTTACCTGTACAAAGAGAAAAGCACCCAACCTTAAAAATAAGCCTTAAACAACACAGAGGGAAATGCCCCAGACAAAGATGACAAAGAGAGTAAAAGGGGAAAACAAGGGATGGGGAACAGAAAGGAATTAAGAGACAGAAGCTGCTGCAGCAGCAGAAGACAGGAAACAATTTGTCTGAGGAAACACACCCTGCCATCCAACGTCAGAAGAATGGAGTCACTCTTGATGTCTCGGTGAATGACCCCCTGAGAGTGGAGATAGGACAGAGCCTGCAGCACCGACTCACACACTGTGGCAATCTGCTCCTCGTTCAGCCTGCAATCATAGACAGGGCACTTAAAATGTGCAGAGCACAGTGCTCCTTCACAGGGACACAGGGGTTTAAACATAGACACTTTGGTTCCCTCTGACAATCACCATCTCACTTCCACCATTCTTCCATGTCTGTTACTGAGGAAAACATTTTTTACTTAATGGTTGACAATTTTCAAGTTTTCATAGGTTTAATACCAAGAAATTGCACTTGGAGTTCTGTACCTAAATTCATTCTGCAAGATGCTGTTTCAAGCAGTTCTGACAGGCAGCAGTGCTGCTTGATGCCAAGGTGCTGCAGTAACTGGTGAGACAGCTTTTTTTAAGCAAACACAGTAAAGACATTATTCACAAGGCTTATTGTGCAACTGTATCCACAAAACATCCAAATGCATAATTTGACAGCGAATACAGGGATCCTTTAGGATCCTTTAGGTGTTTGCAGACACTTGGGGTACACTCACACCTAACTAAAGATAGCACAGGCTAGAAGCAGGGAAGGCACTACTGATTTCTACCACTGTTAGCACATGGAATATGAGCCCCAAGAAGCTCCCCTTTAGAAGCTACTGCTGTTTAGAATAACAATACAGAAACCTTCACAATCAAGTGAAAATGGTAGAAATGAAAGTTCTCTCCTGTACTTGGGGACAGTGACAGCTCTGCATGTTTACACTGACTAATGCTAGAAGTAAATTATTGTAAAGAATAGCTGAAGTACCAATTTGAGTACTGTGGATTCTCAGCCTGTCTCTAGCAGTTGTTCTGAACAACCCCTGGTTGAGGACAGAAATGAAACCTCCTCAAATTTGGATCTGTAAGTGAGCCTAAGGAGAAGAGAGCACTCAGAAGGCAAAACTGTGCAGTGAACAGTACCTTCTAAACCCGTAACAATTCCTATACCATCAGCTGAGAAATCTACACTTGTGCTGCTTGTTTGGCATCCTACACCTTATTCTTCCTAACCAGAACAGCTACAAGGCTGTAGCTGCACTGTGCCACACTGATGGCAACCAAATCTGAGAGATGTCAGGGGGCTACTTCTGCCTTTAAGATTTAATCTGAAAAGGGAGAGGGACAAAGGCTACCTGTGGCACTTCCCAGCACAGAACCCAATGCCTTTAGGAACAGTGCTTTTCCCTTCACAGTGCCTGAGCTAACCCACCTGAAAGCCCTGGGGTTCCCAAAGATCACAAGAAGTGCACTGTCATGTATGGAATTTGGTTTCAGTCAAGTGACTGCATAGTGTAAAACAGATTACTGGAGGATTACCTCACTCCTGGAGATGTAAATCACTTATTCCCCTCAGCAAAAGTTTAATGACTGCCATGATGGCATTTTCCTTCCTGGGAAAAACCGATAAAGGTTTGCAGCTTACTTCTGATAAATGTTATGGTTATAACAGATCCTTCTTCCATCATGAGGTAAAAAAAAAAGCATTCACCAACAAGTTTAAAGGAAGCTTCTTTAAACAAATCTAGGCTGAGGTCTCACTGGTGCATATAAATACACAGACTCTTCATAAACCTCTTCATCGCTTTTTATCTGCAATTCAGTACTAGCCAAGAGCTACAAGAGTTTCATTGTCCCTGTAAGCTGTAACTGAGCACTCCTCAGAATTAAATGTTGGCTTGCAGACCCTGAGATGCCTCTGAACTCAATTCTGGAAGGGCTTGCCCAGGTAAGTGTCTCCAGGGCACTCCTTCCAAGTGGGGTTGTGGAGGCTACAGAGGACAATGTGGCTCTGGATGCCTCTCAAAATTGTACTTCCAAAACTCAGAACCCAACAGAGCAAGATACATGCCTTAAATCCACCAAGCAGAGTAAGATACATGCCTTAACCCCACCACAGGACCTAGGCCAAGCACATATGTGAACTAAAGGTATACTATGGTTTTTTAAAAACTGAATACAAGTAGTGCTATCAATACTGCCTAACTGTATTCCAGTTAAGATCCTGAATCTTCCAAAAAGAAACTCTCATCCTACAGACCTTCTTGGTCAGTCTTTCCACTGGCATTCCCTGTCCCAACTTCCAGCCTTGCAGGACTGCTCTGAAGCAGGAGGAGGGTGCTCCAGAGTCATGGGTAAGACACAATCACCATAACTGCATCAGCAGAACACCTTCTGAGAGGGACCAGAGGCCATCTGAGAACAACTTATTTGCCCTACAGAAATGCTTTGGGTACTATTGAATATGAAGCAGTGTAGATAAGGAAACAAATTTAGGAGAGTGTCCAGTAGTTGCTATCTTTAGGCAATGAAATTTGGGAAGGAGTCCAGATCTCAAGGCTCTGCTGCACTTCTCCAGAGGAGTTAGTGAGGTTGAATTTGTGGCTAAGGTTGCACCACTGAAAACTATTTCTTTAATACTTATTCAATGAAGTCCCTGGCCAGGATTCAACAGATATAGTAAACACTTTATATAAGTACTGTGTTTTACAGGGAAGGTCATCATGGAGATGACTAGTGGGTATCTAAAGGCCTCAGTACCTTAAAATAGTCCCTTCTACATCAGAAGTATTACCACATATTCAAAATTGATAACAGTTATACACTGTAGTAGTTTCAGGGCACTGCAAACACAAGATCTCTGAGGGAACCAATTTGTCCCAGAAATCTCCACTCTGCTGTCCTTGCTCTCCCATATCGATGTCTGGGATTTTGCTTTATACCTGATCTGAGACACGATGTCTGTGAGGGCTCCTCCCTGCAGGAACTCCATCAGCACCCAGAGCTCTTCTCCCACAAGGTAGCTCTTGTACATCTCCACGACGTTGACATGTTGATAGTCCCTCATTATCACCACCTGTAAAACCACAGTGGACAAGTGACCACCACAAAATCACTCACCACACTTCATCTTATCCAACCAAGTGAGCACACACAGTCCTGCAACTACAGCGCAGAGCCTCCATCCCCCAGCAACAGCTGTTCTTGGTACGAGCATAACACTACTAAAAAGGAAGATGATCCTGCTCTTCCCTTCCTTTTGCCATACTGATGGCTCCAATGAGGACAGCAGAATCCCGCTGTCTCCAGCACTCTCACCTCATTGAAGAGGAGCTCCCGGCGCTGCTGCTTCCTCAGGTCCATCATTTTCACAGCCACCTGGCGCCCCGAATGCTTCTCCCGAGCGATGCACACGATTCCTGTGGAGCCTTCCCCAATCTTGATGTAATTTTCCAGCAGTGTCCTGGGATCTCCCTGGTCCACAACCATCCTGAGGGCAGCTTTGAACTGCTCATGAGTCACAACCACAGGGTCCTCACTGGCTGGCTGCCCCTTCCCAGCAGAGTCCTGGGGCAGGTGGAGGTTGCTGGAACTGGTCTGGGTCTGCCTGTTCCTGGGGGACCCTGCTGGGGAGGGCCGGCCTGGTGGCACTGCCACAGCCTTCTCTGCTGTTGGGGACTTCTGGGGGGTCCCAGCTTCGGAGATCATTCTGGGGAACTCGGAGGCAGGTTGGTCCGGGGGGAGAGACTGGGCTTTGGCTGCAGGGCTGTGGGGGGAACCCCACTGCTGGGGCTTGAAGAAAGCATTAGGCTTCAAGAAGAACAAAGAGGAAAAACAAAGTGATGGTTGGATTAACAATCAGAGAGGTGAGAAATCAGTTCTGTGTCATCCCACTCTGCCCTAGCACACCTTGGAGCAGACTGGAGTCAAGAGCTTCAGGTTCTTGTCTCCAGGTCTGTCCAACACATGGCTTGGATGAAGATCTCCTTAGATGCAAGATCTTCAAGAATCCCTTCAGGAATGGGTGCTACGCTTTAGCGGCCTCCAAACTGAGGCAGTTTAAAGGGAACATGCTTAAAAAAACCACCAAGGCACAAAACCCACAGAAAAAAAACTCCAGCTGCTAAAAAGCATTCCAACCTTGCCACCAAAAATCAGGGGCAACCTGTGCTGCAGAGAATTTGAAAATCCTTTATCCCTCCATGCCTCTGATCTTCCTTTGTATAAAAGGAAAGGGGATTCATGCCAAGGCTGTAAATCACTTTGAAGTCTTGGCCTAATTCCCTTTGGGTAATTACACTCTGCCGACTGAAAACACTCTCTGCACTTTCCACTGGTACCTGCAGAGCATTCCTGTCTATCAAGCATGGAATTAGCTCTCCACTTTGGGAAAAGCACCAGGCACCAGGACAGCTGGAGGCAGCCAACATAAGACTCCTGCTACACAGAGCCACCTGCCCCCTTGCTGGCTTAAAATTGACCTGCAGTGAATTTGGATTAGCAATGCTCAAGGTTTTTGGAGACCTCCCACTCAAATGACAAGCAGGCCCAACCCTATTTAGTGTAGGAGATGTAGTAAGATCACAGCCTGTGGGAATGTGGCTTCAGGATATGCATTCCCATGCCAGGAAGGATAAACATTGTCGTGCTAATACTCACCCTGGAAATGTTGATTAATTAAAATCAACATTTAGCAGGTGAGGTACAAAATACATTATATACGTACATATGTATATGTAAAATATACATAGTATATGTATATAAATATATGCAAAATAATAGTAGATCTGTCAAAGAAGCAACTTCAGAAAGAGCAAACCCATCATTTATATTATAGGGCAAAACAGAAACTTCAAAGCAAAAAGCTTTCTCTCTCTCACAATTCAGAGAGATTATTAATAAAGTTAATAATATGGGCATGGGAACTGAAAACTGCCAATCGAGAATTTTTTACAAGAGCACTCATTTTCCCTGTCTCAGACAGGGAATAATTGTGTAGGATTTAATTCTATGCACTTTGGGTTTTAATCAAGGATTTTTGTCAAGAGCAGAATCTGCATAAGCCTCACACACAGAGAGGCCCTGGAAAACACGATTTAGCAGCATCAGGGCACAGCACAAACACAACTGCCTGTCAGGAGCTCCTTCCTCCCCGTACACCAGCTCCACCCCTGCAGTCCTGTGCTGACACGCTCACAGCAACACAGAATTTACTTCCCAAATCTTGTTTTGTCTCAGGAGAGAGAAAAAAAACACGTTTTACATAACCCAGACCATGCAGAAGGGCACACAACATGCATGCAAGCTCACACATGTTTGCTTGAGCACATATAAGTCTTATTTCCTGCTCCTGTAATCTGACAGTCCCCATGTACATCTTCTCTGCCTTGGGACATTTTGAGGTGTCACTGGTTCTACCACTCCTTCCCCTCATAAGGAAGGTGCATTCAAACTTACCATGGTGCTTTTCAAGGCACCACCTTTTCTTTTCAGCCAGCTACCCAGCCAAGTGGTGGGTGCTCCATCTCTGGAAGTGTTCAAGACCAGGCTGGAGCAGCCTGGTCTAGTGGAAGGTGTCCCTGCCCATGGCAGGAGGTGGAACCCGATGGACACTGAGGTCTCTTCCAGCCCAAACCAGTCTGGAATTCCATGATTCAGTTATATTACTGTTCCTTTAATCTGCAATTACACATTTCTTACACATCATCAGCTCCATTAGAGCAGGAGACCCAGGTTTTCATCATCAGAGGCTGGTAAGAACATCTTAGATAAACAACAATGGCACAGATCCCTCACTGGAGTAGGGAGATAGATTAGTCCTAAAGGCCCTCCCTATTCCTCTCCTCTGACAAAGAGCTGGAGTTCACACACTCCCAAGCACATTCACTTGGCTGGCAACTTCTGATCCTGCTCCTGGAAGTGCTGAGCATGGCAAAGATACTCGGGGGAAGAGAGAAGTAGCCAGTTCTAGGTACTCAGGGGACAGGCCTCAAAGCAGTTTAAATCAGCCCAGAGTCACTGAGACAGCAATAAGTGCAGTTTGTGTTACACAAGGACAGCATTCTTTCAAAATCCTCTCCCCCTTGGAAAGGAAACCCACTGTGCCCAAAGCCTTGAGCCTGGATCCTTATACAAACTGCAAGAAACTGGATTGGAGACATCTCCTCCCTGCAACACCCTTCAGAACAGTCAGGTTGGTTTGGACAGTGGTTCCTGTCATCATCCTCCCAGTTCACAGCTGTTGGGAATCATCCAGGCCCAGCATCAGCTTTGAAGCCATGGACAGAAGACAGATGCTGGGTCAGCCCAGAATGGAAAAGAAGCAATGGCTGCATTTCCTATCCAGTACCAGGAACCAGAGATTTTCAGTTTAACAAGAAATGAGTCATCCATTCAGGACAGCTTTCCTGGGGGAGCTGTAGCTATGAGCTGTCCCACCCTTTACAAAATCCAACAGTCTGACTTCCTGTGTGACAGCACCGTGGGTGCTGCTGCAAACCCTGCTGCTGTAGTGGCCTGGCAGATAGAGCTATAACCAACACACTCCCCCCAAGTTAGTTCTGGTTTACACAGGCAGAAGAATACACTGCTAATGCAAATCGTGGCAATTTCCCAAATGGCAAAGGCTTTTTGGGGCCAGCAGAATGGCATTGCAGTTATGCCTTTACCTCACAGAAGGTAGTGACTAAGACCCCTCGTCCTTCCCAGCCCACGCTCCTGCAGCTCCGCCAAACCTTCTGCTGGAGATCTGGCTGCCATCCTGAGCTGTGCCTTGCAGCATCTCGCGGAGCTCAGGCGGACCACACATTTCCTCTGCTCAGGACTATTTTGATTCCAACATTAATCATAACAAGAACAGATGGTTACCCGATGTTTGCAATTAAATTGGCTGCATATGTAACCTCTGGAACTGTAAAGTCAACACTGCAGTCCAGTGAATAACTCTTACCTTGATCTGCAGGGGAGGGCCCGGCTTGTTTGAGGTGCTGGACGAGGGGAACACGCTGCGCAAGAGCCTCCTCTTCAGGCTGTTCTCCCGTGACTTGGAGTTGGGGCTGCCCTCCCCCGAGGGTCTGGCGCTGGGCTGGCGCTGCAGCCAGCCCTCTTCTGGGCTCTTCATGGCCGTGTCGCTCTCCCCTGGCACAGCGGGCACGTGCTGCAGCCCAGAGGTGCGCTGCAGACAGCTGCCATCGGCGCCCTGGAACTCCGAGGGCCCCAGGGAGTGGGCTTTTGTCACCATCCCGTTGGGATGAGACTGCCCTTCCAGGCGGGGTTTGTAATCCGGCCACATGGTCTGCCTCCGGGCCACCTTGGACCCACCATTGCAGTTGAGGTAGTTCCCATACTTGTCTGCCCAGTCTCCTTCAGGACTCTGAAGGTACATGTCTGGGGGTCTCTCATCTCCCAGGAGCCCGAGGGACTGGGCTCTCCTCCTGCTGGTGGGGCTTCTGCCTCTCAGAGTGTTCGAGCTGATGGCAGAAAGCTTCTGGATGTCGTTGAGCAACCCAGAGATGTAGCCTTCCACTTCCACAGTGCTGCCCCGCACCACGGTCTGGGAAACACAGGGAAGGTGAGAACCAAGTCAGAGTTGTAAGAATCAAGGCTCAATTTGTCTTGTCAAAGGTTGGATTTTGTACATATAGCCAAAGACAACTCAAGGAACTCAGGAAAAATTACCAATTTTTGTCTTTTGTTTCAATGTCCTTTACTGAGGGAAAATAAAAGTCCTTGGGTTACATCCCGCTGTCAGAGCGGCAGTGCTGTCAGCCAGAACAGTCAATTCTGCTGTTGTGCTCGCATTCTAAAAGACTATGTTAGAGCAAAACTGGGATATTTCAACACTCCTGGCTTTCTTGTGCTGAAACTGTGTGACACTACATACATCACTAATGCACTCACCAAGCTCCTGAAATATTAGTTCTCAGAAGTTCCAGCATGCTGCAAGCTCCATTTGCAAAACTCACCTTTGCTGTGCCAACACAAGGTTCATCTCTCCCCTGAAGCACTCTCAATAGCATTGTAATCAGCGGCCCTCAGTCTGCTTCTCTACAATTTCTGCTAATACATCCCAATCCTGACCACTGCAGACTGTGCTGTTCCAACTCTGCCTCCCTGCTCTACTCTGCCAAGCTATTATAATTAAAAATGATGAACAAAGGGTCACAGCAGCTCACAACTGCCTTGTAAGCAAACACTAAAGAACAAGGCTTCCATCCAAACAGGCACCAGCTCTGTACAGTAGGACACTTGAAGCTGTTGGTATATTAGGTAGTGTTCTACCTTGTTTTTTTCTGGAACTGAAAAGCTTACAGAAGCTTTTCTAGTGCTGGGAACCAAAACGTTTCATTTCTCCACAGAAATTCGCAGCACAGGATCACTCCTACACTTTCCTGAACCTCTGCTTGAGGAAAGTCCTTCCCTGGAGTGACAGCAATCTTCTGTTTGCTAACTGAGCTCCAGGGATCTTCTAAACATGCTGAATTAATTACATTGAGACTAATACTTAGCTGGTGCAACACAGTAGCTCCAGTAATTTCAACAGAACACCACCACAGTGCACAAACGAGCACCTGGTTTGCTCAGCATCTGAGAACGAAAGGCAGAAGATTTTTGTTCAACAGAGTGAAGAAAGGACAACTCGACTCACTCCATGGCACACACACCAGCTGCAGCTGGAAATTCTGGTCTTCACTCCTACTCTCTCACCACAAACACCCCCCTTCCTCCACAGCCCAGCTGCTGTCACAGAACAATCTGCTGGGGACATGAACTTTTTGTCCAAAATGGACAAAAGTAATTCCAGAAAGACATGGGTATTCTCAAAATAAGAAGCCTCCAACAACATGCTATGGCCTCTCCAGAAAATCCCCTGCAGTGCTCTTCTCCCCTTCTAGCTAAAACTCCCTAGAATTAGACTCGGGGCACTCCCATGAAGTCAGACCTAGCCCCAGCAGACAGGGAAGATGGGAGTTAATCTTGCTTTGCTGCTGTGTTTAAGCATTGCATCAGATTAATGAGGAAACATCCAAATTTGAGCCAAATGTATATGGAGTGCTCTTACATAGCTCATGCCTTACTGACCAAAACTGAGAAATTCTAATAAGAAAAGCACCTTTTTATAAGCTACACACAAACCCAGGAACTACTATGATAATTTAATCCAGGACTATATACAAGGGCTTGGCCAACTAGCACTTGAAAAAAAAAATCTAATTGATTGATATCATCAAATCAGAGTTAATTCAAATGGAGTTTACCAGAAACAGTCAGCTTTGTTATGCAGTCCATGAGAGTGCTTGCATTTGGAATTACTGGGAAAAACAGTGTTAGTTTAAGATGATTCTTTAGTTTTTTTAAAGCCTGTTGGGTATTCTGTCCTTGTTCTCTAAAGGATTTGCACCTCCTTTCAGCTTTTACCATCCTTGGGTTTAGTAAGTCAGACATGAAAGTCCTGACCAGAATAAGGCTCAGGGCAAACTCCAGGAAATCTCTTCACACACATTTCTGTTTCAACAGTGATGCCTCGCTATTTTTTGAGCATCCATGGCCTAATACTTGAGGAAACTTGGCTTGCTCTGGAAACGCCATCGGCACAGTGCCCAGAGGCTCCCTGAAGTCAAGATACAGGGGAGTGCTATCACTTCTCCCTGACCCAAAGCCCCCTACCCTGTGATTTATGAAAATTGTGTTGCTTGACGTGATTCTTTTCTTGATAAATCCATACTGGCTGCCAGCTATTACCCTGCTATCTCCTTGGAAGTGGTTGCAAATAGATTACTTGCTTATTTGTTCCAGTCTCTTTCTGGGGATAGAAATTATTCTGACTGATCTGCAATTCCTTGAATTTCATTAGGCCCAGCTGACTTGAAAATATGCAACTTCTTAGCTAAGTCTCATTTCTGTTCCTGTTCTTTTCTTATTCTGGTCTGCATTCTCATCCCTTCATCCTCATGCTAATTGTCAGCCCACTGATCACACTTAATGAAGACCAGAGAAAAATCATTAAACACTTACGAATTCTTGGTATCATCTGTTAACTTTCTTCCAAAACCCGCAGTGAACAAATTCTTTCCTTCATCCTTCTTCTCCTCCTCGTTGCCCTCATGATGTGTCCTCAGTGCCCTTTATGTTCTTTGAGAATAACATCTCTTTTTGTGCATTGCCCTTCCAGTTTTGCTCCTACATGAATTTCTTTTCTCTTTGCCCTTTATAACTTGACCTAGTTTCCACCCTTCTGAGCAATCCTCCCGCAGTTTAAGCTCATTACAGAGCTCCTGATCTAACCAAGTTGGTCTCTTATTACACATTTTATCTCTCCTCTGGATTGTGCTCCTATCCTCTACTATATTTTGAACCTCAAAGCACATTCAGGACACCAGGCAATACCTCCTGTCTTTTTTTTCCCCACCTATTCTTCCTAAGCAAGTTTTTCCTTTATAAACCAGCATTCTGCTCCAAGATCCTGATGAGCCATTTCATTTGTAGGTTTGATTATGTACCAAAGCTTACATTATACCAAATATAGTCCTCTTTATTCCCCATGCTTTAAGCACCTGTACACAAAAAGCTAAATATATTCATCAGATAGTCAACTCTTTTTTATATCCCTCCTAAAACCCAAGTAGCAACATCTCGGTTTTACAGCACACCTTCCAGTTTTTAGGCCCCTGCAGGGTTTTTCAGTTTGTTTTTTGTTTTTGTTTTTGTTTTTTTAACTGGGAACAAAAACTTCTCCCAAGCAAGCAAGATTTTAAGCACAATATTTCTGTCACCATCTT
Source organism: Molothrus aeneus (assembly GCF_037042795.1). NCBI lineage: Eukaryota > Metazoa > Chordata > Aves > Passeriformes > Icteridae > Molothrus > Molothrus aeneus. Next base: position 10,084,426 of record NC_089651.1, on the reverse strand, counting down.
TCATTTCCTTTCCTGAGAGGTCACCATGAAGTTGCCTTTTCCCACAGCATGTTCCTGCTGTCACTTACACAGTGTCTCCAGATGCCAGTACCTGTAGCCATCTAAACCCACCCATCTACAGGAATCACTTCTTTTTCCTTACTGAAGGACATTGTTCCATTACTATGTCCCACTTTCCATTAAAATGCTGGTTTATTAACCCTTTTAGCCCAGACCCTAGTTTAGTCCTTCTGTTCCTCACTTGTCCATGAACAGCAAGGCAGTGCTACATTGCTCTCTCTCCCACTTAGGCTTCCCTGGCAACTTAATTACCAGCCAAATTTGCTCACCCACAAGAATGACAAGCCTTCTAAAACTGGTCTCTCCACAAATTCTTCTCTTGGCTTCCCTGTACAACAGCTGAATGCATCCTAGGTCCTGTCAGCTACCATAGGAGCTTTCACAGGTCCCCATCACTGTGACAGGCAGCCAGCTGGTTATTTCAACAGCAACAGGTCAAGATCCTACTGTCCTTATTCCTGATGAAGTTACTATCACCTTGGGCTATCAAAGCCTGCTATCCACTGAATTCCATACAGATACCACCCTTAGTCCCATTCATGAGGCACCAGAAGCAGTGCCTCAACTTGGAGGCAGCTCCCTGAGTAACAGGAAAGAACTGTCTGCCTCCCTCACCTTCATAGGCTGGAGCTGCATCCTTGTGATTCTTGAAGGGTCTACCACTGGTTTGGGGCGCCTCAGTGTGTCCAGAATATTCTGCCATTGAGGTGGCAGGCCCACAAATTTGCCCTCCTTTGGGTCAAATGAGGTGTGGACACGGTGCTCAAAGTTCTGTGGGGCCGAGATCTCCGGGCGTTTCTTCTTCTTCTTCCGGAACATGATGCCTGAGGGGGAGAAGGCAGCACAGTCAGTGCCTGTCTAGGGCTGAAGTGCCCAAGCAGTAAAATCAGGTATCAATTCTATGAGTTAATTATGTTGTATTGAGAACATTTTCCAGTGACAAGCACTTTATCAGGAGTTGATCACCTGCTTTTATAGATGAGGAAACAGGCACTAAGAGAGCAATGATTTTGCCCAAGGCCACCTTGCAGGTTTCGTGGCTCAGATGGGATTTCTAGTGACTTCCCTTATTTCTACAAATTCATATTGCCTGATAAAACTATTTAAAAAGTAATTAAGAGATACATATTTATATTTTACCTGCTTATACCTACATTAAATGGCTTTGAAATCCACCCAGTTAAACAGCATTGATTCCACCACAAGCCTGAAATTTAAGGTGGCTGTGAACAGGGCTCAGGTTGTCTTCCCACTTACTTACTCCAAGTAAGTAATAGCTACTTGGTTCCCATTTAAAGACAGCAGAGCTGTTGCCAAAGGAAGAGCTGCCAGAGACTGACTCTGGATCTCAGTTTTTCTTGCTTAGACAGAGGGCTCGGGAGGGAGGGAGGGAGGGAGGAGGTGGTAGGTGGAAATCAAACTCTGTCAGCAGGTAGCTGAAGAAGCTAAAATTAAAAACTAAGATTCTTTTCCCTTGGGGGCTTGAGAGAGACAGCTTGTGTGAACAGCCAGTGCAAGTGCAACAAGCCAAAAGCACCTAACACTGAAATATACCCAAACACAGGAGACTTCAAAATCTGAATTAAGAATTTATAAACAAATTTATAACCAAAAAAGATACTTGGACAGAAAGCTCAGAGATTGGACCTTTCTGAAATCGGGAAGATATGAAAGAAAAGGAAGAACCAGAGTTGTGCATGCAGACAAGACGTGGCAAAGCTGAAGGACTGCAGTGGATTGACACAACCTTTTCACAAAAACCAGATAGGGAAGATAGGGTGAGGTAAGGAGATTTTCTACGGAGAGCCAGGTTTTTCACAGTGGGGAGTGGTGGGAGTGAGAGACGGACAGGCATAAATCAAAACAGGAGTGGTCCCAACAGCATAGAAGGAAAAGCTTTCCTGTGACCAGGAGAGTCCAACAGTGGAGCAGCAGCCTGCCCAGACAGGCTGGGCAGGCTCCATCCTCAGGGGTTTGCTCTCAAAGCCGAAGCCCTGAGTAATCCAGCCTGACCCTCCAAGCTGACCCTGCCTTGAGCAGGGGGGTTGGGCTGCACCTTTCAAGGTCCCTTTTCCCCTGAAATGTTCTTTGACTCTATTTACTGCTTTAGGAAAAAGCTGCACAGGTTTTTTAAAGCAATTAACATCTGCCAATAAACAAAAATAACAATATTTATATGCTCTTCCTTTCCCAAAGACAACATTTCTATTGGCATTTGCCTCTCACTAACACTGCTTACAGCCATGGATGCCCTCTCTTCCCTGACATCAGGCTTAGGATTTTTGCCACTTAATCTTCAACTTTGTAGCAGTCACTCTTCCCCTGTACAGGACCTCAGCTTCCAACTATTTGTGCTGAGTAAATATTTACAAGGGTCAGAGAGACAGACCGCATAGAGAGATAACCCACTGCAGTGTAGACATGAACACACTTCTGGAGGACACCAGTCTCCAAAATCAGCACATCCAAGTGAAATCTATGTCAAACATTTCCCAGATTGTCCCACTCTAAACTTGTTTAGGGAGCAAAGTGCAGCCACCACCTGAACAATGACTTGGCTCCCTGGTGCTAGACTGGGATTGGATTGAAAATCCAATACACAATGGCTCCCAGTTTGGTTACAATGACCCGGCAGTCACAGGGATAGGAAGTGTTTGTATGGCATAGAAGGACTTTGCTCCATCTAACCCCCCATTCATGCAATCCATCCTCGGTGAAACACCAACTTCACACGCACTGTCATTTCAACAGCCTACTAAAGATACCTCACAGGTGAAGAAGAAAACAAAAGGTTAGGAAAGAAAAGAAAAAAACCAAAAAGCTTACAAAAGAGGCTGGAAGCAACTGCTCTGCCCAGAAGAGATTTCCAGCCAGAATAATCTTTGCTTAGAAGAAGCTCCAATGAAAACCCAAATAGATCTTAATGGAGAGCTTATGGGAAGGGTGTCTGTGCTCCAGGTCTGTATTGCAGCTCCTCAAACACAGTGATTCATCTCTCAGGCCCCTTAGGTGCTGCTTATTAACTAATAATCAAGACTAAAGTCAGAGGGCAATTCTTTAAGGAAAAAAAAGTGCAGACAATCCCAGAAAGGAAAGATACTCTAATAGCTCATGGTGTTAGTAGTGCTCAAATCAACAGCTGGAGCTGCTGAGGAGCTCGAGAGCCTCCAAGGAAAGCAGGGTGCATCTCTGTAGTATCACAGCAAGTGGTTCAGTTCTGAATCCTTGACTACATGTGAGTTATGACAGCTCCTTGATCCACCTTAACCCAGCCACAGCAACCCCAGGGATCTTACTATTTCAACTAGTACCTCACCTCTTCTTCTGCTCCTACTCTCACAGCTTCATAATGAGAGGATACCCAGGGCACAGCAGACAGTCTTAAGTTTGCCTTTTAGTGCTTCATGTGGCAAAGGGTCCTGTAAAACAGGGTGTTACAAATGCCACAATCATTAGCACTTGTAGCATCAATGGTTTTCTGAACTATTTCCTGATTTCCTCATAACAAGAATGATTCTGGCTTAAGTATTTCAAAATGCAAAATTTTAAAGCCCAGGTGATATTTTGGCCCCAACCAGAACAGTGGCTCTACTTCACCATCTCTGCTTGCAGAAGCATAAACACAACACTGCATTTGTATATTTACATAAAATCCCTATCCCTGACAATCAACACGTGGACTACATCTGGATCCCATAGCCAAAAGCATGTTTCCAAAACCCAGAAAGGAGCACTGACTGAGTTCCTGGTCAGTTTTAAGTGACTGGTTGGCATGGCCTGCATCTGCCTTATTGGCTTAAAACAGACAGCTTAAAAACAACAAAATGTATTCAGCTCCAAATACAACACACCCCTAGGCATCCAGTGGCATTTGCTCTACATGGTCAGCATCAATCCCTGATTATAAAGAGATCAGACAGGTGGTTTAAAGGTAAACTGCATTAGGATCAAATGAAATACATGCACTAAAAATAGTTATTTGAAATCCAATGAATTCTAATAATCTTGGTAGGTTTTGCATCTCATTGAGGAGGTCTGTATTTAACCAGTCTCCTTTCACTTTGTGGTTTTCATGCAAGACCTATTTACTTGTATTTCCAATGCCCACCCAAAGAATATTTATTGTTAAATAAAACACATAAACCAGGCCTTTTCTAAGTCAGTAAAAAATTCATAAGAATATTTTATGCATATAAGATTTTGTAAATCAACCCAAACCTGTATTTAAACATAGACAGCATCCCTTTAATACAACAACACAAATACTGTGACACTGATTTTATAATAATCTACTAGACTTTAGTCTTTCATTCAGTGCTGACAACTGTACTGTAAGAAATGTCACAAACATAAATAATAAAAGTCACTACCACAAGACAAAAGCAGTCGGAGATTGAAATTCTCTCAGCGATCCATTCCTGCTGCCTGGGAAACCACGTTAGGTTTTTCAACTCCAGATATAGCTGTTCCTGGATGATACAGTTCCAAAAGCTGTCACATCTGCCAGTGAGCACGAGAAAAAATCCCCCAGCCAGCAGATCCAGAGCAGGGGGAGGGATTAGCTGGGAAGGAGGGGCAAGAAGAGAGAGGGGTCAGCCTCAGATGAGAGGAGGGGGTGGGAAGATTAAGGATGGAAGGGGAATGAGTGTTAGTAAGGGAGAGAGAAATGGTTGGGAGACCGGCAACCCGAGGAGGAGGGCACAGAAAAGAAGCAACATCACCCGGAGGGGAAGAAAAAAAAAAAAAAAAAAAGAAGTAGATAAATGTTATCAGGAGTGGCTCGTTCCAACGCCCAGACAAAGGCAGCAGCATGCACTGCCTTTTCACCCGACCTGCCTCCACCCTGCTCATGTCCAGCCACACGTTCCACTAGGACACCGCGCCGTACGGAGCCGTGCTCATGCCCTCCCTCACTCACACATGCACTTGATGATAGCACGGCAGCACAGAGCTACTTCAGTCTCACTTGTGCAGTTTCCAGTTAAAAATAAGCTCTCCCTCCCCCTCCTTGCTGCAGCACTGAACTCGCTCATCAGCTCATTGCGTCGCTATCGCAGATCTCGATGCAGTTCCCTACATTCCTCCTGCCCCGGACCAGAGATAACGCTTGGTCCCTGGGCTCAAGAAAGCCATTCCCATCATTTCCAAGTCCTCCCACAGCTGATCTGCCAAACTGCTCTGGCCAGCTCCAAGAGGAGAGAGAGAAGGAGAACTCTTCCTACAGGACCTGAGGAACTGCAATATGCAGATTGAGTTTGCAGTGAGAAGATGAAGATCCCAGAGAACACAGCAATTAAAAGGAAAAATATATTTCTATACTCTGCTACTCAGGTCACTGTCATGTGCTGCATTTGAAATGGATTACAGGTTAACTAGGCCATTATCCATGCATGTCATATGCATGTGTTCACACAAATGTATGTGTGAATATGCACACATGGAATTTCACTGCATCCCATACCTTCTAAAATACTCATGTTTGCCTTCCTGAGGTTTCCAACACTCTTAGTATTTATAACAAGCCATAAACTATCACAGCAGTTTGCAAATAAAGGGAAATGACAGGTTAGGTCCCTGAAGAGCTGACAAACTCGAACGTGACTTCACGCAGCAGGGAATGGCAACAAGGGTCAGTGAAAGGGAAAAAGAAAAGCCAAACGGTCCAAAATCTGAAATGGGATCTAAGAGCACTGCCCTGACACCTTCTACATTTTTCCGCAATTCTAGTTTTAGAAATATTGGTTGAAGTATTTTTTTCCTCCTAAAGGAAGAGTGAGTATTTCCTAGCTGTGCTATCCCTTTCCTCATTGCAACTCCTTTCCTTCTATTCTTTTCTCCCTCACCAGCCCCCCATGGCAAAGCTGCATGTTGGAGCAAAGCAACAGCACAGCAAACTGATGTAATGCTCTAAATCCTGCCCAAACACACACGAGAGCACAGATTAATATTACATTAGAAATAAGCTTAGGGAAAGACATATTTGTTATATTGGTGGGTTTATTTCTGAGGAATGAGAAGAACAGCACAACTGGCTTGACATTTTTGGCCATGCCTCCACTGAGCAGGGTCTGAAGGTGCTGCCTCTCTCTCCTCTGCTCCATTTCCTTGCTCATAAATTAGGACTAAATCCCAGTGAACGCCTATTTGCTCAGCTTGTTTGGGACGCTGCTGGGTTACATACTTTTAGATGTGTTTTAGTTATATTATACCAAATTCATTCTGAGACATATATAAAAGCACTTGCAAAGAAAAGACCTCTTGAACTTTACAAAACCAGCACAGGCATGTACCAAATGCTAATGGGCTTTATCCCTTAACAAATAACAAAGTTTTCCATTATTTACAGTCCCCTAGAAATCCCAGCTGAAGTCACCATCCCATTGTGTCTGTCTCTGAAGTCAGGCCTCACCCTCTAGAAGTTTCATCTAAACAGACTAAAGGTGAGGAAAGGGAATTATTATCCTCATTTGCAGATGAGACAAAAAACATTACTAGCCCTGTTTCTTCCCACCTATGTCTAGATGAGCAGATCTACAACATCTTCGAGGTATGTCTCCTGGCTGCTTTTTAACTTTATATCAAGGCCAGATCCAGGCCCAACACACCCTGGCTTGGATGGAAAACATGGGTGCAGGGCCCCAGTGGAGGCCAAGACATGCTCTGACCACAGGTTTGATCTCAACACCAGCATGTAGGTCCAGAAGCCTTGACAGAACTAAGCAGCACAGACAGAAATCACACCCAAACCTCAGCTGCAGTGCCTTCATTACCAGCCTCTCCCCCTTGAGCTCAGTGTGTGAGAGGGTACAGCCACCAAACGCTGCTGCAGCACCAGGGAAGGCAGATCACTCACCGTGTCCTTGGCACGCAGAGCCAGCAGGACGTGTGCTGCAGGTCACCAGGCTGAGACCAAAGCCACAACAATGCCAACCCTTCTCCCCCACCTCTTATGTGATTCATGTGGCTCATGTCCTGTTCTGGCTATACCAAGCCATGCTGTGCTGCGCCTCTGACACTCACCTCACACCCACATCCCCTCCCTGACCTCTGTCCAAAGAGCAGCTGCATTGTCCCACATGGATTTCCCCACATTATTTTGCTATGAAGGATGCATCAGGGTTAAAACCAGGTTGCTGTATTTTGCTGTTAATCCAAAGCACCACAGAGCTTCAAGACAGGGCTTGAAGGATTCAAGGGCTTCACTCTTCACTGTCTTGTGTGACAGATCCATTCAAAACCAGCATAAAAGTACTACTGAGATTAGAATAAGAACCTTTAAGGTCCTGTCTCCAAAAATCCACATGAATAGCAACATCTCGCATATCAGACAAGAGGTTACATTGGGACAAGCCAAGGGGCCACATCTGGCATGTGGGGTCACATGGCAGGGGAAGGAGCCAAGGCACTGGGCTGCAACACTGGGCACCGCATCCTGCAGCTCCATGTGAGCCCTGGAAGCTCAGCGCGCTCTTGCACTGCTCACAGACCCAGCTGCCTCTGGCACACGGGGCTACAAGAGGGAAGCTGCAGCTCCATGTGCAAATGGGCACAGCACAGATTTTACTGTATGCAGGAAGAGTCACACACTTAGGGAGCAGGGCTGGATTCTCACAAACAGACCTGTCCCAGCAGAGGCACTGGTGACCACCATCCTGGATCACCATACACCATTCACTCCAATAGCACAGCAAAGGGCTGACAGAGACACCCCAGCAATTCTCCAGATGACCCAAGTATAGGGATGCAAGAGTTAAACTTCCTTCCAGCCAACATTTAACAATCTCAGTCCCTAGTTATGCTCGTCATTTTCTCCCAAAGAGAGATACAAATATATTTAATTGCTGTCAGCAGCTTGCAAGACAGTTTGCTTGTGTTGTCCCCACAGGATAACTGATGGGAAAACTCCAGCCCAGGCAGTGCCCCCCAAAACATGGAAGGACCGATTTGCTTAACCCCACAACCTGCCTGACTCTCAGTGCCTTCCTGCTCACTGCTGCCAACACTGAGATGCAAATTTAAATTACAACAGACAAGTCTTCTCCCAGGGAATATCAGTTATCCTGCTCTGTTTGCCACAACTGTGAGTGTTCACACAGCCCTCTGTATGTTAAACCTGAGGTGCACTCCTAACACAAGATAAATTACTGCTATTGGCTACAGCTACATTTCGTTCATCAATTAATTACAAAATAATCTAATTACTAACACTACAAGTTAAATGGCTGAGCCCTAGGGAAAGTGTACTTTCCTGAGACATTTTGAGGGAAACAGATTTCAACTTTTAGTCTCTGGGCATCCTCCATTCCCACTGTTCTTTTTTGCCAGACAAATGGAAGGTCAGTCTAAGAACAGCAGTACCATTGGTAAAACCAAATGGCAGTGCATTAGTCCTTGAATCACATGGTAATCCTGCAGCTTAAGAAACCATAATGAGGAATTCTTTAAAAACAAGACCTGTAGCAGCCAAGTGCTGATTTTGTGCTCCATTGCACTAAGTCTGTGACATTATAACTCAAAGTCAGCGAGACTGGTGCAGGAGCAGCATTGGTGCCACTGACAAGGAAGCTGCTTCCCAGTCCAGAACCCCCCCAACAAGGTGTCAGAGGTTGCTGGGCTCTCTGCAGCCCTCAGTGCTGAGCAGCACAACTCCTGGTGAGCCTTCAGCTACTCCTGCTCACTTGTGTTCTGTCCAGGTACAGTGCTCATGTGCTGCTCTGAACAGGATGGAACTTCAGTAGAGTACCCCTGTGGGTGCCCAAAAAACCCTCAAATGCAATACAGAGTTCAGAGCCTGGCTGTGTGTTTTTTACTTGCAGTTGGGCTAAGCTAGTCCAAGCTACTTTAAGCAATTTTGTTTAAAGCAATTTACACAAATATTTAGCTCTTTTCTCTGCCTGTGAATTTCCCCAAGCATATTACAGAAGTAGATTAAAAAGAGCTCTTCTTTTCATATTGGAGGCAGGACAGCCAAACTTTAAAGAATTCTCCTTAATTTCATTCTTCTTGGGAATGAAAACCATTTTGTGGCCAAGCAAGTGTTGTTTCTCACTTTGCAAGCCTTGGCAGCAGGACCCAGGGTGGCCTTCCCAGGTACATCCATACTCACACCCAGCTAGACAGAAACAGCCCCTGTGCACAGAGCAGACTTTCCATCTGGGAGCACAGTTACTAATCCAGCAAGCTATTTGCTGATAGTGCTTTCCATTATTTGATCAGCTTTTCTTCTAGATTCATAAATCATTGTTCACACAGCATGCAGGATGTACACACCAAGGCAGCAGTGAATGTTAAAAGCAATAGAAAACTTCATCACCTCATCAGGAATGAGATTTTTCTGTGGGACAGGGCTGGAGAGAGAGCAAGGCAGCAGCTTCCCTTCCCCAGCAGCTATGTTAGGGGCTGACAGGTTGTACCCAAACAGAGAACTCAGAAAAGCAGACAAAGAGTGGCCAAAGGTCTCTTACTTTCCGTACATCCCCCAGCTTCACCTGGGAGCTCACACTCACCAGACACAAATTGCTCTTCTGTTTTTTCAGTGCTCTGTCCCCAAATACATTAAAGCATTAATGCCCTGGCAAAGAAGAAAGCAAATATTAACAGACAGGACTGTTTTCTGTCACTGCAAATACCTGCCTGTATGCACTGGTTACCTGACAAAAATAATTAAATACAAATGCACAATAAATCTGTATATTGTAACTTAAATAGAACAAGATTAGACAGCTTTCAGCCAGCCAAAACACACACATCCAGCCCCACACAAGTACTCCAGCATAGCTTCAGGAGGTGTTCTGAAAGGATCCTGGCCAGCACAGCTGCCAGAAGGCTGGGAATACACACAGGAAGGGTTTAAGTAGACCTCACTGTAAGGTATGGTGAGGGTCCTTGCAGATAGAAGATACTTAAGAGCAGATATTGCTCCATCTCCTGTAAAGGCAATGAGTATGCATGTTCCTGACATGCTGTCTGCTCTCTCAAGCATCATCCCGAGTAATTTTTAACTCCTTCTTCACCCCAAGGTTTTAAGAGCATCACCCTGCGAGATTGAACAAGGCATTTTCCCTCCACATTCCCCATCCTCTTGAGTGTCAGTTGGCTAAACTGCCAGACCTCAGCCCCACACGTTGTCCCACCTCATAGACCCTGGAGAGTAAAAACCAGAAGATCTTACTGGCAAGTCCTGCTGCAACAACGCTGGTGGTGGACAGTTCCAAGGGAGAGGAGAAAGAAGGGTCTGGAGGTAAACTCTCCCACTGTCATGCAGCAAAGCCGATTGGAGGACGGTGTTGCTGGGCTATAGGAGTAAAGATGAAGCAAACTCCTTCCCAAAGGAATCCAGCTCCCAGTTTTTCTTCTCTTCCAGAAACATCCCTTGAGAGAAAAAAATTGTATGACCCCCTGAACTATTCCACTCTCACTTCACCCCAGGCGGGCACTGCCAACACACGTGTGATCATTACACTAATCCATGGCAGTGGCACGGCTCAGCTCCGAAGAGAAGGGGTTAAGCCAAGGCAGCACAGCCACTGGGAAGCAGAGACTTAGTTTAAACTGACAAACCCAGTCCTCCGTAAACACAGGGAACAAATCCCACGAAACAGCAGCCATTAGGACGGTTGTTCTGGCTTTAAAGCAAGCAAGCAAGCAAATCAATGTTGATCCCCCAAATCTGCGGGAGGGCGCTTACCCCTGACTCCTCATTGCTCCGTGACCAGAGATGAAGTGAGAATGCTCCGCCACTGGAATCCGCTGACACGTCGATAAACTTGAGAGAGAAAGACGGCAGGAGAAAGCGGGAGAAGAAAAAGGGGTGGAGGCAAGTCTGACATGTTTGTACAGTGCCTGATTCACCTAAGCTGCCGAGTTTGATTTCAGGGTGTGGTAGCAGATGGGACCCAGGAGCACTCAGCGTAGAGAAGACTCCGATTCCCGTTCCACGGAAAACGACAGATGCCAACAGCAGAGTCTCTTGGGACCATCTTGCCTTCGTCTCACAGTCTCCTCTCTTGGTCCCTAGAGGGGATGAGAGAGAAAAAGAGCTCAGAGTAACACCTGGGCACCCCGATGTGCCACATCTCAGGCAAGAACTTTGGGGAGATCATCTCCTATTCCCCTCCGCCCTTTTTCACACCCCACTTCACTGTGACTTATTAAAGCTCCACTCGTCAGCTCTTCTCTCTCAGCTCCACAGCCTCAGGGCTGGGAGCTGCTGAAGCTTCTAACAAACCCAATATCTCTGCTTGTGTCGCCTAGCTGCACATTTCAGGACCTGCCACCAATCCCTTGTCATTCCAGGAAGGAAAGCTTTGATTGCTTGCTTTATGGCTCGCTGTAGAAGAATTCATCCTATTTATTTGCATTGCAGATGAGTAGCACATGACCTGGCGCTTTTACTTTTCCCCTGTCCTCGCCATGAGTCAGTGCTGCCAGGTCTGGAGTCTGGGATCACCCTCTAATTCAGTTGTGCTGCCTGTGCCTCAGGGTTTACTGACTACTGGAAATAGACTTTCCACAAGCAGCAGGACATCAGCTCCGGCAGTGCCGCCTGGGCTTGGTGACTGGGCCATCATCAGAGGACACTTTGGGGATTACAGCCTGGAGCATTTAGAGTTCATGGCAGCAAACTCATCAGCTGCCCTTGCTCCATTGCAAACAAGGAGGATTCTTGGCCTATCCAAACCACTGACAATGCTGGCTTAACCCTCAGATATTTTTAGGTCCAAAGAACAGAGATATAAACCATAAAAACCCACCCCTGTGACTTTTTAGGGTTTTTTAAATAACATTGGTTTTGCTGAGCCACCCTTAAATAAATGAGAGACACGCTACAAATAATCATTAGGCGGTCATTATTATTGCTGGGAGTGGCTTGTCCCACAGTGATGAGCCAGCCCAGTGACCTTTTAGCCCTGTTCCCCCCATTCCCATTTTCCTCCCTACCTGTCCATTCCAACTAAAAAAGCTGCAGTATCTTTGTACAACCACCTCAGTCTCAGCTGTAGTTGGAATTCATAAGCTCTACAGTACTATCATGGAGAAGGAACAGAACCAAGGTTTGTAGAGACAACGTTTTGGAGCTGATGGTCTGAGGTTCCTAATCCTCATTTCCCAACCTGCTGGCTAAGTTGTGGAAGGCTGGTTCCTGAACATGCAGTCACTGCTTCTACATTACACTGCAGGTCCCTGCCTGCCACAGTGACCCAGGTTTCCTGCCTGTTCCCTCCCCAGGGTATAGGAAATAGAGCTAGCCAGGTTTCTTTCTGTCTGGGGATTAGCTTCTCCCTCCTACAGGGCAGGCCCCATACACAAATGAAATCAAAAGAAGGAAAGTTCTCTTTAATAGTAAAAAATCATAGTAAATAACAAAGGGGGACAGCATTCTTTCCCAGCGCACTGGAATTCCCAGGACAGAGCAGTGTGGTGGAGGATCAGGGATGAGGAAGCAGAGTGTGAACCTAGTAGGTGTGGATGGCAAACCATACCTGTCATCCGTGCACCTGGGCTTTGCTGCCGTGCCAGGCAGCGTGGAGTCATCTGCACAACCACGGCGTGGGGAGCGTCACACACAAACAGCTTCTACAGTCTACAAGGAGTCACCCAGCCTTGGAGCTCCACATTTGCATGAGTATTGTATTTCCTGGCTTACATGCTAGCACAATCTTCTAGAACAAGACTTGAGTTCGTTATAAATGGCAGAGCCTGATTTTACTTGTCAAGGCACAAGCTTAGATGAAACCAAGGCAGTTCTGAATCAGTGTGAACCTCTGCTGCCTACAATCTTAATGAAAAATTAGGACACTTTCTAGTCTTTATATTCACAAGTTTGGTCCCAGCAGTCCTGCACACTTTGAAAAAAAATTTCCCAGTAAAAGCGACATGTCTCTAATTTTCCCCTTCAGCAACTATCCCTTCATTAGACATTTTACTGCTCCTTGCCTGCCCACTGCTCTCTTCTTAGCTAGAGAATTGCACAAGACAATATAAATAATTATACTGGCGCATTAATATAAACACACGATACACGCCCCACTCCTCCTACGGCTGCTCTCTCAGGTCCCGTCGGTCTCCGGGACAGCCATTCCTGGCAGCAACAAGTGCTGCAGGGTACGTTGACTAAATGTCTGCATTGCAGCCTGCCTGATTTATCTTCCCAGCAAAGGCCATTCCATATTCCATGTCCCCTCCCCAGACACAAAGCAAAGCAAATTTCAGATCCAAAGTGCTGATCTCACCTCATTCCTCATCCTGCCCAGCCACATCACTGCACTAGGAGAGCTCCAGGATCTCACATCCTGCACTGCTGCTGCAATAGGTTCCATTTAATCACCACTGGAGGAAGATTTGGTGATGAAAACCCCATTATTAAATGTTTTCCTATTCCAATAGGCAAAACTGGGGACTTTTAACTTAAAAAATAAAAAGTCCAAGACAGCCAGGCCAACTGTACCATATACAATGTCTGTCTTCTACCTCAGCCAGGAGAAACATACCTACTCACCTGTCTGAAGCTTGTGGAAACTGAGCAAACTGCTAAGGAAAATGGATCTGAATTCAACAGAGCTTCCAGGAAAAACCTAACGCCAAGGAAATCTGATACATTCATGAAATCCCAGTTAGAACTACAGCAATTCCACCTATGAAGCCAGGCTGTGGCTCAGGACCAGACTTTCCATCAAGTCTTCCCTGTGCTCAGGGATCAGATAGGAAGCAGAAATCCTCTTCCACACAGAATCCCTTCCTTCTCTTTCATGGTTCTGTAAATCTAGAGAAGCTGGCCAGGGAAGTGAAAGAATACACTTAAGGATTGGGACGGAGGGGTCACTAGGAGAAAGGGTGTGTTGCACATCAGAACCAACCGGTGGGAGGAAGCACGAGATAGGAATCAAGTCTGAGAGTCTCATAATCAACACATGACCGTGAAGCCAGGACTGCAGATAAGGAGGGAGCAATCCAGAGGCAGTTTCACTTTAAATAAGTACTTACAGTTTAGCCACCTTTCCTTAAGGGTATCCCATTCGGAGGTGGGCAGAACATTCCAAGAGAGCATTACCTGGATAGCCAGCTCCAGTGTTTGGGTTATCCTCCTGCTTACTATGCATCACTGCCATTATCCAGGTAGGATCCTGAGATGCCAGCAGGACAAAGCCCTGCTCATACTCCAGCTGCATGAGCTCACCCAGTGTTTTTAATCAAGGTTTACAGTCTAAACCAGAAGAGGTTTTTTCCAATTCAAAACGAAACACAAATGCATGAGAGCTGAAGAACTGGAAGTTCATTGGGCAAGTCCATTGCTTCTGCCAGAACTCTGAGTGCTGTCAAAGATCTGGACACATCCCCACACTCCTATCTGGCAGGGCAGTGGGGAGCTGAGAGTCCCTCTTTACCCTATGCCAAACAATGCAGATTGGGGCACATGGAAGAAGGGAATTTGTCCTGCTTCAGGCTCACAATGGGTTACAGCCAGGCTCTCCTGGGCCAAACACCTCCTGTGGTGGAGCAAATAGTGGCCAGCAAGGAAACAGCACAAGGACCTGCAAATGCTGCCAAATTTGCAGAATGCCAGAGGTAAGAAGCACAGAATCATTAAGGCTGGAAAAGACCTCTAAGATCATCAAGTCTGGCCTTGGACCCATCACCACCTTGTCAACCAGACTAGAGCACTGAGTGCCACATCCAGTCCTTCTTTGAGCACCTCAAGGATGATAACTCCACCACTGCCCTGGTGCAATGGCCCAGTGCCTGACAACTGTTTCAGTGAAGAAAGCAGGTAAGCCTAGAGAGGGTAAGAAAATATCAGACTCTTTGAAAATTTTAACTCCCACTCTGATGAGAAACTGAAGTTAAAGCTCAAGATCACCTGAACACAGCACATGCTATTTTGCTACTGGTTAAATTCCTGTGGCTTGGTAGATGTTCCTGCAGATAATATCAATACAGCTTGGAACACAGCCACCTCACACGTCTTCCAGACCTTTTACTTGTAAAAATTCACAGACTTATTTGGTTGTAACAGAAGTAACATCATGGTCCACCTCACAAGCCTGTGCCACCCTCTACAAAAGGTGCTTCTTCTGCTTCCCACAGAAACCACGATGATCAGTCCTGCAATGGCGACATCACAGCAGAAAGCCAACATTACCTACAGATTCCCAGGTCACCTTGGGAAAGGCGTTCTGCATGCTGCTAAAATGACTGTGACAATGCTCTACTCCCCCAGAACAGAGGCGGCTTAATCTGTTGTTTTTCCAAGCATGCTGCGATCCTTAAGGATGCTATAGAAATGCAGATTGAAATCCCTCGCTGGCATCAGAGGAATACAGACCGAAGCCTCTGTTCTGAATAACTAGGTCAGTCAGCTATCACTGAAGTATTAGCCAGAATCCAGCGAATTCCTAGTGGCTAAAATAACGGCTGCAGAAGTCTAACACCATTTGCTGCCATTAGTCACTCTACCTCTGGGTACATTCAAACCCAACTCTGCAGAGCTTAGAATAATTTGAGGGTTGGAGCTTATGCTTGTCAAAATCCAAGCACGTGCCTCCGTGCAGCACAGGTTTCCCATCCCACTTGTAGCTGTGTGGAGGCAGGGAACAACTGTCCTTGCAGCCAACTCAGCCTTATCCTGAAAGCATTCAGCGCAGGAAAATCGGGAAGATGCAGTGCTAATCCCATGCCAGGGAACACGTGTCGCCTCCCAGCAGCAGCTTCCCTACAGCAAGTATGGGAGAGGGCTTTGACCTATAGTGCTGAGTGGGTGACATTTTTGGGGGGGAAGGCTGATAGAGGCAGAGCAGCTATTTCTCTCTGTGGAAGAAAAGAAGGGAAGGGCTGACAGCTGCAATGGGAACAAGTATCCAAAATATATTTCAACCCCTTCCAGCTGCTGACACTGGATCAAGTGTTTGGTTTCTTCTCCCTAGAAGTAGGAGGCAGTTGAAGGGTTAAACCTGGTTGGGTTTTTTTGGTGTGGTTTTTTTTTGTTGGTTTTTTTTTTTTAACTATTATTTTATTTTCAAGCTCTGGTTGTCTCAGGAGCCTGGCCTATGGTTCAGCTGCACGAAGTCATGCCACAACACAGCAGCCACAACCTGCAATGCAGGAACTGGACCTTCTTGTTCTGCCACTGAGAGCAGCATGTCACAATACTGAACCCTCGGTTTCCCTTATCTCCACAAGCAGCGAATGCTCTGGAGTCCACAGGAGGGGTTGCAAAGGATTAAATGATTATAATCCCCACTTGGAGATTTATTGATATAACACAGAAAAATGGTAGCTGAGACATCCTTGTCTTGCATTCTAACTGCTACGACAGAGGAACAAGTTAATTCCTACCTCCCCTAAGAGTGAGTTTTGGTCTTTCCTGATAGTAGTTACACAAGTCTTACTTTCTCTATCCTCAGCAATCTCCTCCATCCTTCATTTAGGCTGGAATTTTTAATAGCCTGAATACTTCCCTAGCCAGAAGGAGGCGCTGGTTGTTCTGAGGTACCGGTTTCAGCACAGCACAGACTAGTGGGCAAACAGTAAAGTTCAACTACCACAGTCTCCATTAAAAACAAGTTTCCAAACTACCCAAAACATGTGTGCAACTACTAAGGCTGTCAGATTCCACAATAAGGAACTAAAGCATGCACACAGTCAGGCAATGCACGTTACAAAGGACTGGAACACGCCAGCTGTCTCTGACACTGTAGGAACATTTTTCTACCACAGCCCTACCCTACAATTAAGAGAGGCCAAACTGAGCACAGGCACAGCCTGAGCACATGGACCTGCTGGCACTTGGCAGAGTGAATGCCCGTCCTTTGGAAGGAGTCTGGATCCTGCTGGCTGCTGAGAGAGGGGAACCATGGTGGAACAACTCAACCAGAATCCTCTTCAACGTGACACCAGAAACTAGTCCACTGATATACACAAATGTGTGTGTGTATATCTAAAGATTAAAGAAAATCTCCATCATCACCATCATCCTTAAAGAAGAGCAACATAAGACATAGCCATTTAAGTTGTAAATAAGATGTAATGTTTCCTGATCTGCACATTTAGAGATTCTGAGGCTAGTAAAAATAACTGAAAAACTTCAGTTGATCTTAGTTGATCTTCTAGTTAATCACCATTCCTCAAACTACTAATCCAAAAAAAAAAACCCCTTTTCTTGTTCATGTGCTCTCTGAGGTGCCAATGAAATTCTGTAAATAAATTAATTTTTAAAAATACATTCCAACACGAAAAATATTAACTAGCTCGTCTCCATTCCACATGTGATCTTTGGGGGGAAAAAAGGCTTCTTAACACTTAAAATGACCATTTTTAAATTTAGTTCTTGAGAATTTTAATGAAAATGGAAAGCCTGGGTAACAGTTGTGCCCAAAGATGTCCTGCAGAAATACTTGAGTATTTATCTGGAAAATTCCTTCATTTTCTTCTTTCCACAAGTAGCAGCCCCAGTCTAAGCACAGCCACAGACCACTGAAGGTGATCCTAGACCACAGGTTAGGAGTAGCCAGAAAATTCAGGTGAGCCCAAGTTCTAACAGACTCTTTAAAAACGTGTCTTTAAATGAATAAAAGGTAATATTCCTCAAATAAGTTATTGGCTCAGCTTTATGTGACCCAGACTGCTGTTTTGAGATGCTTTGGGAGAACATATTTAGAACTTGGAAGAGAACACAAAAGCCCAAAGAGCTTTGCAAATTTCTGCTTCGGGAGCAAGCAGAATTATTTTCTTTCCTTTAATACCAAACAGTATTCTATAAGAAAGAGGCAGAAATCAGGAGGTTTTCTCAGCAGCAGTCACAGACAGGAGCATTTTGTCTATTGACATCATCTCATGGCTGATGAGGTGCCACAAGACTTTAAGCTATTTGTGCCATTATTAGTTAATACATTTAGGTTTCTAATGAAACAAACACAAGCAGGCGTTTTTCCTTTTAGGCCCCAGTTACTCCATCCCAGTGCTAGGTTTGCAGTCTGACTTTTCTCCTTTCCCTGCACACTCAGGAGCTCTGATGGCTGCAGACTGTGAGTGTCCCCAGAGTGGACAGCTTGCTGCAGCATGACCAGCTCAGAGATGACTTGCCCAGAGAGACCTCTTCCCAAAGTCAGCTGTAACATCTGTTCTTCGGATGCAATCCAAAATCCCTTGAAACCAGAGCTTTTTCACTGACTTCCACAAGTGCTAGAAAGATTCTCATTCTAAGCTGGATGTTACAGGAAAGAAGTTAATTTCTAGCATTATTGTATGCAGTGATGTACTTTCTTGGCCAAGGCCCAAAGTACTCATTATGAAGTGTAACACCCTGCTTAATTCTTCCAGAAGCCAATCATAAGGCTACTATGAATTTTAATGAGCACTGAATCAAGACCCAGATGGTTTTTTAAGCCAAATTATCCTGTTCTTGGTTATTTTAAGATCTGTGTAGTGCCTTCTGGCCACTACATGTTAACTCCTCTGTTCCTGGCCCAGATTAAGGACAGACTTGCACCCTTCTTTTCCTCCTCTAAGCACAGCTTTCCAGCTGTGAAGACCCTCAGCTCCTTCTGTGCCTTGAAAAGTCACAGATTTAGAAGACTCAAATGTTGACACAGGTGGGGTAAAAAGGTTCCCACAATACTTGGCAGGGAAGAAAGTCAAAAAACTAGAAGGCCGTCAATAAGGGAACACTGACCCTACAGACAGTCAACTCTATTTAACCAATTCTCAGGGGCAAACAATTGAGCTCAGAGCCATCAAGTTGACATTATCAACTTATGGAGTCACTGTCCCTGCTCAAGTTGCTGAGTACCATTTGCTTTCTAGTTTGCAATGCCATGTGTCATTTTAACGAAGACACAGTCTTGTCTATACATCCTCTCCATGCCATATGAGCAGGTCACCTGCCCCTGGCCAGGGGATGCTGCTGCATTGCCTCAGCTGGGTATACACCAAAAATGACACTGCTCAAAGCCACAGTTTAGCTAAATTGATTTTTCAGAGCAGGTTAAAAATTGCCTTCCACATCTACCACAAGCTACTATCATCCTACTGCGTCCTTTGACTAAACTTGGGAGTTCTGGGGGAGAGCTGAGGGTAGCTGGTTGTTGTTTTCACAGATGGGGTAAAGGGGAGAGGAAAGGAAGAAGAACACAAAAGTAAAAAGGTTCTACTACCTGCTTTCCTGGTCCCCAAGTATCCAGGATCTTCTCTCACTGCAACAGCAGTTCTCATTCCAGTGTCCCAATGCCTAAGTTCTTCATTATATACTTAGAAAATCACAGAATAGTTTAGGTTGGAAGAGACCTTAAAGATCATCTAGTTCCAGCCCCCTTCCATGGACAGGGAACCTTCCAATAGATCAGGCTCCTCCAAGCCCTAACCAGCCTCACTTGTATGGGTTTTTCTTTTTGTATTCTGGGATTATTTCCACCCCCCTCACTCTCTCCCCCCCCCCCCCCCCCCCCCAAACCTTGTCTGGTAAACAGATGGATGTCACAGAAATGAAAAGCATGAAATGGAAGGAGTAACCAAAACTGAAACGCAGCATTATGCAAGGCCGTTATGGAGAAGAAACAATGTTATGTCACTGGCTGTTACTCAGTCAAGAGTGGTTAATGAGTTCACACTATTTAACCACCTCCCCAAAACAGGCATCACAGCATGAGGAATGCAGATAGAACTCTAAGATGATCGAAAATGAGGAGTGGGAGGGAAATAAGGAAACAAAAACTGCTTAATGTTCTTTCTTGCTTTCAGATGCATGACATGGGGCACAGTTGTCCTAAGTCTGGGTCTGAAATATTTGTTTTTAATTCACTGAAAACACCCTGACTGAGCAGCAGGAGCGCAAGTGACACACAGAGCTTGCCATCATTTCTTAAAGCAGAGAGGGAGCTCAGTCTCTGTGCTGGGATTGCCAAGTCCTGCAAGAACATCCAGCTCAGAAACTCAAGACAGCTCTGTCTTTGGAAGTGGCCTGAAGAGCATGTGCTTTAACCAGCATCTGTCCCTTTTCACTTGAACCACATTTGAACTTCTCAGCAGTGCAAAATCATTCTGCCCTGTTTCTATTCCTCTGAGCAATTGCACACAGGCCCCTCTTATTACTACATTAGTGTAATTTTGTCTCTGACATTCCCCCTGAGAGGAATTACTCATGTCCTGCTATTATTTATTTTACCACTAAGAACCTGGGTTTTAGGAGTAGTTTTAATTAAATACCAATACTCCTCCTCCTCAATTAGGATCACCTTTATCTAGGTTGCTGTGCTTTGCATTCTCTAGCAGCAACACTTGTTTCCTCTTATTTATCCATCCTACTATGGTTCTCTCTGGAATTCAAAAAAGCCCCCCTCTATCACCAAGTCATTGTCAGCCAAAATACAAGGTTTTACCAGATATAAAGAACCATCCCATGAAAGATAACCTGGTGTTTAATACTGGCTATGCAGAATTCCAGTTTAAAATTATGTCAAGTGGCACTGCCAAAAGCAACAGCAGCAGCTTCCCTAATCCCCCCAAAGGCTGCTGTGCTGGCCTGTCCACCAGTCCACAGCATGTGGCTACTGCTGTCCTTTTCTAATTTCCCTGCTCCTCTGGGGCCTTGCTTCCACTTCCTTTGCTCCCCCCACCCTTACATGTCGTGATTTTCTTTGGGAGTTTGAAGTGCAGCACAGCCACCCCTGAGTGAACACCTCTTCAAAGTCTTTGCTGTCCCTGGATAATGAATCAGATCACAATGTATTCCAGACTTGGGTACACAGGATTCTTGGAAGCTGCCCTAGATTAATGATTTAAGAGTTATTCATTCATGCTCCCCAAGTGACAGAGGCAGAACTGATGACTCCTGACTTGGAAGCTGGCAGGAATATCCTCAACTATTTCTACAGAGTGGAATCAAGCTGCAGCAACTACATCCAAGTGCATGAGCTGATCCAGTGCCTGGCAGCGACAGCTGCGGACACAGCACAACGTTACACAACCACTGCTGGCACCAAGACCCTCCTGGCCACCAGCCCCTGCCTCAACATTGGGCACAGGTGCCCTTCCCCAGGCAACCTCACCCAGCCATTCTGCAGCCTGCTCAGGGCACAAATTCCCTCGAGGCACTGTTTGGTTCCCACTTTCCCTAGGGAAAAGAAGAGGCAACAAATTATTTTGATTTCTCTCTTCACAGACTTGACAAGGCTTTTTTCCAGAAGTTTACTGACTATAGTTATTTCCCTAACCAGAAGGTGGTTTTGTTTTATGAGCACATATTATCCCTTTTCCAAGAGCAAAATGGAACTGCATTCACGTATTAGCACCATTAGCATGCAAAGAGAAAGTGTGGATGCTCTGCCCTGCACTTCTGGGCTCAGCAAGTGCCTTCCCTCCATGGCTCCAGCAGCTCTGCCAAATCCATGCTCTGCTGTACCCCCCTCAAGGACTGTATTTATACCCATGACCTAAGCACACATTTCCCAGGCTGGAGGGTTCCCAGCTAGGAATCATTTCAGTATAAGGAAGGGACACTGATGATCAAACATTTTTTAGGTTTTACCAGTTTTTTTCAGAGCCATCTCTGTACATTCAAGGTATTTTTCCCTACCTTTAACAGGCTTTTCCTGCAGCTACGACAAGTTCTCTACTACTTTCTGGCCTCTCAACCTATAATTTTCAACAGCCATAAACTGATTGTTCAGGTATCATACAAATTTAAAAAAAAAATCTTATCTCCTTGCTCTAGGTTTCAACAGCAATTCTTCAAACCTTGCCAATTTAAAAACTTTAAGTCCAAATTCCCAAGGCAGGAACCATCTTCATTTCGCCTCCTACAGAACAACAAATAATCTAGCAATGTTGAAAATCACTAAATTAATAAACCATAAGCTGATGTCTATCTACTAAATTTTACTTTCATTCATCTACTGTTCTTTCAATACCCATCATTCTGCTACTTAAATGTATGTTTTAGAGGCACAGTCCCTGGCATTTATTCACCACTAGAACACAGGCAGTGTTAAAAACATTGCCCACAGGCACAAGGCAGTGTTAAAAAAATTCTCTCCCACCCATTTTTATGGCTTCAGACCTCAGAAAATTAGCTCTTATTGGTTGATTTTTCAGCCCAAAAAGGGAGTACCAGAGACATAATACATTTATCTGAGTTCTACAGACCGGGAAGGTAACAAAAATGCAAGAAGTCATTTTAGTTTCAGTGTTCAGAATGCTGAGCCCTGTTGCCCCATCTACCTCCCACAAAAGCAGGCTTACCTTGGAAAAAAGATCCCAGAGAAATACTTCTGGAGTAAATTCAGTCCCTTCTTCCTTCTGACTGCAGGTTGCTGCTTGTCTTAAATACGGGAAACATCCCTTGCTTCAGGCAAAAATTCTCAGCAATTTAGTCTTAAAGCTTCTGCAGAAAACTCCTCATGCACATGCAAAACCCCCGGCTCCAGCTGCTTCCTCAGCAGCACTGCCCCTTGCCAGGTGCTGGGCAGTGATCCCAGTGCTCCCACCCCTGTTCCCGGCAGGCAGTACAGGTGGTAGCACAACTCAGGGAAGGTAAAACAGCCTCACAAACACCAATTTCATTGAAACCTTGCAGTTCTGGCTGAGGAGATCTCATTGCAGACACATAGCCCTGTCAGGATGCTGGGATGCAGTGAGTCAATGTTTTCTGGGACCTTTTTTTATCGTGGGCTGATGCTGTGAGCTCAGCAAAGAGGATGGCACAGTGCCTTGAGTGGCATTTTGCACAAAAGGCAAAAGCAAGATACTAATCAAGATTCTGGTGTGTAGAGACTCCATGCATTTTCCCCTCAACCAAGCCTGGAAAACACAGGCTTAGCATCACACTGGGGTGGGGAGCTACAGACATAACAGCCTTACACTTTGAGAATCTGTGATTAAAGACTC
The DNA here is from genome assembly GCF_037042795.1 of Molothrus aeneus. NCBI lineage: Eukaryota > Metazoa > Chordata > Aves > Passeriformes > Icteridae > Molothrus > Molothrus aeneus. Next base: position 10,061,491 of record NC_089651.1, on the reverse strand, counting down.
TCATGCACTGTAAACTACAGGCCACAAGTGGCAAATAAAGTGTCATTCCATCACAGACTTGTTTTTCTATGTGGGGAGCATTGCCACGTCTTTTTGTGGATGTCAGGACTCTGGGCATTGTGCTCGTTTTGCATAACTTGCCTGGGTCCCAAGTAATGCAATTTCAAAAATTGCATAAGCTAATACAAAATTGACACTTCTGCAGGCCAGGTTTCAGCAACAGTTTGCCTGGCACCCTGAGAAGGAATATAAACTGTTCTATGGCTTCAGACTTCACAGGGATGTAAATGAGGACAGATTTATTAAGCTGATTGAAACAGCTCATAGTGACTGAAACTCTGCAGCTGTAACCATTATATTCCTGATCCTTGAGTCCCAAATGCAACCCAGCAGAATCCAATGTTTTAATCAAGACAGCAAGTGCCATGGCTTCTCCCCACTGCAGTCAGTTTAGAAATCAACACCAGCAGGTCTGCCAGGGAGGCAATTAGGTATTTTCCATAGGTATCCTGATAAAGAAGCCAGTTATTTACAGCTTCCTGGCACATCAGTTACTTCAGTATTTCCTACACAACACTCAGAATAGAGAAGAACTGTTTTTTGTTTTGTTTTCTTTTCTTTCCTCCCAGATAAAGGTGCTGTATTCAAGAGCCAATTCATTTTTCTTGTTCTTGGAGTTGGCTTCTATTTCCTCACCTGGATAACCACAAGCACATTTTTGTGAACATTAGGTAACAGGAAAGCCTGCTGCTAATTCTTCCTCATCAGAGCCTGGGGAAAAATCTGAGCTGTTGGGTGAAAGCTAAAAAAACAAACAGAATAGATGGGAGGGGGAAGAGGAGTGAGAAATAATTCAGGAGTGAGTCAGTCATACTCCTCCTGCTTAGTCACCTGCAGTTGTGCTCTCCATGCTCTCCAGACACACTGAAGATCGGGAATAAGATTCCTGCCTGCCCTCCACCTATCCCCTCCTGGCAAGGACTTGGAAAAAGAGATAGGGCAGAGTTTGGGGAACCAGACACTAGAGATGCTTGTTTTCCAGTGTAAGAGAGCTGCCAGTAGCCTCCTTTTTTGTTTCCCACCTTTTCTGTTGCCGCTGCACTATTTTGCAGTTAAATCATCTTGATTCAACCTGTTAATCTGCTGGTCTGAGTTCCTCTGATGGTGCCCTGCAGTTTTGACATCGTAGGGGGTTGCCATGGAGAAGAGGGTGATGTCATTGACACAAAAAGCACTGAACTTACAAATACAACAGGAACCGAGCTATTTATAAGAGCTGCTTCTCTTCCCCCACTCTTTGCTGAGGTGGGTGGAAGCAAAGACAGCAGCTCCATTCTTGATGTTTCTGTCAACAAGTTTCAGAAATGAATTTTCTTGTCAGAAAATATCCCAAGCCTGTGAGATTACTGAATGCTGTCAGCTTTCGGACTTCATTCATTAGAGCTAGATTTATCTTTCCCAGCCCCTCACTGGTTTGAGGTTAAATAACATTCATGTTTGTAGAGTAACTTCTGCCCTGAAAATTTCTGCAGCATTACTGAGATACAACCACTTCTGGAAGGAAAGACATGTCACAAAAAGAGAGGGGACAGAGAGCCTGGTTTATCTAAAGGCTTCATACTGCTTATAACCACGCAGTAATAACTCATGCAATCACAGAACAGCCTGAGCTGGAAGGGACCCCCAAGGATCCTGTGACTATTAGTTTGGCCTTGGCTGTGTGGGGTTTGCACATCAACACAATTCTTACAGAACAAATGTTTAGTGCATGTAAAAATGGCAAAACACAGAGGAGAGAAAAAGGAAGATAAAGCACTTGGAGAGGAACAAAAATAATAATTTTAGAATGCACTTGGAATATGCCAGTTCAGTTCACATACAGGTAAAGTACTAATCCAGGTTGGCTCTTTAGGGGTAGACGCGGAACAATCCAGAGCCTTTACTGCATATCGAGGAAGCATACCAATACTGAATTCTGCAATATTCCAACTTTTTTTTCCCTACAAAACAATTCCCAAGTAAATGATAATATAAAGTATCGCACTACAAAGTACATTACTAGCTTAACTTCAAGGAAATATACAACCCAAGACACCGAAAAATCAAGAGAATCCAAAGCACTGGGAAAAAAGCCCATCAGCTAAGGCCTAGAAACTGAACACTAACATTTGTCTTTTGTCAGTATTGTGTCATCCAGCTCCTGATCCTGCTTGGTAAATCACACTTCCACACCAGCTGGAACCATGAGGTGAATAATTAAATAGCTTTGGATCATAGTTATTACAAAAGGAAAGCAGGGAACAAATATTTCTAGAACCAACAAATGAACATTGTTCCTCAGTCTTTACTGAATGACCTTGATATTCATGTTGTTTAATAATTTAAACTATTAGGGAAATGAAACCTTCATATTTCTAAGCTTCCAAACAGCATCCAGCTTCTGCTGGATTAACTGAGCAGAGGGGCAAAAAGTGTAAAAGAGTAAGAACCAAAAGAATGAAACTGTTAAAGGAGTTCAGTGTTCCTTGTCAAACTTTAAGGGTGATCTGTACAAACACAGGCACGTCCATGTGACTGCAGTGCCCATAGCCCAAGGCTAAAGGAAAGACTCCAACCACCAATTCCCCACCCCACAGGCAAATAACTCACTTCAAATAAGAACTGAGCTTTTGTACATCGAGGCATCCTTGGGGAAATCACTGGGGCACAGCAGGGAGTGCTGCACCTCAGCTCAAATGCATTTTGGAATATTATTTGGGAAAGCAGCAGCAGAACAGAAGAAAGATACAGAATTACTTCCTGATGCTTATGCAGAAGGGGTGATTAGTCTTCTTTAAATAATAGAATCATTAAGGTAGGAAAAGATCTCCAAGAGCCCACCCAGCACCACCAAGGTCACTACTAAACCAGGTCATCCCCAAGTGCCACCTCTATATATTATTTAAATCCTGCCAGGGACACTGACTCAACCACTTTTTACTAAAGAGTGCCTTAAAGTCCCATAAGAATGGAGATTCTTCTCAGCCCTTTTTGTTGCTCATTTATTTATAGAAGCATTTTTATACTGTCTTTCACAGCAGTACCCAGATTAAGTTTTAGTTGGGCTTTGGCCCTTTTAATTTTGTCCCTGCATAACCTCACAACATCCTTATAGCTCTCCTGAATCGCCTGTCCCTTCTAGTTTACTCTGGAAAATCCTAAAAATCCTAGTTTATTCTGTGAAATCATTTCACAGAAATTATTTTTGTGAGCTCAGCTCACAAGCTCAGGCTTACACTTCTGACAATGTACCAGTTATCAGGTGCATCTTTCTCTTCTGAGGTTTTCTTGATCTTTTTATTGAACACCAACCCCAGGCTGCAAAAGTCTCACATACATATATTCTGAGTGCACTTATCTGATAAATTTTAGGAGATTTCCCAATTATCTCAGAGTTAGGATTTTTAATCTACAAATCACATACCTTAGAAGACCAGCAGACAATCAGTACTCCTCACCTTTCCTCAAGCTTCCTTAAAATCTCTTCAGATGTTAAGTGAGCAAATAAAGCCAGTTTCAGAGATCACAACGGATTTGTAAATGCTTGCAGGTGTACCTTAAAAAGCAATTATGTTCTGTAACATCATTGGTCACTCCACTAAGGGCCACTAAGGAGGTAACCTGGACCACCTGTATTTCACAGGTGTAAGCAATGATCTTGGTGAGCCCTCAGAAACAGTGCAATCAACTCCAGCTACAGCTTCCAGACCTTAAGGAGAAGAAAATGGCTCACCCCTGTGGGGTTTGTCCCATCCACAGCTCAAGCACATTAAATCAGCCCCCATTTTCTACCTTTAGCATTCTTGGCTGCTCAGTGATTTCCTGTAAATATTTCTAGACCCCTTTTTGCTTAACAGAGTGGACATTAATAATTATTTCAGTTTCTGAATCAAAGCAGCTGAAGCCTGCAGATATCTTCCAGACATCCCTCTTGTATCTCTGGTCAAGTTTTGTTCCCAAGCAACCTGGTACAATCATGACCTATCACATTCCTATTTTCCTTTGTGCACTTTTATTTATATAATAGGCATTAAAATTTTCCATAGCTCAGATTCCACTGCTCTATTTTTTAATGATAACTTCACTAGGACTTCTACATCTGGGTGTCACACAATTTCATTTTACCCTCTACCTGGTGTGGAACATTTTGTCACATCAGGATTTATAAATGCCTCTTTTCCTTCAGAAAATATTAAGACTGTTTTCATCTCCAAATATCCTGAGGGCAAGGCTGGTGTGTCTCCTACTTCATGACAAGCCTATGGCAATCCCAGCCTGCAAGGTCACAGAGCACCTGTGTGTTACACAAAGATTCAAAAAGTGATGCTCAGGAAAAGTTTGTTTAAGGCTAGAGGCAGTTACTTGAACAGACAACAGGGATGTCCCAAGAGCTCCCTGAGTTCCTGTTACATGTTGGTGCAATCAGCTCATGGCATAGGGGAGGCAGAGACTGACCTGTGCAGCAGAGAGGCAGAGTTCATCGAAGCAGAAGTGGGAACAAGCATCAGAAGAGATGACTGCTGGTTCTCGTTGTACCTGCTTGCTCCTCTTCGTTATTTGCGTGTGTTTATTATGGAGAAATTTATAATGCCATTGCTGTTTCTGTTTTTACACTACTGGGGGGCAGTTTTGTGTTGTCTGGGATGTACATGAAGAGTAACTGATCATAGGCAGCCATATTAGACAGAGAAGTATTAGCACACTTTTTGTTTAGACAGAAAACAGATGCCAACAAAAAAGTAATAGTGGAGTATTGCAGCTTTGATTTAGATCTCATTTAAGTAAAGACAAATAGGTTCACTTACATATTTTAAAGACCTGAAGAACAGATTTCCTCTACTGAACTTCTGCTGAGAGCTCTTATCTCTGTTCAGCCTGTCCTCAAAAGCTTTCTGTGCAAATTAGACACAGTGAAGTTGTTCTGTACTGGCTACAAACACGGCTTATCTGAGAAGTCCTTGGGATGACTGATACTTAGTTAGGAGTCTTCTCTTCCTAATCTACCTGGTATTCAGCTCAGTGCTGCAGGATATAAACTGAAAAAGTTGCAAGTGAGAGGACAGCAAGTGAGATTCCCCATATTTTGTCTAAAAGGCAGTTAAAGGATCAGCAAAAGCAAAAAAATTTCAGTTACATAAAAGAACAAACACGGCATCTTTTTAGAGCTAGCAGGAGTTAGCTATGCATTGGATTCCAGATTGCTCTACCAGTGATCTTGGCTCTAAACCCTGGTTTGAGACAGAGCATTGTTTATCTGCTAGCTCAACAGATGACTAATCAATGTACTACAAGAAGCATTAATTAAGGCATTAATGGACCAAAATAAATTCTTCAGCAGCAGTTTACATTCGATATTAAAGCTGGTCTACCAGGGCATTTAGGTCCTATTCCTGAATTAGAATATATAACCCTCTCAGAGAAAGTGTAAAAAAAGGCATTAGGAATCCAAGACAGCAAAAAGAGGACAGGCCAAAGTAAGAGGAACAGTGATGGAATATGCAGAAAAAAAGCAGGAAAGAAGGTGGCTTGAAGCAATGTGGAAAAGACAAAACTGAGTTCCACCCCAAAATCTGAAGGTAACATAAAGGGGGAGAACCAAACAGAACCATGGCTGGAGAATTCAATGAAATGAAAAAACACAGTCCATTTGACTTCTTAGGGAGAAGAAATTGCTAATGATGCTGTTGTCTACTCTCACTTTCCTGTGTGGGAGAAGCTGTAAGGAAGTAAATCCCAAGTCTGAGAAGTTTCCCTTCACTTCAAGAACACAGTACCACCTTGGGTTTGGATCTGGTAAATTCTGTTGCTTTGAATAAAATGAAGCCTTTGTATTATTAATGCAGTACATAAAAGGTTAACACATATAACTATCCACAAAACCTTCCACAAAAGCCTGCCAACACATCACTTAGGGCAAATTGAGATTTCAGGGATGCTCAAATCCAGTCAGGAACTCCAGGCCTTGCAAAAATAAACAAAACTCTTGCCTTAAGAAGAAAAATGGTTTATGTGTGCAGCTTTTCCACTTCTGACTTCATCTACTTCTTCTTATGACAACTTTCTACAAGAACACATTCCAAGTAGAATCATTCAAGCTGTATTCAAGTGTCCAGGAAATCCCATGTGGTTATGAAAGCTGCCACCAAATGAGGGGCTTTTGCATCCAGCAGCCACAAAATATTCCCAGTCAGGCAGCAGCACTCCTGCATGGATTCTAAATGAAGTCTTTTGAAACCATTTGATAGCAATGTTAAATATGATACTCACTACCAAAACACAACTTTATTGATTAAACACCAATTAAAAGACCAACTGAATGCAGGACAAAGACATTTCAAAGAGTGTGGTACAAGTTAGGTGTTAAATTTTTAAGGAGCTGTACAAGAAGGGGAGGTGGCAGTTAAGACAAACAATTTTCTCTCACAAACTGCTCCAATACAAAAAGGTTCATGTAGAGGCTCAGGAGGTTTTCCATACACTCACTCATGCAATAGAAACATTCTTGAGCAAGTCCCATGTGAAGTATTGCAGAAATGGCTCCAATCACTCTCATGTTTACATTTGAAAACATAAGAAAGCAACAACAAATTCTTCTCTAGAATACAAAACGTGTTTGTTTTCTATGAAGTCACTGGAAGTTCACCAGGAGGAAAGTTTCTCCCACAGCAGCTAAGGTCAACAAAAGTCGTTCTTTGAAAGAGCTGTCAAACATTTCACTGATTTCCTCTCTTAACTCCCTCAGCAGAGGTACTGTGGACTTACCATCTGCATTCAGAATTCTCTCAAAAAGTTTACTCCAGAAATCACTGTCAGGGGTCCTAAAACAAACAGAGCAGCATTCAGTGGAACAATACACACACACACACATATATACACAATGTGTCTATCAAGGTCTCCAATTATATTCAGCACCAAACATCCTGGGAGAACCATGCCTGAAAAAATAATTTCACTCACCTGAGTAAATATAAAGGAAAGCTAGGAATGTGATGCTCATTTTATATGTATGGACCCCATTCTCTTTCTCCAGTAGGTTTCTGGATAGTAACTACACAGGTCTAAACCAAATGTTTATACAGTTGCCTCTACTAGCATACCTGACCACTACCATCATTCACACTAAGCCACAGCAGTTTTAGTTTACAGGAATTATCAAGAACATTTTTGAACCAAACAACTTGGGAAACTCCTTTTATTAATAAGGGGCAGAGGTGAATCTTATTTACCCACTTGCAAGCTAACAGGGCAATATTAAAGGAAAGCTGCCAGAAAAAAAAAAAAAAGAAGAAAAAGGTGGTTTAGAGCCAGTTTTGCTTCCTTTTTACCCCACCTTCCATCTGCCAGCGTTCTGTACAGATAATATTTTGGAGACAATTAATAGTAATAAATCCCCCTCTCTCCCAGATGTACCCACACAACACGAATAAAAAGGTTAAGTGACTCATTTAAGTCTCAGAAAACTGATATTAGAGCAAACCCTTTGTTCTTCAGTCTTGCACTGCTACTGACTACTGAAGCATTTTTCTCCCTCGAGCTAGGAGTTACAGTGGCTTTGAAACAAATTATCTGCCTCTGCTTTATCTAAGTGACTCACAAAACAGCAGCAGCCAGTCTCAGAATGAATCCAGCCTGTACTATTTGTGCTATTTCACTGGTAACTCTTATATTTGCTAAAATAATTAAGTCAATGCAGAACCTAACCAAGAAAACAATATACAAGACTCGAGTCCATTTTCTTTGTGGGATTAGATGAGCAAGAGGTGTGGCAGAGGAGATGAAGTGTTGCTAAGGAGGTGTCAAGAGTTCTGAGTGACAAAAATAGTCCTAAAAATTCAAATGCATATATATCCTGACTTACATAAACCTGCACAGATGAAGTTTGCTAAAATAGTAGTGAAAACAGAAAAAAATCACCATATCCATTCTTTAATAATGGTAAAAGCCCTCCCCTGAAAAACAGGCTGTCAGCATTATACTTGGAGATGAAAAAACCAACTTGATCACAATTTACATTCTACCTTCTCCTAAATCTCTACCACAATGTTTCAGTGGTTTCCATTCGTTCTGTCACCTTTTAAGTGGGTTCTCCTTTATTGAAAGCCATTGACCTTGGAAGAAAATGTTGTGCTCTACCCTGCAATTCCCCACTACTTCAGTATTTTGCTGAACTGGTAGTAAAATCAGTAGCTCTTGCAGTCATTCTGCTATATCTACATTTGTTTAAAAAAAATAATTAAGTCCAGTTTAAAAAGCTTCCTTGAGATAAGAGGGTCATGGTTGTTGTATTTAACACCAGTCAGCCTTCTAGCAAGAAGCCTTATTTCTAGCTGTCAATACCTGAATTCTCAGAACCATTTTGAGGAAGGTTATTCTGTCAATAAAATCCTTGAAAAAAAAGTACCCCAAAACAAACCAACAAACCACCAAACCACCAAACTAACTCAAATGAACCTCAAAGAAATAAAAAAATCACTTGGAGAACTTTGAACACAAAGGACAGAAGCAATGTCATCTTTACAAAAGTAGAATTACTAAAAACAACAGGAAGAAGAATCCTGTGTCTTCAGGGGTGTTACAGTGTCACCAGCACGTGTGGCTGTACGCACAGGATGAGAAATTGATCTCCATCAGCTGACTCTTCTCCCAGGGAATACTCAGTTGTGGAGCCTCTTCTGGTGGATGAAGGCTCCCTACAGCAGTGAATTTGCTTGTCACAGATGACTTGAAAGCTTCAAACTGACTAGAGCAAATGTCATCAATCGATAAGAACTAGACAGACTAAAAGATCCATGTGTGAATGGAAATGGATTCAGTGCAAATTCCTTATTCCCACATAATGAAATAGCTCATTTACACTGTTGATATAAGACTTCAGTACAATGTGTAACTAAAGCACTTATGCAGACATTTATTGGAATAACTGATATTGAAAAGTAAGTATAGATAATGAATGATAAGTCTATAACACTTTCAGAAGCAAAGCAGAAGAGAGGGTGGAAAATAAATTCCTTATTTGTACTCTGAACTCCCAAATTATGAACTGATGCATGCAGGGGAGCGAGAAGCCATTACAGCCTGGTTCCAGCTCCACAGAACTTGTGCCCAGACTTTATCTTCTTCCTGCTGTGTCTCCTGTAGCCCTTCACAGGTCTCATTCCTCAAGACTCCCTCCAATTCCTACCTCAGCCCAAAATCGTAATTTTTTCAATCCAGCATCCCCAGCTTTGACTACAATTCCTTTCCAATATACTTCTCCCCTCCAAACTCCACTGACGGACGGACAGCCCTATCCTTCCCAACTCAGACTTACAATTCCTCTTGCCCCAGTTATCCAGACAGTTACTGCTCTTTTTCCCATACCCACATCCTGATCGTGTCCCTGACACCATATTCCAGCCTTCTCAACTCAGGCTTTATGTGGCTTCATCTGCAGTAGCTCAATTTAATCTCCTGCAGAATTAAATAAAGGAAATCATAGTAGGAAACCAGACATATACCCAGTTAAAAAAAAAAAAAAAAAAAAAGACATTTTTTCCTCTGTACACAGCTTAAGAAGATTGGATTTTTTCCAAAGGCTGAATACAGCAAACTGGGAGATGTAAGCAGCGCAGGTTGCTAGGGAACTGGACAACTCCCATGCTGGTAATGGGTTTTCTTAAAGCAATGGTCCTAGGAGTGATCCATGATCCTGAATCAGATACCTGTCCAGCAACTGCTGGCATGAGTGCAGAGTTCTGGAAAATCCTTATGAAATGCCAAGGCAAGAAAACCTGCAGTATGTGCCTAACAAAATAAACGACTGTTCAGTCTAAGAACAAACAAAGGGCACAGGAAGGCAGAGCAGACTGATAGTCAAAACATGCAGCTAAAAGAGAGCAAACCAAACATACCTGAGACAAACAGCAGCTTCCAAAAAGCAGCTGTTTGCACACTTGCATCTTAGATGACAGTTTTAAATTATTTTCTTTGCTGCACAAGTGTACTGTTTCTACATCTGTTACACCCTGCCATCAGTGTCTTAGTAGAATGAAAAAAAAAGCAGAAAGCCAAACGAATCCATTTCTGAGGCAACATGCTCATGTGATCTTTGCCCCTCTCACCACCCACCCACTTACAAACTTCTCCAAGCTTGATCTGTAAAGGTGCTGACTAAGCCAGTCTCATCTGAAAGGATGGAAAAAGCAAAATCATCTCAACCTGATTATTCATATTCAACTTAAAATTGTCTCCTACACAGCACTGAAGCTACCAGTGAACAAGTCCAACAACTTCAGAATTTCAGGCCCCACAAAACTAACGCTTTTTGGCAAAACCAGTCCCAAGCTGCCGTAGTACATTCCAAACTCTGAAGATAGTACAGTCTAACCTCTGAAGATAGTATCACTATAAAGAAAATGAAGTTAGAGGTCTCTTCTTCCCCAGCAGCCCCTTCTGCAAAAGGACTTACTTTGATAAGTTTTGGCTGATTTTCCAGATGGAATTCTCCTGATAGACCTGGATATGATCCCCAAACAACAGCAAATGGACTATATCCGCAATGCCAACCAAGTCTACCTGTAATCACAACAAACACCAGAAAATTCAATGTCTATCACTTCCTGCTCTTACTGCTTTCACACATTTAAGTCGGAAGCATCTTTACACCAGAATCTTCCAGAGACCTGTTAAGCAAGAAAACTTCAAAAGGTAAAATTCTGATTTCATTGTAGGTTTCTAAATAAATACAGTAGCTAAAGTCACTGAACAGCACTGCTAATCCTTTCACTTAATGCCAAAAAGTCCATCAGATGCAAAATTCTCTTTATTCTCTATTTATTGATCAGAGCTTTCCACAGCGCTTGTAAATTTTAACTTAAGAAAATAGGTTTTGTAAAGGAAACACAGAAATTAAGATGTCCTACTAAATACAGACTCACCTGATAAGGAAGAGAACTTTCTGCCAGAAGCTGTTGCCCATGAGGGGTCTGAGCTGTGGGAAAGTTATAGGGCAAGCTCACTCGAGGCAGTACCCTCAAATCCAGACTGTGAGAGAAATCCACCACCTTCAGAGCATTTGGCACCTCCTCATTAGAAAATGCATCGCAGATCCTGAGCAGAAGAAGGACATTAGGCAGAAGACAATCCAACAAACTTTTTCTTTCTTTTAGAATTAAATATAACAGCATAGTGAAGGCGAGCCTTAGCCATGTCAATACTCCCCTCCGATGGCTGCTGTCAGAACTACTGCTGCTAGGGCTGCCCTGGATGGCAAGAGCTCACAGCAGGGAGCTTAGGGATGATAGTGCTGTCTCCACAGTAAGCAACAGGAAACAATAAAGAGTTGAGGATGATGCTATTTTTGTATTAGTCACAATTATCTGAAACAAAGTCTGTGGACTGTGGGAGTAGTGTGATGCCTTTTCACTGGTCCTGAAATGATGAGCCAGACACAGGTGATAAAAAAGGGGTTATCTTTGGAAGGATCCTTATGGTGCACAACACGCCAGATGAAAAGCGCTGAAGATGCACACATAACAAAGCAAATGCAATTTTTATAAGTTTAGCAAATTAGCATAACTGACAAGAATCCTCAATTAGAGACATAGGTGATGAGGTAATTTCCCCCTGGTTCTACCCATTTCTGAACAACCCCCCTCAGATGGGAACTAAACTTTGTTTATGAATATGTGTTTTGAAGAGCTGGTTTTCAGCCTTGGCTCTCAGAGAGCCTAACATTGGACCCTGGGGCTTGGAGCCACTGGGGAATTTGTCTTTCTGTCTAATAGAGTAGGTTAAATGCTAGCTATGAATGTAATAATAGGCTACAGAGCTACAAATATACATATGTAAAGAATATAGAGAATAGATAAAAGCAAAAAGGCAAGAATCAATTTGGAATCAGTGTAATGTTTTACTCTTCTACCTCTCCATCTAAATCTCAGAATACTTGATACAAAAAAATAATTAAGCTTGATAATACTTCTACAAACTTCTCCTAGTCTGCAGGTGAGGAAGGACAAACCGGAAGGGCAGGGAGGAATCTCTTTATTGACAACTGCCAAGCCAACAATATCCACATATCATAGCTCTCATGACTACTCTTCTTACATACTTGTATGCTCTGAGTTTATTTTGTAAGTTGTACTATGCACTTGTCCTTTTGCTATCTGAAAGACCCCCAAACCATTACCCTAACTTTTTGGCAGTTGTTTGTTTTGTATTTGCCACAGAGAAATACAGCAGGAGGTATCCAAGTCCATCAAGCCACTATTAGATCAGTGACTTCCAAAACAGGACGCAGCACCCTAAGGGATGAGCAAGACAACCCATTGCAGGATGTGAAGAAAATATTAGAACTTGCATAGTACAGGTATGTAATTTATAAATAATTATGCAAATAAGTTATTAATAAAATAATCACAAAGAAATTATAAGTAAAATATGTTGAGAGTATGTATGTTAGATGACTGTAGGCTCAAATTTAAATTTAATAGGTATTTTTAGCATATCAATGATAACTAAGAACAGCCCCAGTGAATTTATGTAATGGAATTATATCTGATTCATTAGACATTCTGGTTACTGGCTTCCCACTGATGCCTGAAGTTTTTAGCTTTTATGTATTTTTCATGTATTTGTAATTCTGTAGACTGTTAAATGCCTCAGTGTAACTTCCAGTACTTTTCCAGCTTTCCTTCCCACGATGAGCAGGCACTTATTAACACATTCCTAAAATTTTGTTGTCTTGTCTGTAAGTTCTCCAAGGACACTTTACTTTGTACCACATAATCACTGGCACTGGCATAATAAAGGTAGAAGAGGAGGGTAGAACCCAAGGAGATTACATAACCAACTGCTCCTCTAATTGGACAATATTGACCAGACATTCTATTTGCCTGATCTTATCAATTGCAAGGATCTAATTTGAGGCACTGGTTTTTGCCATATTATGTACCTGAAGGCACACAACCTTCAAGTAAAGGTTTGCTTTTGTATTATCATTCTAATATGGTCTGGAAAAGTTTGTGCTTTATTTCCAGACATCACCACACTTAGTTCACAGATCACATTCCAAGGGATACGTGCCTTTGTTAACATAACATGGGAAAGAGCTTAAAGAAGAAAATTAGGTCGGTGCATTAAGGTACAAGCTGGACTGCAGAGGAAGCCGAACACTTTGTTTAGAGTATCTGGACATTCCAGTGCCCCCTGTCTTCTGATCTCCTGGGTTTCAAGTATGTAAAGACAAGTTACGAACTATATTGTGACTTGCATTAGCGGTCAGAACCTTGGTAAAGCAGAAACTTAAAAACACAGCAAACCATAATAGCAAAACCATTTTGCTGAACATAAGTTTTACAAAGTCAATGTATACTATTTCTACAGGAAGGCTTATTCCTAAATTAAGTGTTTTCAGTCTTATCAGAATACACTGGAGCCTAAAAAACCTGGACTGCAGAATTAGGCCTGTTTTGCCAGTGGGTAGGTTCAGCACAAGAGGCACAGAAACCAACTTAAGGAATAGTGTAATTTTCTATAATGCAAGACCTTAAAGAATTACATGAGGAGAAGTTCAGCAATGCACCTCATCATTGCTGCCAAGGATTGCCTACAGCAATGAAGATACAGCACCAGTTACACCCTAAGACTTCACCACCCTCCAGAGCCACACAGCAGCTGGGGGACCCTGTCACAGCCAAGCACTGGAGATCCCCTCCCAGAACTGGGAATTCCTACAGGTGCATCCATCCACAGGCAAAGAGGCTTCCAACTGTGCTGGGACAGGGCCCAGCTTGACCAGGGGGCAATAAACAAACTGACCCACTTCCAGTGCAGGAACATCTGGGGTCAGCCTCCTCCTGGGTTCCTCCCAAAGCCTGGCCAGGGCTCAAGGAGCAACCCAGAGAGTTGCCTTTGCTCCTATACCCCCAAAACCCAGGTGTGGCCTTATCTGGTTTCTAAATACAGGAAAGTGAATACATGTTTTGACAACGAGTGGATACATAGATGATACTGCTAATGAGTCTTTGTTAATGAGTAGATACAAATAAAACATTTGGATCAGCTTTGGCTCAGGGCCTGCTGTTCAGGCCTCAGTGCTTCGGCTCAAGGGTAGAAGTTACAGCAGCGCGGGAGCTGTAGCTGAAATAACTGTTCTGTACCCTCCCATCCTGACAGGCAGAGACAAACCTGTCTCCCAGAAAAAACACCTCTGGCCTCAGATCTCCATGGACAATCTCAGCTTTGTGCAGCTTCTCTACCACATGCAGAAGATCATGAACAACCAAGAAGATGATTTCCTTTGTGATGAACTTACGGTCACGGAGAATATCCTGAAAAGAGAATAAACATCTGTCTCTGTACCTTTCTACCTCAGATTAGGTGAAATATTTATAGCTCAATTTTGTTTCATTATTCATTTGTACAGACGTAACAGTCCCACCATAAATTCACTATAATCAGATTTTGCCCAGACAGAATTACAAGAACTGTAAGCTAGGAAACATTATTACTCAAAATTGGACAAAAGACCAGGAGGAGGAAATTGAACTGAAGACTGAAATCACTACTGAATTTCAGTCCTATTTGTATGCAACAATTCAAAATGCACTTACAAGACTTAAAGTGCGAATCATTCAGCAAGACATTAATTGCTATGACCTTGCTGTAGCTGACTGGAATGTATTGAAAGAGGTCAAATTAAACAACAGCTTTAGATGCAAATCTCGCTGTGGAATAACATGTGGTTTTTGGCCCCAGTCCTTTATGACTCACAAAGACAGAAAATGTGAAAAATTGGTTCAAGATTGTCTCGGAGAAGCACATGATCTATGAATGAGAAACCAGACCCATCTGAGGCATTAACAGACAGCCCTGATTTGTATACAGATAAAGCCCAGAGCATCTGTATTGCAGGATTAGACAGGAGAAGCTCTTCAGCAAGGAGCGTAACACCTCTCCAAACTCACTACTGGCACCCAAGCAGGAGTTTGGACCTTCCAACTGTCCCTGGTTTGTCTGTACTGACCCTCAGTGTGAAGCAATTTGTATCCTTGTGCACAATGGCACAGCCATCCTGGTACAGGTAACAGCTGCAATTCTCACTGAAGCTCTGGTCAAAGTCAGAATTCAAACGCTTCTGTAACTCAAGGGTGATATAAAAATCCCAAGGCACAGGCTGAGAATACACCTACAAGAAGGTACATAAGAAGAACATTTATTTTTGGAATAAAGTGAAAATTGCTCATTTTCATATTCTTCTCATCCTCTTTTTTTTCCCCCTCCCACTTGATCAAGGAAGATATTTTTCACAGTCAGAAACTTTTAAACTATATCCTCAATTAGGAAGAGGACTCAAAGTAGCAAACTTCTTGCATGGAATTCAGAAATTAAGAGTTCATATTAATGGATGAGATTTTACCAGTTCACACTTCTTGTACAATAACCATCATGTGTGTTACCTTTATTGCAAATCCCTTTGCATCCCACTGGAAAATGCATCCAGTTGGAATGGCAAAAAACATCTTGTATTCTTCATCGTTCCAATATTCCATTTTGATGCAGTAAGTCTCATTTCCTGTGTTGAAAGTTTACATTCATGAACTGTCACAGTAAATAGCTCTTCCCAAGTCATTCCCCACCTGTGGCACATAAAACTAAGAGGGTGGATATGAGCCATAATTCAAACCCATTAGAGCACAAACTCTGCACTGCAAAGGGTCTGGCACACCTACCCAGCTCAACGTCTTTCTCAGCCTCCATGTGAGGCAGAGCTCCAGCCTCCAAGTGAAAATCTGGAGAAGCAGTCAGTGATGACAGCACAGAACCTAAAAGCTTTTTACGCTGTTCAGGGCTCCACAGGAACTGAGCCACATCATCATCTAAGAAAACAAAACAACATGTGGAGATGAGCTGAAATTGTGTTAACTCTCTGCAATTTGGTTGTATCTGTCAGTAAAAGTAAGCTGGATACTGGAAACTTTCGATCCACATTCTGATTCATCTCTTAGCAAGTCAACTCATCTCTTTCCAATAGTTCTGGGAAGTCAATGGGACCCTTGTCTTCAAAACTGCCTTACAGACTTTTATCATGAGGTCTCAAGGATTCTACTGTAGCATCATGCAAAATGTATCTTTCACAAGAGACAAAGCTCTGAATTATTTCAGCCACAGCAGAATTCAAACTCATTCTGCAAATCAACAATCCTTTTTAAATCTATGCCCATAGCAAGTGATTAGTTTGGGGTTTAGGGAAATTTAGTCCTTTGATTATAGCAGAAGTTTTATGTAAGAAAAGGAAAACAAAGTTGGACTCCAACTCTGCTGTTCTCAGCAATGCTAAGAATTTATTGGCTTTTATGTCCTGGAAGACACCTGTAGGACTGGACTTATTTTCCTTCTTAAGAGAACATAAGGTCATTCAATAGATGAGTTGATCTGTAAAAACCAAGATAGCCTCAATGTTTACTCTGCTTGATCATTTGAGATAAAACACAAGAACTAGATAGCCTCCACTGCCTTCTCCCAAATGCCATGGCTGAAATGAGGGAGAACATTTTAAACTTTCACAGTACACACGTAAGAACCAGACTATCTACTGTTATGCCCACACTTATTTGAAGAGCATTGCACTAAGTACTGCTCAGGAAGCAATTCTGTGAAAGAGGCAGGAAATAGTGTAGGCTGGAGGCTACAACATGTTCCAAGCTTTTGTCATCACAAACCTAGGAAATTTACTGGTATATTTTGTGGGAATAAACTGACAGACATCTGAAGTAACTTTTATTTTTTACACGGTATTAAGAATTACTATATCCAGGGTGAGAGCTGCAGTTCAAGGGAGATGTGAAGAAATCAAGAAACAAAGGAACTAGAAAGATCCAAAGTTTAAGAAAAGACCATTAAAATATCTGAACAAATGCTTCCTTTTTTCTGAAGAGATTTTTCATCTTGCTCTAAACTTTAGTACATATGATAAAAACAAGACAAAGATCCATCCAAAATATCCCAGCTATTTAAGTGTCATGATTTCTAACTGTATTTTCCTTCCAAGTCCCAAGCATGCTTCATCATAAAATAGTGTGTAGGCACATAAGAACATAACTCTCCAGAGAAGATATACTGAAATTTCAAATGCACAATTCTAATAAAGCATCATAAGCCAAAACCAAAGGAGTCAAAGAAGGTTAAACACCTTGAACACCATCATCCAACACACATCTAATTCCCCAGGCCAGATTTTGAAGGCTTTTTGTGACCATTTCTGTTCTAACTGTAATCTAAATATTTAGAACAGAAAGAAACAAATGCCTTTAACTGGAAGAAAAATAAGCAAAAAAATTGACAATTTAAGTATCAATTGACAATTTAAGTATCTTATTCCATCAATAGGAATAAGAAGGATACTGTGAAGCAGCACAGCAATTTACAGCATAGTTAAAATGCAGATTTAAACCAAAATTATGCAACTTGCACTAGACTCCAAATTCCTATTCATTCCTTTCAAAGTAGTATCTTATCAGCACATCAGGAGACACACAATATGATGACAGAGAAAAAAGAAAGACAGACCAAAACAAAGCTACCTTAGCAGTTATTACTGCCATCCAGTCCCAATTTTTAATTTTGGAATTTGACCTCATTACTGCGTGCTTTACTACCCTAAGTAACTTCTCTGTCACCTTAATACTGACATGCTTTGGATGCGGACAAGCATCCTGTACTGCACCTCCCTGCTGCTTTAGACAAGGGAGACAAGTTCAATCACCAGTCATAGTAATGGGAAACACACAAAGCAGAGCGGGAAGGACAGAAAAATCCCCACATTTAGTGACAGGTGCAAGTTATTTGTTGTGAATGAAATTCAGTTTAGTACTAACCAGTAACCCCTTCAGCAGGCAAGCTCTGAGCCAGCTCCAGTTTCTCACTGATCTGCAGGTATTTCATAGCAGATGTTTGTGTAACAGAGGATAGAGAACCTCCTGAGACCGAAGCACCTGAGGAGTGAGTATCTTCCAGGCTTGCTTCCATGATGGGGCTGTAAATAAAGCCATCAAGTACTCAGATTAAGCAAAGATACAAGTTGTAGATAACAACACCCCGGGGACTAGGAGATGATACTGTGCACGCCCAGATTTAATTAACATGAAGGAATTCTTTCCCATCCCTAGCAGAAAACTGGAAGTCATGTCAGAGCTTCATTTCAGTTTTGATGATTGATTATACTCAGAATCTTAGTCTAGAGATGATTTCATTAATCTTCTTTTCCACCAAATTTATGTGCTACAAAAGAAGACATCCTGAATATTTATCACTACCTTTGCTAAACAATTTCAGTGCTTTCAAAGCAGTGAAGGGTTGGGTGGGAAATATTTCTTCCTAATTATAATCAGCAAGGTTTTCAAGGAACTTCCTAAGTAAAAAACACATTCAGCATGGTATATATGTTCACATCCTAAGAGCCAGCAAATCAACTCAGCTCTAGATTAAGAAATTCTCATATACCAGATGAATTTTCTTCACAATGATAAAAGGTTTTTCTTCACTCCAGCATTTTTACTCTGTAGAAGAACTAAAGTACAAACACTATAATCATTTTATATAGTCAAAATAAGTACAGGAGCCAATAGTATAAAAGGAACTGATGATTCTGCTCTTCATGTTTGATAATGAATATAGAAAGCACTTATTATTTCTCTGCAAGTTATTTGGTGAAAAAACTTGTACTTAAGTCCCACAGCACTAATGCAAAAAGCCAAGTGGGCTTGCTATTACCTCTTCAATCTGCTCAAGGCAAAATGGACCCTGAGCTAAAGAAATGGCTCTCTCCACAATATTCTGGTCTTTTCAGAAAACTCCTTCCTCAGCAACACTAAAACCACAACATGAAAGGCATGCAGGAGAAGGAGCTGTAGGTCCTTCACTGTAAATTACCTCAGTTTCTTTACACTGAGAACTTCAGTGTATGCCTCTTCACCCACTGGGGTCTCCTGATTCGGAGGTGCACTCTTGGATTCTGGACTATCTTCCTTCAGTTCACTCTGAGAGAAAGCAGGAGCTGGGACTCTCTGAGCTACCACCCCGTGAAAGGGCGTGGAGGCCAGGTGGGCAGCCCTGTTAAAGTCACACGTGTCCTCTGGGTTGGCACAAAGCGTCTTGTTCTTGTAGGAGCCAGTCACAATTGCATCCTCACTCAAACGCTCAATTCCATTCAGCTCATCCTGGAAAAAAACAGAAAAGACAGTGAAAGCCTGCAGATTTTAGGACAAATCTTTCTTTTCTATAAAAGCTGAACATTTCTCTTCCCTTTCTTCCACTCCACCACCTTCCAACATGAATAGGACTTTCAGCCTTCAGCAATTCTACTTAGCACAGAATCCCAGAATGGCCCAGGTCAGAAGGGACCTTAAAGGCCATCGACTTCCACCCCTCACCATGGCAAGGGACACCTTCCACAAGTGCAGGTTGCTCCGAGCCCCATCCAACCGGGCCTGGAACACTTCCTGGGACAAGGCAGCCACAGCCACAACATGATATTGCCAGTACAAGCTCATCATCACCCCCTTCAATTACTGCCATGCCAGGCAGCACTTTAGAATCCTCCTTGTTCACACGTGACGCCAGCCCAGCCAAGCTGACTCCGTCTGACAGCAGCACACGCTGCCTTGGTGTCTCCTGGGCAGGAATCTGCCGTGGGCTCAAGTGTTTCCTTACACAGCCTCCTGCTGCTGCTGCCGTGCTTTCCTTGGCACTCAGGGAATCCACAGGATTACGAACAGCCAGAGGCTGACGGGCACTTTTCTGACGGGCACCATCTGCTGAGCAACTAAGAAGAAGTTACAGTCAATTGCATATTTATTAGAGCAGCTGCCCATCTCCAACAAATTCCACTCAAGAGCTAAAGTCTATTGATCATTCCAATCAACCAATTTCTACTCCAGAACCAGCAGTAAGCAACAGATACAGCTCTCCAGAATGAAGCAAGTTCATAGAGCAGCTTAAATAGTTCTAGGTTAAAGAACAGAAGACTATTTCCTCATCATGGACTATGACTAATCAAATAAAAAAAACCCCAATATAAACAAAACAAAACATACACCCCACACACCCCTACAAGAAACAGTTATTTCAGCTGCTACAGCAAGGGTTTGATGCTTCCCTTTGTCTTCCCTCAGAAATCCAGGTCTTGAATAATTCTACCTTGTATTCTGATTTGTCAAAGTAGAGGATTCATCAAATATAGAGAAAAATGGAACAGCAGCTGGTGGGGGAAGCAAACATACACCTGTAAAGAAAAACCAAGAGGCTCTATCATATCCACAGTTCTTCCAAAATAGCATATCTAACTCTACTTTAAATAGTTAATATGCAGTTCTAAAAGTACTGCTCCTAACAGGAAGTTCCAGAGCTGGCATATAAAGAAACCCATTTAAAAAGGTTTGGTTTTGCCACGTTAATGAACCACCCCTTTACCACTATATTATGTGAGCTAACTTGCTGTGTTTAAACTATGCTTCAGAATTTGTACATTTTTCTGCAAGACTGTCTTATTCCTCTGTTTCTCCTTAGAGTTTAAAAATGTATTTCCACTGTGGCTGTCTGGGGATTCATCAGGAGTCTGGATAACCACAGTCAACAACAACAAAAGTCAACTCTGATCAGAAGTAAAGTTCTTCAGGATTTGACCTTCCCAACAAAACTTATCAAAATCAATAATATACAATTTTGGGATGTATTCCCCTAGCCAAATCTCTGAGGAAAAAGGACTTAAGGTAGTTATCTATCTCATGATAGTTTTAAACTCTTCTGAAATGTTACTGAGACTGCAAACATAAAAGATGGAAGAAAACTTTCCAGCTACTGAAAGAAAAATGCTCTTCTTCTTCTTCTTCAAAGTCCTTTCAAATAGTGACAGTTCTCAGATCTCAGATGCTCCATGATTTGCTCAATAAGGTAAAGACACTACTAGCACACACACTGTCATTCTTCTAATCCACCTAAACTTTGGGTTTTACTTTTCTGCCTTCTTGGTATTCATGGAACACTTCCCTTTAACCAGAGCTTCTTGTTAATTGTAAAAACTTGACTACTTACCCTCAGAACAAGATGGTTTATGTAGCTGAGTATCTTCATAGACCTGGAATTCACTGTGAAAAAGACAAAATAACCGAGTTTGTATTCTACAGACCTTCAGAAAACCTAAATAAACTCTGTAAAAAAGGCAAGCCAAGATGACAAATGCTTCTTGCAAGAAGTTAAGATCCCTCAGACAAATAATCAAACAGACTCAGAAAGAGCACAGATCCTGGTTACAGGCTGATGCCAGGCTATATTCCATTCTAGCTGAGAAAATAGGCTGCTAGTGATCCATGTTACTAATCATACCTACATAGCCTCACAAGTGTTCTCCCTGCTGTCACAAAAACCCCTCTATTACCTTTGTGACTGAGGCTGTTTCTCCCCATATTCTTTTGCACTGGGAAAAGTAAATCCTTGCATTCCCAAAGGTGTCGAAGCTGCCATTACCTCTGCTGCCTGTGGAAACAAAGCCACATTTCAGTTCTACAGTGGTTGCAAGCCTACAGAAATGCTTGCAAGTGGTTGCAAGTTGTACAGAAATGCAAGCCAGGCAAAAAGGTTCAAAACCATGAAGATAATCCCATTTAGCCATTAAAACCCTGATAGAAAATGGTTGCATTTAGCCAGTTTTATTTGTACTTAGCTTACCTGCATGAACAAAGTTCACTTTTATTGCATAGTGAAGTTAAAAGGCATCATTTACTCTTTGCAACCATATTTATACTTTCATAGGAGATTTTAGTTACCCTGCAACTATTAAGGACATATGTAAGCAGTTCAGTAGCTTACAAAGTCACAACT
This sequence comes from Molothrus aeneus, assembly GCF_037042795.1. Classification (NCBI taxonomy): domain Eukaryota; kingdom Metazoa; phylum Chordata; class Aves; order Passeriformes; family Icteridae; genus Molothrus; species Molothrus aeneus. The sequence goes on along the minus strand of NC_089651.1, from coordinate 10,039,594 downwards.
CTGTTTCATTATTTAAAGTACTTACTGTGAAGGCATTGTTTTGGAAACAGAGAAGGAAGAGATAGAGAATATAATTTACAAGTGAAGAATCCTTTCAAAAGAGGTTTAAAATGTGTTAGAATAATATCAGAAATTCTTCCTTTTGGCTTTCTTGTACTTTTATTTAAAATTGCAGCTATTTGCAGTTAAACAAGGACAATACCTGTTCATGTGGTTGTTGCTGCTTGTTATCTTCTTTCTTCTTTAATTTCTTTTCCAGCTCCTCAATTTTCCTTTGTATTTCTTCCTTCTTCCGTTCTATGGCCTGTATTTCATCTAAGAAAAAAAACACCTCTAAGGCCCAGTGCCTATTTCACATACAATTGGTGGCTGCAGCTTAAACTGTCAAGGGGCCGAAACTTCTGGTGGTCTTTCCCTGTCCCACAGCTTCCACATAAAGCTTTTGAATGTGTTATTATATCTGCACCTCACAGCACTTAAACAACTACTCCTGTAGAAACAGAGAAGCAGCTGCAGTAACAGAAGCAAATACAATTTTATGATTCCATCTGGAATGCCTTACTTGCTCCAGTCCACTTTGGAACATACCCTCATCTTTCTTTCTTGCTTTCTTCCTGTAGATTTCAGCTCGGATCTCTTCAAAAGAGAATTCATCCACTCCAGCATAAACCTTCTCTTTGCAGTACATGACCATCTCTTTCTTTGCCTGAGCATCCTGCTGCTGATGCTGCACCCGCAGCAGGGGGTCCTCCCGCTCCTCAGGTTTGCGAGTACTTAACACACGGTTTATGCTGGGCTCAATTTTGCAGGGAGTCCTAAAAAAGCAGGAATTTATTACTTAGGCTTGGTGAACTTCACTGTAGCACAGAAAAGCAGGCATGGAGACAACAGGACTAGTTTCAGAACCTAGTTTTGGAGTAGTGTAAAGATATTCTGTTCCATTCTTAGAAAAAATGCATGAGAAAATTGGAATGAGCAACACCAAACTACTCAGAATTGTGTGATAACTAAAACAAAACAAACAACAACAAACAAAACAAGACAAATCCAACCTAAAGTGTCTATAAGGTACAGTGAAAAACAAAATTCTTATGATGTCTGAAATGCCCAGCATCCTGCAGCAGGATCTGTTCAATTTAGTTCCATTGAGCTGTGTGACCACAGGCATGACAAGTCCCTAAACTCTGGTTTGTAGGATGATTATCTGGGAGAAAAGGGACACAGGAGAAAAGGGACTTTAAAATGGACATTCTTGGTCCAGATGAAACCTACATGCTGATTCCAGGAGAGAAGAAGCAATGCTGGTACAGCTTTACAAACACCAGCAATCCAGCTGACTTCAGCTGGACAAACTCAAATGTGGGAGTGATGATAAGGCAAACAGGTGCTCTGAATATTTGGGGCTATAAAGCTTTATTGGAGGAGTGTGGGCATCAATACCAAGATCCCAACAGGGTCCTTTTGCCAAGAACTCTGTATGACAGCTGATGGCATGATTTGCATCACATTTAAAGTTTCAGCATAACACTTCCACATTTGGCAGGTAACAATAGAATCATAAGGAAATGGATTCAAAGACAGAAAAAAAACCCCAAAATCTACTTTTAAGATTTCAGCTACAGAATTTAAACCAACATACCAAGTCTCTGCCTAAGTCCCTTAGAGCTAACTTAGCCTGGTGCTCAGTTCTACCCACTCCTTCCCTCTCCCTGCTATGAAAAGCCACTGCCTTGGTAAGTAACAAATCTTCATCCCAGAAAAATGGCCATGCCAAGAGATTTACCCTGGGATGTGGCAGCACTGACTTCCAGGAGAAAGAAATTGTCTTACAGTTTAAACAGGAATGCAGATTTTACACATTTGTCAACTAAACCATGGCACAGCCACGGGCAGAGCCACTCTGCAGTCCACATGCAATCCCTGCTGCTCACCACCTCTCAGCATTCCTTGCTTCCATGCAATTCCAACCTCTGGGAACTGTCTGTACTACCAAACAGTCTTTGCCACTCCTCTCTCAGAAGGAGCCTGTCTGTTCCCTGGCCAGCATCAGCCACCCTTGCAAAAGAATGTGCTTTCCTCTGCGCTAACTAAACCACCTCATCTCCTGGGATTTATCAGCATTTCAGGGAGCACTGTACAAGCAGCACACTCACCCCTCCACGACCTAAGCAACACTGTTGGCATGGCAACTCTGAGAGCTTCTTTCAAAATAAAACTCCAGATATGCTGAGCACAGAGTTCCCAAGACAGACAAAAAACAGCCACAAATCTGCCTCCATTTGGGGCTCTTTCACAGCAAACAGCACCCTAAGACACAGAGCTCGTGCTTTTGTGTCAATACACTGAGCTAAGCTATTAAACTCATTAGCATATATGAATATGATATAGGCCCCCACTTCATGAGCAGCACTCAACACTCCCCATGTCCTTACGCAACCTCTGCTGAAGCCTCTCTCTTCAAGCTGCAGCACTAATTGCTTCCAGGCCGACAGATTTTTAAATTCTCCCAGCTCCAGAGGCTTAAGTACTCGGCAAAACAAGTCCCTCTTTTAGGAAGCAGCTTTGGCAATTCCAGATGCAATCCCTCCACCTCCAACTCAGGACTCACATCATTTGTGGCTGAGCTGACTCGTCCACATAGGGGGTGAAACTGGGCACTGGGTGGGGCACTTCCAAGCCAGAGCTCACAGTGCTGCGAGGACGCTGTGGGAGGAAAGGCAACATCAACAACACAGGCATTCCTTGCAGTCTCCGCATCCCTCTGCATTCTGCATCTCCCTTTTCCTCATCTTCTGCTCATTTGGGCATTTTCTTACATAGAAAATTCAACTTGATGGAGACTTTTCCAAATCCAATTCCCTTCTGACACAGTCACAGCCCACCAGCTGAACACTGGCACCTAAAAGGCTCCTCCTGCACGTCCTCACCAGCCCCAGTTCCTCTTATTCTGAGGGAATGTTTATATATATTGAGGGAGATTATATATACACATTATCCTGGTCAGGCTGGGTATTCCTTATTTTCCACAGATGCCACAGTTCTCATTTTACAGCCAAGATTGTCCCAATTCTATGATAATATTCACTCCCTGTCCACCAATTAGCCTCCAGACTTGGAGTTTGGTTTTTTCTCAGTTTTCCCATCAGAGGCCATTGCAGCACCACAAAAATCCCTTAACACTTTCTGAGGTCCATTAGTAAAGAGAAGAGGTGGAATTTAGTCTGGCAACAAACTACTCTCATCTGCCTATTTCATTTCCCTGAGACTCTTCAGACCAAAAAAATGTACGTGGTGGGAATACTTCACCAACTCACACTTCTTTTCCATCCTTTCCCAAACTGCTTCCTGAGGCATCTTGAAACCAGCAGTAAGAGAAATCCCTACTTCCCTGTGCAGGTTTTAAGATGTCAGAGCATTCACCAAAGTTTACTTTTGTACTGACCTTCCATGGAGTAGAATTAAACATCCTTGCCTCTTCTGCCAGAAACAGGATATTTTATTTAATTAAATCTAAGAAATTTCATTAAGAGGGGAGCAAAGACTACTCTAAGGGCAGACATTAAAAGAAATATGGAAGCATTTGGAGACCAGAATTAATGTTTTAAACAGCACAAAGAGACTGGCAAAATAAATTTTGTATTAATAATTCTTCCTCGGTCTTCTCAGCTATATTAAATCTATGATTTAGTTAACTTTTCCATTCATGTAGGCAAACTGCTTTCTATCTGAAAAGAATGTTCCTGGAGTTTCCAAGAATTTTAGCCTGGTTGCATCCCTCCCTCATTCGAGTTTTTCTTACCAAGCTCCGCTTATAACAAGGTCCATATTGAAAAGATGAAAATACTTTTATTATCTCAATGCCTGAAGTTTTTAGCTTTTATGTATTCTTCATGTATTTGGAGTTCTGTAGACTGTTAAATGCCTCAGTGTAACTTCCAGTACTTCCCCACCTTTCACTCCCACAGGGAACAGGCCCTTATTGACACATTCCTAAAATTTTGTTATCTCTTGCCTGTTACTTCTCCAAGGCCATTTTATTTTGCAATCGCTGGCATAATAAGAGTAGGGGAGGAGGGCAGATGCCAGGGAGGAGATTACCTCACCAACTGCTTTCTCATGGGACAACATTGGCCAGATAGTCCAATTGCCCAATCCTATCAATTGTAAGGACCGAATTCTGAGCAATGGGCTTTGCCCTATTGTGTACCTGAAGGCTTTCAAGGAAAGCTTTGCTTTTACATTATCATTCTAACATGGTCTGGAAAAGTTTGTGTTCCACACCACGAGACCAGCAGAACAGACCACTGGGGACACAAGCATCATAAAGTCCCCCTAGGGCATCCAGGCATCAGCCTTGTGACTGTCTATGCTCCTTTCCTCAGCTCCAAAGAACATGGCAACACTGGGGCTTATCCAAGCACCTAGGAAACAAACCTGATCTCACAGGATTGATTCCCTTCACACAAGCTCTTCCATCACTTCTCTACAACAGCCTGAACACCTGTAGCACAGCTGTTCCTTTTGATGTCTAGTTTAAGCCATTGCAAGCTACTCTCTGTCATCCTATTGCCAGGATAAATATTCCACTGATACTGCACTTGAATTCTTTTGATCTGCGCTCTTCTCTTTTCCTCACAAGCGCTTCAAAACAAGACTTGCAGAACGCTGCACAGGCCTTCTTTGCACAAGGCAGCCAACAAGTTCTTCCTTCAGGTTCTAGTTTCCAAAATAATTCAACTCTTACCTCTCTGTCTTACAGATTTAACACATGCCTGCCTTCTCTCCCTTTCTCTGGCTCATGTTTTGCCTCTTACATTCCTTTGCTGCCCCCCAAACATTTCAGCAGGCCACCTCTGCCAATTCTTCTGCTTACCAAGAATTTCCTGTTCCTGAGTTTAAAACTCCACACAGTTTTTCAACCTTATTCAAGCAATATCAGCCTGCTAAACTTGAACAGAGTACACATGGCCAGGCACTCTTTAGGACAGCAACCATTCACAAGGGCATGCAGGGACAGGACAAGGGGGAATGGCCTTGAGCCAAAGAAGGGTGGCTTTGGATGAGATATTGGGAAGAAATTCTTCCCTGGGAGGATGCTGAGGCCCTGGCACAGGCTGACACACAGAAGCTGTGGCTGATCCGTCCTTGGGAATGCCCAAGGCCAGGTTGCATGGGGCTTGGAGCAACCTGGGCCAGTGCAAGGTGAAACCAGATATCTGTAAGGTTCCCCCTAATCCAAACAATTACACAATTCTATCATTTAATCTGTATTTGCAAGAGAGACAAACCACAGGAAAGGGAGAAAGAGACAACCTCTATGTCAGCAATCAGAAGTCATCAACTTCCACACACCTTCCTCTCTTTTCCCCATCCATTTTGAGCCTCCTCACCCTGCCAGAATTCCACGGTCCTGCGCTGAGCTCATTCTCCTTGGCCCTGGGAACTGGAGGTGCTGGCCATGACTGTGCTGCAAGTGTGGGAATCTCAGGTCCTGACACAGAATTTTCATCAAATACAGCAAAACTTGGAGCATTTGGAAGCTGTAGAGAGGCCTGAGGCTGGGAGCTTCTGTTTGGGTTCATGACTATAAGCAAGAAGATTTATGTCAATTAACCTTTAACTGCCACATTCAATTGCAAATCTCACTATATAGGGATTAAACTCCTCCAATAACAGGTTTTTTAGCTCTTTAATGTACCTTTAACTGCATCTCCCACACGACTAATGGGGGCTCTCACTTTCTTCTTCCCTCTGCCTTTGAGATCTGCCAGCGAACTTCTCTGAGGCTCTGCAATTTCCAGCAATCCCATATTGTCTCCATCAGGACTATCCTCAAGTGCCAGTAGTGTCTGCCGAGAAACACGGGCCTGAAACTGCCTAGAAAAAAAACATTGGAGAAGTCAGCATAACCTTCCCTATCCCGGGAACCCAGGTGAGCACCTAAGCTCTTCCCTTACTTGTGATGAGCCTGGAGTTTGTCCAAAGGCTCAGCCTTGCGCTGGAGTCCTTCCTGGAATAGCAGATCTGCTTTCCTGAAGTTGCCCCTGGCCTCGAGTGCCTCTGCCCAGGTGATGTAGAGCGGGGCCAGCGTGGTGCCGATCTCCTGGCTGTGCAGGTAACTGTACAGATCCAAGGGCTCGTTGCAGTAATCGCCCTGCAATGACCCAAGGATGTCGGTAATCACACAGCACTGCAGGGGCTCCCAGCCAAAATCTGCATTTCAACTCCTCCAGCAAGACCCCCATGATTTCAATACAAGTCTGACAGGAACAGCTCTAAGGCCAACACACAGAATTTTATAATTTCTTATTTGAATGTGAGGTAATTCAATGATTGAATTGCACCGTATTAGTATTGCTGAGAATGAACGGATATTTTAGATTCAGATGAAGTATAGCATATTCCTTGCCACTTTTAGAACTGGTAGATTACCTCAGCAAGCTAAAGATGGGGAAAAGCTGCTTTGTAAAAAAATGGACAACAAAAATTACAGCCATGGAGAGACAGGACAGGACCAGAAAACACTTAGCTTGCTTTGGAGTTTAAAAAGATGGGGATAGAATACAGCTAGAAGCTAAAATATCTGGTAGGACAGATATATTTTAGATGTTATATCTTTAAATCACTTCTCTTTCTCCTTAAATAAATATTTGAACTCTATTCAAGGCAGCTTTTTCAAAACAAAAACTTCTAGAGTTTGTAGCTGTCCAAAGTGAACAACCCTAAAAAATAGTCTGGAAATGAGAAGCAGAATTCAAGAGTAACATTTGCAGAAAAATACATCCAATATTGCACTCGTTGTGCAACACTGTTTGACTCTTGTCACCAGAATCAACATAGCTGTGTGCAGACAACAGGAAAAGGACCCAAGGAAAAGCAGCACCCAAGAGATGTTCCCAAAACACTCACAAACTTGAGCCAGAGATTAAGATAGCGAGGATCTTTGTAGTATCGCTGCTGCCCGTGGAGGGCTTGCACGGCCCTTTCCAGAACTGCTGCCAGGTTGCCATCCTTGCCACCCCCAGGGAAGGCCTGCTCTGTCCACCTGATGTACCTAGAGACAGAATGTGTTCATAGCAAGTCAGTTCTTAATAATCATCTGTAAAATATAAGAAAAAATAGGCATAACATTGAAACACAATATAGTAATTAAAAACAAATATAAAACTTAGCTTTCAATGAGTTTCTTATTAAATTAGAATGTGTTTCCCTGGCTTTTACAAGGATATGTGACCATTTAACTCTTTTTTCTGAAATAAAGAAAAACTTACCGCTCCCACACATCCAGAGGATCATCTCCAGAGTAAAATCGTATTTCTGCTTCAAACTCCCTAAAACATAACATCATTCATCCAATAAATACATTTGTATCACTGTAAGTTGATCTTGTATATTACAAATTAAGAGTTAATTATTAATTAAAAAGCACAGCCAAATCTCTCTAGTGTTTGCTGTTTAAATGCTCCATTGCAAAATGAAAAAGTTCAAGTCTGTACTACACAACACCTGCACTGAGTAGTTCTAAAATCCTAGAGCGAGTTAGTAGCACAGACATCAATTACTAAACTTCTTTTATGCCTTTTTTAATGCCTATGAGATTGGTACAGTTCAAGAAGATCTAGATAAAATGAGGAAGGAGGAAGATAAGGGGAAAGGAGCTGTTATAACATCACTTACTGTTTTTTAAGCTGCACAGCAGTGTGGCTGGAAGAGTCCTGCTGAGACAGTGCCTCTTGCAAGCTGGACATCACCCGTCCCTGCCTGAGGGGCTGCACATTCTCCTTGCTCAGCTCCCACTCGTGACTGTCCTCCTGGGACATGACCACCTCTCCTCCAATCCTGAACGCTTCTCCTTTAATCCTGCACTTAAAAAGAAATGGACACCTGTACAGCTGGGTACTGACCTGAAACCTGGCAGCTTTCCTAAGCCCATTCACCCTCAATTTCTGAGCAGCCAAAACACACCGCTTAGATACCCAACTTTTAGGGGGTTTGTAGAGGGACTTGGGAGTTTAATTCCCCCCTAAGGGAAATATATGAAAAAAGCACCCATCTTGACAGTGGAGAACCGAACGCAGGCAATATTAGCAGCAAAAGCCAATAGATTAAGCCATCTCCTTCCCTGGTGATTGCTCCTTTTCCTGCCCCGAGATCCCCCCACTCTCCTCACAGGAGCTGCCGACGCCTGCGCTCCGGCCAGGGGGAGCCTCAGCCAGGCTTAGTCGGGACCCCCTGGTTCTTCACCAGTTCGACGAGCGGCTGCAGCAGGCAGGGGCACAGCCGAGCCTCGAGCCCTGCCTGGGGCAGAGTGGCGGGGACTCCCCGCTGGCACCGACGGGAGCCGAGGCTGTCGGTGCCCCGGGACGCATCGCCCCACGCCGGGACCGGGCACCCCGCCATGCCAGGCAGAAAAATACGTCTCAGAGCGCCACAGCCGCGAACGCCAAGTACCTCATACCCTAAAGCCCCTCACGGATCCCTCACAAACATAGCCCCTCCGCCCTACACACCTCACGGACCCCCACAGCCCCTCAGGCCGCCTCCGCTCTCAGCCCCTCGCAGGCCCCCAGATACACCCACAGCCCCACACACCTCACAGACCACAGCCCCTCACGGATCTCCCAGTGCCCCTCAGCCCCGCGCCCCTCACGAATCCCGCAGCCGTCAGTCCCGCGCACCTCAGTACTTAGAGCCCCTCAGCCCGACAGGAATGCCACAGCTCCTCAAACCCTATTCACACCTCGCGGCTCCTCAACCCCACCAGGATCCCACAGCCCCTCAGCCCCTCATGGATCGCCGAGCGCCTCTCAAGGACCCCACAGCTCCACGCACCTCCCAGCACCGAAGGCCGCCTCAGTCCCTTACAGACCCCACAACCATGAGCCCCGAGCACCTTGCAGCTCCTCACGGACTCCACAGCCCCAACAGATCCTCGAGGGCCCGTCACGGCCCACAGCCCCTCACAGACTGCACAAGCCCTCAGCCGACGCCAGCCCCACAGGCGCGCGCCCCTCACGGACCAAACAATCCTCAGTCTCGCGAACTTCACAGCCCCTGAGGCCGCCTGGGTCCCTCAGGGACACCACAACCCTCAACCGCCGCGCGCGTCTCACCCCACGCGGCCTCATCCCTCACGAACCCCAATGCACCTCAGGCCGCCTCAGCCTCTAGCACCGCAGGCCGGCCCAGTCCCGCGAACCCCCCCCCCAGCCGGACGTACCGCACACAGCCCCCAGCGGCGCGGGCCGCCCGCACCCCCACAGAACCCCAGCAGCGCTAAAGCCGTAACGGCGGCGCCGCCTCAGAATTCAAACCTCTCCCACCTCCCCATTGGCCGCGCCCCGCCCCGCCTGATTGGCGCCGTCCTGCGTCGCCCCGGAGCATCACGGGAAATGTAGTTCCCGTCTCGCCGGCGGGGAAATAACAAAAAAAATTTATAAATACTGCGCTCGCAGTTAACCGAATCTGAAAGGCATACCCCTGTTCCTGCTCCCGTATGTTCCCGCCCTTTCCCTCTGCTAACAGCTGGAAGTCACTGATTCTCCATATTATTTCTCTGTCTTAAATTCATCCTGTCATTTTTTTCTGAGGTGCTCACTTCATGCAACTGGCGATGTGTTTTCCACTTTAGTGTCATAGAAAACCTCACTTTTTGGGTATCCCTGAAAAATAAATGGTTTGACACTGCCAAAAGTGGCACCCAGAAGTGTAAGGCTGTGTTAATAAGATGCTTAGTCCCATTAAACACCTTCTTTCTACAAGTATAAAAGGAACTGGCGATTCTGCTTTTTGTATTTGATAATAAGGACAGAAAGCATTTATTAATTTCCCTGCAAGTTATTTGGTTAAAAAAAACCTTGTAATTAAGTCCCACAGCACTAATGCAAAAAGCCAAGTGGGCTTGCTATTACCTCTTCAATCTGCTCAAGGCAAAATGGACCCTGAGCTAAAGAAATGGCTCTCTCCACAATATTCTGGTCTTTTCAGAAAACTCCTTCCTCAGCAACACTAAAACCACAACATGAAAGGCATGCAGGAGAAGGAGCTGTAGGTCCTTCACTGTAAATTACCTCAGTTTCTTTACACTGAGAACTTCAGTGTATGCCTCTTCACCCACTGGGGTCTCCTGATTCAGAGGTGCACTCTTGGATTCTGGACTATCTTCCTTCAGTTCACTCTGAGAGAAAGCAGGAGCTGGGACTCTCTGAGCTACCACCCCGTGAAAGGGCGTGGAGGCCAGGTGGGCAGCCCTGTTAAAGTCACACGTGTCCTCTGGGTTGGCACAAAGCGTCTTGTTCTTGTAGGAGCCGGTCACAATTGCATCCTCACTCAAACGCTCAATTCCATTCAGCTCATCCTGGAAAAAAATAGAAAAGACAGTGAAAGCCTGAAGATTGTATGACAAATCTTTCTTTTCTATAAAAGCTGAACATTTCTCTTCCCTTTCTTCCATTCCACCACCTTCCAACATGAATAGGACTTTCAGCCTTCAGCAATTCTACTTAGCACAGAATCCCAGAATGGCCCGGGTCAGAAGGGACCTTAAAGGCCATCGACTTCCACCCCTCACCATGGCAAGGGACACCTTCCACAAGTGCAGGTTGCTCCGAGCCCCATCCAACCGGGCCTGGAACACTTCCTGGGACAAGGCAGCCACAGCCACAACATGATATTGCCAGTACAAGCTCATCATCACCCCCTTCAATTACTGCCATGCCAGGCAGCACTTTAGAATCCTCCTTGTTCACACGTGATGCCAGCCCAGCCAAGCTGACTCCGTCTGACAGCAGCACACGCTGCCTTGGTGTCTCCTGGGCAGGAATCTGCCGTGGGCTCAAGTGTTTCCTTACACAGCCTCCTGCTGCTGCTGCCGTGCTTTCCTTGGCACTCAGGGAATCCACAGGATTACGAACAGCCAGAGGCTGACGGGCACTTTTCTGACGGGCACCATCTGCTGAGCAACTAAGAAGAAGTTACAGTTAATTGCATATTTATTAGAGCAGCTGCCCATCTCCAACAAATTCCACTCAAGAGCTAAAGTCTATTGATCATTCCAATCAACCAATTTCTACTCCAGAACCAGCAGTAAGCAACAGATACAGCTCTCCAGAATGAAGCAAGTTCATAGAGTAGCTTAAATAGTTCTAGGTTAAAGAACAGAAGACTATTTCCTCATCAGGGACTATGACTAATCAAATAAAAAATACCAAGATAAACAAAACACACCCTGCTCCTTATCCATGCAGCTAACAGTTATTTCAGCTGCTACAGCAAGGGTTTGATGCTTCCATTTGCCTTCCCTCTGAAATCCACGTCTTGAATAATTCTACCGTAGACAAATTCTGATTTGTCAAAGTAGAGGATTCATCAAATATAAAGGAAAATGGAACAGGAGCCCATTGGGGAAACAGATCTACAACTCTAAAGAAAAACCAAGAGACTCTATCATATTCACAGTTCCTCCAAAACAGCATATCCAACATTACTTAAAATAATTAATAACCACTCTTAAAACTACTGTCCCTAGCAGGTGTCCATTGTACCATGAGGAAATGGATTCAAAGACAGAAAAAAGAAAAAAAAGTACTTATAAGATTTTAACTACATAATCTAAACCTACAGTCCAAGTCTCTGCCCAAGTCCCTTAGAGCTAACTTAGCCTGGTGCTCAGTTCTACCCACTCCTTCCCTCTCCCTGCTATGAAAAGCCACTGCCTTGGTAAGTAACAAATCTTCATCCCAGAGAAATGGCCATGCCAAGAGATTTACCCTGGGATGTGGCAGCACTGACTTCCAGGAGAAAGAAATTGTCTTACAGTTTAAACAGGAATGCAGATTTTACACATTTGTCAACTAAACCATGGCACAGCCACGGGCAGAGCCACTCTGCAGTCCACATGCAATCCCTGCTGCTCACCACCTCTCAGCATTCCTTGCTTCCATGCAATTCCAACCTCTGGGAACTGTCTGTACTACCAGTCTTTGCCACTCCTCTCTCAGAAGGAGCCCGTCTGTTCCCTGGCCAGCATCAGCCACAGAAAGGAAGAGCAACCTTGCAAAAGAATGTGTTTTCCTCTGCTCTAACTAAACCACCTCATCTCCTGGGATTTATCAGCATTTCAGGGAGCACTGTGTGAGGAGGACACTCACTCCTCCACTGTGGGATCATACTTACAGGAAAAGGGACACGTACTTAATGAACCAGCCTAACCTTCTGGAACTAAAGAACAAGGTCATCTTTGTGGATAGAAAACGTGATGTTGCAAGAAGAAAGAAGCAGCAGCAAAGTTAGTGACACACATAGGGGTGTCCACCCGAGTAAAATGACACCTAACCAGCATCTAGCAATTCAATTAAGAAAAAGATGCATGCCTGCCTGGTGGTCAAAGTAGAGCTACCCATCAAGAGATCCATGGACAAAGCAGAGCTACCAATTAAACAATGCCTGACTGTGTAGACCAAGATAAGAAGTAAATATAAAGAACATTTAGAAGCACAATAAACGGCTTTTTCTTGATTCACATTGTATCTGCAGAGTCCTTTTTTGTCTCACTCCACAACCTAAGCAGCACTACTGGCATAGCAACTCCAACAGCTTATTTCAGAATCAAACTCCAGATATGCTGAGCACAGAGTTCCCAAGACAGAAAAAAACCAGCCACAAATCTGCCTCCATTTGGGGCTGCTTCACAGCAAACAGCACCCCAAGACAGGTAGCTTGTGGTTTTGTGTAAACACAATGAGCTCAGCTATTAAGCTAATTAGTATATATAATATGATATAGGTCCCACATCATGAGCAGCACTGAACACTTCCCATATCCTTTTGTATCACAGCAGAGACAGACACGACATTCCAAGGTTCAAGCAGGAATAGTGATCTTTATTGTTCACAGCTCATATTTATATGGTTTTCAGAAACAGCACATTCAATCCCAATTGGCTTGTCACTTGTTGCCACCCAGCTCACTGGCCAATAGCTGCCTCCATACGTGCTGGCCAAAGATTGGCCAGCATCCATTCCTTGCAGTTAAGTCCTTCAGCTTTTCATTGTTTTCTTCCTTTAAGAAGAAAAAATCTTCCTTAAAGACTTCCTTTACTCACAGGTACAGGCTGATCAAGTCAAGGTCAAGGGTACTTGTGTCTGTGAGGCCTTCAGGTCAGCTGTTAGCCATCATAGTTCCCCTGTTTTGTATTTCAGCAACAAAAGTGGTCTTTATCATCCTCTCAGAGCCCTTTGCAGACAGGATGACAAACATGGCACAATGCACCAATTAATTACGGTAATACAAAAATGATAAGCCCAGCTTGAATGAGGCTCTTCACCCAGCCTGATAAATCTAACTCTTCCAGGCAGTGATCTATCCCAGAAAATCCTCCATATAACACATGCCATCAAACTCTTCATAACTCTGTCCATGAGCTAACAAAAGAAAATCAACAGTATGCTGCATGCTATCTACATCTATAGCCATAGAACTCAAAATTAAGGAAGTTTCATTTACGCTTTTTGCTACAAAGCAAGCCAATCTATTTAATCCAGAAACTATTGGGAGTAACATTTTGCTTTCCTGTTCCACTTCTGTCCCACATATCATGTTACAGTGTGTAATTAAAAAATACACATCCTTCTGCTGATAATGTCCCTAAAATGTCTGTCTCTTGGGGCTCAAGTGAAGCAACATGTAAATTGTCATCCCAAATATCCCACAGTTCCCTACAGGGGACTTGAGTATTACAATTGTTCTGGGAAGAGCATCATATTTTAACAATATTTTGAGTTACTTGTATACTTTGTGTGCCATTCAAGGGTACCCCCAACTAAGCAGGTGTGAAAAGGTTGTTCTGGTTGTGCCATAGATGCACAAAATTGCATCTGATTCAATGCACAGAGCAACTGATACCCAAACATTGTTTCTGTTCCACAGCATCAGCTGAGGGGCCCTCAGGGAGGTGTTGCTGGTTGTGATCCAGAGCAGAGCCTAGAGCAGGGCACTGGGCAGGTACCCATCGCATTCCTGAATCTGTAGGAACGCACGCCCACCTGTGCCCTCAAGTGACAAGGCCTCAAGTGTTGTAGTGTGTTTTTATATTTTGTAATACTTTGAAGTAGTTTTGTTTTGTATTCCTATATTTTTCCCAAATGGTTTATCCCAGACTGTACTCCCCTCCCTTTATCTGTGGTATCCCTCTCCTGGGATGAGATCATCCCTAAACCCCCACCCTGGCTCTCTGTCAATCACTCAGCATCCCAGCCCCCCATCCAGAAGTTTTGGTCCAAGTTGTCGAGTGATTTGCCAGAGGCCAGGGGTCAGCCCCCCAGGCCTAGTCCCATATGCTGTCCGATATGCCTGTCCCCCAGTATCTGTCCCCCAGAGATACCTATTGGTCAGTAAATGTTATCTGCTTTTGGTTTCCTCCCCCCTTTAAATGTGAACTCCGGACATCCCCCTGGGCTCTCGGCAGGAGGCCCCCTGAGGTGCAGGAGTTCCTCCGGGACTCTTAATAAAAACCTTGGACTAACCCCTGCTGAGAGTCGGCCCCTTCTCTTCTACCGATGTCTCTGCTGTCTCTGCTGCGGCGAAGGCAACCAGCCTAAGTGCCCTCAATACCCTCGGGGCACAGAGAGTGTCTCCCTGCTGTCGGCCGTGTCGGGGCTGCCCTCCCCGGTGTCTGCCGACTCGGGACTGGCCCAGGGTTCCTGAGAGGCTCGCAGAGAGACTGAGACACTCAAGGACTTCCCTTGTTGGTAATGAGGTCCCTACCCATACCTCAGGCTTGGGCAACTGGATGTCACTAGAGGACTGCAATGACAAAAAAAAATAGTGAAACTAAGAGGGTTTTGGGAGTTTGGCGATACCATAAAGCGATTCAGTGTATACAGAGCTTTGGCCACCCAACTTTGTGGGGTTTCACCAGACATTGTCCCTTTTTGTTTTTCAAGAATGCACTTGAAAGTGCCATGGGCAAGCTCAACACTAGCTTGGCCTGTAGGGGAATGAGGAATGCCAGTGAGATGTGACACACCCCATAATTGCAAGAATTGATGAGTTTTCTCTGAGATACAGCCAGGGCCATTATCAATTTAATGGTGTGGCCAGCGCTGCAGCAGAGCAAGGCCCAGCCCTGCCAGGTCACGTGGGCCAGGTGGTGGCCTGGCCTGACCAGTGACCAGTTACCTGTTCAAAAGCTGGAAGCAAGACAGCTTTTCCTGGGTTCTGTTTGTTTTTAAATGTGATTACACAGGGATGTGTTCAGCTTCCTTAAGTGGTTTAACAAGGTGTCAATATTCAAAACTAGCCAGATGATTGGTTCTGATGGGCCCAGAGGAAGCTTTTAGCAGTCGTCACAGAGAATCACTTCCATAACTGATGGATTTTCTCTTTACCTAAAAACCAAGCTATGTTAAACCACAACACTCTCCACCTCTTGTCTCTGTGAATACACATTTAAAATCTATCAAAGGTACATTCAACATGCAACTTCTAATTAGAACAATAAAAATTACTAAACTAAACAGAAGGAAAAAATTTCTTACACTAACCTCCACCCCTAGACATTTCACTATAATTACAATATAAATTTTCCACTATCATTCTATTTAAACTTATTGCTTAATACTTGCTTTGCCCTTTATTTCTCCTAATTATCTCACAGCTTTCACCAAGTGCGTGTATTCTCTACCAAAAGATGCAGTGGTTTCAGTAACCAGGAAGAAACACCAATTAAGTGGAATGGTTTTGGTTTGCCAATCCAAGTTTTCTGGCCAATGCACCAATTAATGAAGTGGGTCTAGCACTGGCCAAATGCCAGTGCACCCACTAGAAGTATTTACTCATTTCCTGTTGTGAGATAAGGATTAGGAGGAAGGCAAAACAGGTTTTAACTAAAAAATAAGCTATGCTAAAGCAGAACACTAGGGAAGTTAACTCAGGGTCACCTTTAAGAATATTAAACAAGGGTGATTAATGTGAGGTAGTTAATCTTAAGTAGGGTCATACCCAGCTGATGATACCTAAAAGTTTTTGTGCATCACTTAATGTTTGGATCTTGCTTGAAAATTTAATCGTTTGTGGTTGTACTGTCTGATGTAACATTTTAACTCCTACTCCTATTTCCATGGGGGTTGTTGTTTCACCTCTTCAGGTGCATCTTGCAGTGCTTGCATCAATTTTGGCTGAATCTGTAAAAGGCCTTCTTTGCTGCATGATTGACAGAGAGCACTGTAAATATAAATCTGGGATATCATCAAGACATAAAGAAATGGTAAAGTAACAGTCTTTTAAATCAACAATCAAAATGTCCCAAGTAGCAGGTGTCATAGCAGGGGACGGCATTCCATGCTGTAAAGCACCCATACTTTCCGTAACTGTATTAATTTTTCTCAAGTCATGGAATAACTTCCATTTACCTGATTTCATTTTAATCACAAACACAGGGGTGTTCCATGGACTTGTTGATGGCTCAATATGACCTTGATTTAATTGCTCTTTAACCAACAATTAAAGAGCGTTCAGTTTTTCTTTTTCAACGTGCCAGCGATCAACCCACACAGGTCCTTCAGTGAGTCATTTTAAGGCTAATGTAGAATGCTTTATGCCCTTCAGCACAGTGGCCCCTGTTAAAAATCTGTTCCCAGCCAAACCCCCCATGCTGACAAGACATCCCTTCCCCATAGGTGAGTGGCACAGCAGTAATATAGGGATGGATCGTGGCTGTCTGTTCTTCTGGATTTTCAACTAACACAGGCTTACTACTCAAGTAACTTGGTGTGGTACCTCCAAGGCCAGCAACAGATCCTACAGCTGTGGTGGGCCACGACTGAGGCCATGTGTTAGCAGATATGATCATAACATCTGCTCCAGTATCTATCATCCCACTGACCTTGATGTGGAATGGATTTGCCTGAGGCATTGTAAGAGTACAAACCACGCTTGGTCTTGGATCAGGTATGACCTGAGTCCAGTATACTTCAGGTTCCCGCGTCAAGCCAAAGCTTCAGTTTCCTCACAGCTTTGAGTCTGTTTCCGGAACACAAGACTTAAAGGTACAAGTTGAACAAAATGACTTTTAGCTGGAACGGATACAGGAGGAGTAGGTGTTGATACCATAGCACATATTTGTCCAGTATAGTCTGTATCTGTAACTCCAGGGTGGACAAAAAAAACCTGTAACATTGCTCTTGATCATCCTAATAATAATGTACTTAATCCTTCCCCAGTAGGCCCATGGGCCTCGAGGGGGTTTTCTATACCTTCAATGAGTCTGTAAGTTACAATGCCAGCGACAGAAACATCCACCTCAGCTGATCCTCTTGTTGTCCCCGTGAGCTGGTGGCATAGGCCTGCACTGGAGGACGGGAAGGTGCTCGTGTCTACGAGCATCTCCCTTTAGCACTCTTGTTCCTGTTTCCCTGTCCACTAAGAGGCTGTCCATTAGCGTGGAATTTAGACTTGCATTGCTTGGCAAAATGACCGCGTTTCCCGCATCGGTAACAGTTTCCCACTACAGGCACAGTTCTCTGTTTCTGGCGTGTCCCCCATGAGTTGTACCTATGGGGACAATTTGCTTTCATGTGGCCTAGTTGCCCACATCCATAGCATTCACACGACCTTAGAGCAGCTGCCAAGGCATCAGCTAACACAGTCATTTTATAAGATACAGTTTCAAGTTCAGCACATGCATCAATCATTTCATCTAAGGATGGATTTCCTCCTGGTAATAGGTCTATAGCTTTCTTGCAGTCTTGATTTGCATTGCTTCGTGCCAATGCCAGTATCAACAGATCTTTTACATAATCATTTGCTATTTGCTTTCCCACTGCATCTTTTAATCGTTCTATAAATTGCACATAAGGCTCTTTGGGGTCCTGCTTAATTTTTACGCAACACTGAGTTGGTGTTACCAATCTCATTTTTCCAACTTCCATCAGAGCCTGCATTCCTAAATCTCTTGCCTGTGCCAGTATCGAAGGATTCAGGCATGCTTGCAACTGAGGGTTATTTATGAGAGGCCATTCCAGAAGCTGAGACACCCCTGCCCCAAAGCATGGATCTTGCTGCGGCACCGCTAAACTACACAGCCCTCGCATTTCCACCTTTTCCTGCCAGGTGAACTCAAACATCAGGTATTCCATCGAGGTACAGAGCAACCGCGCTATTTGCTTGATATCAAAGGGTGTCATTTCAAATTCAGCTAGAAGCTGTAACATCCTTGTTACAACCGGAGACCCCAGTCCATGCTGGGTAGCTAGTTGGCGTAATTGGGAGAGAATTTTAAAGGCAACTTGTATATAGGATGCAGTCCCATTGTTTTGCCCCTCTTGGTCATCCAAGGGCCGCGGGACCATAGGTACAGAAATTTGTTCAGCAACTCCATAATCTCCCCTAGCAAGTGCCATGAATTTCATACGTCGCCAAAAGCTAACCGGATTGTATGCTGAGATAGTAGCCCCAGTCGTCCCACTCACAAGCTCTTGGCCACTCAAGGACAGCCGGGGATTTGGTACAGAAATTCGTTCAGCAAGTTCAAGATCCCCACTGGCAATGGCCTCTAATTTACCATATTGCCAACATCTAACCCGGTCATATGCTGAAATAGTAGCTGACACTGGTTGCATGGTAGAAACATCCTCCTGAGGGCCAGCAGGGGGGCGACAACTTGGGCCTCTCATGTTAGGATGCCACAAGGATTCCTTGGGCCTCTCAGGCTTTGGCTGTGGACACGATGGGGTGTGGCATTCTGCCACTCTGGGTGCTGGCAGCTCCCTGCTGGAACTCTCAGCACTGAGTGCCGCTCGGCTCCCGGCTCCCTCCATGCCGAGGTTGCGACTGGACCTATCAAGCACTGGAGGGCCCGTCGGCAGAAGTTTATCATCACTCCGGTCATCCGTAGGCAGAGGAGGAGAGAATGGCTTTGTGCTAACTGGGGGTGCAGGACGTGGGGGTGCAGGTGCACACAGCGCAGGCGGAGTTGCAGGGATGGTGGGTGCGGATGACAGCTGCTTCCCTTCTAGTTTTTCACCCGTCCTTTCCACTCGCAAACTCGATGCGGCACCGACTCCCCCAACCACTCCCTCCTGAGCTCCACTACCACTGGGTGTCTTGGCAGGTGGAGCCTGTGGTGCCTCAGCTGCTGTTTTTGCATTTTGCTCAAGTTTCAGCAGTTTCAAGGTATCCAGCACCAGCCTCCAGGTAGTCATAATATTTTTAGCAGTCTCATCGCCTCGGGAGGCTGATTCAAAAATCAATTCACCAGCCCGTTCCCAGATTTTAACATTAAATACAGCTTGTATGGGGGCATCTACGCCATGGTTCCTACACCACTTCACTAAAGTATGCAGATCCTTTTTATCATACTTCATCCCTTGGTGGTCCAAGATAAGGGTCCATACATTCACTATAGCTTTTTCTTCTGCTGACACTTTAGCTTTTTCTTTGGTTGACACTTGAGATCCCATCATCCCCAGTGGCTCACCTTCTTAATTTTAAGTCTTGACCTTTGCAGCTCTCCACATCACTTAGAGCTCTCCACGCTTCACTGTATGCTCCTGCACCCAAAGGTGTCTCCTGATTCAGAGGTGCACTCTTGGATTCTGGACTATCTTCCTTCAGTTCACTCTGAGAGAAAGCAGGAGCTGGGACTCTCTGAGCTACCACCCCGTGAAAGGACGTGGAGGCCAGGTGGGCAGCCCTGTTAAAGTCACATGTGTCCTCTGGGTTGGCACAAAGCGTCTTGTTCTTGTAGGAGCCAGTCACAATTGCATCCTCACTCAAACGCTCAATTCCATTCAGCTCATCCTGGAAAAAAATAGAAAAGACAGTGAAAGCCTGCAGATTGTATGACAAATCTTTCTTTTCTATAAAAGCTGAACATTTCTCTTCCCTTTCTTCCACTCCACCACCTTCCAACATGAATAGGACTTTCAGCCTTCAGCAATTCTACTTAGCACAGAATCCCAGAATGGCCCGGGTCAGAAGGGACCTTAAAGGCCATCGACTTCCACCCCTCACCATGGCAAGGGACACCTTCCACAAGTGCAGGTTGCTCCGAGCCCCATCCAACCGGGCCTGGAACACTTCCTGGGACAAGGCAGCCACAGCCACAACATGATATTGCCAGTACAAGCTCATCATCACCCCCTTCAATTACTGCCATGCCAGGCAGCACTTTAGAATCCTCCTTGTTCACACGTGACGCCAGCCCAGCCAAGCTGACTCCGTCTGACAGCAGCACACGCTGCCTTGGTGTCTCCTGGGCAGGAATCTGCCGTGGGCTCAAGTGTTTCCTTACACAGCCTCCTGCTGCTGCTGCCGTGCTTTCCTTGGCACTCAGGGAATCCACAGGATTACGAACAGCCAGAGGCTGACGGGCACTTTTCTGACGGGCACCATCTACTGAGCAACTAAGAAGAAGTTACAGTCAATTGCATATTTATTAGAGCAGCTGCCCATCTCCAACAAATTCCACTCAAGAGCTAAAGTCTATTGATCATTCCAATCAACCAATTTCTACTCCAGAACCAGCAGTAAGCAACAGATACAGCTCTCCAGAATGAAGCAAGTTCATAGAGCAGCTTAAATAGTTCTAGGTTAAAGAACAGAAGACTATTTCCTCATCAGGGACTATGACTAATCAAATAAAAAATACCAAGATAAACAAAAGAAAACACACCCCGCTCCTTATCCATGCAGCTAACAGTTATTTCAGCTGCTACAGCAAGGGTTTGATGCTTCCATTTGCCTTCCCTCTGAAATCCACATCTTGAATAATTCTACCGTAGACAAATTCTGATTTGACAAAGTAGAGGATTCATCAAATATAAAGGAAAATGGAACAGGAGCCCATTGGGGAAACAGATCTACAACTCTAAAGAAAAACCAAGAGACTCTATCATATTCACAGTTCCTCCAAAACAGCATATCCAACATTACTTAAAATAATTAATAACCACTCTTAAAACTACTGTCCCTAGCGGGTGTCCATTGTACCATGAGGAAATGGATTCAAAGACAGAAAAAAGAAAAAAAAGTACTTATAAGATTTTAACTACATAATCTAAACCTACAGTCCAAGTCTCTGCCCAAGTCCCTTAGAGCTAACTTAGCCTGGTGCTCAGTTCTACCCACTCCTTCCCTCTCCCTGCTATGAAAAGCCACTGCCTTGGTAAGTAACAAATCTTCATCCCAGAGAAATGGCCATGCCAAGAGATTTACCCTGGGATGTGGCAGCACTGACTTCCAGGAGAAAGAAATAGTCTTACAGTTTAAACAGGAATGCAGATTTTACACATTTGTCAACTAAACCATGGCACAGCCACGGGCAGAGCCACTCTGCAGTCCACATGCAATCCCTGCTGCTCACCACCTCTCAGCATTCCTTGCTTCCATGCAATTCCAACCTCTGGGAACTGTCTGTACTACCAGTCTTTGCCACTCCTCTCTCAGAAGGAGCCCGTCTGTTCCCTGGCCAGCATCAGCCACCCTTGCAAAAGAATGTGCTTTCCTCTGCGCTAACTAAACCACCTCATCTCCTGGGATTTATCAGCATTTCAGGGAGCACTGTACAAGCAGCACACTCACCCCTCCACGACCTAAGCAACACTGTTGGCATGGCAACTCTGAGAGCTTCTTTCAAAATAAAACTCCAGATATGCTGAGCACAGAGTTCCCAAGACAGACAAAAAACAGCCACAAATCTGCCTCCATTTGGGGCTCTTTCACAGCAAACAGCACCCTAAGACACAGAGCTCATGCTTTTGTGTCAACACACTGAGCTAAGCTATTAAACTCATTAGCATATATGAATATGATATAGGCCCCCACTTCATGAGCAGCACTCAACACTCCCCATGTCCTTACGCAACCTCTGCTGAAGCCTCTCTCTTCAAGCTGCAGCACTAATTGCTTCCAGGCCGACAGATTTTTAAATTCTCCCAGCTCCAGAGGCTTAAGTACTCGGCAAAACAAGTCCCTCTTTTAGGAAGCAGCTTTGGCAATTCCAGATGCAATCCCTCCACCTCCAACTCAGGACTCACATCATTTGTGGCTGAGCTGACTCGTCCACATAGGGGGTGAAACTGGGCACTGGGTGGGGCACTTCCAAGCCAGAGCTCACAGTGCTGCGAGGACGCTGTGGGAGGAAAGGCAACATCAACAACACAGGCATTCCTTGCAGTCTCCGCATCCCTCTGCATTCTGCATCTCCCTTTTCCTCATCCTCTGCTCATTTGGGCATTTTCTTACATAGAAAATTCAACTTGATGGAGACTTTTCCAAATCCAATTCCCTTCTGACACAGTCACAGCCCACCAGCTGAACACTGGCACCTAAAAGGCTCCTCCTGCACGTCCTCACCAGCCCCAGTTCCTCTTATTCTGAGGGAATGTTTATATATATTGAGGGAGATTAAATGTACACATTACCCTGGTCAGGCTGGGTATTCCTTATTTTCCACAGATGCCACAGTTCTCATTTTATAGCCAAGATTGTCCCAATTCTATGATAATATTCACTCCCTGTCCACCAATAGCCTCCAGACTTGGAGTTTGGTTTTTTCTCAGTTTTCCCATCAGAGGCCACTGCAGCACCGCAAAAATCCCTTAACAGTGTTATGAATGAAGTTCTGTATGACTAATTAATAAACAGCAAAATTTAATTTAGCAGCAATTTTAATTGAACCGCAATTTTATATAAATGAATACAATTGATATAAATAATAAATTATAAAAGCAAACCAATAATCAATAAAAATAATTTTACTTTGCGGCCAGGATTCGGTCTCTGATAGCCGCAATCAAAGGGGCAGCATCGAGCCTGGCACCGGCGCTGGGTGAACACAGATCCCAACTCGACGGCTTCGGATCCCCTCTGTTCACCAATGCTGCCTGTGAAATACAAAGCTGTTTTCTCTTTAAGGTACATACTGGCAATGTGTGTATTTGTGATTGCTGTATGTGTGGAGACCGACAGTGGGGCATTTGTAAATTCTAACAATAACTGAGGAAAATAAAGCATGGAAGAAGGCCTTTGAACCCATCTTTTGCTTGCAATTAACCTTGCTTGATTTAGGAGCATTGGAATTAAAGCATTAAGGATGTTGCTTTTTCCTTAAAGAGTTCTGCAATAATAACCTTTTGAAGTATAATTTTAGAATATTGCTTGTACCCTTGAATCTCTAGCTTTGGAATGTATATAAAGGAAATATGCTTATTTCACACCTTAAAACAGAGAAAAACAGCTTGAGAAAGGAAGATGAACATCAGCTCAAGGATTTATAGTTTTGACCAAGGGAAGCTGGACATCACTGTTATGAGATTTATAGTCTCTGCAATTAAAAGGTGGACCCACATCTGGGTATTATGAATAAGAAGCGTGACTAGGCCAATATTCAAGCAGCAATCAATTTATTATTTAATATGGTAAAGTATGAGCAATACAGCACTGGGTACAGTGGGGGAAGTTTTCCCTCCAACCGCACACTGATAGTTGAGGTTAAAGGTATTTATAGGGGTACTCATCAGTTTTTTTCAACAGGTTCTATTTCCAATTTTTACTCATCAGCAATTTTTATTCCAAATTATTACATCACAATTCTATACACTATTGTGACCTTAGGATGTATCTCAAAAGGAGGATCCCAGATGGTGATGGTCCAGTTTCCGAAAGAAGAAAGACGAATCCCATCTGGTGGAGTCCAGCTCCCCAAATGTGGGTCCACCTTTTAATTGCAGAGACTAAAAATCTCATGACAGTGGTGTCCAGCTTCCCTTGGTCGAAACCATAAATCCTTGAGTTGATGTTCATCTTCCTTTCTCAAACTGTTTTTCTCTGCTTCAATAAGGTGTGAGATAAGCATATTTCCTAGATATATATTCCAAAGCTATAGTTTCAAGGATACAAGTAACATTCTAAAATTACACTTCAAAAGGTTATTAGTGCAGAGTTTTTTTATGGATTAAATGCAAGCAAAAAGCAACATCCTTAACACCTTAATTCCAATGCTCCTAAATCAACCAGGGTTAATTGCAAACAAAAGATAGGTTCAAAGGCCTTTTTCCATGCTTTATTTTCATCTGTTATTATCAGAATTCGCAACTATCCCATTGTCAATGTCCACACATTTCGCATTCGCAAGTACACACGTCTCCTGATTGTACCGGACACGAAACACAGCTTTGCATCTCACATGGGGAGCTGAACTTCACCAGATGGGATTCATCTTTCTTCTTTCGGAAACCAGACCACCACCATCTGGGATACTCCTTTTCTGGGATACATCCTGAGAAAAACTAAACCACAATAGTGTACAGAATTGTGACGTAAAAATTGGGACTAGAAACTGCTGATGAGTAAAAATTGTAATAGAAACTGCTGAGAAAGCTGATGAATACCCCTATAAATACCTGTAACCTCAACTATCAGTGTGCAGCTGGAGGGAAAACTTCCCCTGCTGCACCCAGCGCTGTATCACTCATACTTTACCATATTAATTAAAAAATTGATTGCTGCTTGAATATTGGCCTAGTCAAGCTTCTTATTTATAGCATGTCTCTGCCAGGCTAGTTTTAGATGGATTTTTTTTGCCTGAGGCAGAGATTTTCCTATTCCTCCCGCTTCACATATTTGTGTAGTTTCCTTTTCTCTGTGCTGGGCTGGACAGAACAGTTTCTGGGAAGCGATGAATGCTGATTGTCGAGTTAAGGGAGCCTGGTATTGGAATGCACACCTTTGACTACTCTATCTTGATCATATATACTTATCGGGTATTCATAGCTTGGCTGTCTCTGGACTGTCCTGGGAAAGGGCCCATCTCTGCACAGAGCCTCGTCTTTTCATTTGCTAATTAGGTTTTTTCTCTTGGCTGCAGTCTGTGATTTCACAATTTGTCAGGCAATCTCTTTCTCAGGCTGTGGCTTCTGGTTTTAAATCCTCAAGAATTTTTCATACAAGCACAACTTATTTAGTGAATATTTTACACAGGCACAAATTATTCCATAACATATATCACACAATCAAGTATATTCAGTATAATCAAGCAAATAAATGTGGCTGTGATAAATTAAGTATGATTAAGGTTTGTATTAAGCATAAGCAAAACCGACTGGGGTACAGGGAGGGATTTCTCACCCTGACCCACGTATGAAACAAAAGTAATCCAAACTACACTTCCATACTGTATGCTAATACATATTCATCAGTATTTTTCCATAAAACTCCTCCTATTTTCAATTCTTGAAATCTGTCACTATACTGCACAGCACACGCTCACTTGTTGCTACGGGGTCTGCTCGTTTTTCGTGGTCTTTTCAGAGGCAGGCTCGCCATCTTCCTCACTGTCCTCTGAAGAACCTTGGCAGGTTGCACATGCACACTAAGCTGTGTGTTATGTAAGTAAGCATCATGTTCCAAATAAGCCTTATTGTTTTATAGATAAAACCACAACTTGGATTCCTCACCTGCGATTGTCCCAACTTAGGTCTGTTTTGGGATCTTGCTTATCTCAATATTACATCCTGTATCCTGTTTTTCACATGTAACAAAGAACTGTGTTCATGCCAAGGCCGATTCTGTTTTGGGATCTTGCTTATCTCAATCCTACTTTATTACTTTATAACAATTATTTTCTAAAACATTGATATAGTTACAATTTAGTTAGCACCAATCATATCCATTTATCACACACAGTTCTCATTTTACAGCCAAGATTGTCCCAAGTCTATAATATTCATTATCCAGCCTCCAGACTTGGAGTTTGGTATTTTCTCATTTTTTTCATCAGAGGCCATTGCAGCACCACAAAAATTCCTTAGCAGTTTCTGAGGTCTAACAGTGACTGAGAGAGGGGCTCTGCTTGGTGCAAGCAAGAAGCCAATTTATTGTTCCTACAGCTCAGTTTATGTACTCTTACAGCTTTAGGTAGAATTTTCCATTGCCAAAGTGATAACCACAATATTTATGTTTCCTGGTAACATTGCTTAACCACAGACTTTCATGATTTGCTTTAGACAAATGACAGCATTCTTTCTGGTTTCTCTTTTACATTTCTGTTTGCTGTTCCCGGGGCTTTGGGCCCACCAGGTGCAAGATGACTGTGTAGTACTTTTTGTTCTACTGCTCAGCTGTCCCCCACAGAGGTCCATTAGTAAAGAGAGAAGAGGTGGAATTTAGTCTGGCAACACACTACTCTCATCTGCCTACTTCATTTCCCTGAGACTCTTCAGACCAAAATAAGTTATATAGTGGGAATACTCACTCCTCTTTTCCATCATTTCCCAAACTGCTTCCCAAACTGCTTCAAGACACATCTTGAAACCAGCAGTAAGAGAAATCCCTTCTTCCCTGTGCAGGTTTAAATATGTCAGAGCATTCACTAAAGGTTATTTTTGTACTGCCCTTCAATGGAGTGGAATTAAACATCCTTGCCTCTTCTGCCAGAAACAGGCTATTTTATTTAATTAAATATAAGAAATTTCATTAAGTGGGGAGCAGAGACTACTCTAAGGGCAGACATTAAAAGAAATATGGAAGCATTCGGAGACCAGAATGAATGTTTTAAACAGCACAAAGAGATAGGTAAAAGAAATTTATATTATAATTCCTCTTCACTCTTCTCAGCTATATTAAGCCTGTGATTTACTGAACTTTCCCATTAAATTATGTTATAAATGGCTAGGTAGTAGTTGGCTCTTGCTACTATTTATATGTTTCCATTATAGAATTTCAACTCCTAGCAAAGAATTATTTTAAGTTTTAAACTGTTTTTGAGTATGGAAAAATTAGTAATAGCTTATGGGCAATGCAAACGGAAAAGCAAGGCTTTCACAAGATGTAAGTGGGCTTGCAAAAGATGTATTTTAAGATATGCTGCTGCAAAACATACATTTAAAATAGCCTAAGTAGAGAAACGGAAACCACAAAAGCACCAAGCTTAAAGTGCCATCAGCAGACCATCAGAAGATCCCTGCAGACTGCTGAAGGCTGCAATTACTGAATTGTGCAAATGCAACAGAAACCTGAAGTAAGAAGTGTAGTCAAAGAGCCCAAAACAGATCTACAACAAACACTGAGGAAGTAATGCACCTGCAACACTGTAAAGGACCCAGGGCTGAAGAAGGGGTGTGTACAGGCGCCTGCATCTTTTGCTTTATGTTTTACCCTTTCTAAATAATTTACTAAACTCTTAAAGAGTGGGCTTAGTTTCTCACATTTAACCAAACTGTTTTCCATTTGAAAAGAATGTTCCCGGAGTTTCCAAGAATTTTAGCCTGGTTGCATCCCTCCCTCATTCGAGTTTTTCTTACCAAGCTCCGCTTATAACAAGGTCCATATTGAAAAGATGAAAATACTCTTATTATCTCAATGCCTGAAGTTTTTAGCTTTTATGTATTCTTCATGTATTTGGAGTTCTGTAGACTGTTAAATGCCTCAGTGTAACTTCCAGTACTTCCCCACCTTTCACTCCCACAGGGAACAGGCCCTTATTGACACATTCCTAAAATTTTGTTATCTCTTGCCTGGTACTTCTCCAAGGCCATTTTATTTTGCAATCGCTGGCATAATAAGAGTAGGGGAGGAGGGCAGATGCCAGGGAGGAGATTACCTCACCAACTCCTTTCTCATGGGACAACATTGGCCAGATAGTCCAATTGCCCAATCCTATCAATTGTAAGGACCGGATTCTGAGCAATGGGCTTTGCCCTATTGTGTACCTGAAGGCTTTCAAGGAAAGCTTTGCTTTTACATTATCATTCTAACATGGTCTGGAAAAGTTTGTGTTCCACACCACGAGACCAGCAGAACAGACCACTGGGGACACAAGCATCATAAAGTCCCCCTAGGGCATCCAGGCATCAGCCTTGTGACTGTCTATGCTCCTTTCCTCAGCTCCAAAGAACATGGCAACACTGGGGCTTATCCAAGCACCTAGGAAACAAACCTGATCTCACAGGATTGATTCCCTTCACACAAGCTCTTCCATCACTTCTCTACAACAGCCTGAACACCTGTAGCACAGCTGTTCCTTTTGATGTCTAGTTTAAGCCATTGCAAGCTACTCTCTGTCATCCTATTGCCAGGATAAATATTCCACTGATACTGCACTTGAATTCTTTTGATCTGCGCTCTTCTCTTTTCCTCGCAAGCGCTTCAAAACAAGACTTGCAGAACGCTGCACAGGCCTTCTTTGCACAAGGCAGCCAACAAGTTCTTCCTTCAGGTTCTAGTTTCCAAAATAATTCAACTCTTACCTCTCTGTCTTACAGATTTAACACATGCCTGCCTTCTCTCCCTTTCTCTGGCTCATGTTTTGCCTCTTACATTCCTTTGCTGCCCCCCAAACATTTCAGCAGGCCACCTCTGCCAATTCTTCTGCTTACCAAGAATTTCCTGTTCCTGAGTTTAAAACTCCACACAGTTTTTCAACCTTATTCAAGCAATATCAGCCTGCTAAACTTGAACAGAGTACACATGGCCAGGCACTCTTTAGGACAGCAACCATTCACAAGGGCATGCAGGGACAGGACAAGGGGGAATGGCCTTGAGCCAAAGAAGGGTGGCTTTGGATGAGATATTGGGAAGAAATTCTTCCCTGGGAGGATGCTGAGGCCCTGGCACAGGCTGACACACAGAAGCTGTGGCTGATCCGTCCTTGGGAATGCCCAAGGCCAGGTTGCATGGGGCTTGGAGCAACCTGGGCCAGTGCAAGGTGAAACCAGATATCTGTAAGGTTCCCCCTAATCCAAACAATTTCACCATTCTATCATTTAATCTGTATTTGCAAGAGAGACAAACCACAGGCAAGAGGGACCTCTGCTTTGAGGTTTAGAAGTCATCAACTTCCACACACCTTCCTCTCTTTTCCCTGTCCATTTTCAACCACCTTACTTTATTGGATTTCTAAGGTCCTGCACTCATTTCTTTCTGCAGGCTGGACATCTCCTGTCCCTGCCAGACAAGCCGCACATTCTCCCTTGTCAGGAGGGAGTGGCTGTCTTCTGGGACACGACCACCTCTCATTTGATCCTCCTTTTAAAAAGAAATGGACACCTGTACAGCTGGGTACTGACCTGAAACCTGGCAGAGACAGCTTTCCTAAGCCCATTCACCCTCAATTTCTGAGCAGCCAAAACACACCGCTTAGATACCCAACTTTTTGAGGGACTTGGGAGTTTAATTCCCCCCTAAGGGAAATATATGAAAAAAGCACCCATCTTGACAGTGGAGAACCGAACGCAAGCAATATTAGCAGCAAAAGCCAATAGATTAAGCCATCTCCTTCCCTGGTGATTGCTCCTTTTCCTGCCCCGAGATCCCCCCACTCTCCTCACAGGAGCTGCCGACGCCTGCGCTCCGGCCAGGGGGAGCCTCAGCCAGGCTTAGTCGGGACCCCCTGGTTCTTCACCAGTTCGACGAGCGGCTGCAGCAGGCAGGGGCACAGCCGAGCCTCGAGCCCTGCCTGGGGCAGAGTGGCGGGGACTCCCCGCTGGCACCGACGGGAGCCGAGGCTGTCGGTGCCCCGGGACGCATCGCCCCACGCCGGGACCGGGCACCCCGCCATGCCAGGCAGAAAAACACGTCTCAGAGCGCCACAGCCGCGAGCGCTAAGTACCTCATACCCTAAAGCCCCTCACGGATCCCACACAAACACAGCCCCTCCGCCCTACATATCTCACAGCCCCTCACAGACCCCCAGAGACACCCACCTCACAAAACGTCAGCCCCTCACGATCTCCTCCGTGCCCCTCAGCCCCGCGCACCCCACAGCCCTCAGCCCCGCGCCCCTCACGAATCCCGCAGCCGTCAGGCCCGCGCACCTCAGTACTTAGAGCCCCTGAGCCCCACAGGAATGCCTCAGCCCCCCACAACCCCTCAAGCCCTACACACCTCACGGCTCCCCGAGCGCCTCTCAAGGGCACGGCAGCTATCAGTTCCCCGAACTTCACAGGCCCCCAGAGACTCCACTGATACCCGAGGGCCCCTCACCCCCCATCTCCGATCCTACAGGCGCGCAACCCTCACGGATCCCACAAACCTCAGCCCCGTGTACCTCACAGTCCCTGGGACCGCCTCAGTCCTCCATACCTTTAACCCCACAGCACCTCAGCCCTCACCCCCGCACGGACCCCACAGCTCCTCAGGCCGCCTTAGCCCAGAGCGCCACAGACTCCGCCAACCCTTCCTGGATCCGCCTCCCACCCAGCCGGACGTACGGTACCAGTTCCCGGCCGCGCAAACCACCAAAGCCGACACGACACCACCCGCCAGCAAACTAACCAAGTATCGCCGCCGCCTTAATATTCAAGCCTCTCCCGCCTCCCCATTGGCCACGCCTCTCGCCCCGCCCCGCCTGACTGGGGACACCGCCCTGCGTCGCCCCAGTGCATCACGGGAAATGGAGTTTTCATCTCACCAGCGCCAGCAGGCGGGGAAAAATAAGTAATTTTAAAATTAATGCGCTCGTAGTTAGTCTCATCTGAAAGGCATACTCCTGTTCCTGCTCGCGTGTGTTCTCGCCCGTTCAATCTGCTAACCGCTGGCACTTGCTGATTCTCCACTGTGAAAAATGCATGTATTTTATGATTGGCTTTTCACAAATATTAAAATGAATATTATATGTGTCGTGTTAGAAAGTAAAGCTGTATTAATTCTCTTAAGTACTGTGTTAAATATAGTTTTAGGTTATAAAAATTGTTAAAATAGAAACGATTCTATGTAGGATACTTTTTTTTAAAAGAAAGGACTCGCAGTGAGATAGCAGCCACAGGACGCCTAAATCTTTCAGAGAAGAAGAATTTATTGCCCTCTTATCAGAAGAAACGAACTTCTTCCCGCCTCGAAGGCGCTGTTAGGATTCGGAGGAAGAAGCTGACAATGACCAGACAGAATCCTGTGTTTGAATGGAATTTATGCATCATATATGAAGGGTATGACTATGCAACAGGCTATTGCTTTTAAAGGTTAATCCTCTGTTAACGGGGGTCCTTTTTCGGGCTCGTGCTGCCCAGAAAAAGGTACCTGAATGTCCGTAACTCTTTGTATTTATTGTCTCATATTGTCCTAATTCAATTTGTCCAAATTATTATTACTCTAATTGTATTACTATTTTTATAACCATTTTATTACTATTAAACTTTTAATAATTTTAAAAACAAGTGATTGGCGTTTTTAACATCCACGTCATTTCTCTGTCTTAAATTCATCCCATCATTTTTTCTGAAGCACTCACTTCATGCAACTGGAGATGAGTTCTGCTTTGGTGTCCCAAAAACCCCTCACTTTTTGGGTGAAAAATACATAGTTTGCCGCTCCGAGAAGTGTATGTGTTAATGTGATCCTCAGCCTCATCAAATACCTTCTCTCCAACAGCATTCCAAGAAACAACTTATTAGTCTGATAGGCTGCAGTAATACACAGGAGCCTGGAGTGACTGGAAGCGTCCAAGGCCAGGTTGGACGGGGCTTGGAGCAACCGGGGATAGTGGAAGGTGTCGCTGTTCATGGCAGAGGGTGGAATGGGATGGGCTTCAAGGTCCCTTCCCACCCGGAACATTCCAGGATTTTATGCATGTCTCATCACTGCTTCCAGTGCCTGAGCACGACCAGGGAGTGAGACAAGATTTTTCCTGCGCTCGTTGACAGGGCTGAGGGAAGAACTCAGGAGAAACAACGGGGGCAGAGGGTGAGCGCCGGAAGAGGCCACACAGCCTGTCCTGCAGCACTCCCTCGTGTTCCTGCGGGGAACTGCAACGAGCCGGGACTGCCTGATCGCCCCTCTGAGAGTTGAGATCTTAAAAATCCATCATCTGCAGGGTCTCAAGGCTACAGATGTCCTGTTCCCCTCTGCATTCAGGATCTGCAAACGCTGACGTATGAGGCAGCTGCAAAAAGAAGTTGTCATGGACTTGGACAGGAATATCCTGCCAGGAACATAGGTTAGCTGCCTGCTGTTGTTGGAAATGTGATCAATAACAGAGATATTTGTCATAAAGAAAACTGAATGAGCAGAAAGCAGAGTATTTTTCACAACTTCCCTTGACTCACAGACTCTGGGGGCCTTTGTGATGCTTGTGACTAAGGAAGCTTTTGTATGCACAAAAGAGGTTGTTGGGGTTGATGGGAGGTTGAGAGACCCAGGACTGGGGACAGCGGGCGGTGCCGGACGGGGCTCGGTCGAGCTGTGTGGGGCTGTGATGTGAGTGCACGTGTGTGTGTGAGTGTTCCTCTGTGTGACGGACAGCGACAAACGTCGCTCCCAAGGGGGCGGAGGTGGCCGCAAATCAAATTCGGCAATGCCCAAGAGGGCGGCTCGGGCCGGAGGTGGTGGAACCGCTCGGACCCGGCTGCTGCCAGCACAAAAGATGGCGGGTCCGGGCAGAACTCACGTGATACCACACCTAAGAAGGCGGACATCACCGGAAGTTACTTCTTCCAGAACACAAGATGGCGGGTCTGGGCAGAACTCACGTGATACCACACCTAAGATGGCGGACATCACCGGAAGTGACTTCTGCCAGAACACAAGATGGCGGATTTCGGGCGGAACTCACCACACCTAAGATGGCGGCTTAGGCGGATGTTGCCCTTTCCAATATGGCGATGTTTCGCGCACGCGCTTTGAGTAGGGAGAAAATGGCGCCAAGAATGGACCCCGTGCCCAGAAAGAGGTCCCGGTGCGGACGGGGCTGTTGGTCAGCGGCGCCGCGGGCGAGCAGGAGGCGGCGGCAGGCAGTGGCGGGGCAGCCTCTGTGTCGGTCGCTGAGGCGAGAGGCCCCCTGAGCGGGCGCGGCGCGGGCCCGGCTCTGAGGGCCCCCCGCCGAACCCGAACCCCGGCCCGGCCCCGGTGAGCGGTGAGAGCGGCTGCTGCGTCAGGCCCTCGGAGAGATCGTTCATGGCCTCGGCCCGGGGAAGACACGAAACGAGAAGATGGTCGAGAAAATAACACAGAGCTTCTTCTGGACATGGTGGTGTTGGTCAAAGGCTCTGTGTCACCACAAGTCTGTAGAGCCCCTCTGAGGCAGACACCCCCCGAGGCCCCTGCTCTGGGCTGTTGTTCTGCGTCAGTGACAGTTTGTCCTGGTAATTGGTGTTGTCGAATGTCATTGCTGCAATATTCCTTCACACAGGGTGCCCTGTGCCAGCACTTACAGCCCCTATGCTCAGGAGTGATTAATTAAGGTCTTTTAGTCCTTGTTATTAATTCAAGTAAATAATTTCTGTAATTTTTAGCAATATACCTGGTCTGCTGCCCTTAATCCTGACAGGGTTGTACAGAGGTTTGATCACACCTCTAAAGCATTTTTTCTCCCCCAAACCCCAGTTATACCCACTGAGATCACACACAGGTGATGCCCTCAAACTCATGGGTTAATGTTAATTCTTGCCAAATTATGTTAAATTCCAGTGGATCTGTACCAAAAGATAGAAGCCCTGAAGTACAAATAGCTGTGCTGCAGGACCTGGTGGCAATGCTGTGCCTCTGCCAGGATCTGTTCAGGTGTTCCAGTGGACCATCGGGTCCATCTGCTGCTTTTGTACAGCCTTGTCATAGTTTGCCCCTGTATTTGAAACACAGCTATCCAGGCCATAACACCCTTCCTATTGAGTGTCAGTCCCCAAACCCAAAAGGAAATGTGTGGTTTCAGACCTTTTGCTGAGTTTCTCAGACTGTCAGTGACAAACCATTATGAGAACCCAGTGAGACAGACATGGATTTATTTATAAAACCCAGTGAAAGAGACAGACATGGATTTATAAGTATAACTTAACTATTTTAATAACTCTTGTACAGTGCATGGTTATATCATTGTCTCCTTCGCTCAGTTACATCAATGTACAGTACTTTATAGCAATGTCTGCAGGCAGTACAAACAGAACAGATGCACAGCTCAGTCGCATGGAAATTTGTAAAAGTGACCTCTGCAGTAAGGTCTGCTGAGATATTTGTTTTGGGAAGTGCTCCTGTGGCTCCCAGCTTTACAGAGCTGTCCTGTACACTCCTGTTAAAATCCCAGATAACTGTAAGTCCCTGTGTTTTGCTTTCCTCTACACCCCAGCACTAGAAGGTGGGGTGTTTCCTAGCTCACCATTTGGTTTTATTTTCATTTTAGAAACTCTTTCACCTCCTGTGCTTGCCATCCTGCTTCCCTTCACCCTCTTCCAGAGCCAGGGCTTCTCAGGAGGATTGTCCTCTTCATCCCTCCCTGACAAGGTGAGTGCCCTTCTCAGATCCCAGCAGGGCTGTGACTAAACCCAGGATCCCCCCCTGCCTGCACCCTAATTCTGCTGGTGCCAGCAGCATCCTCTTTCAGATGAAGAAAACAGATTATCCATGGGAGACAGTCAGGAATAAAGCCAAAACTGAGGTGCATTGGTGCTCTCAGATTGAGACACGAGTTCCCCGATGCTGTGTTAAAGCTTTTTCCATTAGATGTGCAAGGACAGACACAAATCTGGGCAAAGACTGAGCAGTGCTGAGAGAGAAAAGCCAACTGTCCCTGGGCTGTGGGCAGCTCTGGAGCTGTGTTTGCTTCACTGCTTTGCAATCAGGTTGGTCTGTCAGTTAAACAGAGATAGAAATGCAATGTGCCAAACTTGCTGTGGACAGGAACTACGCTGCTTGCTTGAGTTTTGAAATTCTGAGTAAATTTTGGAAGCATAATCACTAATTCTGCCTCTAGGGAAGAGATTTTCCTCACTCCCTATTTACAGATTGTTATATATCAATGCACATAACTTTATGAAGGAAAACGGGAAGTCAAGAGCAACATCCTGTGCTAAATTAGATTTTTTTCCTTGTGCCCATTTATTTGGAGTTAAACCTGCCCTTCCCAGTGTGCTTTGGGGTTTCAGCTATTTGGGAATCATTTCAGCTGACTTTCTACAGTGAAAACGTGAAGGTGGGGACGAGTGACCAACACCCTGGCAAGGGCTGTGGGCGTGCCTGGGACAGGAACAAATGGTCAGGGCTTATCTTCTCCTGGTTTGAGGCCTGGTTTGGCAGCCCCACAACATTGCAGGGCAGGATCAGCAGCCCAGGGAAGGGCTGCACAGCTGCCCTGAGCCCAGGCCTGTGCATCAGCAGCAGTGGGCAGGTGGAGCTCACCTATGTCCACGTTCAGATCCCTTTGTTTGTCACTCCTGCTCCTTTCTAGGCACTGAGAGCTCCTTTCAGAGACAGCACCAACTGGTCTGTGGATTTAAGGAAGCAGCCAGACTTTGGGAATGTGTGTTGCCATTCCAGCCTTGTCCAGTGAGGGGGCACAGGGGCACAGGAGGGAGACAGGGAGTTGTCACCGGGCTGTGCTCACGGGCTGCAGGGGACACCTGCACTGAGGAGGAAATGGAAATGGGGCTGCCTTAGGCTGCCCAGAGGGGTCCTTACTCCCCATCCCTGCAAGTGTCCAAGGCCAGGCTGGACAGGATTTGAACCACTTGGGCTTGGGAAAGGCGTCCCTGCCCATGATGGCGGTGGGACAGGATGAGCTTTAATGTCCTTTCCTTCAACCCAAAGCACTGCAGGGTTGTTCCTGCAGCCTCATTCCCGTGGTGCAGGCTCCAGGCCCTGAGCTGGCCCCTCCTGAGCTGTGTGCCAGGCCTGCTCTGCCAGCGAGGGCTGGGAGCAGGGACAGCCCTTGGAGAAAAGCTCTGGGGGTCTTTGTTTGAATCCAGCCCTTGTCGTACATCCAGCCCCGAGGGAATCCTGCTCCGATCGCATGCACGGAAAATTTCAGTATAAAATATATAGTTATAAAAAAAATACTTCATGCAAAATTAAAACACCTTTCCCAGTGGGATATGGTCTTATTGTCAACCCTTCCCAACAGTGTTTGAGGAATTGTCACTCTGATGGCAGCTGGAGCCCAAGGGGAGCTCTGCTGCCTCCGGCCTGGGCCAGGAATCATTGCTTTTGTTCCCTTTTTTTCTGCACTACTTAGGGCTAAGAGCTGAAATAAAGCAGAGAGACTTTAATTAGCAGAATCAATCCTTTCCTGGCGGCGCTTCATGATTTCTTGGAGCTCTGACTCCCCTCTGCTTTTCTGGAATGGAAACAAAACAGGAAGTTTGGGTTTGAACTTCAAGCTGTAGTTAAATTACAGTATTCAGTGAATGCTCTGGGAGTAGAGCTAGTTTCAAAGGGATGGGTGATGTCAGTAAAAAGCAGATTAATTAGTGGAAACAGGGGGATCTTGTGGATTTGGGGCCTTTTAGCTTAAAAGGCATTTCAGAATTTTTACGTGTCTTTTATTGCTTGTGTAGGTTTGGTTGCATTTTTTTTCCCCCAGTTGTGTTTCTTAAAATGCCTGTTTAATGAGCTGACACTGCTGGTACAGCCCCCCATTCCAGCAGGAATTATCCAGAAAAACACTCACCTCCAGCTGGTTTTTCTCCACTGTGATCTTGCTGTACACTCTGTTCCCCTCATCACCACACACCTTCTTCAGCTCCTCTCTGTTGAGGGAGAAGAGCTGAGCTCCGGTGAGGATGCCCAGGTGTTCCACGGTCCTGGGGAGACACAAGTGGGGGATGATGGTTGTGCTGCAGTGGCCTCGTGCCAGAGGTGAGGAGTGGGAGATGGGAGGCTGGGAGCTGCACTGGGGTCGTATCACGGGGCCCTGGGGCTGTGCCAGGCTGGCAGCTGTGATTCCAGTGGCATCTCAGGCCCTGAGTTTGATTTGTGGATTGTTTTTCTCCAAGAAAATGTTTATAAGAAAGAAAAGGAGTGAGTTTGGGCTCTGAACATCCTGGTTCTAGAGCCTGGGTTTAATAGGGTTGAAATCTAATTTACAACACGGGCTCTGTAGGTAAATCCCAGTGACTTGTCCCAGGTGAGATGGTGCCAGCAGCCTCCCCAGCTCCTTCTCCAGGGAAGGACGAGCGTTTCATGTGGCAACAGAGCAAATCTTACTCTTTGCTGAATGACTTGGCCTCTAGCCAGGCTTTGACTTCTTCAGTGCTGGATTCAAAGGTGAGGGGCACAAAAACTTGCTGAGGCTTTTCCACTTTGAAATTCCTGTGGGGAGGCTGAATTTTATTGTTTGTGATCTTCTTTAGCAGCTCATCATTCAGCTCATCCATTTGGTGAATAAGTTCTGCAGAAACAGGTAGGGAATGAAATCAAATCTTCAGTCAAAAATCCCATTAAATGTGTTGGTGGGGAAATTGTAAGGAAAATGGGGGTGTGGCTCAGCAATCTTATTTAAATTCAGGCCAGAAAAGTGGTTCCCCTTTTCCTGAGCCCCTGTGTTGCCATTTATTTTCCTCCCATCACCCTTTGGCTGTTGCCTGATCTGGAAGGACAGATCTGTGAGAATCTACAATTGGAGAGTTGGGATTGAGACCTTTCAGTCCTCTCTGCTACTTATACTCAGTGATTTGCTGATCCCAGAGCTCCAGGCTTTGCTCCACAGTGGAACAGAAGCAGCAGGAAGCCCAAACTGGGAGTGAGGAACACACTCATGATGAGATGAGCTTGAAGGTCCCTGTGATTCTGGGAAAACTCCAGGGACACTTCATCCAGTGTAACTTTCCCCATGAAACTCCTGAGGACTGTGGAGAATAACTCGGTGTTATGAAAGATTCGTGTCCTTGTATTGAGGGGCTTTCCATCGTCCCAAAAGGGCTCCTGCTTCCAAGAGTGGACAGGGTGGGATAAGGGGTGAGGAGAGTGGGGCCCCTGGTCCCTCTCCTGCTCTGTGACCCCCACAACATGTCCAGGGTGAAGGAGGGATCTCCTGTTTGGCTGGGAATTCTGTGGAACCACATAAAGGAACCAGCCAGGCAGGCACTACATGTGTGGCAGGATATGAGCAAAAGGAAAGGAGAGAAAGGGGTTGACCTGAGGTCTTCCTTAGACACATTTAAATGCTTTGGAAGAAAAAGCCCTTGGGAGGAGGAGGAGGAAGGTCAAGCTGGAGGAAGGAGGATTGGGGTGATCACTTATTGCCCTGCTTGTCCCGGGCAGCCGGAGAGCCTGGGAGGTTCACAAGCTCCAGGGCTGCTCTCTTGGCTCTTGTCCTACCTGCAGTGGCCTCCAGACCTGGTGCTGTTCTATTTCTGATCACTGAAGGGTGCAGGGGAGCCCCTTGGGTAGGTCTGGTCCCCAGAGTACCCAACTCCAGGGGACCCCAGCGTGGGACACAGGGTGGGACACACACGTACGTTCTTTGGCGTCCTGTGTAGAGTTGCGTGATAACATCTCACTGCCCCACTTATCCCCGGCGTAGCTGGCAGGCAGCTTGTGAGTTGGACTGGATGGGCCATAACCTCTGGGGCTCAGGTCTCCTTTGTACCTCTGGTTAGACTGCTTAGAAAGGGGGGGACAAAAAAAAAAAGTAAGACTTTTTTCCTGCCATTTTTCATTTTCATTTAAGAGACAAACTGCCATGTTGTCCTTGTGCTGATGTGGGGCTGGTGACACCTCAGGTGGAGCAGCATGGAAGAAGTTAATTTCTGGGAATGAAGAACCCAAAGCAAAGTCTGAAGTTTGCATGAGGGAATCCTAGACATGCCAAACATGTACAGTCCCACTGGAAGGCAAAGCCTCAATGTTCCATAGCTGGGATGTGAAGCGTGACCATTGCCAAGGGCCTGGAGCAGACTGGGAAGTTTTTTGACATTTTGATTAAACTATCCAGAAGCTTGCTGGGCCCTCTTTGGCTTTGTCCAAACTCTGCAATACCAAAATTGGGAAGCAATTCCATGCTTTCCTAGGGTGTTCAGAACACTCCAGCTCCACATTTCTGGAGTGCAAGTTGCAGTATTCACTTAATTCTCACTTAAATGGCATTTCCATCTGCCTCCACTGGAGTGATGTATTCCTGCTGCTGAACTGAACTGGGTGAGGGAAGTGTCCATCTTTAATTTAATCCCCAGCAAAAAGCTTGACATGGAAAAATTTGGAAGACAGGAGGCTGCTGCACAAATGGGAAGGATAGGCCTTATTTGGGAAGGTGATCATGGCAAAATGGGAGTTTTATCATAGGAGATTCAGGAATCTCCTGACTTTGTCTACTTCTGAGGGTTCATCCTGACTTGTGCATAGTATCCTAAGAAATCCAGGGAGGTCTAATGACAAGATTATTCCCAGAGGCAGATTGTGCCCTGCAGCTGGTGCCAGTCAGGTACCACCTGACTACAGACCTGTTCAAGCTCTTCCAGTGTCACCACATCCAGGATATTGTATGGAACGTAACCAGCCTGCCCACTCCGGTTCAGCAACTTCCACCATTGCTTATTATCTTCCAACACCTGAGAGAGGGACAAAAATGAATCTGCTAGTGGGAACATGGGATTTCAGGCATATAGAACCAGGATAAAGTGGGGATGGACCACCCAGAAGGTGAAGTTGCCAGGAGGACATCACTGAGGCCAGGAGCTCTGATTAGATCTGCTGCTCTCAGATGTAATCCAGGATTGAAACTTTTCCTGGAAGGCATCAGAATTTATCATAAGGGTGAAGAGGAGAGCGCCTCCAGGTGCTGAAGAACTCATACTTGCTATGTAATGTCCCTGTTTCTCCAGATCTTTTTTTTCCAATGACTGAGTTTCTGTTGCCTTTTTGTGTTAAAATAAATAAATAAAAATTTTTAAAGCTACATTTTGCACAGAAACCTTTTCCCCAGGTCACAGATCAGTGTTAGCCCAAGTAATGTCCCACATTCTCTAGCTGCAGGAAGAGAAAGGTT
The DNA here is from genome assembly GCF_037042795.1 of Molothrus aeneus. NCBI lineage: Eukaryota > Metazoa > Chordata > Aves > Passeriformes > Icteridae > Molothrus > Molothrus aeneus. The sequence continues at coordinate 9,999,915 of NC_089651.1, read as the reverse complement.
ATGAAAAAGGTATTTTTCAGAGAAAACAATTCCTCATGGAGGGGGAAGTGGTAATAAGGAGCACATCCCCATGGAGGGGATGAGCAGAGCAGGACAGGGAGTTGTTGTCCTCCCTCCTCACCGTGGTTCGGATGGGACTGATGTGTTTGAGCTGAGGAGGTGACACAGCCCAGCACAGACAGCCTGTGCCAGCTTGGATTGGAGCAAAGCTCTGGGTCACTGCTCACACACCACCAGGGGAAATGGGATTGGTGCTGGCTGCTATCCTGAGCTCTCTGCTGCCCCTGGGAAGGGGAGGGGACACACCTTTCCCAGGAGTGCTCACGTACCTCCAGGATTTCATCCTTCAGCACCGAGAGCTCGTTGGCGTTTCGCGCAGTGAAATCGTAGCGGATTTTGGCAAATCTCCTGGGCACAGCCACTCCCTGGGCCTCGAAATTCCTGCAGGAGAGAAAAACTGGAGTTTTAGTGGAGGCCCATCCAATTACAAGGCCAAGAAAATTGAAATTGGAGAAGAGAAATTATCCTTTCCCTGTTCCACACTGCATCTCTACCACCTGATGTTCCTACCAGGACCAGTGATAGGGTAAAAATGAGAAAAAAATTTATTATTTTGCTGATATAAGTGTATTTAAGGTCTTTTGCTGTGGATTTAAATTCTTGTAGTAAAGCTTATAAATCTTTTAGACTAGAACAGAAAACCATGGAAAAACAGTCTGGCTTGAGGGTTTTTTTCCCAGACTAGAGCTGATGACAGAAAAATGGATGGTCAGCTGAAACCTTGACTCAAATCCCTGCAAAGTGTTCTGTCAAGTCACGACAGAGGATTCATGTGGAAGTCTGGAAGAGTTTGGTGACACTCAGAGATGTGACAATTTTCAAGGTGTGAGCTCATGTAAACAAGGAAGTAGATGGAGCCTCTAAACTCTGAACTAAAAGTACTTAGATGAAGGTTTTGTACCAAGGAATAACTGGTGATGGAAAATGAGCATTGAAGCTGTTGAAAGGTGGAAGAGCCATCTTTCCCTTGGGAAAAAGCCTGAGGCAAAAGAGTGGCCTGGTTGGTTCTGGGTTTGGAAGTGAACTTTCCGAGACTTCTGAAGAAAGGGGAGGGGTTTTTCTCCATTTTCTAGAATTCTTCTCATTAAGAAGAGTTGTCTGAACCCAGCACCTGTCAGTTGCCTGGGGGAGAGGTGGGCAGGACTGAAATATATTCTTTTATTCAGCCTCTAATCAGTGGGGTTGCCTTTGGTTGTGTCTAAAGCCAAGGGGTAGCTGCTGTCTCCAGTGAAACAAAGCTCCTTCTTCAGCTGAAATGTTTTCCAGCAGCACTGGGAGCTTGGGCCGCTCTTCCCTGGCCCTGTGTTTCCAACAGGGCAAGGTTTGTGTGCACCCTTCCCTTAGGGCAGATTCCCCCTGTAGGCAGCTTCTGTCTGTGCAGCCTGTGGTGGCTTTGGGATGAGTGGAGAGATCCTCAAGGGTGTCTAGAGGAGGCCAGGAAGGGCCAGGAAGTGCTCCAAGGGCTGGAGCATTACACAGACAGGCTGGAAGAACTGGGAATGTTCAACCTGGAGAAGAGAAAGTTCCAGGGAACACTTAGAGCCCTTTCAAGTGCCTAAGGAGACTGCAAGAGAGCTGGAGAGGGACTTTGGGGAAGAGGCTGGAGTGATAGGACAAGGGGGAATGGCTTCCCACTGCCAAAGGATGGGTTTAGATGCATATTGGGAAGAAATTCTTCCCTCTGAGGGTGGGGAGGCCCTGGCACAGGTTGCCCAGAAAAGATGGCTGCCCCATCCTAGGAAGTGTTCAAGGCTAGGTTGGACAGAGCTTGGAGCAACCTGAGATAGCAGAAGGTGGCCCTGGCCCTGGCAGGGGGTTGGAACAGGGTAATCTTTAAGGTCCCGTCCCACCCAATCCATTCTGTAATTCCATGATTCCAATGTTTCTACACATGTGGAGAGCCAAAGCACAGTGCAGCACCTTTGGCACCTGATCCTGAAAGTCACTTTGGTGGGCTGATGTTGGGAAACAAAACCTATGGATGGACTGATGAAGTCAGCCAATATTTTTGTCTCCTGCGGTGGAAAACACCTGGGATTCCTTTCCTTGCAGAGCTGCAGGGGGTTAAACAGCAGACAATGCTCATAGGAATAATCCCTCAGCTGATCTTTATCTTCTCTTGGAGGTTATTAATAGTGGTAGGGAGTTGTCTCCAGGATGCCCAAACTTCCCAGAGTCACCATATGTGTCTATGAGGTTCCAAGGTAGGAAGGTCACCATGTGTATCCATGAGGTTCCAAGGTAGGAGCTGAAGCTCCAGGGGTGCAGATCCATTACCTATTTCCGTGTGGAGTGACATTCTGTTTGAAGGCATCCCCAGGCTGTGTCTGCTCAGCCGTCTGGCCACGCTTGAGTGAGGAGTTCCGGTAAGGATATCCATTGGCTGAGGAGAGCTGGAAAGGCAGACATGGAGTCAGTGTTACCAGGAAAGGGGAAAGCTGATCAGAGGAAAGGAGAGGCATATAGTGGGAGATGAGTCATGACCTGGCAGCTTTTGGTCAAGATGTTCTTCAGGGAAGCCTGTGTCCCTGGAGCTCAGTGACATTGTAGGGTCCTGTTGCCTTGAGTTGGGAGAGGCTGATTATTGCTGCCCTCTTCCAGCCTCACAATTTGCTCTCCATATTTAATGCTCTGGTTGTTGGAGCAACCAGATCCAACTGAGTTTTGATCCAACTACTTGTTGTACACCACCACACCCCCCTCAGCTCGATCTCTATGGAAAAGGGGGAGGGAGAGGGAAGAGAGGATCCCCAGGGACACAGGACTAACCTCCTCTTGCAAATGTCCGATGTCGATTTCCCAGGGAGCTCCACGGAAGATTTCTGTGGGTGGTTCCCAGCCATTGCGGAATTTGGGGATGTAGGTGGGGATGTTCGCGTCTCGAGGCCACTCGGCTCTAGGACACAAAGTGGGAATATCAGGTGACATTCACAGGAATGAGTCTTTGGGAACATCCTCTCAAAGGAGAAGCAGGAGCATCAGGGCATCCAAGCATCCCCTCTGCCTGGGGAGCCTGGGGAGATGGCAGCTCTGTCCTCACCTGGATCTGGTCCATGTCTCCCCCAGGGAATCCCAGAGGTTTATCTCTTTGGGTGTCAGGTGCCCTCTCAGGAAATCGGTGGCATCTTTAGAAAGCAGTGGGCTGAGGACAGACCGGGCCAGCTCAGGGCCACCACAGCTATTGATGATCTGGGTCACACACAAACCACACAAAGAGGAGAGAACTTGCAACGGTCAAAGTGTCAAACCAGGGACACACAGAGGAGCAGGAATCAAAGACAAAGCTGATTCTTGGATCAGCTCAGTCACCTCAAGAAACACCAACCTAAATCTTTGAAGGAGACTGGACAGTTCAGGGGAACATGAAATTTTTTTAGATTGGAGTCAAAGATCTGATCTATAAATGAGCTGTTGCTACAGACAAGTGAAGTGTCACAAGCTGACACTTGAAAAAATGGAAAGTATCTTTCTATTCCTGTGTCCCTTCTGGCTCCTTTTCCAAGTTGGGATTTCTGCTTCCAAGCCTTTTTAGTGCAAATACTGAGCTGTGTTTGCCTGAAGGTGAGACCAGACAGATTCCCCGTGGGAACCCCAGCTCACTGCCCCTTTTGCTCACAGTAATGCTTTATTGATTGGATGGAAAAATTCATATTTGCTGGGGTTCCTGTATCTACTTTAAGCTGCAAACCAGATCAGAGGCCAGGAACAACCAGCATCACTTCTGGAAGTTCCTGAGAAAGCTGTGGCCAGGTGTGAGCAGTTTTCTAACCCTTCTGCACAATCTGTCTGCTTGTAAGTGTGAAGTAGAAATAAAATGGGAGTTCCCAGTGAGACCTGGGAATAAGATTTACCAGTTCCAGTGGCCCAAACAGGAAATGCACCAGCTCTGAAGCGCTGGGGTTCTGGATGTGCTTCCTCAGTTTGGCCTGGAAAGAGAAACACAGTTTAACCCTAACCTGAGTGTTCCTTCTCTTCTCTGTCACATGGTGGGAGTGTTGCTGGCTGATGAGAAGAGTAAGGGATGGAGGAGTAGGAATAATTTATTTTAATTTTGTGTCCATTTCTAATTCCTGATGAATTTTTGGATGCGTGGAGTACCCTCTCTGTTAAATCAGTGCCTTGGAAGGTAATTGTGGAACAGACACACAAAACCTTGGCTTATTTTGAAAGTCCTAAGGGAGGAAAGGTCAGGGTTATGGTTGCTTCTGCCTCTTTCAGGGTTGAGAATCCCATTAGTTCTATGAATGAAAACAACAGGATGGGTGTTTTGAGGGTCCCTTTGCAATTGCTGACAAGGGAAAGTCTCCACCGAGCTCTTGCCTGTGGCAGCTGGAGCTGCCGTGGCCACTGAAAGGCTCCAAATCCAGTTGCGCTTGAGGTGAACTCTGGCAGAATGGAGGAGCAAACACTTGGGATTAATTTACTGTAAGAACTGGGTTTTGGTAGCAGCAATCAGCAGAGCTGTGGTGAGAAACCTCTCCATTTTGTGCTTCCATTCAAGATCCTTCTCCTGTCCTGGGCTCCTGGCACTGCTGCCATGAGAGACAGGCTCCCTGCTCCTACAGAAATGCAAAGCATTTGAAATGCTGGAGATTAAGCATTAATGTGGAGTGGGAAGTGAGAAACAACTGCTGGCAGCAGGGTGACCCAGTGAATGGGCACTTCCCAAGGACTTAGCAGCTATGTGGTGAGGAATGTGGCACGGATCCACCATGGAGTCCCAGCTCTGCTCCACACTCAACCCTGGGCTCTTGCCAGGAGATAAACTGTTCCTTCTGATCCTGAGCAGGCACAAATTATCCATATTTACTTCTAAAAGAAAAGGCTGGAGCTTGGTGTCCTGCAAACCCCATCTCTGGGGTTTTCTTATTAATGACTGCCCAGGAAGGAGCTTGGATGATGTGTTTGCTGGACAAGTTTGGTCACAACAGACAGAATTCCTGCTGCCTTATTATCTTCCCTGCTCTTGTGTTTCACTGAGCAGAGCTGGTAGCACTGGGAACATCTTTATCTCTTTCTTTTCATCCCCTTCACAATACAGAGGGTCTGGCAGGGGAGAGAGGGGTCAGGAATATTGGGGCAATGGGGGACTTCAGTTACTGTCAAGCAGAGATTCCCCAGGCCTGGATCTGAAAAGATCTGGGCACTGCAACCCTCTGGCTGCTCTGTCCCTTCCTGGACTTGGTGCTTCTAGTTTTGGTTTAACAGCTTGTCCCAGAAAAACTGCACAAGCTTGACACAATGTTTGTCCTGAGTTCTGAAGAACCTGGAATTCACACTGTTGTCCCTTGTCAGTGTTTTCCATTCAAGTTTCACTTTAAACACTCACTGCTGGGATTCACAGGGAAAAGAAAACTCTGTCCCTGCATGGGATAGAAGGGATAGAAACTCCTCTGTGTCTTACCAAGAGGTTAAAAGCCAGTTTGGTTTTCTGGAAGCAGTCGATGAACTCAGCCTCACTCGGGGGTCTTGCTCGGAGAGTCAGCATTCCCTCTGCCAGGTGAAGGGGCAGAGAAGGACACGTTAGTGAGAGCATCCCCTTTGGGAAGCTTCCATCTGCCTGCCATGCAGAAGGCACAGCAGAAATGGGTGTTGAGACCAGAACTACTGAAAATCAGGGGTTCAGGGAAAGGCAAACTTCCTTTCTGTGCCAGAGGCTCTGTGTGCTCTGCCAGAGAGAGCAGCACCTCCCAAACTTGTGTGCCTGGATCTGTGGCTGTGCCATGGCATCGATCGGCCTTGCTGGGCCAGGAGCTGAGGTGTCCCCCTCATCCATGACCCCCCTGTGCTCCCCGTTTGTTGTGGCTGCTGCACTGCACCTGCTGGCCCTTTCTTCTTGTTCTTCTTCCCTTTCTTCCTTTGGTTGAGCTGTCGGAATGCCTCTGCAGCCTTCTGGAGCCGGGCAACGAACACTTCAATGTCATCCAGGGTGCAGTTCAGGATTTGCTGTGAGGACAGAAACCCAAGGGACCAGTGTGAAAGTGAGCCTGGGCTGCACACAGCTGGGAGCCTGAATCCCAGGGCCTGCTGCATTTCCTGGGAGAATGCATACAAGTGGGCAATCCAGGCATGAAGTGCAGCTCAATGCATCCCTTTGCAAGCACAGAGCTGCTGGGCCTGGCTGTGTGCTGTCCTTACCAAGGGGACAAGGGACGCCTCCTAATGGACAGCTGGAAAATAACCCAAGTGGGATGGGGAGGAGCAGAGCTGGAATCAGCAGAGCTGCCTCAGGTCAGAAGACATTGTCACATTGTCACCACATTGTGATGCGGTGATGGAGACTTTCTTTTGGCCACCTTATCTTTATGCACAGCAGGTATCAATTGGAAAAATGCCTAGATGATGCATTAAATGTCTGCTCCCTGCCTCTGCTCCCTCTCCCTTGCTTCCTGCCTCTGCTCCTGCCTATGGACTGTGCAGTGTCTCTGTCACCCACCGTTTCCTTCTCAATCTTCTGTGCTAACATGGCGCGGGATTCCTCATGGTCATGAGAGCCAGAGCTTCGTCGGTCATAGTCTGCAAACCAGGGAGAGAAAAACAGATTTACTATCAGAGGTTGGAAATAGGCTCCATAAAAGACAGGGGTCCATGGGATGGTAGCTGCAAGCTTGGATGTTTGTTCTGGGTTGTGAGGGCACTTCAGGAATAATGTTTGTAACAGGTGCTAAATCACAATCATCCTACAAAAAACCCAACCCTAAGGCACCTCCTGGCTTCCAGGAGCCACACACCCAGTGTGGGGGGGATATTCTAGTGGAAACAATCGCTGGGTTGGCCCCTGGTACAAAGCAAACGGTGTCAACTCAGGGCAGGGACATGGAAAGGGTCAGCACAGCAGGATCTGCCAAGTGGGAGAATTGGGGAGGCGTTTTGGCAAAGGACCATGACAAGTCCAGAGCATCTGTAAATGTGGGGATGAGGTACCCCGTCCCTGAGGACAGGTTTTGTAGGAAAAGCAGGAAGGTGTTTCATGGAGAAGGAATCTCAGTAAACAGGCATCACTCAAGACTTTCTCCTGTCATCTGCTCTCCTGCCAGGCTCTGTGCACTCAGAGCCAGAAATCCTGCCTAGAGGAATTCCCAGCTCTGCTTATGTGAGCAGCCTTGGAAGGGCAGAGGTAAGAGTGGCTGCTTTTCACCAGAATAGAGATGTTTATTCATGGTCCAGCTGAGAAATAGAGATATTCCTTTTATGATGCAGAACTGGGCCTGAAATAAGTTCTCCATTCAGCAGCCAGAGCAGTTGCTTGGCTTCAGAAGCCATCCCTGCAAATGAGTGTTTTGGATGTATTATAGTATCCTATTACGTGTTTTTGTTTTCCTTGAAACTAGAAATGGATTCTGAGATAAGGTGGTAAGATAGGCAGGAGTAAAAAATGCTTACAGTTTGTTCATCATTTTGATCTTTTGTAAGAGAAAGAGCTTGTTTCTGTTCCTAGGAACTTAATTCTGTTACTTTTTTCAAAGCAAAGTGCCAGGTTTTTCCAAGCCAACTCAAATGGGCTGAAGTCAGGATGGTTTTGGAATCACACTTTAGATGAGCACATAAGAGGGGTGTTCAGATCTGCATTTCCACACTTGACTTTACAAGAATTCATGAAAACAAGTTGATTTTCAAGGGTGAAATCTTGTCTCCTGTGAAGTCAGCAGAGCCAGGAATTTGTCTTTCTAACCAAATGTCTTGTCTATACATTTTAAGATCACCAATGCCTGGTTCAAATTTCATGTGATGGCTTATGAGGGGTTTTTGGTTTTTTGGCATTTCTGTATCCCCCAAATAAGGGTGTTGTTACAAGGAGTTTCTGGGAGATTTTATTTGTTGAGCAGAAGATGCCTAGTGGGTACAAGACTTAGTTTTCACCACAGAGCACTTCAGGAAGGTTTGCTGTCTGAATTAATTAGTCTCCCATCCCCAGGACAGACTTCCTGAGTGCTCCCTGTACCTGGATCATGCTGGGAAGGAGGTGCCACCCTGTTCCTGTTCATTGCTGAGCCTCGCATGTCATGCTGGATTGGGATGGGAGCCGGTCCTTGAGGTGGGGGGAGGATGGATTGTCTCTGCTTGATCTTTTCCTGGTTTGCCCTGCAAAGAAAATGACACAGAACAAACCCATCAGTGGTGGCAGATCCCATTTCCAAGAGACTGGAGTGTGACTAAACCACTGGAAACAGAGGTTTATTGTTGGTGCTCCCAGCTGTATCCCGCAGCACTTACTTGAGTGTCTGTGGCCGTATCTTCTTCCCGTGCTTGTGGTCTGCCAGGGCACTCTCTATGTCCTCATGGACCATCTCCGCCTTAAGGATAAAACAGGGATGTCTTTAAGGGCTTGGCTTTAGGAAGGATTGGAGGAAGGGGGAAAGGGCAGACAGCAAGCAGTGTGTTTTGTTCTGTTTCACAGCAAGCAGGAGGGCTCTGCTTACCTCCACCTCGTCACAGTTGAAGAAGTGGATGTCAGGTTTGTGCTGCTCAGAATCCTGACACACAAGCAGGAGGATGGAGGAATAGCGCATCTGATTGAGCACTGTCTGGCAGTGCTGCACTGTTGGCAGGGGAAAGTCCTCCAGCTCCTCCTGAAAGAGAAGGGGAAAGGTGTCAGGCAATGGGGAACTACTGAACTGAGAGGCAATGGTGCTGTGCAGGAACTCCTGGGATCTCTGGGCTGATCTTCCTTAATTTGTCATTGCTAAAACCATCCTGTTCCCATGGTGCAGAGTGACTCTACTCCAGGAGAGGATTTTGGTAATGATTCACCCTTGTTTGTGTTCCTTAGAACTTGTCCTTTCCCAGGCAGAATGGAAAGGGCACTCACTGCACCCCACACTTCAGTCTGGGGTCAGTCCCACAGGGCTCCAGGTACCTGTGTCTCACAGTCCAGCAGCCGGATGGACTTGTCGTTCACTTGCAGCAGCATCTCCTGTGTCCAGATCTTCTCTTTGGAGTTGAGCAGGATGAGTTTCCGGATTGCATCATCCACTGTTGTGATGGACTCGCTCTTGTCCATTATGAAAGTGGCCAAGTGCTGAAGTTGGGGAGAGAAAGGAGATAAAAACAGGTGGAAAATGTTTTTTGGGGTGTAAAAATTGGTGATGAAAGCATCTCTAGAGGCTTCAATTACTGTTAGTAGTTTCTCAGAGCTCAGGCATGAAGTTGTTGCTGCACAAAACAGTTTTGGTTGTTGGTACCAGCCTGGTCGTGGCAGTGAAAGATTTGGGTTTCATAATGGGTTTTCATAACCAGTTTCACCACTTTTATATTACTCTCATCAATTCCAGCAGCCCTGATCACTGTCCAGCAGGGCAAATGCTTCACACACATGAGTTACTCCCCAGGCCCCTCTGAATCTAGCTTGGAAGTAGAACTATGGCAGACAAACCATTGATTTGCTTGCCAAGCTATAAAAGCACTTGTGTTTTGCTTGTCTTGTGTAGCAAACCTGCTTTGTGTGGGATTTGTGCCAGGCAGAGAGCTCACACAAACCATGGACAAGTGTTGGTCCTCCGTGCCAAGTGGGATCCATGCAATGTGTGGGGTCCCATGCTCTGGGAACAGCTACTCTGAAGAGCTTCTATGCTGCAAAGCCTTCAGGAGCTCCAAACCTGGCAGCTCACTCTACCCCAGGCCTTTAAGCCCCCCTCAGGGTTGGGGTTACCTTCTCCCCAAAAATACCCAAATCAGCCCTCATAGGAGTGAAAATGGGTGTTGCTGACTGTAGGAAAGGATTTTTTGCTGCCTGCCTCTGTCCTGCCCTGTGGTTTTGCTTGGTTATCCTGGTATTCCTACCTCCCTTCACCTATCCTGTAAACCCAGCTCATGGTCTTTTCCCATCAGCCAGGCTTCCGTGCTGTCCTCCCTTCCTTCCCCACCCTGTGTGAGCACTTGGGCCAGGAGCAGCTCAGCTACAGCACAGCCATCCAAGCTGTTTTCCCATCCCTGCTCCAACTGCACTCTGAAGTGCGTGGTGATCCAAGCCTTGCACTTGGAACCTGTATGTGCAGAGTTTGTGTAACGGGGCAGCACTTGCAGCTTTGGTGGGCCCCAGGGACTCCATGGGAAGGGAATGGTGGGCAGGGAGGCAGCTGTGGAAAGGAGAGGTGTTACACATCCAAATGTTGTGACCCCACCAGCAGAGGGTGAAGGCAACTCCGCAAGTCCAGGTGAGCAAGTGCTGCTCCCTGCAGATGGAAGAACTGGTTGTGTGTGCCAGCAGAGGGCACTGCAAGGCAGGAAAAGCTGGGACTCCGAGCAGCCAAGATGTTTGCCCAGCTGTTGTCCCTGGGGCAGAGATAGCACAGCCAGGCCACATGTTCAGGTGATAACAGGGAAGGAAAAAAACCTCAGGAAGGAAAAAAAACCTCAGGAAGGAAGAAGGTTCTGTTTCACCTTGTTCTTTTGTTGCCTAGCTATGTTCTTGGTAAGAAGGGAAGGGGAACGTGCCTGACTGTCAAAAAGCAGCTGAAGCTTTTCCCTGTCTTTACCAACTTTCTCCAGCAGAGGAAAGCAGGTTTTTGCATGGGTAAGTTACAGGCCTGACTAAGCATCTATGCAGTCCAAGGGCCTGCAGCCCTTGGAGGCTTATAGGGCCAGATCCCAGCTTTTTCTCTTGTCCCTGCAGTATTAAAGGCCCATCCACCAGCATGACCCTCTCATCCTGGTTTCCTTGCTCAGTAGGGTACAGAGCAGGCACTTCAGCAGCAGTGGCTAAGCTGGAGAGCCAGGAGCAGATTAACCCCTGGAGCAGGAGAATCACAAGGTGCTGCAGGTAGAACTGCCCTAGGGGGCCAGGGACAGCAGTGTGGCTACCCAAAAATGGTCCTGCTGGGCATTCAGAGTTTGTGGGGAGGGCAGCAGTGAAATGCCTGCTTCTCTTTGATGCACACATCCTGGTTTCAAAGCAAGAGCTGGAAAAACAGGGGGTGTTTTAAAGCAAGTCCTAAAGTGATGGAAAATTTGTAGTAACTGGATGTGTTTTGCCTGTACCTGATCCTGTACCTTCCTGCTTTCTCCCAGTGATCAGAAATAACCTAGAATTAGGGATCAAGTAGCTTCTTTCTGTTGCTGATGCACTCCTGAGCTGATTCAGTAACCCAGTGGGTTGTGTCCACAGTTGACATGTGCATCAATGGGCCATGGAGGAGGATGATGAAATTGTTGGGAAAGAATTCCTTTCTCCTTGTAAAAGCCCAAGTAAATGCAAAGTGGGAAGCAGATTAAGAGGCAGCAAAAGCTGATGCTGCTAGAGCATGTCCTGCTGTGGGACTTGGAGAAGCTGTGGATGTTGGGGTCTGGCACAGACCAGATGAACCTGAGATGGATGTGTGCACTTGGAGCACAGAGCCTTGGATGGTTGTGAGGAAGCACAGGCAAGAACTGTTGCTGCAGTTGGCTCCACACAAGGTGGATGCAGGGAAAGGCTTGGATTTAAAGCACTTGTAGACCTTGCAGAAAATCTTTAAACATGCTCTTGGGCATTAGGGCTGTATAGGGTTTGTGGTGACCCATTTGCTGTTAGACGTTTTCCAAAGACTGGAGGAAGGAGCAGAGCAGAGGACAATGCAAGGCCCACTCCTGTGTTCATCAAGCAAAGGTATGGGGTGAGGCACTGTCTACATAGAACTCCTGGCAGGTGTGTGAGCTGAAAGCTGAGATTAGCAATGCAATCACGAATGAAAAACATGCTGGGTGTATGTTACAGTAATTGTAAAATAGTGCATGGGAAGGTATTTGCCAAGTCAATTTTATCTGTGCAGAGGTGACAAGCCCTTTTCTTTCAGAGCAGTGAGGGTATGGGTTTACTCAAGATGACAGGCCTTTTTATCTCTTTTATTATTTTATCCACCACCTTTACAAGCTTCATAAATTCTTTTGCTGTTTACTGTTCAGTCAGTTTTCATGGAGGGGAAGTTACTTTTCTGACTAAATCATTAGAATATTTTTCTGCTTTCCATTTTCTGTCGATATGGGTGGATTGAGAGGGAGAAGCTTGTTGCTGTCTTTGTTTTATCCCTTAAAACCCCTTTTCATCCAGATAGACATTCAAATACAGCAACTTTTATTAGAACGGGCAATGACTCCACCCACCATTAAACTTTGATCTGATTACTTCAAAGGGTATAAAATGCCTCCTGTGAGGAAACCTCATTCTATCTCACTGCCTGCCACTGCAATCCTGTTTGCCTTGGTCAAAGTTCAGGGGAGAAACTCACAAACGGGTGGCTTATGGCATAATTAATAAAGAATTAATTTACATGTCACTGTTTAAAGTCCCTTCTCTGCATCCTCATATGAGTGACTTCTGAGCCACTGAGTTGGTTTCTCCAATGGAAACCAGGACCTCTTTCCAAACAGGCACTTTTCAAGTCTAAATGTAGGCTTTCAAAGGGCCCCATCTCCTAAATATGAACCTGAGGAAGTGTTTTCCTGTCTTGCCTTGCTCAGTTTTCAGTGATGAATGGCCCCACCTCCTCCATGGAGTCCTGCTCCACCAAGCTGCATTACAGGAATTGCCAAGCTCAGGATGTCCAGGCTGGCTTCTCTTTTTGGGATGGGTGTCTGTGGCAGTGGGAGATGGATTTGGCATATTGCCTGTCTTGTGTGAAGGGGTTTGTGTTACCTGAGAGGACACAGTAGCTGAGGAGAGCTGAAAGCTGATAGTCCATGTGGTCTCTGTTGCTTGGAAAGCTAAATTCCAGTAACCACCATGGGAACTCTGCTTTTAACCTGTCTGTGCTGATCAGAAGGGCTTAAAGCACAGGGTGACAGGACAGACAGCGTTTCATGCTCTCCTTCAAACACAGAGGAGGGAGAAGACAACAGCTTCTCCATTTCCTCTTTCCTTGTACAGAATTCCCCTTGTTTATTGAAATCTTCTTTCCCCCCCATTCTCCTTTACTCAGTGACTTGAGACTTTAATGGTAAGGAGGTTCCCAACTCGCCCTTGGCCTCCTAAAGGTCCAGAACACAGGGAACACACTGCACTACAGGCACCTATCACTGACCTCAGCCTCTCAGCCCCCTAGCACTCTGTTGTGTGTGCTCACCTGGACGTGGTACTGGGAAGTCTCGTGCATAATGACGTTGGAGTTGGAGTATTTTTTCCTTTGTTCTGTAAGAAACAAGAAAAGAAGCATTGGTTGTTTTTCTTTGGATCTGAGAATTACAACTCTTTCTCACAGTCCCCGAGCTTCCAGCTTGGGCTCCGCGGGCGCTGCCAGCAGGTGTCTCTCCAGAACAAGCATTGCCTTTCCTTGAGCTTTGCCTTGGGGATTTCACCCAAGAGCTCTTGGCCAGCCAAGAGCTTATAAATCGAGCTCCTCTTGGTGCACGGGGCTGAGCACAATCCTGCCCACGCCTTGGGGAGCGTACTGAGCACCCGGAGATATCCCAGTGATAAGGATCATGAAAAGATGCCACTGGTCTTCTTTGGAGCCTGGCAAGGGTGGGTAGAAGTTAATTCAAGCCAATTTCTAAAGCTTTTTAACACTTGCCCTACCACACTTTAGGCTGTGCCATCAGATTGGCAGGACATACGAGTACTTCACACTTGTAGCTCTATGTCTGTGGCTGAAAACACAGCAGTGTTTTGCCTCTGTGCCTGACTGCTGACAGCCCTGGAGTGATGGATGTTCCCCAGTAGAAGTGATTTCTTGATTTGTTGGTGGGAATATTGGCAGAGGCATTAATGGAGACTGCAGGGCTCTGAGCCTGTGTCTCATACACCACCAGCACCAGCTCAGAGGTGGAGTGAGGATGGTTCAGGGGAAAGACCTCAGACACCCAGCCCAGCTCCCTGCTCAGCCATTCCAGAGTGACCTTGAATAAACAAATTAATATTGCAGCGCAGCCCCTTCCCACCTCAGGCTGGCAGGAAAGGCTCAGTGGCACTTTCTGGTTGCTGGGGGCATTAATTGCAGTCTGTCCTACTTGCAATGTGGGGCAAGGTCTGGGATAGGGCACAGGCAGCGCATCCCACAGGGATTTGGGGCTGATGTGAGGCACTTTTTTCCTCTCAGTAACCTCAATTTCCTCCCTGAGCATTTCTCATGTAAATAGATGACACTGATGGAAATGAGAACACCGCATTCATGTGGGATGGAGACACATTTGGGTTTTAAGACATCCCATCCCCTCCTTTTCCAGAGGGAGTGGAAAAGGCTGAAGTGGGTGGTCTGGAAACAAAGGGAGTTTACATTCGGACAGGCAAATGTCTCCAGCCCTGAGAGGAAGGGTGAGGAGCTGTGTGGGGAATTGGTAGTCCCTGAGGGAGGGAAGGAATACCAGGGGGATGAGGTTTCCAGTGGGAGGTTAGCACAGGTCTGTGTTCCTGGGAGGAAAACAGCCCATGGGGCTGTAGCAGTGGTCAGGGCAGCAGCTGGTTGCCCTCAGACTCTCTGGGATCCCTTCAAATGCCTTTTCCCCTTCCTCCAAGCTCAAAGAAGCTGCACGTGTCGCAGTCAGGGGAGATCTCAGTATGCATTGCTGAGGAAATCTTCAGAGAAGCCCTTGGAAGTTTTGGGGGCCAAAACCTCAGAACTCTGCATAGCCCAACTTCCCATCACCTGCACTCAGTGAGTGCAAGAGAGCAAAGGCCTCTTTAGCCCTTTGCAGCCTTGTTCAGACAGCAGCAAGCCCTGGGACAGGGAGAAATGCAGATGTTTCCCCTCCCTCTGTTGATTTTTCCCTGGGGGAATTTCTGCATTACCTCCACAAGCCACAGAACTAGAACAAAGTGCCTCTATTTTGTCTCCCGATGTCATTCAAGTGATGTCCCAGAAGCTGCCCAGGGCAAGAAATGGGGTGTTTCTGCATGTTCTCCTGAAATCCCTTCTGTCTCCTTGGCTTCTACCTGGCCCCCACACCCATGGAAATTTTTAGTTTTGTGTTTCCTGCTGGCATCTGCAAATAAGACCACGAGGTCTGGAACCAGCCAGAGTTTCTGGGGACAGCAGGGTGCCAGAACACCGAAATCTCCTTCTTTTCTAGCACTTGGTTTTGAATTAAACACAGGAAGAATTGAAGAACCAGGTTGCCGATCATGAAATAGTCATATTTGGGCCACATCTATCCAAGGAGCGTGGGTGCTTTAAAGAAAATGAGTGTTTTTTTGGTTTATTTA
The DNA here is from genome assembly GCF_037042795.1 of Molothrus aeneus. NCBI lineage: Eukaryota > Metazoa > Chordata > Aves > Passeriformes > Icteridae > Molothrus > Molothrus aeneus. Next base: position 9,984,743 of record NC_089651.1, on the reverse strand, counting down.
CTCAAAACAATGTGGTGAAATACTGCAGGGCTTTCCAACATGCATCATTATTTGTCTTTGATTAAATTTGGCTCTGGTTGGGCTGGGCTGATCCGAAAATGCTTTTAGGAAGAAGTTCTTCCCTGTGAGGGAGCTGAGGCCCTGGCACAAGTTGCCCTGAGAAGCTGTGGCTGCCTGATCCCTGGAAGTGTCCATAGCCAGATTGGGCTGGACTTGGAGTGACCTGGGACAGTGGCAGGTGTCCCTGTACATGGCAGGGGATGGAATGAGATAAGCTTTCAGGTCCCTTCCAACCCAAACCATTCTGGCATTCTGTGAATGATGCCTATAGCAAAATCTGTGGCTCTTTGACTTCTTGATCAAGGGGTATCCTTTGCCTTGCCCAGGTGAACTCCCTTGCCAGCCATACCTCAGAAGGCAGGTCAGCTGTCCTGTGTGGCTCCACCCTGCCCTTCTGCACAGCTTTGTCCCTGACCTGCTGAATTTTGTATGAGTGCACGCTGGCCTGTTAGCAGCAGCAGGAGCAGGAGGAGCTCATTTCCTCCTGCTTCATCTGACACCTCACACCGGGACACTTGGCGTTTCTACAGTGTCCTGCAACAGGACCTGGGCACCTTCAGGTGTTATCCGACCCCTAACCTGGCCCCAGGATGTGGAGAATTTGCATAATCCCTATGTGATAGATGAGCATTGCAGAAATATAGTGATGATTTCCCCAAATTAGCTCAAACACCCATCTGCACCTCTGTTTATCTCCTGCTATGACCTTCAGAGTCTGTGGCAGTGAAGGACTCTATAACACAGGCAAAGGGCAGGGAGAGCTCCAGGGCTGTGGCACCGGTACAGCAAACATCCAGAGGTGATAAAGCTGGCATGAACCCACAGTGACCACTGTCCTTTTCCCCTTTTGTCTGCCAAGAGAGCCAAAGAGATTGGAAAACAATAGAGCTTTGCTCTGTCCTTTTTGTGTCTGGCAAGGAAAAAACCCAACTCGTAGCATGGGTATCCTGGCAGGTGCTGGGGGGATCCCCTGTGGCCTGAAGAGCAGTTGTGCTGATCCCAGACACTTGCTGTATGTATGGGATGGGGAATCCAGAAAGCCCTGAGTGCCTTGAGCATGGATGACATGTGGGATAACATGCACAACCTCTGGCAAATTGTCTCATCTCTTGCCTCTCAGGGTCTGGGTCAGTGATCCCTAAGACAATCCTTTGAGGGGAAAAAACCCTATAAATGGTTCTTTAACAGAATTCACTTCAATTCTCTACTAACCAGGTAGCTTTAATCTTGCCTCACACCCAGAGAAGTGGGCAAAATGGCAACAAATGTTATCTACCACTGGTATCTTACAGATAAACAGTGCTGTGGGAATGGTGTTTCCCACTGGCACCAGTGAGGAAATGGGAAGAGCTGAGACCACTGCAGAGGTACAAGGTGGTACCTGAGGGCTCAAAACAGTGCTGGGCTGAAATCCCAGTAATGATACTAAAATCTTGGCAGGCAGGGAAAGAGTCCTGTTTGGCTTTATGTTAAGGAGTGGAAAGGATAAAAGAGAGTAATAAATCAGGAAAAAAAGCAGGATCGATGCACATCCTGGAGGGCTGGGGTTATCACCTTGGTCCAGGAAGCCAAAGCACATCTTTAGTGCCAAGTTCCCTCCCCATTTCCATGCAAAACCTTATTTAGCAGGGAGCTGGGATGTGGCTGTGAACGTTCAGTGAGCACAGGAGATCAACTAGCGGGATAAACTGCCCATGGGCCCAGCTTACAGCTGGGATAATTGGTTAAGGTCTCTGGGAATGCTGAGCAGTGCCAAGGAGGGCAGGAGCAGGCTTGTCTTTCTCCATGCACAGCCTCTGTCAAGCCAGAGGGGCACAGCACCCCCAGTACAACCTGCCAGTGGCCTCTTCCTCCCCTCCAGGCACATCCTTCTCTGATTAATTAGTTTTACCACACAGGATCCTACCTGATCCTCCCTGTCCCTCCCCACATTTGTTTACAGCTGTTTCTGGGCAGAAGGCACAGCAGAAGACAGGGGGATGCATGGACAAGTACAGAGCAGTCTCTGAGGAATGAGAGGCATTGGATTTGTTCTCCCTGCCAGTGCCATACCAAGGACCTCTCCTCCATTCTCTGAATCACACTGCTGACCTCCCCAGCCTCCACATCCATTACAGCAGCCTAAGGGAAGTCCTGGTGGTTACTTCTGGAGCTTGCCAGTTCCTTATATAATCTCTACGTTATCTATACATTATCTAGCAGTGCACACACTGTTTATAGGAACCTGCCAGCGTAGTGTGAGCTGCTCTGTGCCAAATGGCAGGTCAGGACCAGCCTGCTGAGCAGAAATGGGGCAGCAAATGCTCTGTGTGCTCATGGCAGCCGCAGAAACCTGCCAGGCTGGCTTACAGAGCAGCAGTATGGAATAACCTCCATTCCAGGATCCCAGCCTGGGGCCAGATATGGCACTTGAACACAGCATCTGCCAGGTTCCTGCTTCCTGCTCCAGGTTACCCAGGGTTAGTCAAGGATCTGCTTTTGGGCCTTGCACTGACCTGCTGTGCCTGAGATACCTGACGGGGGAGAATCTGCAGGTCCTGCCTTGCTTCTTCCCTGCTCTCTCTGGCCAGCACAGAGAGAGCTCCATTTTGGGATATCTTTGCAGTCTAGGGAGCATCAAGCTCCCTGGGTTTGCTGTTAGATCTGTGGTACTTGCTGAACTGCTGGAGCTGGTCTGTACTGGCGCCTGTGGCACTGGGAATGTCTGCCTGGTCAGCTCTCCCTCATGGCTGTGTGTGCAGATGGATCTGGAAGCTCTTGGAGTGAATGAACAGCTCTCATTGAGGTGTGAATGGGCTGTGGCAGCAGGGAGCAGTGGCTCCGGGTTCCACACGGCTGAATTCCTGCTCGGCACGCTTCATATTTGCCACAGCTCAGCCCCAAGTGCTCACATTCCTGCTTTATTAGCTGAAGACACAACCCACTCTAGGAAAGCAAATAAAAACCTGGCACAGCTCCTGGGTTGTGCAAGGACTGAGTACATGGAGGAACAGTGTGTGTTTGTGTTCAGTGTGTCCAGCAGGCTGCTTGGAGCAGGATAATCAGGGCATTGAGAGCTATAGTTCACCAGTAGAGATATTCCCTTTTGCCTTTACAACCAGACCTGGAAGAAACCTGCTAAATTATTTTTCACCAAAAAGCCCAAAGTGGTGTTTTCTCAGCTTTCTGTAGCTGGTAATGACATTTTTTGAATGAACATAATAAGATTGGGGGAATCCTGATTTAATTAATTCGCTTTCTTTGAATCTTGAAAAAAATTCATAATGAAAAATTCCTCCTTTTTTTTGGTTGTTATTTTTATGAACTATCACAACTTTAGTTCCCAGGCTACTTGGGCATATCCAAAACCCCATTTCCATTTAGAAAAAGGTTCCTCTGTGTGAGCTCTATGCAGTTACTCCATGAAAGGTGAAAACTTGTCCTTAGCAGTTTCAAGGTGGCAGAGAAAAAGGGTCACTGGAGATGCTGAACAGCATCAGAGGTGGGAGATCCCTTTCCACAGCATCCCTGTCACTAACTGCCATCCCAAACTCCTGGCCAGCAGCACCTGGAGCAGTGTCTGCTCTTCCCAGTAGCTCCAGTCATGGCTGAACTGAGCCAATGTGTTCCCTGTCTCACCCACCACTGGGGCTTGATCTGCAGGAACCAAGAGGATTGTTGGCTTCCAGTTTTTCTTCCAGCCCTGTTTCCAGTTGGTGTATTAAGTAAGTGTCCGAGGCATTGAATGGAAGGGTCACCCACACACACAGTGTCAAAGGGGAGCAGGGTAATCTGAAGCTGGAATCTCAGGTGGGAAAGGGGATGTGAAGAAGGGAGCTGGAATGGCATCAAGGGAGCAGGGGAAGGACAAGGGAGGTATTCAGGGCTGGCAGGAGGGGACAGGAGGAATTAAAGACCTGGGCAAGAAGGCTGGATCTCTGCTGAACCTCAGGCTTTTTCTCCAGTATGATGAAATCTTTAAAGACATGACAGTGAGTGGCACTGTTCTGAATCCCTGTGGATTTAGGTATGGACCTGGTCATCTTGATGCAGCAGTGTGGCTGAGCAGGCTTGGCAGGCCACTGCTCCTGCCAGAGCTGTCTCTTGCAGGCAATACCAGTGTGTGTTAAATCCTGCACAAATCCTCTCCTAAAGGTTGTGGGGAAGGAACGATCCCTCCGTGCTCCTGTCAATAATGATGTGACAGCCATGTGGCCTCCAGCTGGGATTGTGAACAAGCTCATGCTTTGGGCAGGGTGTGGGAGAGCCAGCAGCAGGGAATTACAGTCTGGGCACTGTGGGTCTCATCTCAGAGACCTCTCCATGTGGCTGGGGCTGGAGGCCCTGTTGGGATACAAGCCGATCTGTGAGATCCCCAGGAGTTGGTTCATCACCATTAAAGGTAAGTTGCTTCCTCTCCACTGGTGTGTTCTGCCTGGCCAGTGCCAAGCAGCTGCCTGTGGCTCAGGGGTGATGCTGGCACCAGTGGAGCCTCTCTGCCCGTGGCTCCCCAGGGAGATGATCCCTGTGCAGGGCCACACTGGGCAGGAAGTGGCTCCTCTCTTTGTGACAGTGCCTCGTGTCCTGTTACAGCGCGGCAGCCTGGCTTGGGTTACGGGTGTGCAGTGTCAAGTGATTGGCATCAGCACTGTGCTTCTCCAGCCTAACTCATTGCTCCAAAACCCCTTTTCCAGCCCTCTGCCCTATCAAGTCTGGTTCTTTCCCAGAAATGAGTGCATGGAGGGTGGCTGGACAGGCTGGAAGCAGCTGGCAGGGTCTCACAGACCCTGGAAGGAGGCTGAGCACTGCAGGGACAGACAGCAACCAAACAGAAATGAGCTGCTCCTCCCCACAGCCCTATGAGAAATCCCTGCAATCATCAAACTGCCCTGAACTTCTCCTGCTATGCTGCCTAATCCATCAGGAGAGCCAGCCAGCGCTGTTTGACAGCTCTGGAAGCAGCTGAGGGGAACACCCGCAGAAGCCCACTGGGAGTCACCTCAGAAAGGGGTGGCAGCAGCTTTCCTGCTGTGGGAAATGCTGTGCAGAAAGAAATACTTCCTGCCAGTCCTTCCATGGGTCCTACTGGAGCCTGGTTTCCCCCCCTCAGGCTTTCATCTGGGCTCAGAACAGACGCCCGTAAGCAGAGAAGCAGCCTAATTTATTTATGGTGTGCATTAACGTTTATTCAGCTGGTGGCTGTGTGGGGAGAGGTGGCAACCTGAGAGGGGCCAGCCATTCCCTGCTGCCAGCTGATGTGGGACTGCTCCCTGCAGCCACAGACTCCTCCAGAATGTGGAGCTGAACGAATGTGGTGCTGTTTTACTAAGGGGGGAGGAAAAGATGAGTGTCCTGCTCCCACAAGAGCCAGGAAACTCCACTGAGGATGGCAGAGCAGCTGGAAAGCGTATCAAACTCTGCTAGGAACAGAGCTAGGGGAGGGTATCTTGGGGTTTTAAGTCAGTTTCATTGTAGAATTCCCTTTGGTCATCTCTCCTCATCCCTCTGTGCTCACCACAGTGAAGAATACACAGTGGTAGGCAACATATTTGGTGATCAAAGCAATTTCAGCAGGCCAAATGTGACACCAGAGCCTTCCCCACCCATCAACAGCCATGTGATGAGGCTGTGTCCTGTGAGGGCCTTCACACTATGCCCTGGAGGTCCCCCAGAGTGAACCTCCACCTTCGCCATCCAGGTGCTTTCCTGTGCACAGCCTGAAGCTGCTGCTGTGTTCCAGCCTCAGCCCAACAATTTTAAATATCCCTCTTCAGGGTCTCCCCTGAGGTGGGTTTAATATTCCCAATAAGTCCCTGTTGATACTGGGGACACCTTGGCCCTCAGGTAGCACTTTTGTACCCACAGTTGGCACCCCTGTCATGTTAAGCCAGTATTACTGTAGAAAAAGCATCTTTAGAAAGGGAAACCAAAGGCCTTGTTCATTTAGAAATAATATTTAGACACCTGTGTGCATTGGAGCCATCATAACCCAGAGAGCTTTAAATGAGTGGATGCCTGTGTGCTGGGAATTTGGGAGTCACTGCTCTCACTTCTTGGAGGTCTGGCAGCGTACACAGGCTGAGGGTTCAGCCTGATTGCATGGGAGGAAAATAGAAATATGAAAAGTCTTGTCAGTTCCAAACATCCCTCAGCAGTGTTGTAATCACATAATCAAGGCCAGCTCGGCTTGGTGTGATTTGTTTCATTATGAAACATAATTCTCCCTGGAATTTTAGTTCTTGCTTGCCCTCTATCCCCAAATGTGCCAGCTCACAGCAGAAATTAATGCTGGAGGGGGGAGGATCTGAGTGGGAAAGGGACCAAGACATTTAAATATTGGTTTACACGTGCTGAGTGTCTTTTGCTGAATTAGCGGGTGGGTTTCAAGTGCTGCCAAGCAAAATCCCTCTGGATGTGCTCATGCCAGGGGCTGGGCTGGCCAAGAGGCACTGATTTGTGCAGGGAATCAGAGCTCAATCTGTGTTTCAGTAGTGGCAGGAAAATAGCAGGCAGCTGCTTTACTCCTCCTGAGGATTTGGCCCAGGGACATAGAGTCCTCATTTCAGGTTTGCTGGAATTTGGTCAGAGAGGTCCCAACCCTGGTGAATTTGTTTTTGAGGTGTGTTCATACAAAAAAATGTGGAATATGAAATTCTGTGTTGAAAAGTGCTTATTTGAGAGCTGTGTTTGTTTCCAAGGCAGTCTGTCAGCCTTTCCCTGCACTGGCTTTTGTGGCACAGGATTGAGGGGCGCTCCCTGTGCCATGGCACCATTAGATCCCCCTCTGGAATTCTGGTGGCTGGAGCCCTGGGTTTCCTGCACCCATGGGTGCCAGCCTGCAAATCTGCTTGGCTTTAATCCCGTTGTGAGCCCCCAGGTTCATTTTTACACATCTCTGTAGGGCTGTTTACCTGGAACCTGCAGCCCTCCTGCTCCTGACAGGATGTGCCAGTGTCAGTGCACAGCCAAAGGAATGCGCACTGCCTTGGAGGCAGGAGGAGTTTGTCTGTACTAACATCCCTGTGTGCACCCAAAATTCCCACACCTCATCCTTTTGCTTCTTTATCATGTGTCCTTCCATCTCCAGAAGTGACTGCCACAGTTCAAACCCCTGCTTGGCACCACCCACCCTGCAGCATGCAGGCCACAAACAGCCAAATTTCTGCTCTGCCATTATCCTCATGTTTCATTTCTTGGGAGTGAATTGACATAAACAGTGGTTTTGTTTAGCACTAAATACAGTCCCTGCCATCCCACTTCTCCCCAGGTGAGGCTGGCCTCTCTGAACACTGCTCCAGGCCACTCCACATAGATAAACCTCCAGCCTTGGGCAAAGGGAGTCACTTCTCAGGGACAAATAAACCACAGTGGCAGTTCATAGCCACCAAAGACAATCTCTGATCAAGTAGAAGATCCCTAAGGAAAAGCACACACAGCCTGTTCCTTCCCAATTAAACCATCAACCAGGTAAATCCATAGCTCTCAGGTGGGAGAGCTGGCAGGCTCGGACACCCCAAAAACTGCTTGTGTTAGCCCAGACAACCTCCAACTTCTTACTCAGGAAATAACTGGGGGAGGTGATTTCTCACATGATTTATGCTTGCTCTGCCCACCCTAGAGGCCACATTTTCACCTGGGACACTTGGATCTGCTGAGATCAGGAATAACTGTCATTGATACCTAAAGGTGCTGCCTCTCAGACTGTGCACAAACACCCATCCTGCCCATTCCCTGCACTTCCAAAGAGCCAAAGGGCATGGAATTTTCATGGTTCACTAAGTAGTTAGAAGAGGATAATCATTAACCTGCTGAGGACAGTCTTTCTTTTGTGAGGCCCTTTATCAGGTGATCTTGTTAACAGACCTGGGGAGGATCTGGGTAAGGGAAGCAATGTTCTGTTCCCACAAAATCCCAGCTGTCCCCAGTGTGGGAGGTGTCAGCACAGATGTGAGGTGTCTTTTTGCTGCCAGGTCAGGCCAGCCTGTTGCGTATGGAACTCTGGATTCACGTGGCTTTGACTGAGTTCCAGCCTAAAGCTCCCCAACATCGACATCCAGCTCTCCAGAGGTGCCTTTGCCTTGGGAAACTTTGGATATGTTTGCAGGCACGACTCACCATACAAGTCCTTTGCACTCAGCTTGGAGGCTCCCTCGGCTTTGCCCATGCTGCCACTGAAAAAGGAAGAAGGTATAAATCAACCATCAGCTCCCAAATATTTTTAACATCAGTTTTCACACAGCAGCTCTGCAGTGCCCAGAGGGACCAGCCCTTCCCTTCTCTGCAAAGCATTTCCTTGTGGGCCGTGCCGGCGGCTCCGGTGCAACCCTACCCGTTATCCACACCACAGGCACATGTCACTGAACCCAGCGCTGGAAACAGGACACGGAGCAGCCCAGCCAGGCCTGTCCCCACTAGAGTTACCTTCACAGTGTCCCCTGGAAGAACAGCACTCCGGAGGGGCTGGGTTAAGGACAGCAGCTCCCAGTGTGCCATAAGTGGGAGTTACAGGGAGACCCCCTCCATGTTATCCCTGAGTCCACCTGAACCTGAGGCAGTACAGGAGCCAAGGTGATGATCCCTTCTCAATGGACATGTTGGACATGTACCCCTTGAAGGCAGGCACTTGGATATAGAACATATCCCATGTAAGGGAAGGTGGAATTGTGTGGAAACAGTTGAGTTTTGGGGTGTCAAGTCTCTAAGCAGCACATGTAGGGCCACCCCCTGTACATGGGTCACAGGTAGGAATGAGCACCCAGGAGATAACAAAGTTTTCTCTGGCAGAGGAGGAGCCAAGTGGGATCTGAGGTGCTGTGGTTGGGCTGTCCTGCACAGAGGAGTGAGCCCACGGGTGCCCAGGGGCTGCTTTGTGCTCTGTCACCATGTCCCCCTGAGGGCAGGCCGTGGTTCAGGTGCTCATACCCAGAGCAGGAAGGAGGGAGAGAGCTGGTGGCTCTGGCTCCACTTGGAGGTTGCCATGGGCTGCTGGTGGAGAGGCTCCTGATGTCCCTCTGCTCTCTCCACCTAAAGTGCCATTATCAAACCCCAGTGCACAGGGCAGGTGATGTGTGAGGCAGTTTCCAGCTTGTGAGGAGCCCAGGAGGGGTGAAACAAACACCAGGGACTTTGGGGATGAGTAGGACTGCTTGGAGTATCCTGAACGGTAGGAAGGTGCAGGGAGATCCTTACTTTGACGAGCCAGGGTTGCAGTTGAGGGATCCCTTGTGACTCATGTTGCTTCACAGGCCAGGCAACTGCAGCAGAAGCACAAGAGACAGGGTCAGTGGATATAGAACAGGCTCTCAGGTGATTTATCTGTGTGCATCCTGCCCTCTCTACCTCCAAGCTGGGGTCTCCAAGCAGATGAAGCAGTCAGGTGAGTACAAGGATGTTTCCTCCTTGTTCTCAGTCACCTCTCACTGCTCTGACCTAGGCTGAAGGTGACACATCCCAGGATGCTTTTTCAAAACCTATTTCCACCTCTCCCTCTTGCTCTTCCATTCCAGGTACACCCCAACTTTGTGACATTCTAACACATCTTTTTCCAGCAGCACTGTCCTGCCTAAGGTTAAACAGGGACTGAGGTGCCCTTTGCCTCCATGGTCTGTTCCAGATGCCTGTGCCCATGTGCTTATGGCTGTGTGTCCCAGGTCATTTTTCATGAGTGCCATTAGCTTTTGTTATGTGGTAATTTTAAGCTCTACGCCAGCTGTTAAATTATCTTTACGAGGGGACTGACCACATAAAGAAAAATGGGATAACTGAATGCTGCTCTACTGGCAGCTCAGGGATGAAGGAAAATGTACTGCGGTGAGTGGTTAGTGAAAGGCAGACTGGATCAGCACAGATCATTTTCCTTTTCTTTCCAGTGAAATTAGAATGTGGGAGAAGATGTGAGTGAGATCCAGGCACTGTTCTGACAGCAGAACTGCAAGGGAAGAGAGACAAATCCTGAAAACAAGATATAATAAGATCTCAGGGAATTATTTGTTTTGGTATCCAAGCTCTTCACCTCTGCTGCATGTGTGAGCTGAAGGGAAGCCAAGGCAATGTCCTAAAATTTTAGTAAGTCTCTTTTGGAAAGTTATGGGGCACTTCTGTGCCTGGGTCAGACCCTGCTTACCTCATGATAAGGTTGTCAGAATTCAAAGGTTTGGCTTTGAAATACTTGTTGCTGGCCTAAAGGAAAAAATTCCTCAGTGTCCTCAGTGGGGTTTCCTGCAAAGGAACTGCTGAGTGTGCTTGGCATGTGCCAAGGGCTGCCATGACAGCCGTGGGCAGGCAGTGGAGCTTCCTCCAAGGGTTTGTCTTCACTGAATCTAGGCTAAAGTGTATGTAATCCCCAGGGAATACTTTGGAGTCATCCCTGACACCTGGGATTTCCCCTCTGAAGGCTGACTATCTGCTGTAGGGCTTGTTGTATCATCAGCAGAGCTGCCCTAGATTCCTTACGTATCCGCATTTATTCCTCATGTTGGAACACTTGTGGTATTTTGCTCTGTGTGTTTCACCCTGAGGTGAGGGCAGAGAGAGTGTTCTCACTGATCTTATCAGAACTGTCAGTGGGATGTCAGAGAGATGCATTTATGAGGATGCTGGTGAAGTACTTGGGTGTACACAGACTGCATGGAGAACCCCAGCATGTTTTGGGCTCAGCCTTACAACTTTCAGCCTGTTTCCTGTCACAGTAACACACTCAGCACAAACACTGCTAGAAAGGACTCTCAAGTGCATTTTAGTAGCTAGTATGTTAAATTCCCCCTTTTTTGTCTCTCTTGTGGTTGATACTGAAATCTCTATGCACACCTATAAGAGATATAAATCCATAATCACATTAGAATAGAAACTTGGTGGTCTGCCAAGCCCTCTGAGTGTAATAAAACCCATCTCTGTGCCTAAGCTTGGATACCTGTGAATTTTTCCTCTGTTAATAGCTGTCTGCTGGTTTCCTTTTACATTCCTCAAACTGTTCCTATCTCCTGGATCTCTTTGTGCATTAGCATAAGATACCTGGAAAAGAGAACTTGGGCTCTTAAAACCCCCGCTCTGTTCTGTTTACTCTGCACCACCCAATCACTTGAGTCCCACATGTGATGATAGCTGGGAGTGTTTCTGCATATTAGTGTCATATTTCTGGCTCCCTTTTTCTTACTGCCCCAGGGCCATGTCCTAATGTACTGAAATCCAGGTTACTCCAGCAGGAATGTGTCACCAGGTTTGGCCCATGGAGCTCAGAACTGTCCCAGCCCCAGCTGTGAAGCACCTGGAGGAACCAGCTAAGGTCACCCTGTTTTTTTATTTCTCCTTCCTATGTTGTGTCCAAAAAATAAACCTCTGGGATCTGCTCTTTGAGGAGCCCATCTGGGGCAACCCAGGGTGGCTGCCAGAGGTGCAGACTCCATGGCAGTGGCAGAGGAGTTTGGCTTCGTGGGTGAAGCAGGAACCAGCCCTGAATTCTTCAGCTCATGGTTATTCATGATTAATAAAGTCCTGATGGGATCAGCTGGCATCCCCAAATGATAAGCTAACCTGGAAGGCTTCATCTCTTCCAGGGTGCCTGTGTCCCAAAGAGGCCATGAAACTGGAAATGGTGCACACACCTGCCAAGTCAGCAGGTCCTTATCATGCTGGGCTCCCTTTTCTTTATTTATTCCTGCTATTTTCCTATTTGCCCTTTGCTCAGCTCTCCCCGCTGCATTCAGGCCGTGGCCGTGCTCAGCCTTGTGCTGGTCACAGCAAAGGTGTGGTGTGGTGCTGGCCAAGTGAAACCAGGATGGAGCCTCATGCCAAAGCTTTTAATTCAGCCTTAATTGCCGGATATTAATTGAATCTGAACTGGAAGACTGCAAGGGGGAAGGGCACATTCCTAAGGGGTTGGAGACTTTCTAATGAATCTGCTAAATCAAGAGGCAGCTGGGCCTGTGAAAGGTGAAGGAGGGCTAAGAGCACTTCACCTGAAATGTGGACAGAACCAAGATGTGAGAGATGAAGCTGTGGGCTGGCCTTCCCTAGGTTCTCTCTCCCCTTGGGAGAATCCTTAAGAGCTCCCACAGTCTGCAGCCTCAGCCAGATGTTGTCTTCTCCCTGCCCTGATTAGAGGGTTCTGATCTCCCCCTTATCTCCCAGCAGGTGTGGCTGCTGCCTCCTCCTTCTCCAGCGGGAGCAGCGTAGGAAGGAAGGCGAGACCCAAGTGTCACCATGCAGTGTGTGGCTGTGCAGGTATTAACTTTGAGTCAGCCTAATCAAAGCCAATTTCAAGACCATCTCCCACCCTTTTGCTGGTGCAGGGCAGAGTCTCTGCTGGGGTCACCAAGCAAGGCAGCTGAGCCTTGCACATGAGCATGGTATGGAATGAGACATGGACTCCAGGAGCTAAGCCAGGCTCAAATTCAGTCTTCTGCCACTGGAGAAACTAGAGGGAAGCTAAACTGCATGGCTAAAGCCTAGCACCTTGATCTGGCGCAGGCCAGGAAGTCCCAGAGGGACTTGGGGAGGCCAGCACAAATCAGTGCTGAAGGCCATCAAGGTGGGTGAAGCCATGTTGTACTCTAAAGCACAGGAAGCCCCACTCCCTGACTTTCCGGCCAGTCTTATCCTTGGAGGTCAAATATCCTCCCAAAGACACATGGAGCCGTGACAGGAGCCTGGCATTGTCTGCACCACATTTCTGTACTTTTATAGCAAATGGAAGCTGGCCATGCATTGTTTTGGCTTTCTCTGAGTCTCTTTGAAGAGGGAGCTGTGACATTGATCCCTCTTCTCCAAGGGTGGAGAAGCACTTTGTGAAGGGAAAAAGTAATATCTCTTTCTCCTCTCTGGGCTGATCTCTGTTATTGTTTTACTTTATTTTTATTAGGTATAGTTCTCCCTTATCTGCTGTGGTCAGACTTCTTATAGGGCATGGAAAGGACATGAAAAATTCTGGATTCTGGGTAAAGATTGGACAATGTGCAAATGTGAAATACTAGTGGGGTTTTTAGGGCAATTATTATTATTATCATCACTGTTAATAACAGCAGCATCTGGTGTTTGTGGGTTTTTCTCTTCATGGGTCTAAGACCTTTAAGACTGAGACTGGGTTTGTTGGCATCAGAGAATATTAGGATGTGATTGTAGCAGCAAGGATTTATGGTGGTCAGAACAGAACAGTTTTTGCTGGAACAGTAGAAAAACATGGCAAAACCCCCAAAAACCCTAAACTAAGTGTTCTAGGAGTAACAGCAAGTTTTTCCAAGCATATTCTAACCCTTGCCCGTGTTTCCATCAGTCATCCCACCGAAATCTGCCTGGGGCAACAGGACTTCCGAATTCCCCATCAGCCATGCTGAAGGGAATCTCTGCACAAAGAGGTGATGGGGCTTGGGCACCGGGGAGATCCCTGGGATGGAAATGCCCCCTGGGATCCTGCCTAGGGTGAGGGGTTCAATGTAGCCCTGCTGTCTGTGTGTGTATCCCGTGCCAGGGGGATGGGCCAGGCAGAAATGCTGGACTGGCAGCAGCCTTGGCCGTAACATAAAGCGTCAGGAAGAAACATGAGCTGGCCACCACACGATGTTATCTCTCAGACTTCTCAGGCCCACAAAAGCTGTCTGTTAGGGCTGCTGAGTGTTTTCCTACAGCAATGTCACACTGGAGAAAGCTGTTTGATGGGCTGTGCTGTAACGCTTGGGCTGCTTGGATTCACAGGAGAGCAAAGGGAGCACAGGCACTGTGGTGTGTGTGTCCTACACTGCTCCTGCTCCAGACAGCTCCCCCACCCTCTGAGAGTATCCCCCCAGTTCCCACAATCTACCCTACCGTCTCTGATGGTATAGAAGGAGCTGGCAGGTAGGGAAGGCCACAATCCCACATCAATCCACTAACAAAACACCTTTTGGGCATACGTGTGGCACTGGGACATGTGTGCTCAGGGCTCCTCATGAGACACCAAGACTCCTAAATTCACAGAAACTGGTTTAGATCTCTCAAAGTGGTTGTGAGAGGGACCCCAGAAGCTGTGCTTGACTTGAGAATTTCACATGGGTCTCTGGTCTGCTGGTCCAGCCTCCTGGAACCACCCTTCTCCTGCTTTTAGTTGCTTTTCTGAACCTGCCCGTAAGGATGGCTTCAGGGCTCACCAGGAGAAACTCAGGGTCTCTGCCAGGAACATGCACTCTTTAAAAAAATAATCTTTGGGTTAGTCAGAAAGAATCAGGAAATGCAAATCCAGAGCAGAGAGGCTGACACCCAAACAGAGGAAAAGGTTGTTGTTTCTCCTTGGAGAAGCAAGCCAAGATCTTGTCCCATCCAAAATTTCCAAACCCTGTTTTTTCAAAATCAGGCCTTGGTTGTTCAGCAGGACCAAGTCAGAACACCACTACTTGGAAAGTGGCAAGTCCTCTGTTTTTTCTTTCTTCCACCCTTTCAAGTTACCTTTACAGTGATGGAGCCACTCAGGATCATGGGTCCCTTTGGAAAGACAGAAGCCTATGGAAGGAGGGGAGTGGAGCTCCAGGGTGTGTGTGGCACGTGCCACATTCCAGCAGAGGCAGTCCCCAGGTACAACCTGCCCGGTGTCTGAAGGATACACTCCCTGCACTGCACATCAAATTGTTCACATTGTGGAGATTCTCCAGAAGACAAACACCTGGATAAATATAACCCAGCCCAACAGGTCTGGGCAGAGAGGAACCAAGTGTTCTTTAGCCTCCACGGCAGAAGTGGCAGCCAGTCATTTGGACTGAGGCATCTCAGACCTACAGCCACCCCCATACCAGCTTTGGTGGACCCTGACCCCCCTTTGAATCCCATCTGGATTTCCTGTTGGTCTCCACAGGGATGAAATGGAGCCTTGGGAGCTCAGGAACACAAACTGGCACTACAGAGCAAAAGTGCCAATATTTACATATTCCTGATTGGAGATTCATGAACTGCCTATAGAGAGAATGTGTCCATGGTGATCCACAAGCAGACCTTAATTTAGGTCCCAGTCCAGAGTCCAGTGGCACTGGAGGCCCTTGGTGCCCACAGGCTGGAGTGGGAAAGGAAAGGTCTGAACCAACCAAATATTCCTGCCAGAAAGTAAAACCTTCCTGCCAGGGCTACAACCAAAAGCAGGTCTGGACAGCGCCCTGCTCTATAAATACCCAGGGAAAATGCACAAATGGCCACAGTTTTCAAGATCTTGGGAAAAAACTGGAAGCTGGCTCCACCACCCCTCAGAAAGACTTGTTTGCAGAGTCCTGGTGCCGAGTCACAGCTCCTGGATTTACACCTTGCCTCTCTATTGGAGGAATTCTGCAGGAGCTGGGTGGAAGGAAAACAGGGAGCAGGTTTGGGCTTGCTGTGTGTCTTGCCAGGGGTTCCAAGGTGAGCATTATCCATGCTTGGGCTGCAGTTTAGAAAGCTAGAGAGCCAGGCCCAGAAACAGCACATTAAATATTAATGGATGCCTTTGGAAAGACGGAGGAAGATGAATGAGCATTCCTTACATAAAACCTCATTAAATAGTTTAAATTAAAAGACCCCAGTTCAAAACTACCCAACTGGGAGAAAGTGTCATGTGAGTCACTTGTACTGCCCAGGAAGAAAAACCAGCATGACGTGTTCCCTTGGCTTCCTGGGAAGAGAGGAGTTTTGTGAGGAAATTTGTAGCTTTTTCCCCTCTGTCCTGTTTTTGTTTTGTGCCCACACCTTCTGTGAGCTAATCCTGTCCCTAGCACCACCCATCTCCTGGGAGGTGGGAGCCAAGGAGCTGTGGGAGACTGGAGCTGGCCATGGGACTGTCTGGGCAGGATGCAAGGGAAAGGCTGGATGGCTCCAGAGCCGCCAGGACCTGTGGGTGTAGCATGCCTGGTATCCAAAAAGTTTGCTGAAGAAAGCACTGGTTGTTGTCATGCTGAAGGTTTCTCTGCTCTGCATCCTTATTCAACTCACAACCCCCCAAAATTATCCCCTTTTCCCAGCCTGGTGCTGTACTCTGTGCACTGGTTCACCAGCAGCAAGGGGTTTAAAGGTGTGATTTTTAGACATGGGAAAGATTTCATACTTTTGATGAAAGGGAAGCTTTTTCTTTGCTCTGTCTAAAAATCAGGACTCAGAGATCAGGCCAGTAAAAATAGGGAGCGACTTTGCCTGTGCGTGTCATATTCCAGAGCAGGATGGATAACAGCCGAGCCCAGCCTGGAGAAGGGCATTAATCTGTGTTCAGGCAAAACACCAAAATCCTGAAACTGGCTGTATGCTCATGTTCCTGGCTGCAGGCACCAGCTCTCAGAGCTGTTCCTCCTGTGCACCTCCTGCAGAGCTGGAATATTTCTCTGATGGCTTTTCCAAGCTCGAAGGCATCTGTGGAACAGATGGGAGACTCGGTGAAAGGCTGGCACCGGTGGGGGTTGCAGACTGCCCAGCCCTGGAAGTGTCCAAGGCCAGGTCGGATGGGGCTTGGAGCACCCTGGTCTAAGAGAAGGTGTCCCTGCCCATGGCAAGGAGTGAAGCTGGGTGGGCTTTAAGGTCCCTTCCAACCCAAACCATCCCAGAATCTATGAGGATGTGCTAAAGCTTGGATGGAGTTGTGAGGGTTCCTGTTGTGTCCCTACTGCTTCCCACAGTAATGTCACAGCTCTGATGGACAGAAGCACAGTGGAGTGGTGTTTGTCATGGTGGGATTTCCAGGAACAAAGCTCAGGACTGTGACATCCGTGCTGGAAGGTGGTGTTCTGTTTATTCAAAGCACCCACAACAAGACTGCTTCCAGAAGCTTCAAAGCTGCCTGGTCCAACAGGGACCATGCTGATACCCTTGGGTGGTTCTGGTTTGTCTGGTGGGGATCAATAATTTCTCACTAGGTGCGGGTGTACAGGTAGGGGACAGGTTGACCTTGCTGTTTGAGCTAATCACTCAAGTGTCTTAATTTTCCATTAGATGATTGCTGTAATGTGTAAGAACACAGTGCCCTCTTCACATCAATCCTGTGCAATCCCTACGAGCCAGCCTCAGCATTCCTGCCTCCTTACCCCTAACAGGACAGCTGTAAAGCCTAACAGATGCATTTGGCAGGGAGATTCATTTTCCACAGTAATTCCCAACCTTTAGCCCCAGGCAGAGCATGATACAGCTGACCATCCTTGCCTAGCTGCTGCCAACCCAAACTGGGCTGAAAAGCACCAAGCAAAGCTGGGGGGTGTGGCTGGTTCCTCATCCCCTCAGGAGGGGCGAGAGGGAGTCATGTTTGTCAGTGCACTCCCCATGCTGACTGGTTCATGAGCAAGACAGAGCAGCTGAGATCCAAGGGACCTTTCCACTACCTCCTCCTAAGGAAGGGCATTTTTGGTCACTCCCTGAAATGCTGATTCACTTCCCTGGCAGAAATTCAGGCATTTAGCAGGGCAGTTGGTGTGCCAAGAGCTTTTTCTCTATTAGAGAAAACCTGTTATTAGGCTCAGAGCCACTTTGGGGCCAGGTTTAGCTTCAGTTTGTCTCTAGCAATGTCAGCTCAAACTCTCTGGGGTTTGATGAAGATTGGTAAATCTGCAGAAGTAATTGGCCAATCTGAACTAAAAATCCTTTTCTGCCTAGGTAGAAAGGTTACAACATCCCATCTTTCCCCAAAGAAAGGGAGAGGGTTGCAGCCCATCTCCCTCTGCCCATACCAGGGAGGAGCTATTCCACTCTGCTCCTGTTTCAAATCTTTGTCTATAGCAATAGGGGTTTGGGGCTTGGGAAGTATCAGTAATTTTCATTTCCTGCTCAAAAACTCATCCTGGGCTTTTTGTTGGGAGGGTGGGGCAGAAGAATTAAGGGAGGAGATTAATCTCTTAAAAATCTCATTTGATATTTAAGGCTTTTCCACCCTTTTTAAGCTAATGATGACAACATTCAACAATAATGATGACAACTGCTATCTCTTCCCATCCTATGTTGTGCTTCCTACTCATATCCTGCCTGGGTATTTTTGGCTATTTGTAACAATTCATTTGAGCTAAACTTGGCACATGGAAAATTGGCTCTGAGTGTCACTGCAGGAAAACAGCCAGTTTAACCAGCTCAGTAGTGGATCCTGGAGATGTGGTGGGGCTCAGGTCAGCTTTTGGTCTGAAAACATCACTTGAGCTTTTTTAGTCGCAGTCTAATGTAGTTTTTCCCTTCTGTAGTTGGTATTTTCATATATATTATCATGGTAGATAAATTTTTAAATGGAAAAATGGTGATTTATCTCTTCCCATTCACCTCTGAAAGGCAGAAATGGGAGTTCATGCAAAGGGACTTTTGCTGTCCATCACTGATTTGTTTTACATGCAAAATGCTGAGATTTTTGGATTTTCACAGAGTCCCTATAGGAACCATAATATTCATTGATGATACAAAACATGTTCCGCTTCAAAATACTCACACCCAGCTGAAGGATGCCCTGCTCTGTTTCTAGGGTCAGAAGACAAGATGTACAGTCACAGGAAATCACTGGGTTGATTTCCAATGTTTGGGCTTTCAGCAAAGCTGTGGATGAGACCACAGAAGGGTTTTTCAGCCTGAACATCCAGTTACCCAGTAACCAAAACAGTCCCAGGAGAGCTCATTCCAAAACCAAAATAAACCCCATTCCCTTTGCCCTTTGTTCTGTATAGAATAGAAGGATGTGTGAGGCTGGGTTTATCAAAATAATTCAAATGGCAGTTTCTAATCTTGCGGTGCAGAATTGTTTTAACAATCTTGCCACAAAAAAAAAAAATTAATCTCTTGCAAGGGCGAGGAGGAAAAAGCACAATTGGTCCATGCAGAGGCTGGGATGGGAGTCTGAGCTGGGCTAGGAGGAACCAGACTGATTCCAGGGCTGGGAAGGGGAGAGAAGAGTTTCCTGCAGTGCCTTAGAGAGGAAAGGCTTCCCTGGGCACTACTGTGTGCACACAGGGTCTTTGGCATGGAGATTTCCAGTTCCAAAGGCTAAAGCTTTGCAGGGCACATGAAGGACAGGGTTTCTGCTCTGGGAACCCCAGCACTATGGAGCAGGTTTGCCCAGGGAGGTTGTGCCATCTCATTCTTGGAGATTTTCAAGAACAGCAGGAGTAACTGTGCAGCCTGCTCTGATTTCAGAGCTGACCCTGCTTGAGGTTGGACTGGAGATCTCCTGAGATGCCTTCTGCCCTGCATAACCCTGTAATCCTCAGAGGAGGGGGTGAAAGGAGCAAGAAATCCCTTTTATGCTAGGTGGGCAAGGTGTGTGTGTGGAAGGATCAGGGCAGCTGGCACGCAGTGGGGCCAACACAGGCCACATGGATGCTCCTGCAGCCAAAGGGGAGCCAGGTGGTGCTTACCATGACCTGGGGTTTAAAACCACTGAACTCTCCTTGCTGGCCTGACTGTCACTGGGGTCTGATCCTTAAATGAGCCACAGGTTTATGCAACCCCTCTGGAGCAGAGAAAGGTTGGCAGAAGCAGAGTTGTGCCTAAACATGCACACTGGAGAACCTGGTATATTCTGGGAAGGTTGTTCTGAAGGGAGGGGCAGGTGGCCCTGAGAGCACAGGAATACCTGTGGTTTGGGAAGGACAAAGAGCTGTTCCTGGTGCTCCTCAGCCAGGTGTTCCTGAATCCTGCCCTGGGGGCCTACAGCTGAGCTCATGGATGCTCAGGGATGGCATGAGCTACCCAAGTGCTCCTTTAGCTTGAGTTGTCAGGAGGATTCCAAGAGAAGAAGCTGTGTGTCCATCACCCACACGGCACCAGAGCAGAGCACTCTGAGCAGCATCCTGACAGCCACAGGCACCTGGAAGGGCAGATCATGTTGGAAGCAGCTCTGGGAAAATACCAGGGACTGCTGAGGATGGTGGCAGCCCAGATCTCCCCCATAACCTTCTCCTGCTCCACATCATCCTTCTCACCTCTGACTGTCTGCTCACCAGCTGTTGGCAGGCAGGGAGAAGGGAGCAGGGAGCAGGAGTGTTTCCAGGCTCGTGCCAGGTGTGGAGCAGATGTTCTGGGACCTGTCTGGTCTAGTTTGCATGTGGCTGTGGCAGGGCTTTGGCTGCTTGGCTGGTCTCAGGCCTCCCTTCCTGGGCTCTGACTAAACCTGTACAACATTTCCTTACACCGAGCAGTCACTGAGGCCAGAGCTCCTCTCCTCCCTTCCATCCTCCCCTTGGCTCAGAGGAGCCAGGAGCAGCTGCCTGAATGTGGGGTGGTCTATCACCTCTCCCATCACCTGCCCTCAGTTCTGCTTGGTGGCAGGCTGGGGGCACACACGGCTGCAGCACTCATGCATACCTGGAGGAGAAGCCAGGAACAGGATGGAAGCACAGGAAGCCTCTCTGCATTTCCCAGCCTCCAGCAGTGCGAGTGAAGAGCTCCTGGTGCCCTTTTCCATCCCTGAATTTCTCCAACTGCATTTGTCTAAGCTCTGTAAACTCTGGGCATCCTGAATGGCCTGTGGCAGGATGCTCCATACTTGGCTCTGCATGATGTTCTCAGCCACCTCCTTTTTTTCCTGCTGCACTCACCAGCTGCTGGTTTCATGGGATGCCCCCCAGCTCTGTCAGCAGGAAGCAGCTGGTCCCTCATTCCCTGTCTCCATGCCACAGGCTGTATCACAGATCTCAAGGAGAGCAGCATCTCAGTGTCCCTCTCCCAAGCTGAAGAGCACTGCAAGTTTCAGGGCTGAAGTCACAGATACAGGGGCTGCTCCTGGTTTGTTTTTAAGCTCAGAGAGAACACAGCAGCAGCAAAAGGTGCTTCCTTGTCAAGAGATTGCTCGGGCAGCCGATAGCCCGACCACACCTTGGGTGTTACCTGCTCGTTCTGGCAGAGACCAGCAATGAGCACAGCTCTGGTACATTTGCTCTCAATTTATCCTGTTGAACCTGCTCCTGCCTCACTCCATGCAGCAGCTTCTCTGACAGAGGCACAGCTTTTCTGGCTTTTTTTAAGCTTCTGAAATTTTATCAACCTATTTTCCAAGCAGTAGCAACTCACAGCAAACCTGACAGCTCTTGAAGTTATCCCTGAGAGTCTTTCATGCTACTTTTACAATCCTGCCCTGCACCTTCTGTTGCAAAACAAACAAGGGGGGAAAATCCAGCCCAATATTTTCCTTGTGTTTTGACTCTGGCTTGAATGCCAGGTTGGAGTGAGCATGTACCTGGATGCTGGACTAGAGCCTTCCTTCACCAGTTGGGTTCCCTGCTATGGAAACTCTGCAAGGCAGCTGGAGATTCCTAAGTTACTCTCTTTGGGAATCATGGAAACATAGATAGAATCATAGAATCAGCCCTTTGACTTCAGTGGGTCAAAGTGTCATTTCCATGGCTCAGATGTACCACTCCCCTCCCACAGTTTGGCAGGGTTTCTGTTCTCCTGCACTGAAAAAGAAGTGAATCAGGAATGTGCCTGCCTGCATGACCAGGTCTCAAACCCATCAGGAGATCAGGCAGAGATGCTGGTGTGCAGGTACCTGATGGTGCAAGACTCCTTCCCCCACCAGCCTGAGGGCGTGGACTCTCCTCTCATGGGGAAGTGGATCATGCCTGTTAAAGTCCACATAACTCCAATCAGAGGATTTGTTTGGATGCAGTCTGGGGTACTCTCTCCATCTCAGAAATCCTGCTTGTGTCACATATCAGGGGATAGTGTGCAAAACCCTTTTGTGGTCTGTACCTGGACTGAGGAGCCACCCCTACTACCTAACCTTACCTCCACTCCTGCACAGGCTTCCTGGGTACATGTTATTGCTCTTCCTTTTTCAAGGACTTTTGAAAGTCCCATATCTCAGCCAAGAAGCCATGCTGAGAGCAGCAGGTACCAAAAACAGGACAAACTGCCTGGCTGTGTGAAAGTCAGAGTTACAGGTTAACCCGCGGGAATGGCCACAGACAAGGCCATTTGCTTCTGCCCCAGAGGAAGACATTAATATCTTCCCAGAGAAAAGAGGTTTTAATTAGTGCTCCCTTCTGCAAAGCGCCCAGCTCTCCTCCTCTGTCTCCTCAGCTGAACACAGCTATAATTAAGAGGCAGCAGTGTCAGGAATGAGAGTAGGCTTCAGCCTATGATTTATTAAGGGATATCGTGGGTGCAAATTACCTTTCTCTCTTCTCCTCTCCCTGGTGTTTTTATGAAATGAATTTGCTGATAAAAGGATTGTCTCAGGCTCAGGCAAATGGACACCTCTGTGTTTATCTCATCACAGACAGTGAAGTCACTGCTTTGCCTCCATAGAGTCTCCACTGAAAGCCTCAAACCTGATTTATCATGTCATAAATCGAATGGTTCAGGTTGAAAAAAAGTTCCGTTTCCCTTTATGGGAAATGGACCATGCCCTGTCCCTCCCTTCCACTAGGTCAGGTTGCTCCAAGCCCTGTCCAGCCTGGCCTTGAGCACTTCCAAGGATGGGGCAACCACAGCTTCTCTGGGCAACCTGTGCCAGGGCCTAAGCACCTTCACAGGGAAAAAATTCTTCCCAAAATTTAATGTAAAGCCACCCTCCTTCAGCTTAAGGCCATTCTACCTTGTCCTGTCACTCCATGCCCTTGTGAAAAGGACACAGAGGAGTTTGGAGTACTTGGAAGAGTTTGTATCCATAAGTCACAATTCTGGCTGGCAGCACTGGTGGGACAAGGATTGACCCAAGAGAGTCCTGATGGTGGCAGTGAGGAATGAGTGACAGACTAGGACAAGCTGCTGGCATGTCCACAGCAGGGAGGTGGGTCAGGTTTGGGATTCACCTTGTATTTGCTGGTGAGGGAATCTGGAGCCACCCTCAGCTCTAGTTCCAGCAGCCAACATTTGTAAGAGATTCTCAGCTGCCAGATGATTCCCACTTCTGTCCATCCTGAGCAACAGGGAAGTTAGGTGTAAACAGTCTGGGGGAGGGTGGTGTTGACTCAGCCTGATCCCAATCGCCATCCCACCAGCAGCACTACTTCACTTTCTGAATCAGCTGTGGTGCCTGAACTTTGGTTTATTGCCATTTGATGGGCTGCACTTTACCTTTGTAGGATATAGATCTGGACAAGTTGAGACTGATAAGACAGAGGAAGGGAAAAAAGAAAAAAGGAAGCAAGAAGGACTAAACTTAAATTCAAATCATGAAAGCTTTTGGGGGTCAGTGCCCCAACCAGAAACCAAAAATAAATAACCAAAAATAATAACCAGAAAATTCTTTCTGTCCCACTCCAAGGCAGTGCTGAAAGACCTCAGACCACAAATGTGGAGTGTTCCTGTTCCACCAGCCATGGAAAGTTCTGCCTTCACCTGGGGCAAGGCTAGGTTGGAGGCCCATGAGGGCTCATTTGTGCCACACCTGCCCATCACAGAATCACAGAATCACAGAATCACAGAAATTCTAGGTTGGAAGAGACCTTTAAGATCATCGAGTCCAACCCATGTTCTAATACCTCAACTAGATCATGGCACCAAGTGCCACATCCAGTCTTTTTTTAAACTCTTCGAGGGATGGTGACTCCACGACCTCCCTGGGTAGATGATTCCAGTATTTGACTACTCTTTCTGTAAAATACTTCCTCCTTATTTCTAGCTTGCATCTCCCTTGGCGCAGCTTGAGACTGTGTCCTCTTGTTCTGTCTGTTGTTGCCCGGAGAAAGAGACCGACCCCCAGCTCACCACAGCTACCCTTCAGGAAGTTGAAGAGGGTGATAAGGTCACCCCTGAGTCTCCTTTTCTCCAGGCTGAACAACCCCAGCTCCCTCAGTCGCTCTTCATATGGCTTGTGTTCCAAGCCCCTCACCAGCCTCGTTGCTCTCCTTTGGACACGCTCAAGCATCTCAACGTCCCTCCTAAAGTGAGGGGCCCAGAATTGGACGCAATATTCAAGGTGTGGCCTCACCAGTGCTGAGTACAGGGGAAGAATGACCTCCCTGCTCCTGCTGGCCACACTGTTCATGATACTGGCCAGGATGCCATTGGCCTTCTTGGCCACCTGGGCACACTGCTGGCTCATGTTCAGCCGATTGTCAACCAGCACCCCCAGGTCCCTTTCCTCCTGAGCACTGTCCAGCCACACTGTCCCCAGCTTATATCGTTGCACGACAGCCAAGGCTGTTGCAAAATCCCATCCTGTCACCCTGAGGGTGTTCAGCTCCTCCATTACAGCTGAAATTGCTGCTAGAAGCTATGGCACTGTCCAGGGAGTGGGAAAGAAGAGGTGAATAGGTGGGCTAATACCTCGACAGGTGAAACCCCAAGTGTGGACTGGATGGGGGAATGTACCCCTGGCACTGGAGATGAGGATTTCTCACATGTGAGATGTGTTTGCGCGTCTCAGCAGGACAAGGAGAACCTTTGTGGGAGATGCTGGTGAGAGGGGTTGATTTGGATCCTCCTCTGAATGCAGGGATGGATGTAAGAGCACAGAGCATCCCAGGAAGGGTTGAGCTCTGTGCCAGACAGGCTAGAGCAGCCCAGCCTCTGCCACCAGCCTCTTCCCTTGTGAGGGTCCCTGCATCCCACTGTGCCTGCAGGAAGAGGCACCTCCAGGCCTCACCTGGTGCTTCCAACCAAATCAGGGCCCCAGCAGCTTGTCTGGGCACTTCAGTCCCTGTCCCAGGGCAGCTGAGCAGGCAGAGCCTGTGACTCCCCACTTCTTCCCGAGGGTTGGAAGCTTTTGTTCTGTTCCTCGGCAGATCCTCAGTGGCAGTGAGCACGTTGCAGAAACACCCTTGGGAGCATCTGGATAATGGGAACAAGGGCTGGGCTCTCCTGGGGAATTGCAGTTCAGGTGAATGGGAAATATCTCCAAACCGGTCCAGCTCAGCTACACACCCTTCCCTCCCTTCTTAATTGCAATTCTTCCTAATTTATCTGGATTACCAGGAAGTAAAATGCCAGGACTTTTTTGGTTACCCCCGTGGCATCATGCATTTCAATTTTGAAGGCGGTACTGTCATCAGCCCAGGAGAAAGGAAAACTCTCTCTGCCTTGGGAAAAGACAAACCCTCACCTATGTGCAGAGGCGGCCATGTCCATGTGGGAGCAGCTCTCCCTGGATCCCTTTCCTTTCTCTCTTAACACCTAAATGACAGCATATTTTTCCCTGACCCTGACATATTAAACCCACTGCAAGCAGACAGATATGCTGTTCACTCATAGCCTCCCCACTCCATGAAAATCCTTCTGCTCTGCTGCATTCCTAACTATGGTCTTGTGGGCAGGTGGAGATCCAGAGCCAAACTGTGCTCTCAGGCCTCCTGGGCCTCCTTGGATCTCACCTCCTGCATCTCTCAGGTGTGGTACAGTGCCTGGCACCATTTCTGATGGTGCAAGGACTCCCCTGCAATGCAGTCGGATGAGCAGGGAGGGTTTCCTTCCTTTCCACCCTTCCCCTCCCTTGCAGTGGGAAACATAAACACCTCCTGGGCAGGTAGATGGGTGTTTCTGGGCACCTGCATTGCCTTGGCCAAACAGGTGGTTCAGGAGTCCATGCTGGCAGAGCCAAGTGCTGTTGGATCTGCTGGCACTCCATGGGAGCTGTGATGCCAGGCAGACACTGAGCTGCTGGTAAAGCTCTAGCAGAGTGCAGGAGGTCATCCCTGTCGCTCCAACAAGTTGTAGCAGTGGACTTTACTTGGCACTTCTGCTTGGGGGTCACTAGGCTAGGCTCAAGAATTTTCCAAGGGTGATTGTTTTATTGCCAATGACACCAAACTCGCAGGCTAAAGGCCGTGCATTCCTGTCCACCCTGGAGGGAAGGGCAGCGCTGCTGACTGCACTTGTGGAAAGGAGTCATGAGCCCTGATCAGCCCCGTTCAAGGACTAAAACACTGAGTCTTCTTCAAAACCACAAACCTGCCCTGGCCCAGCACTTCAGAGAGACCATGGCATGGAAGGGAGAAAGCCAAGAGTATGACAGAAAGTGCTCCAAAGCAGCAGTCCCAGATCCAGCCCTCTGGGAATAATGCTCCAAGAGTCCCCCACGCACTCAGGACTTATTTCATATGGATGTTTCTCAAGCCCACACAAGCCAATGCATTTGTTCTCCCTGTTTCACTCCCTTCTTTTTTGCCACAAGGATTGAAACCTCCCAAGTCCTACAGTGCATTAGTGTCTCTTCTGAATCTTTCTTTTCCAGAATCATCCTGTGACCCTATGAAAAGCATTTTGTTTTCCAACACATTCCAAGCCATCTCATCCAGGGGCAGATGCCAACAAACCTCTGGCAGGTTTGGCCCTGAGACCATGCCCCAGCAGGGTCTCCTCTCAGTACCCACAGCCTGGCTGAGTGACCAGAGCAGAGCAAGCAGGCCAGGGTTCTTCCTGTACAACCCTTCCCTGTCTCTTCACGCCCTTGGATGAATCCAGGCAGGCAGCCATGACAATTTGTCACAGCCTGACAAAATGGTGGCTGCTGTGACTTCACCAAAGACAGCATCTGCTCTGCAGTGTCCTTCACAGAATCATCATGGTTGGAAGAGACCTTTGAGATCATCTAGTCCTACTCTTGACCCATCACACCACCCATGGGAGTTGGGCAGATGGAGACCCAGGAGCAACAACCTGCAGGGCTATTTCAGGCTCAAGGCTGGGCTTTGTCACTCTGACTGATAGTGAGTGGTTTGCAGTCAGCAAAGGTGGGCACTGAAGGCACATTCTGTCTGCCCCTGCAATACCTATCCTGCGGCTCAGAAGACATTTCCTCCTGGTGCTTAGCAGGATCCCTGCTGCCCTCCTCTCTCGTGGTGTGTGTGCCCACCCTGACATGGGGGGGTGAGGGCAGAGGGGCAGAAAGCCAAGGACTGAAAGCTTGCCTTGGCAAACTGCTCCATGGCCCCACAGGAGCAGCGTGCGCACGTCACAGCCACTCTCCAGCGTCACTCACAGCTGCTCCCTTCCCGGGACTTCACCAACAGCCAGTTCAACAATGCTGGTGCCAAACTTTTCCTCAGGTGCCCAAAAACATCCCCTGTTCCTCTAAGCTCTATGATTACATGACAAAGCCACCCTGCCCTGATGAGTACAGCAGAGTGGGTCCTGCTCTAGACCACCTGGAGAGCTGAAACACAGTTGGAAGAACACAGGCTCTTTCCCAAGGCTTCAGCTGTGGAAACCAGCAGCAGGAACAATGCAGGCCTGACCACAGTGGATCTGAGCTGCAGTGTTGTCCCAAACACCAGCTCAAGCCTTGGTTTTAAACATGGCCAACCAACGACCTTGCCTCTCACAGACACCTTCCCACAGTGGATCACAATCCCTCTTCCCAGCCCTCTTTTAAAGGGCTCCTTGGTTCAGCATTGCTGCCTGCCCTTTCTGTCTGTGAAGGACTAATTTTCCTTCTTAATCAACCGAAAACTCACAGAGCAAAACGGAGCCAGGAATGCGCTGTTGCCTGTGGCATCCGTGAGCAAAACCGTGCGTGGGTCCTTGCTGTATCAGCTGGGGGCTGAGCCTCTGTCACTTCTTTACTCAGAAAAAGTCCTTTTTTGGGGTACATGCCAGCCAAGTTCTGGCACTCCTGGATGAGCAACTACCAATGGATCTGATCCCTGCTTTTGGAGCAGCCCAGCAACACAAGCGTTAACTCCCTGTTGTCCTAATTACAGCAGGGCAATCACCAGATTTTACTACTGTGCTGTGTCACAGTTATTTCCAGTATTTGAAAATAATGTCAGTCACATCATTTGTCCCTGAGCCTTGTCCTCAGTGGAGTTTGCACCAGCATTTTCCAGGAAAATAAGAGAAAGGGGATGGGAATGCTGCGACTCGTTAACGTAGATGAAATCTCATCAGGAGGCAGAGCTGTCACGTGAAGGAACACGGCAGCTCTGAGCTTCCCTCAGTGCTGAAATCGGGTGGCAAATCCTACCAGGATGAGGGGCAAGGAGAGCTGGCCCACCAAAACCAGCAGCTCTTTGAGGGGCCCGGCGGGGAACGGCCTGAAATTCTACACATTTCCCCAAAAGAGGAAGCCCCGAGGTTTGCAAACAAACAGCTGCTCAAAACTACGTCTCCAGACTTCATTAGGAACAGAAAAAATGCCTCGCTCTGTGCCAAATGGACATTTTGCTGCCAAGAAAGTGCCACCTACTGGATCTCATCCGGTGGGGAATCACCAGGATGGGGGGAAAAAACTCAGAAAACACAATGCTGGGAAAAGTACGTTTTTTCATATTTTTTAATTAAAACAACAGAAAACTACACTGATAGTTCTCCCAGCCACAACCCCTCTCCAGCCATTCTCCCTCCACAGCAGAATCGGACAGACTTTTGAAGTGGATAAAAGCTGGGGAGGGGGATGAAGTTTTAGGATTTGCAAAGAGGGACTCACCGGTGCTGAGAAGCCGCTCTCGTTTCCCGCAGTTCGCTCAGCTCCCGTGAGTTCTCTCCCAGTTTCCCGTGCCTTCCTAGTTAAATCCTGCTGCCATTCTCCAGCAGTCAAGCTCCGTGTCCTGCCTGCACAGGCTGTGAGCCCGATGCCCCGAAGGCTGAAGGAGAGTGGGAGGCAGAGCCCACCCGGCACCCTGGCCTGGGGGTCCCCGTACCGTGGCTCCCCGCTGCCCTTTCCTCCCGGTGCCGCTCGCCGCGGGTGTCTGAGAGCAGGTGACAGAGGTTCCTTGGCAGAGGAGAGAGGAGGGGAGGGATGTGGAGGCAGCGAGAGGTGGAGCTGGGACCCGGAGCAACAGGTTACTGTATAACCAGGAGCCGGTGGCCCCGGCAGCGCCGGAGGCTGCTGCAGCCTTCGCCCACTCCCCAGGCAAGGCGACCAAGAGCCCAGGAGGGACGTGTTAAACTTGGGGTTTCTTGCTCCCGAGAACATTTTGTACCCAATGGGAAGGGTGAAGGTGGCGAGGGGAGGTGAAGGAGTGCTTGGAGCTCAGTTTTCCATCGCCGGTGAGGGAGGGGACGTGCTGCCCGACCGCCTCATGGGGGGAACAAGGCACCTTTTGTGCAGCCCAGGGCTCTCCTCAGCGCTGGCTCGCGGCTTGTTTTCCTCCAGCATCGCCCCTGCCTGCTCTCTGTCCCGACGTCTGCGGCAAGGGAAGGTGCTGGGAGACGGAGGGAAAAGGCAAAGCGTCCTTTCTCTCACATTCCCCAAAGCAATCAGGGGTGCGGAGCAGAGTCCCCTTTGGGGTACCCCCTCTGTGGCACTGCGCTCCTTGGGCTTATGTGGCCATAAACCCCCTCGTTTTGCCCCAGCTCTTCCATGAAAGAGTAGATTTAGATGGGATATTGGGAACATATTCTTCCCTGTGGGGATGCTGAGGCTCTGGCACAGAGAAGCTGTGGCTGCCCCATCTCTGGAATTGTTCAAAGCCAGGTTAGACAGGGCTTGGAACAACCTGGGATAGTGGAAGGTGTGCTTGGCAGGGAAGATATCGGCTGAATCATAGCGATGTGTCCATGGCAGGGTGGGCTCATTCTGGTTAGCCATTCCTCTCCCAAAACTGAGGCTTTTGAGAGTGTTTTTGTGGAAGTTCACGTGTCTGCAGGCTTCCCCACCAAGCCCAGGCTGTGTGTTGAACCACTGCCATGCCCATGTGAAGTGAGAACCCGTGTTGCTGGCCCTGGGAGGAAACAGCTGAACTGCGACACTAGGGAAAGAAACAAGGAAAAGCTTCCCCCTCAGGACAGCAGTCTGGGAGAAGCCCAAACTCTTTAGCTTTACATTTGCTGAGTTTCCCGCTGCTGTGGGTTTCTTTGAGGGGCTTCTGCCCAGCGCAGGGCTTGGCCCGGGTCCAGGCTCCGCACGCACGGAGGAGCCGCCCTGGTGAGTTCCTGTGGGAGGAATGCGGCCGGGTGAGCCGGGCGGGCAGGGGGAGAGCAGCTCCCTGCTGACAGCCGGCATTTCTGCAGCTCGGCTTTGACAGGAGAGACAGCTCGGCTTTGCTGCGGGAGAACACGAACCGATACTTGGTGTGACACTCCCACCCAGTGCCCCATCATCCTCATCAGGATCCCCGGGGACAGATTGTGAAAACACAGCCAGCCCTAGGAAAGGCAGGATTTAGGGAATGCCTGCTGTACCAGGCAGAGGAATATCAGTCCAACACAAGAGAAATGCAGTGGGAATGTCAGCCGTGCTGGAGCCTTGTGAGCCTCAGCAGCCAGAAGGTTTTGTGCAGGAGATCCCTACTCCCTGAAACACATCACTGAGGTATTTCAGCAGGACTGCTGGGCTTGGCTGACTTTCCTGGGATGCAAACAGGGAGTTGACAGGATGGTGTTTTAAGGCACTGCTTCCTATCCAGCTCTGCATTCACAATGAAGACAGGGCTACTGTGAGCTGCTGTGCCCCACAGCAAATCTCTTAACTGCTCTGCAGAGGCAGCAACTTTTCCTCTGGGCAGAGAAGAAAACCACAGCAGAGCTTATTACACCTTCCCAGCTGTCCCACCTGACAGCTGGTGCCGGTGAGGGTGGGCCAGAGGCAAATGGAGAATCATGGAATGGTTTGGCAGGAAGGAATCACCCTGTGGTATGGTGGTGGTTCCTGTCATGGCTCCCAGGTGTGGAATCAACTGAGTGCATGTCCTCAGCCTCCCTCCTTCACTGGAGCACCAGGCCACTCCAGAGGGACACCATAAAGTCATGGACCCATAACACCCTATCTTCCAGTATCTCCAATTTGGAAATCCCGGGAGGCTGACTTGCCTCTCAGGATCAGCCTTTTAAATCAGCTTGGCGGCAGACACCCCTGTGATGGCTCGAGAACAAAGACTTGTCGAGTAAACACCACCCAAACCCAGCTCCTCAAAATATGT
Organism: Molothrus aeneus; assembly: GCF_037042795.1. Taxonomy (NCBI): domain Eukaryota; kingdom Metazoa; phylum Chordata; class Aves; order Passeriformes; family Icteridae; genus Molothrus; species Molothrus aeneus. The sequence goes on along the minus strand of NC_089651.1, from coordinate 9,954,027 downwards.
GTTCCTCTAAATTTTTAATGCTGTTTGCATCCAACTTGCTTGTCCTGTTTCAGAAGGGCTGGGCCTCGTAATTAAAAGCTCCAGCGATTGTATGTCTGGCAAATGTCATCAATGGCTTCACTATGCCTGCCCTGCTTCTCCAAGCAGTGGGAACAGTTTGGAAAGGAGCTCCTGGTTAGGGAAACTCTCTGAAGCTGATTCACTTTGGGTCTTTGTACCACCTCAGCATTGAGAGATGCCACCATGAAATCAGGGACACCAACACATTGACAATTCCCATTGAAAGCCTGGAAATACTTGGGATGAAGGAGTTGTCTGAAGATTCCAGGCTTCATGCTTCATCTTAGAGTGCAGGGCTGTCAACAGCTGCAGTACCCCTCAAAAGAGTTCATGGACAATTTTATCTGGAATTGGAAAACTGAAACCAGAGCTGTCCTGCCCTTGTGAGAATGCAAGTCCAGGTTGGTGCCAGTTGAGCCCAGCAGGCACTGATAGCCAGCCAGGGCTCTGAACAGTTGCAGCCATCAGGCCCTGCCCTGAAACGAGCCAAAAAAATTAATGTTTGTTATCCTATGTGCATATTTACCCCATGCCTCACTATCACTAAGTACTGGCACTCTCTGCTGATCCTTGTTTTACACCCAGGTGATGGGAAGGGAGCAAAGGGTTCACCATGTTTTATAATTCATATTTGTGTTTATTTTGTTTGTGGTGATCACTCAAGAAGGTGAAGCACAGGAGCTGTGACTCAACATTAACCTGTGTGACCCTGTTTGCTGTTATCACCTGCATTCAGGTAAAAATTCCACTTTACAATATTCCTTTTAGAACCTGTCAGTTGTTCTGTGGGCAGACCTTCGTGTAAGGCAGGTGCAAACACGAGGAAAAGTTTGTGCTTTTTTTTGTGCCCATCCAGGAAGAGTTTTGCTTGTGTCCTTTGATCGTTAATGGGGCAGGGACAGCTCGGTATGTTGGTCACTCCTTGGAACAAGCATGTGATGGCACATTCCATCATGCCAAGCAAATCTGGGAGGACAAATAGGTGGGGGCTCCATTCAGGCAGATTAAGCACGGAAACATTTGATGGTTCCATTTCCTGGGTGCTCCTTAGCCCCTGTTCTGCTGTGATGTTTCTGTGGGAGCAGCAAAGGGCTGGCTGTGCCCTGGCTTAGCAGGACCTGTCCAAGGGGATTTGTGCCAGTGGGTACTCTGTGACTGCCAGGGGGTGTAATGTGGACAGAACTTGCTGTTACCTGGCCTGTGAGTAGAAAGGTTAGGGTTGGATGGGACTTTAAACCTCATCTCCTTCTATCCCCCCTGCCAAGGGCAGGGACACCTTCCACTAGACCACATTGCTGCAAGTCCCATTCAACCTGGCCTTGGACACTGCCAGGGATCCAGGGGCAGCCACAGCCACAGCTTCTCTGGGCAACCTGTGCCAGGGCCTCAGCACCCTCTGAGTCACAAATTTCTTGCTGGTATCTCATCGAAACCAATCCTGTTTTGGCTTGACACCACTCTCCCTTGTCCTGTCACTACATGCTCTTGTGAAAGCTCCCTCTCTTTCTTGTAAGCCCCCTCTAGGTACTAGAATCCTTAAGGTTGGAAAAGCACTCTGTGATGGTCAAGTCCAAGCATGGAATGACTGAGGGATGAAACTGGGCTCTTCCACAGAACTTCTGTGTCTTTCATGCCTTTCTACCCCCACCAGAAAGCAAAGAGCAGCGTGGCTGAGGTGCCACAGGCCTGCACCCCAAAGTTTTCAGCCCCTGGTGATTGCAAATTAACTCAGACCTTCCCAGGGCATGAGAAGGGGCTACACACAGCAGCAGGATCAGGATCAGAAGAGGCTTCCACACACATCCAGGCTTGCCAAGTCTTCCTTTGGATGACTTAGCTGGAGCCCAAGATCTGAACAAGATGCTCTGCATTTCAAACACTTCTTAGACCTAAACCATTATTTATTTGAATGAATAAATAAATACAAAAATAGGAAATTCTGAATATAAAAGAGGCTTCTTCAAAAACCCAGGAACTCCCAAAGCTTTCCATTAACACATATTTTTGAGACAGGAAAAAAACTCTGCAGTTGCACCAGTCAGAAGTTAAGAGAGACTTGAATATAGTAATTTTTGCAAAATAGTAGAAATAAGCACATTTAACACCAAATAGAAATAAAACTGCCAACATTCTGTTGGACTTTTAAACAGGACAGAAGGGAGAATGAATGGTGAATGGTTTTGTTCATTTTAAGTCCATTCTGTCTAACCAAACATCCCCTCACGTAGTAAGAACTGGCTGCCAAACCTTGTGGCTTGGCTCTCCAGGTATGCACAAAACCCAGTTCCACTCTCCCCCGCTGGGATACATCAGGTTCTGCCCTACTAAAGTCAGGGAAATTACCACTGAGGTCTGGAAACACAAATGAGAGCAGCAGAGCAGCTGTGCCCTCAAACACGGACGTGTGCGTGGCAAGGCACAAGTGAGCCCTGGCCTGATTAATTTCTGTGTCACTTGGGCTGCGTGTTGCTCCCGTGCCATGAAAACTGCCACCATGCCAGCAGCACTGCCTCCTGTCCTGTGCTGGGAATGGATATTTAGTACTGACCCCTGGTGAATGCCAGAGTGTTAAGTGTTTTGTGATTCACCCCTTGCCTTTGCTCATAAATAAGCCAATGGTGGACAGCATCACACAGCTCCTGGGCGGGACATCTATGTCCCCAAAACTTCTCATTTAACCAGAGAGAAGCTTTCCAGGGTCTTTCTACACAAAGGAATTCAGCAGTGGAAATGAAGCCCCACTCTTTCAGAGAAGGAATGTGTGGCAGGTGTGTGGGAAGGGCCGGGCTCAGCTGACAAAGGCAGCGATGGCCGTGACCTTGAGGCCCGACTCGAGCCCGTAGGCGGCGAGCAGCACAGCGTTGAGGAGCACATCTGCCCACAGCACGTAGCTCTGCCACAGCAGCAGGTACACACACAGCAGCACGCTGCCCACCGTGAGCCCCAGGCTCAGCCCCAGCGGCGCCTCTGCTTCTGTCAGGTTACCCTTGAAACCTGCGAGGAAACAGAAACCAAAAGTCCAATTTGTTCTGACAACAGCTCAAGCTGTAACTCGAGAATATTCCTGCTCAAAAAAGGCCCCGGTTCTGACTTTGCTCTTACTGAGTCCTAAAAAAGCTCAGAATACACTGAAATACCAGCCTGAATCAAAGCTCTGCCAGCAATCAAACAACAAGCCCAACACCAATGGACAATCCATTTCAAAACAGGAAAACTAACCAAAGTTAATCTAAATAAGTTCATCAGTTGATAATCACAGCCAGGGCACCTCTTCTTACCACAGAGAATCAGTTCTGAAGCTGCATCCTTCTGAGCACTCAGCTTCAACCATCAAACTCTTCCTGAGCCCTCCAGCCCTGCACTCAACATGGTGACCTCGGTGCACCCCTGGAGTCCAATCCTCATTTTCAAGTCTTATTCCCTTCTAATCTATACCTGTTTCAGATGACTGGCATTGTGGAGAAGCTGTCCTTCTCTCTTCTTTGCAGCTTACTTCCAAGCTCAGCTCAGTAGATTTTGGTGTTTAACTACATTAGAGTTGAAACCCACCTCTTTATTAATGGATCAGGCTCCATAAATACCCAGAGAGATTTAAAGCAGTGGAATAAATCCAACCCTAAAGCCACTCAGATTGATTCAAGGGCCCCACCCTGCATAAATGCCTTTGGAATATTAAGCAGATTTAAATTGTGATTTGGGTTTTTTAAAAATTGGACTTGAAGAAGTTTTAGCAGGCTTTGGACAAGGTCGGGAGGCCCTTCCTGCCCTTCTGTCTTAGTGAAAGGAAGGTGTTGGTGCTGGCAGGGGCATCCTCAGGAGAGAAAGGAAAGGTGTAGGGGTCTCCAAATATCTGCTCAACTGACAGACTCCATTTCCAAATGATTCATGTTTACAGATTACATTCCAGTCGCACTGATAACATCACCTACCCAAGTACAATCGAGGCACTTCCAGAATGGCCATAAGGAAAAGCACGGCAAGATCAGGAGCCAAAAAATCATCTGGATAACTGAAAACCTGACCTGGAGAATAAACCAGAGTAAATAAAGCAGGAAGACACAGCGGGACAAAACCCAGCTGTGCATCAGCACAGCCTGCTCTGGGGACAATACCTGCAACTTACTTTTGTAAATAATCATTGCAAGAGTTGCCAAGAAGTAGAAGATGTAATAAACCCCATTTACATAAAGCAGGATGTGTAAGGGAAGCGATGACAGCTGAGAACTGTTGTTAAGGATTTCTCATAGCAATGAGGTGGGATCTGTTCCATAAAAACACCATTTCCCAGTAACCCCAAAACACACTGCACTCCCTCTTTATACTGAATGGTCCAGCTATGCCTGGCTGTTGGGAGGGCTCAGGAAGGAACTTGAGGCTGTGAGCACCATGGCCTGGGATAAAAGCCTGCTGTTTCAGGCTTGGCTTTAGTTCCCTTTTTAAGGAATTTTATTTGGACTGCAGTGGGGCATCCGTTAGCCTGAGAAAGCAGGGGGGATGCATGTGTACATTACCCCAGACTACTTCTACACTTCTTAGTCAGCCTTAAGGAAGTTGACAGAGAGTTGGCAAACTCCATCAAACTTGTGTTTGGAGAAGAGGTGGCTCTGTGCAGCAGCCAGGCCTTGCTCCTACTCACAGCATGGAAATGCTTTGCTCCATACCTGTCTGAGCTCAGCTTTGAGATGCAAATTCCTAAGAAACAGCCTTAATTCACTCCCCTCTCTCCCCCAGCCTTTTTCAAATCCTACAAATATCTCCAAGCAGGGATTTCATCCCAGGCATCTTTTACAGGAACTGCCCATCCCGCTTCTAAACCCACCCACACGCCGTGGATGGATTCCAGTTCCCAGAGCAGCTCATTTTATTAACACAGAACCAGGTTTTGGGGTTTTTCCAGTTGAAGGAAGGTGGAGCAAAAAAAAAAAATTACTAGATAGGTTCTAAGCATGGAAATCTCAAGAGCCAAGGGTGTCTCCTCCTTGGAGGTTACTTGGATCTTGGCAGGAGTAAAGGTGGGGTAACTTACTGTAAGAGAGGAGGAAGTTACTACTGAGGGCTGCTTTTACTACCCCTTGTCAGCTGTGTCAGCTGTCTGTGAGCTGTGATGAAGGGGGTGTGTCCACCAGTCCATAAATGCAATTTTTAACCTCCTTTCCTAAGAAAATTGGTTAAATCATGACTGCAGGGGGGCTGAAGAGGTTTCTGCAGGAGCAGGAGCCCATCAGAAGCAAATCCCAGCTAAACCTGCACCAAACATCTTCCATTGGAAGCAACGTTGTCCCAGTTGTGCTTCCTGTGGATGACACTGACAGAAAATTCAGGAGCACAGACCCAGCAGTGTGCAGAGTTACTGGACAGAAGACAGGAATCCACTTGAGGCAGTCTTCTCCAGGAGTCTTGCAAGGAGGGAGCAGTGGTACAGAAAGGATACAATCTCTGATGTTCTTCCTTTCCATGGAGAAGAAGAAAACAAAGAGAAGAGAATATGTCTAAATCCAGAAACATTCTAACAATGGTATCTAAATTCTGGGAGGAATCTCTTTTTTCATCTCCCAGGAACATTTATTTCTTGGACTTCAGGTTCCAAAAATAACCTTTTCAAGTAGATGAAGTCTCAAATAATTTGGGGAAAATCCCTACTGGGAAAAGCCACTTTCATTGAGGAACTTTAGGCTCTTTCAAAGCCTGAAGGAAAGTGCACAGGCATTATCCAGAACTTGTTCATCCTGTCCTTTCCTAGCAGATGACACTTCATCCCCTCTAACTATGCAGGAAGGAGGTGAATATGGGATCCATTTGCTTGTAAATTGTGAGAAAGTTTGTGGAGAACACAGGGCTCCCAGGTTCCTCTAAATATCATCCCTCCAAATGTCATCTCTCCAAACCAGTTCCCTTCACAAAGTCATTCCACATCCAACCTCAGTGTGTTCTGACAGCCCACAGAAATCAAAGCAAGTATTCCCAATGATCCAACCAACACATTTCACTTTTATCCTTATTATTTTCTGCAAAAATCACATAAAATTCCCATGCAACAGGATGGCACCAACCTACTAAAGCACCTCTTGAGTTCCTCATTAATATTCTTGGCCTCTCTCAGACACATGAGGAATTGCACAGTTGGGATTTCTGTTCAATTGGGAGAGTAAAACCTGTGAAAGGCTATTTCATCTGTTTCTTCAGGGACAGCTCATCACTGTCACACCGCCATCCTCATCCCCGGATTCCTGATCTCACTGTCCTCTTCACCTAAGAGTTTTATGCATTTAGGTCCAAATTAATTCCCCCTAACTCCAGGCAGCTAATTAAGGTGTCCAGTTTGGGAACACAGTGGGAACGGACACATGATTTTAGGTGATTTATGTGTCCATGATCTGAAATGTCTCCTGGACCTGATCCTCTCCTCTCAGCTCTCTGTACAGGGACTGGGGGCTCCCAGCACTCATCCTGTCACTTGGGAGTGACAGGACAGGGAATTGCTTTGATACTGGGAAGAATTCCTTCCCTGTGAGGGTGCTGAGGGCCTGGGACAGGGTGCCCAGGGAAGCTGTGGCTGCCCCATCCCTGGCAGTGTCCAGGGCCAGGCTGGATGGGGGTTGGAGCAGCCTGGGATAGTGGAAGTTGTCCCTGCCCATGGCAGGGGATGGATGAGCTTCAAGGTCTCTTCCAACCCACACCATTCCAGGATTCCATGATTCCATGTTCACTCAATATCCAGAACTACAGCTACACCACTGGTGCTGAATTGTATGATAGTCAAAGCCATGGAATTCCCACAGGGAACTCCGAGTGAATTCCCTCAGGGCAGTTCCCCATCTTTATATGTGAACTCTTCTTTCCTTACTCCTTTCCCAGGAGAGGGCAGTGAGCCTCCTGCAGCTGTTCCAGGCCGGGATGGCAGCCACAGTTCCTGAGGATGTGCTGCCTCCCTCAGAGCGAGCGGGACATTTCACAGGGATAAACCCTGAAACCCCAGAGCACGCCAGAGCCAAGAGGGATTATTAAACTGCCTGAATATATCATTTCAGTGCTTTACCCAACAAAATCTTGGTTATCTATCCAGCCTGGTGCTGATTTTAGAGTGAGTGACACTGAGAATGGGGATTTGAGGTGGAACATGGCCCATTTTCTAACAGAAAGGTTTAATTTTTAACATAAAACTTTATTAAAGGCAGCAGATGTGGTTAGCATCGCCCAGAGCACCTCATTGCACAGTCTTGGGATTAGGACTTTTTTATTATTAATTCAGCACAAATTCTCTCAGCCGTCTTTATCATCTCCAGCCAAAAATTTACATTTTTGGGAGTAAACTCTGACCTCGGTGAAAGACTTGAAAATTAATGATTTTGACCACACTAAGGATGAAATTTCCCCCCTCTGAATCCCAGCAGTTCCTAAACTGAAGCAAAGATCTGGATTTTCACGAGGCGTCTCTCGGCCTCAGGAAAGCGTCTTTCCCGAGGTCAAGATGCTCCCCAGCCCGCACATGCGCCAAGCCCCGGCTCGCGGCGCCACCGGGATCTCCCTAGCGTGTCGGGATTGTCGCGATATGCCAACAGGACAGGACTCGACCTCGGCCCCGCCTCGCTCTAGTCGTGTCCCCCCGCGAGAGATCACCTCTAGCTCGGTGGGAGACGGCCCCCCCGGTGCCCCGGAAAGGGCTGTCGTGTCGCTGTCGTGTTGCTATCGCGACACCGCTCACCTCGGCTCGGCACCGCCATCTTGACGCCCCCGACCCGCCCGCCGGTCCTCCGCCGTCCCGGCAGCCCCCGCGCGGCCACTCGCCCCGCCCACCCGCCTTCGGGCGCGATCGGAGCGTTCGGCCCGGTTCGGTCTCTTTCGGGCGCTGCTCGTTCGGGCGTCTCCGTTCGGGCCGGCGAGCGGAGCTCGGGCACGATCGGAGAGGACTCGGCACACATCGGCGCTCCTCGCTACCGCCTTCGGCTGAGATCGGACACTGCTCGAGCGCGCTCGGAACTCTTCGCCTCGCCGGGCCGCACCGCTCGGGGACTCGGCCGCGTTCGGGCGGGCTCGGGTCTCACCCGATCCGTCAGGTACCGCTTCGGGCCGCGCCGCGCGGACTCGGCCGCGCCCCATTGGCCAGCTGGCAGGGAGCGCGCACGCCGGCCGCCTTCGCACGGGGCCCGAGCGGCTCGGGCCGCTTCGGGCCTCATCGGAACTCGGTCGAAAGGCCCCGAACACGCTCGTCAGCGGTCGGGCAGGCTCGGCTGCGCTCGGCTCGCCGGTCCCCCCTGCCCGCAGTACCCCCCTCAGGCGCGCCCGGGGGGGGAGGCGGAGCGGGCTCGGCCACCCCCGGTCCCGCGCATGGAGCAGCGCGACGGCGACTCGGCCGCCGGACAGCTCGATTTGCCCGCGGGACCGGGGCAGCAGCGGGAGCCACCGCAGGCAGCGGAGGGGGAGGCGGAGCCCGAGGAGCAGGAGGAGGCGGTAACGGTGATGGCGGCAGACGCCGAGCACATCGAGATGGGAGCACCGCCAATGCCAAGCGCCGACGAGGCCGCCGCCGCCGCTGCCTTCGCAGGTCAGGGCGGGCAGCGCTCCCTCAGCCCGCCCGGGGCTCCCCCAACCCGGGCTCCGGCCCCCACACAGCCCCCGGGGCTCGGGCTGGGACAGCGAGCTCCCTCAGGGAGCGCTCCCACCCCCTCGCCGAATCCCACACTCCGCCCCTTCACACACAGTAAAGAGCGGGAGGCGCCCGGTGCGCCTGGGCCACGGCCCCGTGTCCCCACAGCCCAGCGCCCCCAGTCGCAGAGCAGCGTCGTGCAGCCGAGCTGCGGTACCACAGAGGCCAGAGCCCTTCGCCCGCCCCAGCGGCTGTTGTTCTTTCACCCTCACCCACGTGGGAACCCAGAGATTTGAGCCAGGCCAAGCGCTGAACACCACAGAAACGCTGGGCTGTGCAGCTGTCAGCTCTTAACTGGGCGACCTGCACAGGTCATGGCACCATGGGAATTAATACATGACAGAGGCAGAATCTGTTCAATTTCTCCTGATGTCTGCCTGTCACCCCTATTTAAATAAAAGCACCACAGCTCGGAGTATCCCTAGTACAGATGCTATACTTATTTTTCCCTTAGTTCATCACACACTGATAGTGACTGCCCTGGTTTCATGAAGGTTAAAGCCTGTTGAACCCAAAGATTAATAGAAATAAGAATGATTGTGTTTATAACAACTTACAGGTACAATGAAAAATAAAATTAATTTAGAAAGGAAAGAAGAAGGAATTTTTCAGATGTTCATCAGGCTCTCTGCATGAAGCAGAAAATTAAATTAACCCTGTTTTACATTCCAGAAGTCACCACAGTGACAGTAGCCAACGTGGGGGCCTCTGCAGACAATGTTTTCACCACATCTGTGGCCAATGCAGCTTCAATTTCAGGACACGTGTTGGTAAGTCTGTCCTTTCATTTGAGGGCCTTGACAAAGTTTCTCAGTGTAAATGAAGAGCTGTACTAAGGCTTGTTTTCATTGTAATATCCAGGCATTAAACTACAAAGCCATTAGCTGGGGGACATACAGGGGTTTTATTCCTAACTTTTTTACCTTTCCACCCCCACATATTTGTCTGGTAACAAGCTGGTAACCTGGAACATGAAATCTTTGTATTTGCATCAGAGACTCAAAAATTAACCTAATAACTGCCATACTGATTGGAGTTTTGGGGTGCCTGTGAAATCTATTCATGTTGAAGTGTTTTAATCAATTTAAACTCTTTATTTCTTCTGCAGTCTGGGAGAACAGCCCTCCAAATTGGGGACAGCTTGAACCCTGAGAAAGCCACTCTGATAGTGGTGCACACAGATGGCAGCATCGTCGAAACCACCGGGATCAAGGGGCCTTCAGCACCTCTCACACCAGGTATTAGACAGTCTGCTTCTGGTGGGTTACTCTCCCAGAGGGATGGCTTCTACTCCACTCATCTTTCTAGAATCTAAAAATAGGTGCATAATTTTATAAGGGTGCTTTGCTCTCTTTTAAAAACTATAAAGTTGTTCAGATTGGAAAAGACTTTTAAGATATCAAGTCCTCACACAGTATTTTGTGTATTTCTTGGGAATGAAAGAATGCTTTTTTTGTTTTTGAATTTTTTTCCTGTAAGAAATGTGTTTAATTTCTTCATTCTTTGCCCTAACCCTGGCAAAGGAGCTGCTTGAAAAATCTTGCCCTGTTACCGGGCTTTCTACACCCATCCCACCCCCAAGGGCAAACAGATAATTTTAACATGGTTAATAAAAATCTGAGTCTCCCAGTTCAGCACGTGTTCTTTCCAAGGCTCCTGGCACACATTTTCATGTCCATTCAGGCTGATACTTTAGTGTCTCTGTCGCTGAGGTTTTGTTCAGGGCTGCCTGTCACTTTCCTTGCTGCCCACGAGATGGCACAGCAAACCTTCAGTGCTCCAAAGCTTCCCACTGGATGGGCTCTGGGAAGGGGAATCTCCAGCCAGCTCCTTACACCATAGCTCACACGTGGTGTAAGGATCAGGTCACAGTCTCAGTGTTTATTCGCTGTTAGAGCCTGTTTCCTCAGGTCCTCTTTGCTTAATTATCAGCCTTTCTCAGTTCGTTCAGGCTGAGCTTTTTGTGCTGCTTCATTGTGGGGGCGTTCCAGCTGCTCCAGTCAACCCCTTGGCATATCATCCAGCCGGGCATGGGATGGAACACCACTCTGCCTTTTGGTTCTTGACACCTTTCTTTGCTCTTTCCTCCAAGGACCACAGTCTCCTCCTACCCCTCTGACAGCCGTCCAGGGGAAAAGTGGAACCAAGTACAACTGGGACCCGTCTGTGTACGAGAACGAGCTCCCGGTGCGGTGCCGGAATATCAGCGGAATTCTGTACAAGAACAGGCTGGGCTCAGGTAACTGCCACCGGGCTGAGGGGTGGCACAGCTCCTTTTCTTCCTTCTCTACTCTTCTTTTAATCAGGTTTTTCTTAAGGGCTGATCGTGACAGGAAAAAAAACCAAGAGAGTTTCCAAGACAGCCCAGAGTCTTTTGATTTTACTGTTCCCTTTTGTTTTGCTTTTTCTTCAGAGGGTTTTTAACTTTTTCTTAAACCTGCAAATATCCAGGCTGCCATGCAGTGAGTCTCCTCAGTAATAGGCTGACTCCTTTAATGATTTTTTTGTCTCATAAGTAGACTTGTGTTTTTGCAAAACTCTGAAGAATCCCTGCTGGAATGCAAATAGTTTTTTCTCTTCACGGGGCTTCTGAGCTCTTCTCTTGTCTTTTATCCCTGTGGGGAAGCTGGGGAAGCTGCAGCAGAAATTGCCAGCCAGCCTGGCTGCCCAGTGCAGTGCTTGCTTTGTGGACAGAAAGTTTTCTTCTAAACCCACCACAAACTCAAAAAAGATCAGAAATTTAAGTGCACATTGAGGAAAGACTTAAATTTGTGGTGTTTGTCCAATACAGCCTTTTCTTTTTTGTGGAGGAGTAATTTTTACAGCCTTTTGAGACATAGAGTTAGAGCTCTTAACATGCCCATCATTGTCCCAGCCATGATAATAAATGGACGTAGTTACCCAAGAGCAGTGGTCATGTTTAGCGGTTCTTACAGATTAATTGCTCTTTTGTCCAGCAATTTTCATATTTTCTTCTTTAGAGAAGTGGCAGAATTATCCTTAACCTGGACTAACAGTGTATTTTGTTGCTTTACTTCAGGAGGCCGGGGCAGGTGCATTAAGCAAGGGGACAACTGGTACAGCCCCACGGAGTTCGAAGCCATGGCGGGGCGAGCCAGCAGCAAGGACTGGAAGAGGAGCATCCGCTACGCCGGGCGGCCCCTGCAGTGCCTTATCCACGTAAGGTTAAGTTTGCTCCCTCCTTTCTGCAGGAAGGGGCAGCTGGAGCCAGGTGCTGATGGCACCAGGAGCAGTGCTTGGTTTGGTTGAGGGGCGGTGAAGTAGGGGAATTGGTTTTGATATGTCTCAAATAGCACACTGGGAATCTCGTTTATACTGGGAAGAGTTTCTGCAGGGTGAAGCCCAGCCTTGAGCTATGCCACAGGAGTTGAGCTCTCACCTGTGATACTGTAATTCAGTAGCCTGATCTCCTTCAATGTCTGCCTGCCACGCCTTCTTCATTTTCACCATTCATTATTTGAGTCTCCTGGAGAGCTTGGCATTGCCACTAGGCTGGCAGTTGATTTCTGTTTGAGCAGAAATCAAGTCTCAAATTCATATATCCTGGCCTTTGGGTGTGGAAAAGGTTTGGTTTTCCTTTTCTCTCCTCTGACCCTCTCACCCCATTGCACTGGTGTGGGGAACTGGCCTCTCTGTTACTGTACAGCATCCAGGAGGGAATGGGTACCACTCTGGGAGCCATCCACATTTTTTAGCAGGATCAAGGTGTGCTCTGGGTGATTTTTGTGACTCTCATGCTGAACTGGTGATCTCTGATTCCAGGATGGGATTTTAAATCCCCATGCTGCCTCGTGTACTTGTGCGGCTTGCTGTGACGACATGACCCTGGTGAGTGGGAGGCTTTACATCCATTACTTTAGGAACTAATTATTTCTGTTGGACAAATTAACCAGTCAAGCTGCCACAGCTCTTGGGTGAGCAGGTCATGAGTGTCCTGGGAATTGAGTGCCCTGACACATGAGTGTTCAGGGACAAGTGCTTTGTCCCTGCCGTGTGGAGAAAGGAGATGAGGAACTGCTGGCATTATTGCAGACCCTCAGTAAAAGCAGATCCTACTTAGTTACTTAGTGCTTTTCTTCTTTTTTTTTTTTTTTTCATTTTCTAATTAATATATCTATGCAAAATGCCTTTTGGTAATGTCAGTGCTATTCATGATTTTTGACTCAAATTTCACAATGTTTTGAGTTGGAAAAATATTTTTGTGAAGAAGTAACATTATAATCTTATGATAGGTCAGTATTTTCATTTTAAAACTACTTGGGTTTTTTGTTAGTTGATTAGGGGTTTGATTTTTTTGCTAGTTTGTTTCAAAAATGAGATTTAAATCCTGAAGCAGAAGCAGAAGACTTTAGCTTGACCTGGTGCTTTGCCTTTCTTTTCTGCTATGAACTGACTGATGTGCTTGTTTTCTAGCCTGGAACTCCTCCCTCTTTTTCTCTTTTCTTCCACCACCTTGGCCAGCAGCTGATTATCTGCCCAGTTCTACTCCTTAAATAATAGTGGGAAGATGTTGAATTTGTGACTCTTCAGCTGGAGGGAGCTGCGTTTAACTTTTCTTTTTTATTCAAAGTTCTTTTTGTTTGGAAAACTTTTAAGTGCTTTGGTCTATTGTTGCAAACCAGACATCATCCATGGGGATCTGTGCTGCTGTTCCTGGAAAGATGAGAGTAAAACCAAAGTCTCCAAAGAGGTGCCTTAGCTAATGCCTTTTCCTTTTTTCTTTTCATTGTCTTTCTGGTGTTTTTCTACCCAGAGTGGCCCTATACGACTCTTTGTGCCATATAAAAGGCGGAAAAAAGAAAATGAAATACCGGCAACTCCAGTGAAGAAGAATTGTTCCAAAAACATCACTCTGCTTCCAGCCACTGCTGCAACTACGTGTAGGTTCTTTTCTCCTGGTAAAAATTGCTTCCTTCCTTTGGAGAGTTGCCCTGCCAGGTGTTTTATGTCTGTTAGTGGCCCCTTGGAACTGTCCAGCTGAGAAAAATCTCCTTTTTTTGGTCACATTCTTTTTGTTGGATGATTTTATTGTCTCAGTGTCACTTCCTATTTTATAGGAAGTAGCACAGTGTTGCCACATCTGAACACAAGTTGAATAGGAAAAAGTGCAGCTCTAGACCTCCAGGAGACTCAGGTTTAAGCATTGTGGCATCCTTGTGCCATGAACAGTAGGTTTCATATTTTGTGCTGAGAGAGGTTTGGGCTATGTCCTGTGCCTGGAATTGTTCAAGGCCAGGTTGGATGGGACTTGGAGTAGAAGGTGCCCCTGCCCATGGTAGGGTGGTGGAAGGAGATGACCTTAAGGTCCCTTCCAAGCCCAAGCATTTCAGGATTCTGTGGTTATAGTTTATGATTATATTGCCCCCTGTACCTGCTCTCAGTGGGGTGACAATTATGGGATCCTGGCCTGGATCCTTAGTGAATTTCAGGTTGATTTTTCACAAATAACAACTGAGAAATTTCCTGTTGGAATTAGTTTTGGGAGAGGCTGGCCCTTCTCTGCTCTGCCAGAAATCCCTATTCCATCCTCTGAGCTTCTTTGTGTCCCTTAGAAGCTGGAGTAAGATTTGTGCTATTCCTTGCAAAATAGCCTGGAAGCAGCTGGAATGAAATCCCCAGCCTGAAAGTCGTTAATGAAGGAGGCAGAAGGTGATGCTTTGATCTGCACATCCCTCTCCAACATTCAGCTTTGTCAGTTACTGGTTTGATTGGCAAATTATCTGTGTGAGAACAGGAATTAATTTGCAAGCTGATCCAGCTCACACATCCCCAGTCACATCCATATGTCCTCCTGCTCTCGGCACGCTGGCATCATCTGCAGGTAACAGTACAAAGTGAGTCAAGGAGGAAGCAACAGAAATCTAAAAAAAACCTAAAAAAGTAAGATTAGATCATCAGCAACAGTAGGAGGAGAAACACACAAGGATTCTGCAGAGGTTTTTTTTATGGCTTCGGTCTTTTTAGTCCCCAGATAGGTTGAATCTGTATTGGTTTGTTATGTGAGGTGCTGTGAGGCTGCTCGTTCTCTCATGCTGGCACTGGAAGAGAGAACCTCTTGTTTTGGTGGCCAAATACTTCAGCCAGGAATTTGTAGCTACGGTATTTTAAAATTTAATTATTGTGTACCACAGAATCAGACCATCACCAATTAACAGTACCAGTTAAATAATCCTCTTTAAAATGGGTTTTAAACATTCAGAAGCCACTCAGGTATAATTATACAGAAGGATTTTGTGCCTTGTTCCTTTCATTGGCTGAGCACATTCTATCACTTTGTGTAGATAAACAGCTAAAATTGCCCAGCTGTCATGGAATTAGCTGTAATCCACAAGTTGTTGTGTTGATTTAAGTAACAACAAACACTCTTGCTAAAATTGTCATAAAGCAGCCAGAAATTGATGGGGTGTGTGGCCTCACTGAATCTTTATGGGAAGTGTTAAGTTATGGTTCATAAAATAACTGAAAATGTGGTGATTTGGGAGATACTAGGTTGTAAATTAACGTTTTGGCCTCGTGCCCCCAGAGCCTTGGAAGGACAGCAGAGCCTTCACAAACCCCTTGGGGTTTTTATTCCCCTTTCCAACTGCACTGGTCACAGGTGTGATCCAAACTGGGTTGTCCCAGGCTGGTGATCTGTGAGTATCCTGAGCTTGGATGGTGCAGCACAGGGATAACAACAAACAGCTGGACAGGCATGTCCTCTGCACTGAGTGTTAATTATGAAAGTGCTTTAATGTTTCCAGTCACCGTGACTCCCTCTGGACAGATCACAACCTCCGGGGCGCTGACCTTCGACCGCGCCTCCACCGTGGAGGCCACAGCCATCATCTCAGAGAGCCCAGCACAGGGGGATGTTTTCACTGGAGCCACTGGTAAGAGCTCAGCTGTCTCCTAGACAGCCGTGGGGAGGAGGAATAGAGGTTTGGATGCCCACTGCTGTAGGAAGGAACATTTTGAATGCAACACAAAGGATTTATTTCTCAAAGGAGACACTGCCTAAGGCACTGTCTTTCCTGTGAGATCATTTCAGCAGTTTGAAATCTTAGCGGTTGCACCAAAGGAGAAGCTTTGCCCAGGTGTGGCAGCTGCTAATGTTCACCTCTGCTGAGTTCCTAGGATTTATGTTCATCTCTGTAATTTTTATTTTTTTTTACTCCTCATTTAACCTAAAATACTACCAAAAAAACCCAAACTAGGTGAGGGTTGAAATGGAGTGAAAAATGCCAGGATAAGTCAAACAAAATATAAATGCATTATATACATTTTAGTTCTCTCAGTTTGAGTCATGCTTTGGGTTGTGAGCTCTCCTGAGGGAATGATCTTGCTCCAAGAATGAGAGTTTGGAGCCCTGTGATGATCGTGGATATTTCAATATGTGGGATGGAACTAAGGAACCTGTGGCTCTAAAGGTGAAAGTAGAACATGGTCGAGCCAGGACCAGGATTCCTTGCTTGCTGACTGTGTGAGACCCTGCTGCTGTTTCACATTTTCAACCCTTGGGAATTACCACAGAGTGTAGGAACTTGTCTAAAACATAAAAACATAGGGGTGAATGCAGTGTAAGGAACACGTGCCAGGTGTGTTAGTGATTCCAAGGCCCTTGTTCTCCTGCAGTTCAGGACACCAACGTCCAGCAGCCTTGCCGGGTGTCTCATCCAGAGCCTCACTATCCCAGTTACCAGGACAACTGCCAGATCTCACCTTTCCCTGAGGCTGCACTGCCAACGTCTCATCCCAAAATCGGTACGTTTGCTCTCCCTGTGCTTCAATTTCCTCCCATCTTTCTCAACAAAGGTAAAGATTGGGACAGAAAATTAAACTTTGCTCTATTTTGCTTGTGAGTTTTACAGATACTAAGATTTGGACAAACAGGTGTCCCCTTCATGGGAGATTTTTCACTCTTTATTGAGAGTGATTTGATTTATTGATTGTGCCAGAGGTGGCTGCTGTGATTCTGCATCATGAGTTGTCTTGCATTCCCTGCCGTTCCTAAAGTTTTTACTTCCAGACTTTTGTCTCTTTGGGCACTGTGGCTGAACGTTTATTTAGTGTTCGATCTGAGGAGAGCAAACCCAATTCAAATCATGCCACAGAAGCTTTTCTAGACATCCCTTTACTCCAGTGATGCGTGATGGGGGTACTTTTGACCAGGTTTAGTGTCAGTTTTCAATCCCCTCTGTATGACCCTTATTTATTTCTTTAGAGTGGCACAGGATGTTCCTGGTCTCCAGAGTCAGATCTTCTTGTGTTTAAGACTTAGTCAGATCTTGATGTTACTAATTAAACATTGATTGTTTTTTCACCAGTGAATACTTTCTCTTGCCTGATGTACTTGTGCCAAAATGAGGAATTGGAAGTAATTCCTGTTTGATACGTTATCAAATGCCAGGCAGGGATAAATACTGTGCTGGAAATGGAGAGTGGGAAAGGCTCTTGTGCAAACAGAGATTGATAAAAAAGACTGGTTTATCTCGTACTCATATCTATGTGCAAATAGTTCCATGCCACTCATGTGCAAGTTCATTAAAATCACTGTTTTAATTAAGGGTGTTTTGAGGTCAGAAGTCTGCACAACCCTGAGGCTGGTGGTACCTTCTTTGTACCAGTAAAGAATTCAGTGAGGAATGTCGAGGTCAGTGTTGGTAGATGTGAATGTCTTGGACTGAATTTTATGGCAGATGGTGAGTATTTATTGCTAGAATTACATTTTGGCAAAGGAAAGCCAGATAACATTTCTTCCTGGAATGTTACCTAAGCTGAGCTTATACTGTGTGTGATGGAGTTCCTGGGTCTGGATTTAATTTTATTAAATTAAATACCCTGATCTCCCAGTGTACACACAAACCTAATGTGAAAGTAACTGGTTCAGTGACACACTAACTGCTGGGTTATTAAAGAACTTCCCAGCCCATGGTTTTGGGAAGTCCATGTTTGGAATACACTCACTTGGAGGTAATGGTGATTGTCTGGGGTTAAGTTCAGTGTCTGGCCAGGGTTATGTAAAGGTCAGATTTCAGGAAGCACAGAGAGTGTGATGTGGATCAGTACTTGAGTTTTGTGGTTTGCACCCTGAGAATTGACATCTGGGTAGGATCATCAGGGTGTTTCTGTAAAGTATTGGGTCACTGAGTGACTTACTCTGACCTTACCTAGCCATGGCTGGGGGAAATGTTGGCAGTGGTGGAGGAGTTCCTGGGAATGCTGCTTTCACTGCATCATGGTGCTTCTCCACAGCAGTGCTGCGAGGTGTTAAACTCTTCCTAGGGTCATCCACGTCAAGAGGAGGCATTCTTGTCCCGTGGGCTTGTTCTGCACAGATGTGCACTTGATGTTGCAGAAGGAGCAATCTGTTTAACAAACATTTTCCTGGCTGGAAATTCTGCAAACCACATTTTAAAAAATAAACCACCACAGAAAAACCACAAAAACCAACACCCTGCCACCACCACCGCTTCATGGAAATGAAACACCCTAACTGTCTGTATATTCTCTTCTGTTCCTCATGTGCAGTGTTGACGTCTCTGCCTGCCCTGGCAGTGCCCCCCCCGACGCCCACCAAAGCCATGTCGCCGTCGGTGGTGAACGGGCTGGAGGTGACGGAGCAGCGCAGCTGGCTCTACCTGGAGGAGATGGTCAATTCCCTGCTCAGCACAGCACAGCAGCTGAAGACTCTGATTGAGCAGGCCAAGCAGGCCAGCTCCTCCTTCCGTGAGGCTGCTGTCACACAGGCCAAGATCCAGGCTGATGTGGAGAGGAAAGAGGTAACTGTGCCACAGCGGCTCAGCCACGGGCACCTTTGGGGCTGAGTGGTGAGCAGAGTAGTTTCTGGCTGGAACAGTGATACTGGAAATTGTTTCTCCAAGCCTTGAAAGCAATGCTAGCGAGAGAAATCTTCGGAAGTTATTTGTATCCTGGGGAAAGGAATAAAGTTCTCTGGGATTCCAGGAGCTGTGGGCAGCAGGCTGGTTGTACAGACTGTTTGGTGTCACGATCCTGAGCTCTCCCATCAGCTGTGCATAAAGTTATGGGATGTGGGCACTAAGTCCCGATCTGAGGAATCTGGTGAGTGTTCAGCAGTGCAGTGGCTGCTGTCAGGTGAGCTGGGTTTTCAATAGGATATGTGGAACAGCTTAACACAGAGTTTATGGGGAAGTGTTCTGTCCCAAGGTAAAAGAGGGAGTTGGGGAGGATTCTTTTTGACAGATTTCTCAGATGAAAATAAAGCACAAATGCGGCAATATTATATCTGAATATAAAGAAGGCGTCCTACTGAAGGGGCATAGAAAAGAGAGCAGAGAGGAGAAAAGAGAGACAGAGAAAGAAACAGAAGACAGGGACAGCGTTACCGCAAGCACGCCGGTGCTCGGTCGGCGCCAGCTCAGCAGGCGGAGCGTGCGTGTTGCAAGGCGCGGCGAGACCCCGCGGCTTTGTCGGTGCCCGGGCGCAATCTTCTCACAGCAGCAGCAGCAGCAGCAGCAGCGCGTCCCCGGCGGCGGCAGCGAGCCGCCCTGCGCCGCTTCTGTGAGCGGCGGCGGATGCGGGCTCTTGGTGGCCGCATGCGGCAGCTGCGGGCTTGTCGGGGCGCAGGCGGTGACGCCAGGCTGGTGGCTGCGGGCTGAGCGCTGTGGCGGGGTGGCGGGGCGGGCAGCGCACAAACACCGCGGCGGCGGTCGCGGCTGAGTGCAGGCGGCTGCAGCTGCGCCTGGGAAGCGCGGTGGAGGCAGCCGGCTGCGGCGGCACCCGCTCCCGCTCCGTCGGGGAAGCAGCGGAGCACAAGGTCGTGGCGGCAATGAGCTGGTTGGCAGGAGCAGGGCAAAGCAGGTAGCGGCAGGGAAGCAGGACAACAGGGAGGAAAAGGTGAGGTGTGGGGGGGAAGAAGGACCAGGGTGACTCTCCCAGCGAGCCTCTGATGCCTCCAAGAAACCCAAAGCAAAAGGTCTCGCCGTTTTGTCACAGTTAGCCACTTTTGTGTGCTAAGGCTCCTTCCACAGCCCGATTGTATGGACATTCTTCATGGGAATCCGAGCCTTTGCCCTACCGGCAAGTGGGGCGGGTCGCTGACAGCCTGATCATGGAAGTTTTTTCGGCCCTGATTGGCTGCCTGGCAAAGCCCTTGCAGGAGCAGGGTTACCAATACATGTACAGACGTGTATACCTTACAGGAATTCTTCACCTCATGTGTAACATACGTCAAACCATAAATAAAAATCAGATTGATCCCTCTCGGGGAAGATAAGCAGTAAAGTTTAGAGGTGTTTTGCTGAGAACTGTGCAAGCAAAGCTGACTCGCGAGTCCTGGTGGTAGGACTGGCAGGCTGCCTGGCCTCTCGGAGCCCTGACTGGTTCCCATCTTCTCTCTCTTGTGGACAGGGATTATCCACAAGAACTGCTCTCTTCTCCCTCCTCTTCTTCTTTGTAACTGATGCATGGTAGGGATCTCGGATCCTTCTGACCACCAGTTCATGCATGCACCCAAGTATAGCTTCATCCTGAAGGTGCTGTCCCTCTCCCACAGATCCACAGCTGGTGTGAACCGGGGAGAGAGAGGTGGGGGGCAGTGTTGAAACTGGTGTCACCAACAGCAGCTGCTGAATTCCCAAACACCACTTTCCTGCTGGTGCCATCAGCATTGTGCTAACATCAGCTTTCTACTGAATCCATAGGCATGAGTGTGCAGCAACAGGCCTGGAAGAGAGGTGTGGGAAGACTTTGCTGGAAGCTGAGGACCCCTAGGACAGTCCTTGCAGCCTCTTTGATATTCTTTGCCATGTTGGCTCTGCTAACCTCTCCCATATGATGCATCTTTGATGTGCAGGTGTGTGATATACTGGGAGTCGAATCCTTCCCTGCCTCCCTCCTGTAGAACAGGTGCTGGTGCTGCTGCCCAGCTGGGCTGGCTGCTGCTGGAAAACTGCACAGAGTGTGGGACACTGAAATATTGGAAGCTTTGGCACAGTTGAGTGATAAACATCTGCTTTTGTTTAGCTTCACTCTGCTTTTTCTTTCCAGTCTATGTGCATCTTCCCTTCTGTTTATCCTCACAGTGGTTTCTGGAATGGTTATTCAGTCCCTTCTCCACACCCTCTGATCCAAAACCAGCTCTCTTTAATGTTCTTCTACTTCTTGTCCTGGGAATGGGAGTTAGAATCCCTCCTTTGTACGGAGTAAAGCTGACTTGACATGGGAAGGATGAGCACATGATTTCCAGAGAAAACCCCTTTCCCAGGAACTGCTGCATGCTCAGTTACACCACTTGTGTCTCACCATTCTCACTGTGTAATGGGGACCACCACACTTGTGCACTGTGGTGAAACCACAATACTCATGCTGATATTTTTTATCATCCAGACAATTCTAAGCTGTGCTGGCTGCTGGAACCATCCAGACAGTACCACAAGTACCTGTCTCTGAATTAATTCCTGCTTGTGAATTCCATATATGGACAAAACTCTGTGTTCCTGGATACAGGGAAGCAATTACACTAAAGGTCAAAAAATTGGCTCTGCTTTTGTGTTGGTCAAAGGGTCTTTCCCAATTTCCTAGTGGTTTGTGACTCAGTTTCCCACTCAGTATGTGTGTGGTCCCGTGGCTTTTTTGGGCACTTAAGGTATATGAAAAGCAGAGAGGCTTTCATGGCCTTCAGGTAGGGGATTTTTTACAAAGGAAATTGGTGCTTAATTAGCACTTAGTTTGTTCTTCCACTGATAGAACTTCCAAGGGTGAGCAAACAGGGGGAGCCTTTCCTGGTGGTGTCCCTGTGTCAGAGCTGCAGAGTGAGGCTGGGCTACAGATGAGATGATAACAGAGCTGCAGACTCAGCTCTTCCTGGAAAAGTGACTTAGTACAGAGCAGTATTGTAGAGATCTGATAGAAACAAGCTGGTTCCCAACTGGATACACAAACTCAGGTGCCTCGTTGTATGCTACAAACTCACTATAGTGTGTTTCAGTATTGTATTTATTATTTGATGAGCTTTCTAGTCATTAAATAGCACAAATGAGCTGTCCTGCTCCCATAGAGCAGCAGTTAGGTTGCCTTAGCTTTAAATAGCAGGAGCTGTGCTCTGTGCTGGGCAGTGTCAGTGGCTGTGGGACTCACACAGCTCTGAAGTGTGTCTGATGTCAGGGGTTTGCACTCTGCCTCCCTCCTTGTGCCATCTCAGCCCTGTGTTAGGGGCTGGGAACATCCTTATCCCTTTTGAAGGAACTGTTCCAAATGCTGGAGATAAAGGCTTCACCAGCAGGGAAGTTTTTTAGCACATAATTTAGTATTTTGGCAGTTCTGACACACACTCAGTTGCTTTCTTTGTACTTCTTAATTTCTGTAAATTTGTTCAAGGGTCATGGTTTGTTGAGCAAATTTCAAGCCTGAGGATCTCCTTCAAATTTTGTTTCCATCTTTCCCACAAGTCATTTTGATGTCTCTGGGTAAGTCCTTGGCCTCACTGTGCCTCAGATGAAAATAACACTTCCTTCCCAGAGAGCTCATGTGCAAGTTTGCAAAGTGTTAGGAGTCGCTGAGTAAGGTTACATTTGTGTTACTTAGAAGTCCTGGGGAATGATATCCCAAAAGAAAAGTAAACCAGGAGCCCTCCAGCCCCATGTTTATATGAACTTCCAAAATGCGTCATGATATTGCAAAAAAATGGAAATATGGAGAGATTTATAAGGTTTTTCTGAATTGCAGCATTTTGTGTGGGATTAGTTAAATACAACTGCTCTGGTTGGATTTCATGTGGCTGTTAAGAAACAGTTCTGGAGTATCATTAGTAATTAGGTTGTGGTTGAGTATCTGATCCCCTGGTTAATATCTCCATGTAGGCTTTACTGCATTTTTTGGTAGAGGAAGGACATCTGGGAATTTAGGGTGAGTGGAGTAACAAAGGCTCAGTGTCTCTTGCAATAGATATTTGACATTTGCAGATCAGGCCCAAAATGAAGAGATTAAAGGCAGGACTGACATGTTGGTGTTCTTGGGCAATGTAATTTTTCTGAGTGTGCATTAATCCAATGTTTATATCAGATAAACTTTAGGATGGGGATATTACACATACTCACTAAATTCTGTACCAGAATTGCTAGGGAATAATAAAGAGATTCAGAAAATGCATTAATTGTATTTTCTGTACAAGTTGAAGAAAATGAGTGTTGAAATCCCACAAATGTTTTAATTGGAATAGCCCTCTGTAAAGCAGAGATGCTTCTGGAGCCCTGCCTGTTTGAAAGCAAGTGGAAAATTAAATCAGCAAACAGCTGGGGCATCTGAATGCTTTTTAAGAAAGATTAAACCAATTCAGGGCTGGAGAGCATGAAATTAATCTAAAAAGGGTTGGACAGTTGAGAAATATGGCTCTGGTCAGCAGACAGTGGCTTGTGTACTCCAAACTAGCAGTGATACTCTTGGGAATTGGAGATTCTGGATTTTGTGGAGCTGTTTCTGTGAGAGATCTGAATGTGTCTGGCTTGTTCCTCTTTCTTATCACACCTTTTCCTTCTCCATGGTTTTTGCATGGCTGGAATTGCCTTGTCAAATAGGACAAAACCAAATCACACCCCTGGCAGGCCACAGCAAGAGGCTTCTCTGCCTCCACCTCCATCTGCCTGGAGTTTTTAAATTTAATTTCTGTCACGGTAATATCAAGGTTTTGAAGGTTGTGGTTTCACAGGAGAATAAATACTGTGCTCTCAGGTCATACACTTGTAAATTAAGCCTTTAATCTCCTTATGTGTTGAGTCAACTCCTGGATGAACCTGCTTGGCCTGGAGGAAGGGATTCGGCTTTTTTGAACTTTTTAACTGTTCCAAATATATTTAAGCCAGAGTTAGCACATAATTAATTTGGGATTGAGTTTGGATGCCATTAGTTTGGGACTTCTGTCCCTCACTGCTGAGTGTGTTGCAGCTGCAACAGGTACAGCAGCACCTGGTTGGGATTGAGTTGGTGTGAAGTGATTCTGGCAGGTGGTCAAAGTGGGCTGAGAACATCACCTCCAGAGGATTGATGGAGTCACAACTTGTTCTACAGCCCTCCCACTCTTCTGTTTCAAGGAGGAGTAATGATTATGGTTAGTGCTGCTCCTAAAGTCTAAGGTGTGTTAATTTTGTTTGGCTTTTCTTTTCCTCCTAATCCTTTTTGGTGGTCTGTACCTTCCTTCCAGACTCCTTTGCCTCTTTGTGAATTAGGATCACTGGACTTGACCCAAAATTTGGCCCCAGAATGTGCCACTTGGCCCTGTTACCTTGGTGTTTTCCTCATGTTTCTTGTGCTTGTTTCCCAGTTGCCACGTGTGGGGGAGTTGCAGTTAAACCCCCCAGTTTAAGGACAAGTGCGTGGCTGGATGGAGTGGGGAGCTGGGCTTGGAGGCAATGCTGTACTGAACTGGCAGTTTGTCACCTCAGGCCATTTTCTCACAGGCTCCTTGCCCTGTCTCTGCATCAGGTGACAGTGTCCCTCTCCTAGAAGTGAGCAGTGAGGGGCCACCCTGTCCTGTTGCAACTGCAGCGTGGGGCTGGGCAGACACAGCTCAGCACAGGGACCCTTCATCCCAGCACCCTTTCCAACCGCTCACGTCATGCTCTGGCTGGGAAATGACATGTCTGGTGTGTTCTCCTTGCAGCAATACCAGAGCCAGTTATTCCAACAAACAGAGGATGTGGATGGGAAGACAGAAATCATCATCAAGGTAGGCTGGGGATGTCTCATGTTGTGAAGAGCCTTTTGGTCTTTGCCTTATTCCATTTAAAGCCTCAGAGGTTTTGTCATTGCTGTGGAATCCTGTGGTCTGTGTCTGGCCTTCTGACAAAGGATCTGAGCCCTTCCCTCCCTTGGCCAGTGCTCCAAGCAGTGTCTCCCCTTTCCCAAGCATTCCAGTTTTCTGTGCTCCTTCACCTGGCCAGGTTCATCAGTCTCCCTCTCCTCTGAGTGGTGCTGCTGCAGCTCTGGTGGGTGGCTGTCACAGAGCTGTGACAGGAAGAGAATTTGCTTCCTTTCTGTTCTGTGAGCTGGTTTTCATAACTCCACAATTTCCTCTGGTACTTGGAATGGGAGTTAGTTCTGGACCCATGACTGAAGCCCTTAGAGCTGTGTTGCTCAGTTCTCTTTCAAATCTGCAGGTACAACCATGCCCTGTGTATTTTCCACATTTTCCAGTTACAAACAGCCCCAGTCAAGTGTCCCGTCAGGGCAGGCTTTGCAAGTCCCAAATCACAGCTTTAGGCCATTTTTGGTGTCCCAAATCCACAGCTGCACATCAGGAGCACAAACACAGTTCAGTGTCACCAGCTGTTCACTGCAGGTACATGGAAAGGTGTGAAAGAGGCTATTAATCAGAGCACTGATTTCTGGGGTGGTTTTGCTCAAAGAGAGAAGAAACCTAGAGGAACTGATGAGCCCACAAAACTTTCACAGCCCAGCAACACCTCTTGTCACTGCTGCTGACGTGCTAATGATTTGTCAGGCGTTTAATGAACTGGAAGTGGAATGCTCTGTGAAGTGCTTATTTAGGTGGCAGTTCAGTGATGTTTCCACCTAAATATACAGGTTAATTGATGTCATCAAAATAAGATTAAAGCGATAGACACAAAAACATCACTTAAAAAGCAGGTGTGATTTTTCACCTGTGTATCCTATCTCACCTTGCTTCTGGATTTAAATCCTGGGCTTCTGTTAGAACCTTCTTAATTTGACTCCTGTTTCCCTCTTGGTACACTCCTTATGTAGTCATGACTGGGAAGGGACCAAGGAACATATCCCATAGAAGCAGATGCCTTTTTCCTCCCTAAAACTGGGGGGAAATATCTGAAGGGTCCCATCTGTATTCTTAGTCTGTTGTCCTTCCTCAGACCTTCTCTTAGATATACACAGGACTATAAACCCAACAAAACCACCAATGAAATCTGCCTTTAAACCTTTAAATTTGGGATAACCTCAGAGCTTGTGTGTCCATAGCCTGTGCACAGCCTGACATGTCTGGGTGGGAGACACCCGACTCCTGTAGTTACCTGACTGCTGGATACTGGACCTATCTGGAGGGAGATTTCCCTGGGGGTGGTGGGGATGGGTTTTCATGACCACTCAGTGTCCACACAGTTTTGGGGGGCTTCCTGCCCAACAGAAAGAAAACCAGATGCATTTCATTTTCCAAATGAAATTTCATTTCCTGCTGAAAGAGCAAGGAGAGTGGGTCTCTGAGGGTGTATCCAGAGGCGACTGGGCCTCTTTGTTGTGGGTTGTGTGCTGAGGCTATTTTGGGAAATGGGAGCTTTCCCACTGCTCCGGCATTCCAGCCATCACAGCACTGCTGTTGCACCTTGGTGATGCCCCTGGTTTGTCTCTGTGTGACTTGTCCCTCTCCATCCCTTCCCTCAGCAATCCTGCGTCAACTGCGGACGGGAGGCCACCAATGAGTGCACAGGATGCCACAAAGTCAACTACTGCTCCACGTTCTGCCAGCGGAAGGTATCAGCCTGCTTGTGACTTGGGATTCAGTTCCCCAGAGGGGGCTGTGTGACCCTGGGGACAGCCAGGCTGCTTGGGCTGTCACCTGATGGCTGTCAGTACGGAGGGAGGAACGGACAGCAGAGCCAGGCAGTCAGAACAGAGCCTTGCATGGGTTAAGCACTCCAAACCCACCCTGCCAGTGGGATCACCAACAAGGCTGTAGTGATGGGGCAGGCCTGCAAGTCAGGACAGGGTTAAAAGGGTAGAGAAGGTCCCCAGGTTTGCACACACCTTCCAAAAGGTGACCCAAAAAATCCAAGTGACACTAGAAATGAAGCATGGACACCTCACTGGGAACTGTGGGGAGCACTTTTACAGCCCCTTCATGCTGCTTCCTTCCTTCCCTGCTGCTCCTGCCATGGCACTGAGGACATAGTTCTCCTTTCCATTACTTGTGATGCTGGAGGTGGTACAGTGGGACAGATTCTACAATTGTGAACTTGGGAGGTGGGAACAGTGTGAAGTACAGTGGAGGAAGTTGTTGTGTGTCATGTTTCACACCAGTTCCTTACAGTGACCCTTGGCCCTTGCTTGGAGAGAAGGATGCTTCAGTTTAGCCATTACAGCTCTGTTGGGTGGCCAGGTTCAGGCTGAGTCAAGCTGTCCTGAATTCCAGAAGGAATTCCTGAATTCCAGAGTTAGTTCCAGAAGGAATCTGTTCCTGTCCTAGCTGAGCTAAGATCCCAGCACAGTGCTGTCCCTCGGGAGCACTCAGTGTTGAGAGCTGCCTTTCAGGAGAGGCTTTAAGTCGAGGTTCTGACTCAGTTTTAGTAAATTTTCCATCTGACTGACACTGATATCCTGGATTGTGGTTGTATGGAGATGGCAGCATTCTGCTTAGTCCGATTCCACCTCTTACATTGATCCAGTGCATGGCTCCTTTGTCCTCCATCATTGGTCTGGTTTGTGGAGAGAGAGTGTTCTCACACAGGGATGGCCCTTCTCCAAGGGCCTGTTCTGCTCACAGCCTTTCTCTCTGCTCTCCCCTGGCAGGACTGGAAGGACCACCAGCACATCTGTGGCCAGTCAGCCACGGTGACGGTGCAAGGGGACGAGGTGCACGTCCCGGACAATGTCATGGAGAAGGTCACCGTGTGAGGGCGCTACCTCCGCAGCCGTTCATGGACACGCGGGGCCGGCTGGATCGGCGACCGGCGGGAACGGTCTGTCCTGTGCCAACAGCACTCTTCTCACTAGCAGACTCATTTTTCATTGATTTTTTTGATACTGTGACAGCACTTGTCTATTCCCAATCCCCTCCCAAAGCTTTGGATAATACAGAGACTGTGAAAACCTCATCTGGAACCCTCTCCCTTCCGTCCCAGCCCCAACTGGCTTTGGGAGGCTTTGCCTTTGCCTGACTGGATCCTCCACCATGTGGATTACAGCAGTCTCCTCATCTCTCTTGAGATGGATCTGAAGCAGGTGCTGCAAGGAGATCTGCCAATGCTTTCTCCTACTGGGGCCTCCCTACCTCTCATTAGAGAAGAAAAACAAATCTTTGGCTGGTTTATTTAATTGCCTTGACAAAGTCGGTACAAGTTCTTAGTTTGGCATGGAAAGGATTTTGGGGTTTCCCGTGTTCCCTCTGTGCTGGGCAAATCTGGAACACATTGGACTTCTCTACTTAAATATAGTTGAAAAATAACATGTTGTTAAATAAAATGTGCTGAAAGCACAAGTGTGCCCAGTGGTTCCCCTTCATTCCCCGGGCAGCACTTTGTGGTACAGGTAACTGCTCAGGTGAGTGCACCAACAGCTGCATGTGTGTCTGTACTCCCTGTCTACCTGGGAGGTATTTTCTCCACAGGGAAGCACAGCTTCATTCCACAGCATGCCTGGAATGTCACTCATAGCATCCAGCTGGCCAGAATCAGATGGGATCAAGCCCAAGGTGAGCACAGGTGGATATGGGGCTGTCCTGTCTCTGCCCTGTAAGAGCTGCTAATTAGAGATGTGCTGACCATTAGGAAATTACTGGCTTTGTTCACTTCAACAAATTAATTTTAATTAATAATCTACTATTTTAATTGTTAAATCAATCCTTTATTTGTTAATTAAGTTAAACCTTTGTTTGTGGTTGGAGATTTCAGAGGAGTTTTGACAAGTGCACAAGCCTCTGGTTGGTTGGTTGGTTGGGTTTGTTCTTAGCTCCAGGCATAGCCCCCATTAGGGGTCACAACCCCCATGAAGGGTCACAATTGTTTGCTCTGGTTGAGGGGTCACAGTCCCCGTGAGAGGTCACTTGTCCTGGCTCTTGTTTGCTCCAGTTTGGTGATGGTGGATGAGGATGGCTGTTCATTTCCTGCTCTAGGCAGGGTCACCTGAACCACAGAGTGACCCAACCTAACATCACACACGCTGTCAAACTGAAAATTCTATCCTGATTCACAGGAAACTTAAAAAGAGAGAAAAATGCCATGGAAAAGACTCAAAGGTGAACTCCAGGGAAAAGACTAGATGTTTCTGACAAATCTATTCCCTCTACTTTGCATCTTAAAGGTCTGCCAGGTTGCATTCTATGTGTTCCAAGGCAGTAGGAGCTGGTTTTCTGTCTCTCAGTGGTGTCTCTCAGAAGTGCCCTTGGTGGGTTTGCCAGCAGCACCAGCTCCTGAGGGGCATTGGTCCTCATTCTCCCGTGGAGGGAGGTGACAGGGCTCCCACAGTCGGTGGCAGGTGGTGAGTGTTACTTCCTGGCTGTTTCCTGGGAAAGTTATTCCTCTTAACACAGGGCTGAGCAGGCCAAGGGGGCAGCAGTGCAGTGCCATAGAGGATGAGGAGCTGGTAGCCACAGTGTGCAGCTCTTCCAGAAGGAACCATGCTTACAACGAAATCCAAGCAGGAACTGAGGCAGGATGGGAACAGAAATTATCTGTGATACTCCTGGGAAAGAAAGAACAGGCAACTCCTTCCATTCCCATAGCAAAATGCTCACTCCTGCTTTCCAAAGTAATACTTGAGTGTTGGGAATGGTTTCTGCTCACAGTTAAATGCTGATTGCCCATTGTCTAGAACTTGGAGACAATTAGTTAATTGAGAAGACAGTCTTGATTGAGCCCACAATAACACAGCTCATTTACAGGGTTTCTTGCCTCCTGCATTCAGATGCAGCAAAAGCAGCTCTGAAGCAGCACCTCTGAAAAGCCCATGGTGCCCTGGTACCTGGGGCAGCTGTGCTCCAACCCATCATGTGACAGCTCAGAAATGCACAATACAGTCGTGGGAATTGAGTCTGTTTGCTAGTGAGAAATTGAGCACTTGCTATTTTTAGTCAAAGGAATGCTCTAGACATCCCTTTTCCGTTCTGCTTCCAAGCAAATTCCCTCCTGGAAAGCAACAATTCTGTACAAAATCATTACCTGGAAGACTGTAATTTTCTGCAGTATTCTTTTTCTCCCCTCCGAGCCTCAGTGACGATCATCACCTGTCCCACTGGCCACTGTGGCTGTCGCTGCATGCAGGTTCACCTAAAGGTATGAAGGACATTTTCCTGAGGCTGGAAATGGTTCCTGGCAGGAATTGTGTGGCTTCACAGGAAATTCTGGAGCACTAGCAATAACATTATGGTGCCTTTGTAAGACCTCTGTTAAACATGAGTGAAATCAGGTTTTGGGTTTAAAATTATCAAGGATAAGGGGAAAGGAGATTGCATAGG
Source organism: Molothrus aeneus (assembly GCF_037042795.1). Taxonomy (NCBI): domain Eukaryota; kingdom Metazoa; phylum Chordata; class Aves; order Passeriformes; family Icteridae; genus Molothrus; species Molothrus aeneus. Next base: position 9,924,148 of record NC_089651.1, on the reverse strand, counting down.
TAGATTCACCCTCACCTGGCATATGGACATCTGGAAATGAGCCTGGTACCCTTGTCTGATATGTGGACATCTGGGAAATTAGCTTAACAGCCTTTTTTCCCCCCAGGCCCATGTCCATGTTACCTTACAGCCCTGTAATACCACCCCGGAAGCCAGAAGATTAGAAATTACACTTATTATCCCTGCTTACATCAAACAGCAAGTGTTTAAGAAGAAGCTACACTTGGCAGTTCCACTGGGAAGAGGATTCAAGCTGCATCCAATGGCCCTCACCTATAACACCTTACTACAAGGACTTGGGGAGCCCCTTCCTTCAGCTGCCAGCTCTCCTCATCCTCCCCTCATCCCCAACAAAGACAGCAGACCAGAGGCAGAAATAGATCTTTAATGAACTATACAAAAAATGACCCAGTGGTTCCTCCTGCGCAGAGGGCTCAGCAGAAGAGGTGCAAGACTTTGCGGAAGAAGTTCCTGAACTCGGCATTGAACACGGTGTAAATGATGGGGTTGAGAGCACTGTTGACGTAGCCCAGCCAAGTGACAGTGCTGGTGACTTGAGGGGGGATGGAGCAGGACTTGCAGAGTGCCCTGGTAATGTGCACCACAAAAAAAGGTGTCCAGCAGAAGAGGAAAGCACCTGCCAGAAGGACAATAAAGAGAGAAGGTGATATGAATGTTCAAAAGGGTTTAATCTAACAAAGTCTTAGACAAAAAAGACAGACACAGCTTGGGCACTCAGGGAAAAGGCAGTAGTTGTGCTGACATGTGGAGCTGGGCTTATGCCTAGACAAAAATTGGGATGTTATTCCTGTCCTAAACATTGATAAAAAGTCTTAAGTTAGTCTCGCTTTGGCTTTGAATGTAAGATATTGGGAGTCACGGGTTTGCCTTGGAGGGAGGTTGCGTTATAGACAATGCATGTGTTCTTTCCCAAGGGTGGTGGGTTTTGGCACTGCTCTGGATTCACCCAGGTCCTGCCAGTCTGAGTGCTGTGATGTGACAAGGTGGCACATTTCCCACTCTCCCCAGCCATCCCTGACATCCACTCACCGACAACGACGGGCAGCACCCGCATGGCCTTGCGCTCCCGGCCGTTGATCTTGGCCCGCTTGCGCCCGTGCCCTGGATGCGGGTACCTGAGGTGTGGGTAGGACACAGTCTGGATCCCACTGTTCATCCCACACTCCCCAGGGAGGCCAGCACGGGCATAGGGGCTGCACTCCAGCAGCCCCAGCCGGGTCTGCTCTCTCTCCATCAAGGTTGGGGGGTGATACAGCTTCCTGTTGGCTCCGTAGATGCAACCTCTCAGCTTGGCCTTCCGGGCTTCTTCCCAGCGCTTGAGTCCTTGGAACATGCCACAGTACAGAACCAGCATGACAGGGCATGGGATGAAGAAGGAGCAGATGGAGGAATACACGATGTAGTTGTCATCCTCCAGTTGGCACAAGCTGGGGTCCCGGTCTGGGACATTGTTGAGGCCAAATATGACTGGGGATGCCACAGCAAAGGCGAATATCCAGGTGGTGGATATAAGGATCAGCTGCCGCAGGTCAATCTGCCGCCGGTTGTAGTTGAGTGGGATTTGAACAGCGATGAACCTGCCAACACAGCCCTGGGTGAGTCAGTCCTGGTGTGGTGGCATTGTGATAATGTAACCAAGGGACCCCAAACTCCTTGCCACTGTCCTTTCCCCCCCATTAATTTACTTTACTAACAGCCGAGGCCTGGGCTACAGCCACAACAGCCAAGGGACAGCTCTGGATCATCACACAACGAGTTTATCTTGGCCACCACCAATGGGACACAAACCTGATGGTGGAGGATGTTAGGGCAGAACAGCCTCCTTAGGGGAGGGCAGAATCCTCCCTGCCTGGGACACTGGCAAGGGGCTATGGAAGCAGTGTGCTGCCCAGACACAGCCAGAGCAGGAAGCCACTCACCGATCCACGCTGATAGCACACAGGTTGAAGATGGAGGCCGTGCACAGCATCACGTCCATGGTCATCAGGGCATCGCACAGCACCGTGCTGAGGGACCACACTCCTCCCTGGAACTGAAAAGATCCCTGGGGTCAGCAGATGCTGTGTCCTTTAAAATGACAGGAACACGGCCATGCCTGGGTGCCTCAGCCACTCATGTTTGCTCCAAACAAGCAGCCCAAAGCTGAGTGCTCCTCCCATAGCACGATGCTCCCAGTGCAGCAGCAGCACATGGGAATCAGCCCCACACAGAGCCCACAGCCTGCTCAGGGCTTGTGATTCTGGCCTGTCTGGAGAACTGAGCCCTCAGACCATCAGTACAGCCAAGTGAGTCATGCTGGGCAGAGAAGTGGACACAGGATTTGCACTGCCTTGGATGAGGTCATGTACCCCCAAACTCCTCAAACCCCCAATTCAAGACCCCAAGATCTTCCCAACAAAGCAATATTGGCTGCACAGCATCCTGAGCTCAGTCCCCAAGCAAGCAGGAGACAGAGCACAAAGCTCCTCTTCCACTTCTGTGTCTCAGCCGCTCCAAACCCCTGTGTGCAGATGATGTGAACAGTTTCTCTGTGTTACACAACTGTTCCATCCTGGCAGGCCAAGCACAAGTCCAGCCTCTGGAGACCAGGTCCAGGCAGTGAGTAACAACCCCTGATTCTCTCCCCACGGTCTTAGGCACCAGGGCAGAGCAGCAGGGACCGGTGTTGGTGCTCTGAACCACCTGGAAGTGTTGACTCTGCCATTCTTGGTGATTTTCAGCTTGGTCATGTCTCAGCCAGACAGCACAAGCTCTGCACAGCCCATAGCACAGGACAGGCAGCAGGACAGACAGAAGGTCAGCAATGGCTGATGCTCATACAATCAAAAACTACTTACAACGCTTTGTTCCAATCAAGTGCTTGTCTCAACCAGGTACAAACCCAGCTTGTTCTTTTAACATTAAAGCACTTTTTAGGCTGATAAAGAAATAGGTCACCTCGATCCCATTCCTGTGCCATTATTCCCATGAGCTCCTTGAGCAGAGGCAGAGACCTATCAGTTTGCTTGCACCTGCACAGGTAAGCCAGGTAGCTCAATAGGCTGTCACCACAAGGTAGCAGGGAATTTTTCCTCAGAGTTTGAGACTGTGAGGAGAATTCCTTTGGGTCCCTCTGCAGACATAGGTTAAAAACCCAATAAAATGTACAAACAAGTATGATTTTAGCTGGAAAAAAAAAGTGTTCAGTAGCAATGGTCCCTTGTCATGTCTGATTCAAACACTTAATTTTGATGTTGCAAAATACCAAACACTATCTGTACTTTCTATATGTTTTTATTAAAATATATATTATAGATATTACTATGGTATACATATTGCTGCAAGTAATATATTTAATTTTCTATGTATGTTTATCTACAGATAATGTGCATCACCTACTATATATAATTTATTATATATTTTTATCTATAGAATTGTGCTGCATAAAAATTATATATATATATATATATATATATATATATATATAAACCAGGGACCTTTTTCTCTATAGCAATAGTCAGCCAGTGCTCATAGAGTCTAACGTTGCTGCCCTTTAATGTTGCAGGTTTCAGGAAGCAGGTATGGATTTGTTCCTGTACTGGTGCTAAACAACAGGTTCTGGTTTCATTCATCCCAGCACACAGTAGAGCCACGTGGGGAACACACTCCACAGAATGCTTGGAAGGTGCTGAACCCCAGGCCCTGCCAGCCACAGGGCAGGCAGCTCTGCAGGGATTAATATCAGCCAGTAATGATGTCAAGCACAGGATTATGATTAGAGAAGCTGTAAAGCCAAAGGAGTCTCTGAAGTAACTGTTTTGCTATTTTTGTACAGCATCTCCTTGAGATACCTCCGGGGGAGCTCTGGAGTCAGACCTGTGTGCTTCAGTCAGCCTATTTTCTAGCACAATGCAGACACTCCAAACTGAATTTGGGACCTGAATCATTAAAAGCCAAATTTCTGCCAAGCTCACTGGGATCTTGACAGGTTCAGTTGAGCTTATGAGAGAGAAAAATTTGATTTTGGCCTGCAGTTTTCCAAATCTATTTGTGATTTGAGGGAGCAAATTGATTCTGAAAAGGACAAAGGCTCTTGGTCTGCAGCACCATTGGATCATGTGAGATTAAAGTTGGGCACTTGGAAAATGCTATAAACCCTTTCCTTTACCCATCAACCCCCAAGACTGGGCTTTGGAGGAGGTGCTAGGAGAGAACTTCCCATTCTGTGGTGTTTGTCACCTGCCCACCTTGGCAAAACGTGCCAAGGACCCCTCTGATGGGAGAGTAACTTTGGATAAGAGGCTTTGCTGGGCCATGTGATTAAGGAGTACCTAATTCCAGGAGGCTGCAGCAGATTAGCCCATCAAGGTACACAGTGTAAAGATTTAGAGATCACAAACAGCTCAAGCTTCCTTTAAGTGCTTCAGAGCAACTGAACCTACAGCAGCTCTTTGGGTTCTCCACTTTTCCAGAATACAATGCAGAAGTTTTTATAGGATGCTGGATGGCAGGAGACAGACTTGGCTTCTCAAACACCCTTGCAGCTGCCTTCCTAGTCAGCCCATTCTGGTATCCTTATTGCTCAGCACAGCTGATTTGTAAGGAAAACTGCCTTCTAAACCAGCCTGATGCCAGAAAAGCTCCTGAGGGCAGGAGCCAGGACAAAGCCAAAGGTTTTAGTTCTATTTTCTCTGATACCAGCCCTTGTCTCACTCCTGCCACATGCAGGGAACAGCAGGAGCCTGAAAGGGAATTAGGAGATGCCCATCTGGACTTTGAACAAGTATCTGCCTCAGTGCAGCCATGGCTCTAAGACATGGCATGGAGTGAGAAGGCTGTGACACGAGTTGGAAGAGAAACAGTCCTTGCCAGTGGGAAAAGTCCAGCATCAGAGCCAAAGAATTGTTTCCGTGTCCACCAGAAACTGACTTGGGGCTTTTTGTCATGAGTTGTGACAACTGTCACAGTCCCCAGAATACACAATGCAGCCTGCAAGGGGAGAGGAAGAAGAGGGAGTGGGACATAAGACAGAGATGCCTCATGTCTGCTTTGATGTTGTTTCTTAAATCATTGAGGTCACGGTTTTTCAGAGATTGTGAAACAGTCTCATCATCCGTCTGAGACATTATGAGGGCCAAGAATTCCAAGGCACCTCTCCCAATTACTGGTATCTGAAAAAAAAAACCCTAGGCACTGCTTTGTAACTGCTGGCCTGTCTCACCTCCCTGGTACTTTGTGTGGCTCAGACATCAGCCAGGCCCAGAATAACATCTATTTCCACTAAAACTGTAACATTCTAGGAAAGACTAATCCAAATCCTGCTGCAAACAAGCTGACATGCATTCACAGAGAGCCAGGGGAAATTTGGAGAGGGTAGAGGTCTGGCCTCTTATTAGAAGAGCTGCATCACAGGCACACAGAAAAAACTGCAAGAAAATATATGTTTTGATACCAAGCCAGTGACACCCTGAACGTTTTGGGCAGAACCCATCACCCTCAGCAAGATAAGAAGATAGCTCATGAGGTTTTTACTGGCTGCTCCATCATCATGACTGCTGGGAGCACTCATCTTCCCTGACCTGGAGAAGGAGCCAGGTAAGCATGCAAATCTGCTCAAACTGTTTCCTCTTTTCCGTAATCACTTACTCAGGTCTTAGTGGCAAAGATGTTTACATAACCAACACCCTCAGCTCCTGCCAGCAGCTTCCTGGCTCAGGCCTGCTCCACAGTTCTGCTGCTCGGCAGGGATTAGCAGAGAGCTGATCACAGGAGCAGCAGGTACAGGTACAGGTGTGCTCCACAGCACAGTCCACGTGTGGAGCTTGTCCTGGTGCCTGCCATAATTGCTGGGATGCCTCCACTTGATGAGGACTGTATAAACTCCTGCAAGTATCCCAGAGTCCTTGGGACTCCTGCCATTTTCACAGTCTCTGGGAAGAGGAAGCTTGCCTCACAAGGCAGGCCTGTGGAGCCATGCAGCTCCCTCCCAAAGCCACCCAGAGCCAAGTGATATCCTGCAGTAACTCCATAGCTCTGCTTCCTCAGGTAACCCCTGTTTCGCTGCTACCAATGCTCCAGGGACTCTCTGGGATCTTCTCATGGCCTCTCTTCACATGAAAGCAGAACTCTGCTCCTCAGGAATAACAATTAATGCCTAAGAGTGCTCCAGGTCATCTCCTTCCCCCTTGTTTCCCATCATCCCCGCCTTTCTGGCACTGGATTGATTGCTGACACTGGAAAGCACCTGACACACTCATCAGAAAGCCAAGGCTGGCAGAAGAGCAGTGCAACTTCCCCATGGAAGTTACCATTACCTCTCCCCATCATACTGCTAAGACCTCAGATTCCCAAGCAGGCAGGAAGGTAAGTGCCTTCTGCCCACCAGGGCAGGCAGCTGTGTGGTAATTACAACTGGAAACATTGGAACATGTCTTTGTTCCATATTTGGATGAGTCCAGTGGAAGGAGAGTATGTGTCCATAATTGCTGCCAGTGTCTGAAATGAGCTTTCTTAACAACCAGAACTAAAAGCCAAGATCAAGGACTCTCCCACTGTGCTCCAGCTTCAGTGAACAGCAGCAGAGGATCACCCACATCCCACAGGGAGGAATCCCATCCCCACTGGGGCTTGGAGGAGATCTGTTCTTTGTGAGAATGTCAGATGTCACCTCAAAAGTTAAGTCCCTCCTGCTGTCTTCTACAGCTCTGACTTGGAGGAATGTTTCCAAAACTGGAACACAAGATGCCACCTCACAGGAAAACAGCACAAGGTGAGCAAATTTCTGCTGAATGAAAAAATGCTCAGTTTATTGTTCTGTTCCTGCTAAAAAGCAAAAATCCACTGCCTCAGCTAGTTTTTGAGTTTTCCAATAGGCCCTCAGAGTCTACCTTTACTGTATCAGGAGTTGTACTAAAGTTTAAAACGACAAAACTAAAACCCCACACCAAGAATGAAGATTGAGGTGAACATTCAGGACTGTCCAGTCCATATTTTCAGTGCCCACCATGTTTGGTACAGAGTGCAAGCTGAAACCGAACTAATTTTAAAGAGCAATCACTACACCCTGCATCTTGCATCCCAACATCTAATTCTGAGTTTTGCCTCCAAGAAAAAAAAACAAAACAAAACCAAACAAACAAAAAAACAAAGAAAAGAAACAGTAAAAATTCTGTCCTCTGGCATGGATTCAGTGGTTACACTCCCTTTTGCTTATTTCAGAACAAAATGAGCTGGAAATCCTGCACCGGTGTACAGGAGACAATTAAAATGAAAATGGGCATCTGGAGTCTCTGAGCCCACAGAGAAGCTTCCAGGCATGGAATGGGAACTGCTGCAACACTAGAGCTGGAGTTGCTCTACACATCAAAGCCTCACTGCCTGCTCAAGGCTCTCCCTCTCTCTCCCTCTCTCTCTGTACCTGTTCAGCACTTCCCTCACCTGCTCCATGCATTCCCTCTGAGCGGCAGGAGTGCAAATCCTGGTGCCTGTGCTGTTTTGTGCCTCTGAATGCCTGCCTGGCTGCAGGAGCTGCAGAGGATCGGAGGGAAAGACTTCTGTCATATAGCACCTTCATTCCCCATGTTTAATATCCTGGGAGCAGAGACATGGAAGAATTCCCTCACAGAATTGATGTTTATGAACAGCCATGGAAGTGAACGTACCAAGTGTCACCACAAGCTGGACAGTACCAGTTTTTAAAGCTCATACAGATATGAACACCTGTTACCTGAGAATCCAGAACTTGTGGAATGTCTGTGGTATTCAAGAAATACTCCTGCCCCACTGGAAGCATTTTCAGAGGTACCCCAGAATATGTTAACCTGTATTTTATATATTCCAGCAAAACTCCCACCTGCAGGCAAAAGGAAACCACTCTGGTGTTGGTGACTGCCCATAGAGAGACCTGGGGACTGAAGGAGAGTTGTCGAGAGACAACGGAAAGAGGAAGGAAGAAAAGGGATCCCAATTAGCAAAAAGTAGCTGAGAAGAATGATGAAGAATGTGCCTTTCTAACCACAGCAAAAAAGAAGTAATGAGGGAAAAGCAAATCCACAAAAGCCAAGAGCACAGTGGAAAAAGAGGGGACCTAATGCTCCAGTTCTTCCTTGGTTCTTCTCACGGGTCCCCAGATGAACCTGCTGCTCCACAATACCTGTCTCCAGAGAGGTCACAGTGTCCTGCAAAATCCTAGGATGAGGTAGAGACCATTCTAAGCTCTAATCTGCAGCCTGCCTTGCTTAGGGGAGTACACGCCTGCACAGTCAGGGCCTGCTGAGCCATGGGGTGCTCTTCATGGCTTGTGAAAGAGGACAAGAGGGGAGATGCTATTCCACAGCTGGGAAGAAGATTTACACTACCAGCTACCACCAGGATGGGTAGAAAAACCTGCAATTTGGCCCAGTGGATGCTTTCATCCTCTTGAGCAAGGAAGAGCCACCAGCTGGTACTAACAGGTTCTAAAACATCCCTCTGCAAGCACAATGGTTTATTTGTCCCTGGCAGTAAATGTTACAGAGAGAACAACTCAGCCTCAGGAGTGCCTGTTCTTTCCTTCAGCTGTCACAGTCTTGGGGGTGAACAGGTTTTGGGAGTGAACAGCAACTCTGCCCCATGTCCCTGAGCTGGCTCTCCACAACCGCCATTGCTTGCTGGGTCAGGCCTGTGTCAAGCAACAACCTACCAACCAAAGCCACCTTGGTGCAGGGTGACCAAATCCCATCCAGCCCCCAGAAAAGACAGCTTCTCCTTCTCAGCCAACATGGAAAGTTATTTCCTGGCTAAAGATGCTAAAGATCTCCCTTTATCACCAAGGCTCACTTTATGCCAAACAGAACACAGCACCTGTCTCTTCCTATCATTTGCTGACGGCAGCCTGGACAGCGTGCAAGCCGAGGGACAGCGTGCAAGCCGAGGGACAGCACCCCGGTGCGCCTCCGCTCGGGGCATCTCCACTCGGCGCGGTTCGGACGGGGATCCCAGGAGCTCGCACGGAGCCGGCCCCGCTCCCCGCCGCCCGCGGTCCCGCAGCGCTGTGCGATGCCGTGACGCTCGCAGGTAAGAGCCGGGGGGTCTGACCGCCACATCCCGGGGGGCAGGGCAGTCCCGGGGGGGGAAGCACTCCCGGGCCGGCGGGGTGGCGGTGGGGAGCAAGCCCAGAGAGCGGCTTGGACCCTCACTACTTGATCTCTTGCCTCCCCGCTGCCTCGTAACCTGCAGGCTCGGCGGGCACGCAAGCCCCAGCCCGCCGTTCCCCGGTGTCCCCGGGCTGTCTCACCTCGGAGTAGACGTAGAGGGGCAGGACGAGGAGGGCGAGCAGCAGATCGGCCACGGCGAGGCTGACGATGAAGTAGTTGGTGGTGGTCTTGAGCGCCCGCTCCGTGCAGACGCTCAGACAGACGAGCCCGTTGCCGCCGACGATGAGGAGGATGAGGAGGATGCCGAGCACCAGGGCGGCGATGCTGTGGCCGGGTACGGCGGGCGGGGGTCCGGCGGTGCCGTTGCCCATGGCCCCGCGGCGCTGCCCCCGCAGCCCCGCGCACGGAGCCGGGCCGGCAGCCGGGAGCTGCCCGCCGAGCCGCGGGAGGAGCCTCCGCCGCCGCCCCGCCCGGCCCCGGTCTCGGCCCCGCGGGGACAACTGGGTCACCAAGCGGCTTAAGGGGTGGCGGGGGGGGCAGGCTCCCGGGGTCCCGGCTCCCGGTGTCCCGGTGTCCCGAGCGCTGCAGAGGTCTCGCTGCGTTCTCACGTGGTCTTGCTGCGTTCTCACACGGGGCTGTTCTCTTAAGCAATGTTAAAGAATTGGAATTAGTACAGGTCGGGTGAATAACTGGGAAGTTTTATTCCGATGTGTGTGTAGAATCTGGTAATGTTTAGGAGTTTGTAATTAAACTGAGTAAAGATCCATAGAGAGATCCATAGAGACACAGTCCATAATCAAATTTAAAGATACTGCCAAGACAGGATGCTGAGGGTGTCTTAGAGCACGGAGGAGGGATTAAAAGTGCTCTTGATAAGTTGGCAAATGCAAAATGCTCTTCAAAAGGAATTTTGCACCTTACCCATGCTTGGGCATGAATAGCCAACTGCAGAAATGTAGGATACAGGATACAGGATACAGGAAGGAACCAGATGGGCAGCAAGTGTGGGACCAAAGATGGGGTGGCAGGTCATGAGCTGAACATGGGGGCTGGGGTGTTTTACTGCAGAAAATGAGAGAAAAATGCTGTTTGAGGGGTACCTATGCACCTGCAGGATCAGGAGGTATGAGAGGTGTGACCTTCCATTTCCAGCCCAGATGACTTGGGAGATGTGGGAGCTGATACAGACTCTGTGAGCATCTCTGCAGCTGTGCCACCAAACCTCAGCCCAGATGTTAATGCCAGGTAAGCATTCAGGTCAGCCTGCTGCTTGTGGAAGATGGTGGGAAGAGAAGGCATAGCAGTAAAGGGACATTTATACTGCATGGAAGGGAAAAATATATAATTGGAAGATTTTTATGCTTCTAAGATCTGTTTATAGGCTGCAGCTATCAGAGTTTCACCCAAACTATTGAGACTTGTGGTAGAAATCCTCTCTCCAAACCCTACCCCTGCTGCCCAAAATTCCCTTACTCTTTTTTGGAAAGGATCACAGTTATCCCCCAGCATGTGCAGCATGGAAAGGCCGCAGCCCTGGTGTCAGCCTTGGGACACAGATCCAAGCACTGTCCTTCCCTTGGACTGGACTAACAGCAATTGATCCACACAGTCTGTTTTGCCCAGCTGCTGTGGCTCTGCAATTTCATACATGAGTAAGAGAAAATTCCCTTGGTTTAAGCACTTGGACAACAGTCTGGTTGGCTAAATTCTGCCTCCAGACATGGGGCTTCCAGGTCTTTTCTAAAGCCAGCAAGAATGCCATGTCTTTAGTAACTGCAGAGTTGTACCACCCTTCTTTCCCACCCTAGTGAAGGCTGCCCATCCTCATGTTCATCCCAATATCCATGGATTTGTTTCTCCAGTCATCTCCCTCTTCTAGTGTGCAAAGACAGGAGAGACAATTCCATCTGGCCTGAGTAGGACCACATCTAGATCTGTCTGTCACCAGCACTGGAGTGGGTACTCACATACCTATATCTCTACATTCCTTTTGGGAATGGCTTCTGTTGGACTCAGGTGGACACAAGCATGGCTGCACATCTGCCAGGTTTGAAGCTTGGTGATACCTCATCTGCTGGCAAGCTCAGACAAGGAAGATGGTTTCCATCATCTGGTCACAGCTTTTCCTATCTGGCTTTGTTCCCTAAAGCCTGACTCCTGACACAGCCCTCACTGAGTGAGGGGCTGGGACAGCAGAACCACATTCACTAGAGTCCTTTTTATTCTGAGAAATTAACTCAAAGTAGTAAAAGGAGGCCCTGAAGTTCATTAATGAAACTGTGTGGACAAAGTACTCTTAATTTATTTATGTTTAAACCACCTGAGCAGCCAAGAGAGCAGGATGGAAATGTGACTGCTGTCCTCCTGCCTTCCCACAGGGATTAGTGGCATTCCTCTAATCCCCTTTAACAGTTAATTTACATTCACTATCTCAATTTTCCCTGTGGGTTAGTGCTGAATGACTCTTAATTCTCAGTGTGGAAGCTCATATTCCAGACTAACAGGTCCTTAATCCTAAACTAGTTTAATCTTGGAGTGGGTTAAACTAATGTGAAATAATGCTTTTGACTTCCAGAAGTGAGTAGCCATGCAAAGCACTAATTAGGACAGTGCTTCCGTGGCAAACAGGCTACAGACATTAAACGCAATTCCTTTCTTGGATAAGAGGGGCTGCTCTCCTAGCAGAGGAGAAGGAAAGTCTGTCTTACATCAGCATATCCAAAGTCATGTTGTGTCACTGCACAAAAACAGATGACAAAGGATAGAGTAATGGGTCACCCTCATGGAAAGCAGGAGGAGTTATGCTGGAGTGATGGACTGGGAATGCTTAGAGCACCTTTGGAGAGGGTCTGATGTGGTTGGTGTTTTGGAACAACCCTTTTTTGTTTGGATGCACAGCCTGCAGTGTCCTCATTCCCCATCTCACTCTGACAGAAGTTGTAGAAACACCACAGCTGCTCCTGGTGTCGGGAAGAGGGCAGCACCAGAAAAACACCCAAACCAACAAACCAGCGGGAGATCTGCCTTTTTGGAGTGTTTTGGAGTGTTTGGAAAAGAAACTCTGGGAGATAAGCAGTGTGGTTTATGGCTGTGGTGAAGCTGGTCCTCTGCCAAGGAGCCAGGAGGAGTCCTGCAGAGACTCCCCCAGGATAAATTAATGGAGGATTCGATTCACAGCCAGTTCAAAGGATCAGGAAGTTTACGAAGTGAGACATCTGTCAGAGTCTCCACAAAGAGATGGAACTTTTATCAATGTAATTTTTCACATCTGAGGCACTACAAATTTAAATAGAAAAGGGGAACAATGTGGCTGCCAAAGTTTCAGGACAGATGTGCCAAAGTCAGCTGATGAATAGTGCCCTGATAGCATCAGCTCTCCTGGCTGCCTTCAGGTTCAGGACAAAGGGAGGAAAACAAAAAGCTTTCAAGGCCAATCGTGTTCCTATTATTTGCTATATTCAGCCTGGCAATTTTCTGTGAGACATTCATAGGCAACAAAGCCATCCTGCTTTCCAATCTCCTGTAATGCATTTCTCAAAAAGGAGGCAGAGGCAGCATTCCCCCCCTCTCAGGTGAGCTTTTGCAACAGAGAGAAGAAGATGGCTCAGCTCTCTGGGCTTTCCAGACTCTCCCAGTCCCCCAGGAAGCTGCAGGGATTTATTTACATGCTGAATGGATCTCTTGACATTTACCATTCTGGTAAATTATGATAAGTCCATGTAAGATGTAAAAACTAATGCTAGTGGTTATCTGTCAGGGGTGAAACTATGGAGAAAATGGCTGCATTTTCCATCTCTGTTTGCTTGGAGTCAAAACTAGATGTTTTTGTGGATGCCTGGTTTCAGCTTAACCACATAATTGATCTCACACAAGGGTGACCCGATGAGATACAAGGGCTTGTGCCACAGGACAGATCAAAATAATATAACTCAAGAGCTCCTGCTGGGTGTAAAACATCACTGAGCTTATTAGACCCACTTGTTGGGAAAAACCTCCCGGGCAGGGGGAGAAGTGGAAGCCAACACAAGCAGGAAAGGCAGGGAAAGGCGTGACTGGGAGCAGCAAGCACCTGTAAGTGCACCTCCCTCCATGCTCATCTTCCTGTTTACTGAAAAGGGTGTCCCTTCAGGTGCCTGACAAAGTCAGGGAGGGATGAGCTGAAATGCAGCCCAGGCAGCTGTATCAGGAGCTGCTGGGATGGCACACCTGGGGCAGCTGGCCACAGTGCACATTCTAATTCTTCTAAACTAATTCCCCGAAGCGCTTTCTCCTCTTCCCAGACACACAAACAGCTGGAGGCTGAGATTACAGCGCTGATGCCAATTAGAGCCGTGATAAGGCAGGACACAAGGGAAGTGTGAGCGTGCTCAGTGCTCCTGTAGTGCAGGTACAGGGAGCTTCCAGCTGGGCAGGAGGCAGTGCTGGGCCAGCAGGGTGAGGGTGGCCAGAGCAGCCTGGGGAGGAAGCCACCCAGTCCTCTGTGGTCAGGTCCCTGTGTGTAATCAAAGCATGACTTTCTCTGCACAACACAGGCAATGTGTGGATGAAATTATTTCTGCTGCACATCCTGACCAGAAGGAAGTAATGCCTTGATTCTCTAAAACTAAAAATGTTGCTGGGGAGTTTTTTTGGTTTTCCTGCCATTTTGGTGATGCCTGCACTGGGATGTGTTGTTCCACCCTGGGAACATAACCAGGGGGCAGTTTTTGGGGTTTTTTTCCCACTTGGGTGGGAAAACCAACCCAGGGAAAACCAGGGAAGGTTTGGAAGGAGTTCCATGGGGTGTAATATTCCAGCAGGTGATTGATGGGAGTGACAGCTTATCTTTATAAACTACTTTGGGCTTCCTTGGTGACAGGGAGACAGGCATGATGCACTCATAGGATTGGAAAACAGAGTTCCCTTCTTCCTGTAAAAAGAGCTGTGCCCTGAGCTTGGCTTTTCCTTTTCTGGATCACAGTGCCAGCCACAGTAAAACCAACCCTTCTTTCCCCTTAGAGCACCCATTCCCAAAGCAGGCAGGAAGAATTTCTTCTCGGGAAGAATTTCCTCATGGAAAAGGTGGTCAGGCAATGGAAGGGGCTGCCCAGGGAGGTGGTGGAGACCCCATCCCTGGAGGTGGACAAGGAACAACTGGATGTGGCACTCAGTGCTCTGGGCTGGGTGACGAGGTGGGGGCACAGGTTGGACTTGATGGTCTTGGACGTCCTTTCCAACCTCAATGATTCCATGATTCCTTTATTTGCTTGCAGAAGGGAAGTGCCTCATGGCAGCCCTTCCAGATTCATGGCTTGTCACAGGTGTTTCTGCTGCAGGATGGGCCTGGCTCATCAGCATCCCTAGGGAGGCATCCCAGGAGACCCTCTGGCTTAGCACCTATCCCTGCTTCAGAGGGATCTTCTCACTTCCAAAGCACCTCTTATCTCTTATCCTGTACTCAAGAGAGCCAAGGCACCCTGCCAGCACTCAAGGTACCACTCCTGCACCAACAGGATAATTTTCCCCTTGTTCTTCCCAGTTCTTAGCAAAATGTTTCAAGCATTTGAGGACTTTTTCTTCTTTTTTTTCAGTATGCGCCAAACACCTAATATTTACTTTTTTTTCCTTCAAAAGAGCTGGGGTTTACTGCAGATTTCACCCAAGGGTTTGGCAGGAAGCTGATACAACTTTGACCAAAATGACTGAGATCTGCTCCAGCACAACCCAGAGCTCCTGACAAATGTTTTGCTGTCCTTTTCCCCTGGATAATGCTGCCAGCCATGGATGTCACCAGCATGTCCAGCACCTTCCCTCCTGGACTTCAGACTAAGCAGGCACAACTCCAGGTATGTGACATTTTGTGCTTTTGTCCCTCACATCTAATTTTTGTTTTAAACTGGTGCAAATCCAGAAAGGTGCCACATATTTCAGTCAAACAAAGCAGGGGAGAGAGACAGGCAATCCAAGCCTGTGTAACTCAGGAGCAAGTAGGTACAAAGAGAGACACACATATCCTGGATCTACCCACCTTCTTAGCTTAATTTGCCCCTTTGAGATTGGGGTATGTGTTTTTCTGAGGTTCCATGACCATATGGGCCTGTGATCTTCCTTCTTCTTCCAAGCCCACCTGGGCTGCCCTACTTGCCTCTTCCTTCCATCCCACTCTTCACTCTTACAGCCAAAATCATTAAATCAGGTGGTAAAGATTAAAACCACTCCTGAAAGCATCCTGTGCAAGAAAGGAGCATTTAGAAGGCTAAATCCTCCAATCCCTTTATTCCAATTAGGGTCCTTTCTCTTACAGACCAGGGAGTGATGCAAGGAATCTCCTCCAATCTGCTCTCAGCTGGAGCAGTATCACTGTCATCACAGTGGCGTGGGCAAGGCTTACCTGCAAACACACAGAGCCAATCCCCACTGCCCACATGGCCTGACACAGACACAGGAACGGGAAAAAAGGAATGGGGGAGGTAGAAGTTCTTGAACACCCTGTAAGCTGATTAAAGGGTATTTTACGTAGGAAGGATTTAGCCATGCAGTTCCTAGTACCATCTGACCTCAATAAACTCCCCTGCCATGGGCTGGTGCTGCCATTGCATGGGGCACAGCTTGTGCTGGGCTCCCCAAAGGTCAGCTACACCTGGACAGCTCCATCAGGACTTGGGACAGCATTGCTGAACATGTGTGGGGCATGACATGGTCCTCCCACAGCCTTCTTGGCCTGGCTTAACCCTTGTGCATTTTACCATCCCAAAGACATGGTGCAAAGCATGGCTGTAAGATTTTGGGCTGTGTTTTGGCCAGTCTTTTGGAAGAAGAGAAGCTCCAGCAGATTGTGGGGTCTGGGTTCTGGACAGGCTGGCAAGGATTGGGCAAACTTTGTAAGGACTGCCCCGAATAAACAGCAACCTCAAAGGCTGGATGGGCTTTCCTTGTCCAAGGCAGGAGCAACTATGTCCACTTGACAATAGCAGCATTTTTCCAGACTGTTCTTAATGCTCTCTGGAGGGGGCCTCTGAATGCATCCACACTGCTTCACCAGGGAAAAATATTTTCTGATCTCCTGCGTCAATTACTTTGAAGGGTGAATGGGAATTCCTCCCCTTCACAACTCAGAATGACCCACCCTCCACCCGCCCCAGAGCTCTGAGTGCTGATTTTGGAGAGTCTGCCTGCATCCTCCCTGTGTTGTGGGCTAGGATAGGTAGCTCTGTGATGAAATCCTCTCTTCTGAAATGCAGTTTCTTGTATTTACCTCCAACATCAAAAAAGGCCAGGCTCACGTGTTCTCTCAAATATTGCCAAATTTGGGGCTAAAGCATTTAACATGATGTCGCAGACATCTTTTCATTAAAAATCCTTTCTTAGGATTTTTCTTCCTGAGAAGCTGAGAGGCTTCAGGAACAAAATGTAAACAACGGTTATCTGCTGCTGTGGAATGCGACAGGTGCATCTGTGATTGGCCCATCTTGGATGTTTACAATTAATGGCCAATCACAGCCCAGTTAGCTTGGACTTTCTGTCCGAGACACAAACCTTTATTTTCATTCCTTTCTATTCTTAGCTTAGCTAGCCTTCTGAGATGAAACTTTTCCTTCTATTCTTTCTAATATAGTTTAAAAGTAATGTATATCATAAAATAATAAATCAAGCCTTCTGAACATGGAGTCAACATTCTCATCTCTTCCCTCACCTGAAAACCCCTGTGAACACCGTCACAACATGGCTCTAAGATGCTGCCTTTCACACTGCAGATTTCGTGAGCCCTCCCACTGTAAAGAGGAGCAAAAAGACCTTCCTCAGTTCCATTCTCAGCTCTGATGCCTTTGAGACAGAGCAGTAACCAGAGCCTGGGTGTTGAAGGGGGATGGTCCCTGTGTTTCATAATCTTTGCTCTCTGTTGGCACGAGGGTGTCCCAGGCATCAGCATGGTTACTGGGAATAGCCCTGGCACCCATTGCAACTGGATTTACTTAATGCATCCCATCACAGGTCTCTGCATGCTGGGCATGTCAGTCGGTGTCAAGCCTAAGCACAAGTGACTGCACAAAGATCCTGATGGCTTTATACCTGGCAGCGTCCCCAGGGCAGCTCAGGGATGGCCCCAAAGCTCATAGATCCCTTCTCCATCTTGTCCTGGGGCAATTCTCCCTGCTGTCTTCAAGGACTGTGTGTGCACAGCCTCAGCACTGCTCAGTGTCACCTGTTTGTGGCACTTTGTTAAAATTCCTGTGCCATGGACAGGTCAGTCAGGGCAGCCCGGGGCTGGGATCAGTCCAGCCCAGACTTCCCACACCTGCAGGCGTGGCAGTGGTACAGCAGCAGGGATCAGGTGAGGCCGCTCATTTCCTCTGTCATTCTTAGAGCCAGAAAATAGCTGAAAGCTTTTCTCTGCAGTGATGCTGCACATAGATAATGGGTTATAGATTTCATCTAAATGGATGATTTAATCCTGCTTTGTGCCTGCTGGATGCAGGCAAGGGGAATCTCCACTCTCCTGCTGGGACTTGGAGTGTTCACACAAATGGAGAATCAAGGTGCAAATTCACAAAGCTCCTTATAACTGATATTGTTAAGCAGGATTCTTTATTACTCCTATTTCCATAATGTCTCCTGATGAGAGTTTGATGTAAATTCTGGTTAAGGAGAATCAAATGTTGTTTCAGGACTGAGGAATTGGTTTGGGCTCTGGTTTATTCAGTTATAAATTTCAGCTTGAAAATGCTTTTGAGCTCTCTTCATGGCCCTGAATATCCTCATCAGGGGCTTTCAGAGCTGCACTGGAGCTCGAGCCCACATTTGTCACCTGCATTAAGTTGCAGCAGTGCTGGGCATAGCCACACCATTTCCTACCCCATCACCTTTTCACTCTGCCCCTGCTGCTGGAGGCAAACCCCATTTTTTGTTGCAAAATAGTTAATCAGGTTACTTATTTCATGTTCTTCCAGTCCCCAGAACCTTTTAGTGTCCTGTTATACACCCTCTGCTGCCATCGTGGGGCCACTTTGTCATTCCAACCTCTTCTCTTGTCCTCTCGTGGCAAACTGAGTTTCCCCAGAGCTTGGAGGCATTTCAGACCCACTGAGGTTGTTTGCCAAGGAAGGAAAATCACATTAGTAATTTTTACCTCCCTACATCTTGTCCAGCCTCTTTTATAAACCTGAAGCTGCCAGCACCACTGCAGGCAGAAGCAGAGGCAGAAGGCTGCCACTGGAGAAAGCAGGTTCAGAGAGGAGAGGAAAGTGTTTGGGAAATGCCTGGACCAGAGCAGGTCCCAGAGGAGGAAATGGGTTCCCCTGTCCTAGTGCTGACCATGGCAGGTCTCGATGCTCCAGGCCTGGAAAGGGACCTGGAGTGTCCCTGCTGTTTTCCCCTGTCCCTGGGGCAGGGCTCTCGCTGCAGCCTGCACTCACAAGCTGGAGGGCTGAGGTTCTGCTCATCAGGCCCTGGGGCATTCTTCAAAGAGAAAGATGATGGGGGAAATCTTGTCCCTCCCAGTCCTCTAGTCATGAGGATGCCCTTTGCTTTTCCAAGGAAAAAGATAAGTAGATAAGCTCCCATTTCTCCAGTTGGAAGATTAATTTTTTTTTACTATTATTATTCCTTATTCCTTCCAAGCTACTTTATACCATACAAAGAAGGAGAGAAAGGGTAATCTTATTTTCTTCCTCTATTTCTGAGTCACCTTTAGCTGCAGTATTTGAGACCAGCCAAACCTCAGCAATGGCAGCGAATATATTCAGGATGTTTTCCATACGTGTATAAGTATGCTGGCTTTTTAGATACTGTGACAATTTGTACTTGGCAGACCTTTCCCAGTTGAAACCACAGTTCAAAAGGTTGTTGCCCCCTCATGGAAAAGTGAGCCCTGATCCTACTGATCAGGCAATTCTTGCCCTAAAAAAGTGACACATTGATCAGCCAAATCACTGCTGCACACAGGGACTCCCTGACAGATCCTGGCAATTGCAAACAGCTCAAGCCAGGATGAAATTACAAGAACAGATTAAGCTTCTATCAAGAGGTAATTAAAGCCAGGAAATAATTATGACAATCATAGTGAATCAATTGGTACAAGGATGTTTGCCCAACAAATGTCATTATAGGCAGAAGCAGGAATTATTATCCATCAGCAGAAATATTCCATCAAATTGCTGTGAATGACCTGATCAGGTAATTAAAGGGACATTCCAACCCCACTGCATTATTTGCTGTTAATCATGATTGCTCATATCCATATCTTTACTCAAATAATTGCTTCTGATAAGGCTGCAGATTTATAGGGGTCCCCAAGAGGAGCAGGCAGTGGAGCATCAGCTGTGAGCCCAGAGCAACCCAGGTCGGTGAGTCCTGCTGGGGTGAGTGTGCTGCATGGGCTGCCTTCCCCTCTCTCTCACTTTGGGTGGATTTCAGACCTCTGTGATGCCTCACTGAGCCATTGCTATGAGGCCACCCATGTCCTGAGCAGCAGTGCTGGAATATGGGGGTTTCCCTCCTCAGGGCTCCCTGCCTGGCTCAGGGTGTAGTTCTTTCAGCTAAAGGTCCCAGCTGGCCAAAGAGTTTGCAGTCATTTAAAACCAGCATCAGTGGGGAGGAAATTAAAACCTTGGAAGTGTCCTGCTAAAGTTAAACAGCCCTTCAGTGATAACACCGGAGATCTACCTGCTTCTTGGGATGTGGGTAATTTTAAAAATCATTATTGATAGGAAGGAAAAGTTCCCCAATAGCTATCACTGCTCTTGGGAACTTCAGCAAGCAAATATGGTCTACCCAGGGGACACAAAATTACATCCAGGAAGAGAAAAGAGAAGTTGATCACCAGATTAGCAGCTAGAAAGGTTGTGAAGAGAGGGGAAACTCTGGAGCCAGGGATGGGGTTTTAAATGGTCTCTTAAATATGGTGCTGCCAGAGAAATGCCAGCCCATGAGAGGCCAAATGCTGAGGTGAGATCCTGGGGTCAAGGGATTGTGTGACAGCTGTTGGGCAGATAGAAGGACAGGCTCAGGATTCAGGTGCCCCTTGCCCAAGGATGCTGTGGTTTTGGGGGCTGTTTTCAGCTCCTCCTGCATCGCAGGACTGTGGAGGCTGCCTTGTTTGGATTCCAGTAAGATGCTGATCTTTGAAATGTCCTTCTTGCTTTACTGTTCCATCCCCTCAAAGCTGGATCAGGCAGGAAAACACAACACTAAAGCTCAAAGTGTGTGTGAGATGAAGCTTATGGTTCCTTCATCCTCTCACATGTTTGCTTTGCAGCCCTCATTAAATATTTGCCCTGTAGTTTACAGTGAATAAATTTCTGTATAAATTTCTCACTCTTGTCCTTTCTCCTTGTGCCTCTTCTCATCTTGCAGCACCTCCAGAGCAGCAAAGAGTCCCAGAAGGGGGGGCTAGAAAGTATTCTGAATTCTTGGACATTCTCCTTGCATGTTCTTTGTGCTGTTTAGCTTCAGAATAAAGTAAAAACCAAGGGAGGATTTGATTTGGGGTTAGCAAATGCCATCTTGAGAGACTGTAGGACAGTGATGAAGGTTTGTTTCTTTGCAGGAAGAAGATAAAAAATAGAGGAGTGTATTACAAATTACAGGTAGGGCTGCTGTGTGATCCTTGAGGAAGGGTGAGCACCTGGGAATAAAGGGGGAAACAATCTGGGAATAAAGGGGGAAAATATGCCATGGTTTGTGATGAACAAAATGTACTTTTCTTTTTATTTCAGTGAGAAAACAAAATAGGAGGGCCTGCTGTGACTTCAGATCTGTGTTATTTAATTTTTCCTTCTTGAAAGGTTAGAGGATAGGTGGATATGGGCACACACAAGCCCTTCCTCTATATGTGAACAAATTTTATTTATCATATGTAATTTTTTTTTGTCTGAAAGCCCCTTGCAGATGTCTCCAGGTGTTTATCTCTCTTTATTCCCTCTGCTGGCAGGAATTCCTGCTTTATTTAATTACAGTGGTGGTGTTTCCAGCCCTGTCTTTGTGGGGCATGTGAACTGCACCAGATACACACCAAGGCCTCTTGTCCTGCTGCTCACAAAACTTCATGCTTTATTTCAGGAGAGAACATGGTTTCCATGATGACAACTCTGTGGCAAGTAATTATTCCCATGATTGTCCTGTCCCACTTCTCAGCATCTCTGCCATCCTGGGAGAGGTAAGCCTTTCTCAGGACTCTGCTTTCTTTTTCTCCATGGTTTTTGTTCAAAGAGCCTGCTAGCTGAAAACCCAGCCTTTTAGCTGCCTTCTTGAACTTGCATCTGCTTGCTTGTGGATCTTCTTTTTCCCTAAACAGATTTGGTTAAATGAGTGCAAATACTGTAAATGTTTTTCTTGCTTAAGGATGAGAAAGTTAATTTTATTTAATTCAGAAGAAAATTTGTGACCCCAAAACAAAACACAGCTACAAGGACAGTTTCGAGTCTGTTTTTCTCCTGTGCACTTACACAGCCTGATAAAGGTGAGAGTTTGTGTTTCCAACAGCCTGGTCCCATGAAAACATAACCAGAAATAGCCAACCCTGTAAGTTCACCAAGTTCACCAAGGGGGTCGCCTGCAAGGGCTGGTCTTTGCTGCTCTTTCCTAAATGCTCTTCAGCTTTGTGTCTCTGGATATTTGTTTATTACTTCTCCAGCCTCTTGTCCTACTCTTTTGTGCTGAATCATCAATAACCCCACATTCCCACATCCTTGTGGCAAGGTGATTACATCAGTAAAAGCAAGGGCAGGTCATTTTCCTGTGCGATGTTTAACAAAGGTATTTTTTAAACTCCCTTTTTCCCCCTATTTTTGTGAAACTTTGCCAAAGTGGTACGAATTCTTGCCCATGTGTGTTTGGGACTCTCTTGCCTTGAGGCAGCAGTGTTTAATGCCTGTTCTCGTGTGCTTTTAAACCATTTTAAACCCTCTGACTCCCCCTTTTCCCTGTTCCAACCCACAGGATGGAGCGCCACGCAGACGGGCTCTTCCACAGCGAGCTCAGCAAGATGAACGGCAACGCCTACGTGCAGCAGTTGGTCAAGCACCTGGTGGGCCTCAAGGACAGGTGAGCACCAGCCACACCCACCCTCCTGGGGCAGGGAAGTCTCCAGGAGGATGTGGGATCCCTGCCCTGAGGGTCTGCCCATGGAGCTGAGCTGTCCAGCTGCAGAGCCAGCCCCTGGCTGCCCAGGATGAGGAGGGGAAGGGGAGGGATACAAGGCCCTGTAGTGGTGGAAGGAGAGGCATTGCTGTTTGCTGTGGCTCATGGGGAGTCCCACATGGCTGGGAGGTGCAGCTGCTGTCCCATGTTGTCCCCACACAGGTCCCTGAGGCACTCGGATGGTCTGTTCACCAGTGAGTACAGCAAGATGAGAGGCAACGCCCAGGTTCAGAAATTCATTCAAAACCTCATGGGCCGCAAGCGCAGGTGAGAGGGAACCTCTGGTGTCCCAGTCCCCACCCAGGCTCTCACTGCCACACTGGGCCAGCAGCCCCCACTGAGGCCATGTCTGTGAGCACAGCAGCAGATACAACACAACCTGCAAGTGCTGCTCTGCAGTGGTGGTGGTTTGGTTACATAATTGGTGGTTTGGGGTTTTTAATTATTATTAATTTTCTTTATCTAAACCAGCTCTCCTGGCCCAGTCAACACTGACATGCAGGGGAGAGAGGGAGTAAACAAACCTGAGGAACTTTGCTTTCTCTGGTTGTACCAGAGCTTTCTGAACACCAGGTAGGTGAGAGGGATTGGTCACCTCTGTGACTCTGAGCCCCACAATACTGAAGCCAAAAGAAGGCTTTTATGAACAGCCATAGAAAAGTCAGTTGTTAAAATAGTAAAACCCGGGGAAGCAAAAGAATATCTTTTCTTAATAATTTCCTAAGAGTTGTCATTCTGGATTGAAGCAATTATTCATCTCATTAGGAAATGTGATCTAATGGTTAAAATTGAAAGAAAGCCTTTGCTACCCTGTCTGAATTCAACTGCTGATTGGAACACACACCTCAGGATGGGTTGTCCCAGCACCTGGACATTGTCTTTTCCTAATGCCCAACTGCTTTCCCTTAGACATCTCACTCTTAAATCACTGTAATTAGGAGGAATAAACTGGCCCTTAGTACCTCTTGTGCCACAATGGAGGAGAAACACCACTGTGCATTTGTAGAGTGCCTGGCAGCAGGCAGCCATGATCCCTCTATGGGGATCATGACCTGCTCTTTGGAGTCATCCCAATGTCACAAGGTGGCCTTGTCACACTTTCTGAAGTTTATGCTCTCAGAAATAATTTTTTTTTTCTTTTCTTTTCTTTTTTTTTTCTTTTTTTTGTCCCTGATTTTTCCCTTCCCACAGCCGCTCGGACAGAGATGCCAGGGAGGCTGCTGCCATTACCAGCCAGTACATTTGTCCCTTCTCTAAGCAGCTGGTTGCAGACATGAAGGAAGATACAGATGGTTCTGAATGAAGGTTAAAAGAAAGAAACAGCCAAGGAGACAGCTTTGCACATGTATGGCCTTGAAAATAAACAGGGAAGCTCTTGCTTAGGAAAAATTCTTGAGATAGGCAAATAAATAAAAATAATCCTGTAAAGCAGTCAAAAACCAATGAAACCTTTGAGATTATCCCAAGTGAAATGCATGTGGGTGTGTACTGCTGTCAGTAGATGGAGCCTGGGTGAAGCACATCCCTTCCACTCTGTGTTGGCATCTGGCTGCCTGCTGCTGATCCCAAATAAAAATGGTTAGCTGTGCCTGTGCCTTGGCTGCTCTTTGGGAAACTGGAATAAGGATGGTTCCATTACAAGGTCTTGGATTATTAGGAATGCAGGGGAGGAGCATTTTGCCAGAATTCCCCACGTGAAGCATGGTGGGACACATAGCTGGGACTGGGGAGTGCCTACAGTGCAGCTGTGCAGAGATCAGAATCAGGGCTCCCTGTAGCAGGAACAAAGCCAGATGTTAGGTCTTATGGCAAAGAAATGTTCTGAGAGCTACACAACAGAGATAATCACTGTAAAAGTTATTTCCTCTCCATTCTGCCCCTGGAGTTGATGGCCCAGTTTTGTCACAGCCACTGAAGACAAAGCTCCACAAGGAATAATTTGTTCCCACCACTTAATGAGGTTCATGTACTATACCTCTGCCACACAGGCAGATTGCTTTCCTTTGATGGAACAGCCACACCAGCTTTCCTGTAAAACCAATGGATTTTGGAGAGCAGCTCTAAAATAAGGATCTTCAGCTGCAATCCTGTGCTGTGCTGTGCAGCCCTGCCCAGCCCATCCTGCTCCAGCAGTTTCAGCATCTGTGATGGACCTGACACCTGCAAAAGGAGCTGTTCTGACTCAAATGCATGCCTAAGCACCATTCCCTTACTGAGGAGCTGAACAAGCCTTGGCAGTTGTTCATTTTGGTCCATAGGAAGTCTCTGCTAGTAAAGATTCCTTTTGGAATACTTTTGGAAGGAGTGTTGACAGCCTGGATTTCAGTAAGCTGCTAGTAACCACCTGGCTGAGGCACAGCATCTGAGAACTTCCTGAAATCAGAATGAATTTTAAAAGATCAGTGAGAGCAGAGGTCCCCTGAAAAATTCAGGAAGCTGCTGAGGTTCAAATAGTTGAAGATCTCCTGGTGTGGAATGTCCTGGAAGGAGATTCTGGGAAGCATCTCTAGAAGGAGCAGCCACCAGTAAAAGGAGATCTGTTTTCCCTACAAAGTTGCTGGGCATTCCCTGGGCTGCAGGTGAGCCTTGTCACTGCTGGGATCCACTTGCTCACCTTGTGGGATACAGACCCCATCTCTGGCACATCAGAAACCAAATTTTCCCCCTTTCCTGTGGGAGAGACTGGAGTAAACAGGCAGTTTCCTAAGTACCAGCCCTTGTCCTGCGTGCTCAGCTGGGCAAGGGCTTGGCTCTGAGTTCTGAGCTGCTTCAAATATATCCTTGTTGCCACAGGGAGTTTAGGATAGGAAAGATCCAGAGAAAAAAGAAGCAGCAAGGATTTATGTGTCATCATGTTCCATGACTGGTAAATCCTTCAATAAGTCATCCAATGGGGCAAAGAGGCAAAGGTTGAACCACAGCAATCCACAGCCAGCTGGTGTTTCTTGGTGCCATAAAGTGGTGAATGCAAACAGGGCACAGGGCAGAACAGGGAGATCAGCTTAATTGGAAAAAGGGATTTTTCAGCAACTGGCAGCTCACCATGGCTATTCCTCACTGGCTTCTCATGTCTGCACTCTTCCTGCTGCCCCTCTTGGCACAGATTTCGGCACAGGTACCAGGTAAGCTCTTTCACAGGGTCCATGTCTTTGAGGAATGTCTCCCATGGGAGGGGGTGGCCCTGTTACAGGTGGGAGGTTGCTGCGCTCCAAGACCCCTTTGCTCTACAGCTTGTGACCACAGCTCTCGCCCAGCTCCTTCACAATGTGAATCCTTGGGCAATTTTGCATCTTATTTATATGTTTTTCCAGGATGTTCTGTCAGTAACAACAACCCAAGTGTCCCTGAAAATGAGTGTCCTCTTGTGGTGGCTACCATCCATGTGCAGCCAGGGTACACCCTAACAATTGATCCCAGTTACCCCGATGGCCAGTTCTTCACCATTGAGGGCTCCGAGCTGCAGCTGACAAAGTGTGTGGACTATGAGGTAAACCTTCAGCTGGCTGGCTGTAAGGATGGGGTGCAATGAGTTTCAATCTGGAGTCTTGGGTTTCCAGGGATTCTTGACCTGTTTCTAGAGGAAATAAGTAATTTCAGTTGTGTGAATTTGGGAGCTTACAAAAAAGATGGAGAGAGACCATTTTAAAGGGCCTGGAATGACAGGATAAAGGGGACTGACTTCAAACTGCCAGAGGGCAGGGTTAGATGGGATACTGGGAAGAAATTCTTCACTGTAAGGGTGTTGAGGACCTGGCACATGTTTCCCAGAGAAGCTGTGGCTGTTCCATCCCTGGAAGTGTCTGAGGCCAGGCTGGATGGGGCTTGGAGCAGCCTGGGCTAGTGAAAGGTGTCCCTGCCCATGGCAGGGGGTTGGAATGAGATGAGCTTTAAGGTCCTTTCCAACCCAAATCATTCTGGGATTCTGTCATCTTGTGTGAAGCAGTATAAAAGGTCATTGTGTTCACTTAGGTGGCTGCTACTTTATTTTAGCTCCCTGGAGTGCTCTGTATACAGCCACAGGCATCCTTAAGTTCCCTTTCAATATAAAAACCCACTTTTACTTGAGTGAAGAGCAACAACCTGAGTTAACACCCCACAGGTGTCACCGTACTTGCTGCATAGAATGTTTCTGATTTATTCAATTTTAAAAGAAATCTGTTTGAATTCACCTGAGGTGAGAGAGAATGGTAGATTAGCTCTGCTAACATCTTACAGGAATTGAAGGGAGAGTGCCTGGCAGATGGGGCTGCTCTGATATCGTCATAAACAAGATCCCAGCATTAAGGAAAGAAAGGAAAAGTTAGATAAGACCTGAAAATAAGATAAAACCCAGCAGCGTTTCTGATTCAGCAAAGCATGAATTTGACTAATTTAGCCAGAGGTTGTACTCTTGGGCTGTTTCTACAGTGAGGGGGTTTGTTTTTCATGCAGGAAGACCCCGTGCTGCTGCTGTCCCTGACCTGCAAGGACCCTGCTGGCCAGGTGAGTGCTCTCCTATGGCTGAGCCCTGGGACAAGGCACTGCAGGCAGCACCTGCTTCCCTCTGCTCTTCCTAATCCTCACACTGGGATGGGCAGATGTCCTTCTCTTGTGGACAGACACACTGTTCTCAGAGCCACAGAGAGTGCCAAGGCTCTGCCAGTGGGGAGGAGGTGGCAGCAAGCCCACAGTCCTGCCCAGGACGTGGGCTGGCTGCAAACCCCAGCCCCATCTGGCCCCATCCTTACACCATCCCCTCTGGTCACTGTGCAAAGCAGGATCAGCCCCAATAGTCTATTTTTGTCTTTGATTCTTTGATTTGCCCATTCTGCAGAGCGATTCCTTGCAAATCCTAGTCACCATTCTGAACAAGAACGATAACCCCCCCGTGTTTCCACAGCCAAACATCACCAGGCAAATCCCAGAGGTAAGGGGTTTTGGGAATGGAAGAGGGCACTGCTCACTGAGTGCTGTGGGACTGAGGAAGGGTCAGCAGGGAGAGGACTTCAATCCATTTCACACAGACAATAACTACAACAATGTGGTTTTTTCAGGATACAGAAGTGGACACAGTCATTGTAGCCCGTGAAGAAGTAACTGCTACTGATGCTGACCTGGACACCATCTACTATGAACTCACCACTACAGTGCAGGTGAGCAGCTCTGGGGACAAACAGTAGCTCTGAAGAAGAGCCCCAGCTTTGAGGAGAAGATCACTACATTTAACTCACTCAACCTTTACAAAACTCAAACATTGATTTTCTTAGCAGAACAGAGCCATCAATTTGGCAGGTATTGAATTCTCTTATGGCTCACACTTCTAATGCACTGTACAGATTAAACTTTCATCTATAATGTTCAGAGCTGTAATGATTGAGGGAAGTCTTGTTGGCATGATCTGTAAACATATCAGGAGACCTTTGTACCTCAGGGAGCTCAGAATTGCACTGAGTCTGATGGGGAAAGCAGTCCTTGCCCTAGCTGCTAACAGCAGCACAGGAAATGTGCACACAGTTAAACCAGTGCCAGCCTAGAGTGCAAGGGCTGGCTGTAAACTAAAATCAAAAGGAAATTCAAGAGAAAAACCAAATGTATGTTTGCATTTTTGAAAAGTGTTGTGGAGAGAGCAGACAGTGCCTCTGTTACCTCTATATCCCCAGGGAATTTAAGTTTCTGTGAACAGAAACCACCAGTTTTTCAGCTCTGGGATCAGACTTTGCAATTCACATTGGTGTAAATTCAGAGGGATTTAGAAATTCAGAGGCATAAGATTAAAGGAGAACCAAAGCAAGTGCAGAAGGTTATAGAGTAAAATGCAACGCATGATACTTCAACTCAGCTTTACAGTTTCTTTCAGTCCAGCTGTATTAGGCTAAGGCAGGTGATCCTGCCAGCTCTCAAAGGCTGAGCCATCTTTGACCTTTTTTGTGCATGGAAGTGAGATTGTTGGCCATTAGGGACCCAAAACCAAGGATTGTAGGCAACTTGCTAAATATAGGAAATAAATGAGGTGATAGATTTAATCCAGAAGCTACTGAGCAGGTGGGCAGTCAAAGCAGGTATTCTGTGAGAGGAAATTCACAAGAACAAAACTTTCTGACAAGCTAGGCAACTCCAGTGTGCAGTGCCAAAAATTAAGTAGATCAGACATTCCTACAGTGCCCCTCATCCAGGTCCCCAGGATTAAAGGTCCAGTTAGGATGACAAAGATAACAATGAGCAGGATTTGGAATGTGTCTGTAATTGAGTCTGCTATAGGATTTTTCCTTTTCCCTTGCCAGAACACAGACGGTTATTTTGCCATAAGAGGAGTTAATAACCCGGAAATTTATTTGCAAACAGCATTGGACTATGACAAATTTAATTCAACAACATTGCTCTTGTATGCAAGGGTAAGTGCTTTGGGAAGAACAGAATGCCTCGTTTGCATGGTCCCTCTTATCTGAAGGATGAGTCTGGATGGGACATCTCTGGGATAACAGGAGGGAGGGTGGAGACTGGAGGGGGGTGCATTTGGAGCAGCATTTCCCTCTCCATAATTCTAGTGACAGACCTGCAGTCAGCCCACTTTTGTCAGCAGAACAAGATAACTTACTGCTTTAGCTACTCTCACATGAATTTCTAATTAAACAGAATGGAGTGACAATGGCTAAAGGGCCCCAGTCCACTGCTTTTGGCAGATGGGCCCTTGTTTTGGCAGTGAAACTTGTGTCTCATGAGTGTGCTTTGCCTTGGGGGCAGGACAGACCTGTGACCAGCCCTGAGCCTGCCAACATGGCCACTGCAACAATAACCATCACCATCAAGCAGAGTGACACCCGGGCACCCTGGTTCCTGCCTTGCACCCAGCTCTACAATGACACCAGCGTCTGCATCAGCAGCCCCTACTCTGGCAGGGTCAACATCTCCGAGATGTCGGTGAGCAGGAGGGCTCAGACAGTGCCCCTGGGCTCTTCCCAGTGGGAAGCACTGAGCCATTTCCATGAACTTGTGCTGGTCTCCAGTATAATGCAGATGATTCAGCAGAACAGGGAGCCTTTGTCATCCCCCACCCCAAGCAGCACTGCTTGTCTCTGCTCCTACAGCACATCACAGGAGAGGCAAGAGCTGGAACACCAGCCCAAGGCTGTCTCACCTTCACCCTGTCACAGACACCTCCCAGCAATAAATCCCATTCTGTCCAGGCAGAGCCATGGGATCTGCCCTGGGCTGGGAGAGCTGCAGTTGCTGATCTGGTCCTTGTGGTGTGTGATTGTTTGCCTTGCTGTTGCAGACAGACCCGCTCCTCCTGGAGCCAGGACCCATCTATGCTGTCGACCCTGACTACACCATCAATGACAGGATCGTGTACAGGATTGTTGGGGGTGAGTAGACCTTGTCACCTTCCACAAGGAACATTGCTCATGTCTCCTGTGGTACCTGCCAAGAGAGAGGGCCTGGGATTTACCCCTCTGTTTCTGCCACAGAAATATAACTAGAGCCACAGAATGCTGTTGATTAAGTAGAAGAAACAGACCGTACAGAGAGGAAGAAAAAAAATAATTGCAGTCCCACAAAACAATCTCAGTGAAATCAGTTTCAAAAAGATTTTGGTTTTTTGTGAGATGAGACATGTTTTATGTTTAAACTTTTAGCTGTGATTTTGTCAATCTGGTCATGCTAATTTCATGCAGTCTTTGAACTGTACCTAAAATTCCCCCATTATCAGCCTAATCTCTATTCATTGCCCAGAATTATGTTTTTATTCCCCAACACATTGTAACTTTCTCATCTGCCCTGTTTTAGTCTTGATTCCAAAAGGATCAAGGCAAAGGTCATATTGGTCAAGTGAAGTTCCTCTCCCTTTATGCCTCATGCCAGCACAGTTGTGAACTTCCCCCTGATGCCAAATGTATTAAAAAACATTAAATTCCACTGGCACTTGGATGGAGTGTGGCCTCACTCCCCACAATCAGTGACTCAGATCCCTGTCAACAGAGAACCCACAGTGTCTCAGGTGAGGAACAGAACTAAAAATTCTGCTTATCTTACAACATGTATCCAGCACAGGTATTTTTATTATTCCCACACAGATGTAGGAATCTGATTTCTACCTCTACATAAATACAAGGTTTGTGTCTACATTCCCTTTGTAACCAGTAGAGAGAAATAAGCATTCCCAGAGCAGACTAGGAACTGGATGGAGATTTTCAGTCCTCAAATTCCACCAGAGGCTCCGGGCATTTATTATACTTTAGACTGACAGTCTGTGGGCCTAGCTTCTGGAAATGCAAAGCTTTGTTGTTTTGCCTCATTTAATTGGGTTCACACATATCTAATGTGTCCCTCTACGTGCCTGGCCATCACTCCCAGTCTTTGGAGCAGCCAGGCAGGTAAGGAAAGCAGCATTTTAACTTGGGTAAATGGTATTTACCCAAGGAAAATTCCTTGAGGGTATTTTCACTAAGATGTGGAAGAATGAGTCTGTGAGCTCCAGGTCACTTTATGAAGGAATCTGATGGTTGAATTGTCTTTGCATTTTCTCTAGGGAATACAAACAAAGTGTTCTCAGTGGATGCAGACACAGGGAATCTAACCATGAACAAAATAGTGACTTCCCCAGATTCCTTTCTGTTGCAAGTTATGGTAAGTGATGACATTACAGCCACCCACCCAGCACAGCTGGATTTCCAGGAAGCAGCAGCCTGGCTGTGACAGGAGTCAGTGACCTCAAAAATAAGTCAGTTACTCCCTTTCTTTTGAAGGGCCCAGTGTTTGACCTGTGGGTTGGTCCTGCACCAACCCACAAGCAAAGCTCCTGCAGCAGTTGAGAGTTTCCCCTCAGGTGTGAGTGGAGACAGCAAATGAAATTCACCCTGGGCACATTCTGCTGATTTGATGAAGGCTTCAGATTGAGCCTGTCCTTTCATGTCTCATCAGGGGCAGAAGTCTGGCATCTCTCTCTCTTCCTCTCCAGGCCACCCAGGTCAGCAATGTAAGGAAATACTCTGTAGCCACTGTAGAGATCAAGGTCATCACTAAAAGCAACTTTCCACCCTACTTTGAGAAGGGGGTCTACAACGGGATGGTGTTTGTTGGGCTGCCCCAGAGAAGCTTCGTCTACCAAGCTGGAGATCCTTCCACCCCCCTGGTGATAACAGCAATGGATCAGGATTTCCCTGATGTAAGAAACTGCTCTGTGTTCTGTCTCACTGCTTCAGGCTTAAAGCAGGATCAGGAAACACTAGGGGGGGAGGAGTGGAGAGGCAAACACATGTTGTCCTCTAGTGTTCCATGTTATATTCCCTTGGAAATTGCACAGATACCAGAATCACTTATGGTGTAATGTCATGGGGAGAAGCTGCTGGACTCTCCTCTTCCAAAGCCAGTCCCACACACATCATTTGCTTGGGCGAGTACTAAAATTGCCAACACAAACTAGATTAAGACTTGGGATTTTTACTTTTTTAAATATTTTTGTGATATGTTCTTGGCCTCTGAGCAACAGGGTGAATGCAGTCGAGTTCAGCCTTTCTCACCTGCTCAGCCCAGGTTTATTTGTTACTCTCCACATCTGCTTGTACCTCAGGTGTTTTGGACAGATCCTGCCAAGGGGTTGTTGGGAAGATGCATGTGAAGCACAGTGTGGTTTGATCACCCACTCTCTCTCTGGCCTTTCAGAAAGTCAAC
The DNA here is from genome assembly GCF_037042795.1 of Molothrus aeneus. Taxonomy (NCBI): domain Eukaryota; kingdom Metazoa; phylum Chordata; class Aves; order Passeriformes; family Icteridae; genus Molothrus; species Molothrus aeneus. Next base: position 9,892,250 of record NC_089651.1, on the reverse strand, counting down.
CCCAACATCGAGTACTATCTCAAAAACAGCACCGATTTCATCGCAACCAGAGATGGGCTCATCCTGACCAACAAGGTGCTGGAGTCCCCAGGAACTGTGACCATCCAGGTAGGGCACCTTTCTTGGGTATTTTGCCAGGGGTGTGTGGAAAGGAGGAATCCAAATCCTCCTTTTTGCTTGAGTTAAAGAAGCAGTCAATAACTTTAGACTTGTAAGAAGCTGGATGTTCCCTTTGTCCACATGCCTGCCTAAGGCTTGCCTGGCACTGTGCCATGTCCTGTGGGGCTGTCTGAACCAGCCTGGCCCCAGCATTGCCAGGTTTCACAGGCAGGCACACAGAGGTGCCAGCACCTGCTGCTTCTGCCCCACACTGCCTCAGAACCTGTGCTCTGCACCATGCTGGAGCTGAACACAGAGCAGGGACCTGGTTCAGCTCATCCACTCCCAGGGCAGGGAATCCTCAGAGCTCTTGTTCCCCTGTGACCAGGCTGTCCAGCCACAGTGAACAGCTGTGGTGACAACAGGGACAAGGTACAAGGGCCCCCCACAGACCTTGAGAGTGAGCTGGAGATCTGGAAGTCCCTAAGCCATCTCTTTCCCATGTTCCCATAGGCTGTTGGAAAAGATGTGTTGAGCCTGCAGGAGGCAAGCACCATAATTGTGGTGGAGGTCATCCTTGCCACAGGTAGGCTGGGGTGGGGGGGTGTCTGTTTTTCACTCTGGAGAGTCTTTTCTATTTCTGTGGCAAATTGGCCATGATGAGTCACCTGCTGAAGTCTGTGGGCCAGGGCTGAGGCCAACCCCAACCCTACAGGAGGTTCTGTGGTGGCTTTAAGAGAGAAAATACATTCAACGTTCTCACAGCAGTCACCAGATGCCTTGAAAAGCCTCCTGAGACTTTAGTGGTGCTGTGTATTGGAGTGTCTTTTCTTGCTGTTGTTTCAAAGCTAAAACTGAAATTGGTTCATGCTGGGAAATAACCCAGGATGTCTTTTCATGGCAAAGGAGACCTTGGTACATCATTGCTCCTTTTTAGCCACACACAGAGAAAACTGCAATGTTCTTGCCTGTCTGAGGCAGAGCAGAGGGCAGCTGGCACACCCCAAAGCCAGGCTTGCCCATGAGCCAAGGCTTTTCTACTCAGGTCAGGACAGGTCAGGGTCTTTTACACCAGAATTTTATGGTCTTACAGGAGAAACAGCCCATGAGTCATAAGGGAGACATGAGGCTTCATACATAACCCTCTGGCTACTGTTTAACCTTGTCAATGTGAAATCAGCTCACACTTCCATACTGCTGAGAAATGACTCTTAGATTGGTCTTATAAATAAATTAGGATTGAAGTTCATGAAACTTCTTATGCTCTGAGTTAAGCTGAACCAATAGCAATGAAATTTTATCTCAGGATAGGCAGACAATGCCCAGACTCCACTGGATTCTTCACAATGATGTGTGAGTGAAGTTCTATGACTTCACCCTCTGATCACCACCACTGTGGGGTGGGAAAAACAAGTGAGTTCCTGGGTGTAAATTTGGATTCCCTAAAGGCAGTGCTACTTCACAGCTAAAAACCACTGAACCCCCATTCCAGGGCACAGCCCAGCATAAAACTAGTCCACGTGTGAGCTCACAGAGTTAAAAATGCTCCAAGCATGCGCCAACACTTCTGAGCAACTCTGAAATTGTGCCTTTGTTGCTTAAGCCACACCAAGCAATGGTGCTGCTGAATATGCAGAATTACACAGCTCTGAGACTCTCTGTGGGCTGCAGCTCCCCAGGAGACAGGATTAAGCAGCAAAAATTCCCTGAAGTCCTAAACCCTTGCTGAGGTGTTAATGATAAACTAAGGGCGAAATCAAATGCAGAGGGAATACTCCAATTCCATTATAATAAACAGGTCAGCAGGAGAACAAACCCTTATTTCATTAATCATTAATGAGAGTCATTGACACACACAATGAAACTGGAAAATTTAAAGAATCCCACCACCAGCAAGCAAAGCTGAGAATGGTACTGTCTTTCCACTCTGGTGTCAATCTCTGTACAAACACCTGACACTGCTCCTGAGCAGACTGGGCAATATTGCTACAGCTACAAAAGAGCAAGAAAGGTTTTCTTGTCCTGGGGACCTTCTAATGCTTTTCCTATTTCCTATTCTGGTTTTTTGTTTCTTATTTTGATGTGCTCATCTGTATTGGAGAGGATGTTCCAGATGAAAGGAAGTTTTGCATTTTCACAAACAGACGTACAATCAAACCTCATTTTTGCATTCTGGTGTAAAAGGGTGAAGTGGGAAAGTCAAAGAACTAAATAGCTACTCCATGTAGCATCAGCTTGCCTGATGCAGTCAGGTATTTATTAACTTAGTTAAATCACAGGGTAAAAGTCACTGTCCTGTAAATGGCTGCTATTTCCACTTCATGGAATTTATTGGAAATGACAATATTGTGTGTAATTAAGAAAGAAGCCCTCTGCTGTTAGGACAGCAAAAAAAGATTTTCTGTGGTATCAGATATATGATTGTCACATTCTGAAGCACAGGATGCTTCCTTGCCTTTCAAAAATTGATTGGAGCTTCTCCCACAGTGAAGGGTTTTGTTGGAAAATGCTGCCTGCCAGTTTTTGGCTTTGTAACACTGCTTTGTTTTCCTCGCAGCTGTAACCCCCTCTGACAAGATGTACTCTGCTCAGGACATGGCTATCTTAGGGGGCACATTAGCAGCACTGCTGTTAATTGCCTTAGTCTTCCTTGGAGTGCTGGTATGGAAATCCAGTAGATGGCACAGAAAACCTTTCACATACCTGGTGAAGAAAAAGGTAAGTGCCTTGTTTGTACCTGAACTTCTAAGAGTTAGAAAGTGGGATCTGAGGAAGCTTTGAAGTATGGATGGGCTGTCCAAGTACCACACATTTGTGTGAAGGTGGTGAATCACTCCCAAGACAAAGTCTGCAGAGGTAGCACCACTTTGGTGGTGTTTTCTGCTGTTCCTTCTGCCCCTGAGGCAGGAGCTGTGTGGTGGATGATGAGCAGACATGGTAAGGAGAGCACCACAGCTCCATGAAGAACAAAATCTAGGATAAAAGTGGCACACATTAGGGGTGGTCTCTGAAAAACCCCTGTCTGAGGTATAAACTACAGTTCATCCTCCATAGTCAAAGGAGAGGAGAATTCCTTCATATCTGATCCCAAAGCCCGGGCTCAGACACTTGTCTGCCCCTGAGCTATTTAATTTTGGACCTCTCAGGTCCCTGGCAGGTTGGTCACTGCAAGTTTAGGGTGTAGTTTGTCTGACCAGCTGTTGGTCTGTGCCATAGGCTGGGCCTGCCAGGAGCCTAGACCTGAGAGCAGAGCACATAGCTCAGGTGAGTAACAAAAGTCCTTCATCCTGAGTGAGGGAAATGCCACTGCAGAATGGGCTGGGTACAAACCACCACGTGTGTGGTGCTGGTGCTCAGCCCTCCTGGAGAATGAGCCTGCTTATCTGAGAAATCTCCAGAAATGGAGCCAATCAAAAATGTCTCTTCCAGGGATCTGCATCTTTCCCTGGCTTCAAATAGGTCTAACTGCAAACCAAGCTGAACTTTCTTGAGCAGGAGCTCAGTCACTGCAGTCAGCCCTTCCCTCCTGCTCCCCATTTCTTTTCTTGTTCCTACAGTCACAATGTGTCTCTCCTCCTGTAGCTTTCCAAGGAAATCTCTGAGGGTCACCAGAACAAATATTACCAGGAAGATGAACAGCCAGATGTGAGCACCAAGCAGCATGAGACATCAGAAAGCAGCAGTGTCCAGGCAGAGACTCCTGTGCCAGAGCTGCTAGCACTTGCCTCACACTTCTCCAGTGCAGAGGAAACAGAGAGTGTCCCAAAGGGCTCCATAGCTTCCACTGTCATCTTTTACCAGGAAGAGGAAGAGGAAAAAAAGGAAGAAGAGGCTGGACAGGAGAAAGAAGTGAAGTCAATCCTCAAAACAGACAGGCACGTGGCAGATGATGGCTACAAAGCTGTGTGGTTTAAGACCGATGTGGACCCCGAGGCTGGAGAGAGGGTTGAAGTGATTGAGGACAATGCAGCAGATGATGATAATGATGATGATGACAGTGACCAAGATGTGCAGAAGAATGAGGAGGAGGAGAAAGAAAGTTCTGACACAGATGGTCACCGCGGAGGGCTGGGGGTGTCCTTTTCCTCAGAGAACTCGTCACTCCCAGCAGCAGAGGTGACAGCCAACATGTCTCACACAGGTGCAGGGACAGATGACACTGAGATGTAAAGGAAATTGGGTACACACCCCCAAAAATGGGACAATTTCAGCTCCTTCGCTGATGTGAAGCCCAGGGGGGAAACTGGAATGCAGAAGGGTGAGGTTATCTGTCCTGCTTGTCTGAATGCAGCAAATAAGGCCAGAAGAGATTACAGCTAATTTAACCCTTTAGTGAGAGCTTGGAATATCACTTAGGATTTTCAGGGGAAGCAATTCATCTTTCCGCCTTCCTGCCTGTTCCCCCTGGGTCCCTTGGCACAGCCTTTCCTAAATTGGCTGCAGGTTCAGCAGAGCTGCAGCTGACCTGGCTGGCAGCAGCCAGCCCAGCTCACAGGAGCAGTCCAGTGTTGTTTGGCTCTTCCCTTTAGGTGTGGTGCAGCAGGGGTCAGCAAGTCCCTCCAAGCCTGCAGGTGTTCTGACTTCAGGGCTTGGCTCTGATCTGTTCTTCCAGCACAAATATCTGGAATGTGCCACCAGGCCCTTGTCCTGCCAGCAGGAGGTTCCACGCTCAGGACCTGCTGTTTCCTTTGTCACTGGTAAACACGGACTGATCACATGAAGGACTTTGTCATCAATTTTCCGTGTCATAAACCCACTAATTGTGCAGTACTTTAGCTGTCTATCTGTTATCTGTCAGCCAAAGAGCTCCTGAGATATTGCCTTCAAGTGCCAAGTCAGCACTCTGTTTTTAGCTAGCAGAGGGAAGGAAATATTTGATACTCTTGTCTAGGTTTGCATCTCCCATCAAATAATCTCTTCCCCAGCTGGCAGCCAAAAGCTGGGCTGGTTTCCACCAGCTGAGAGCATGGCTGTGTGCATTTGCATCTTCTGATCATCAGCACAAGATTTATGCTGCTCCTGGAGAAAGAAACAAAAGAGTGACTGCTGGGATCTGCAGGAACATCAGAGCATGTGTGATTCCCAGGGAGGCTTTTATCCTCTTGGGCCATAGATGTCCCTGTCCCAGTGTTCCCATGCTCACTCCTGCTCTCCTGTCTCTGAGGAATGCTGCCCTGGCCTCCAGGACTTCAGGAGATGTGTTTGTGCTGCAGATCAAGCCCAGGACCTGGGAAGCTTTCCTACTTCCTGCAGCAAAGCTGTTTGCCCGGGAATTACAGTGTGGTAATGGAGGGTGGGGAGTGCAGCCAGTGTTTGCCATATGAAGAATCCTTCCAGCAGCTTTGGGCTGTCTCCAGGAAGCATTTTCCACAGGATTATGAGAACTATCTGGCAGCTGCTCACTGCTAACCCAATACCTCTGGCCACCAGCAAGGCTGAGGAGGAGCCTGCCCCCCATGCTGATGCTGCTCGTGGGAGGGTTGCTGATGTGGGGAGAAGCTGGAGTGCTTCTCCCCTGCTCCGTTTCCTTGGTGGCTGTGCTGTGTGTGGTCCATTCCTGTCAGTGCTCTGCTGTCTGTACTCCCTCTGCTGCTGTGTACTCTGGATTTCTGCTGGTACACTGATTTATGAGCTCCCTATGACTGCAATCTGTGTTCAGCTCTTGGTGTTTTCCTTCCCCTCACCAGTGTGCTTCCCATGCTCTTGGAATGGGACTGGTCCCATCAAAACAGTCTTTTTTTTCTCCTAGGGCTCATCAGTGCATACAGCCACGGGATTTGGTGTTTTTCAGGGTTATGGGTGTTTAATTTCAAAGGAGATGATGTTTAGTAAATATTGTGTCTGTGGAAGTGGTGGTTGTTGTGAGGAGAAGCACAACACAATAATAAAACTTGGCAGCAGGCAGAGCTCAGCTGCTTCCAGCCATTGCCTGTTAAAGCCTCCAGATCCTGTGTTCTTGACTCCTGTCTTTTTGGAAAGAAATTAAGAAAACTGTCTAAGGAACAAGAAGAAAATTGGACCTTTTAAGTTCAAGTGAGCTTGAACTCTGTCTGTCTGTATGAGTTGGTTTGTCTGCTGAGGCTGGGAAGGATGACAGAGTTTTTGCATCCTTGTACAGCAATCATGTTCATTTATAAATATCTGCATAAGAAAGAAAAATGTACTGATAGAAATGTTTTTAGAAAATTGGATCAGCTTAAGTGGTTTTTGATGGCAAATAAATATCTACATACCTTGAAGGTCTCATCCTAACACTCCAAAGATATTCAAGTGCTTTTGGAAGTTTAACTCTACAGGTAGATATAAGAAATCTCTTTCACCTCATCCCCTGCCAAGCTCTGTTTTTATTTCTGTACCAGCTTAGAATGATACTTTTTTAATACTTGTAATGCAAAGCTATAAAAAGCTGGTCAGCAAATCTGCATGGGGAGAAAGAGCAATTTCAGTGTGGCTGTGGTAAGTGTGGATTTGAGGTTTTACAGCTGGAGTGGCACAGATGCCAAGGGAGAGGATCCTCATGGCTTGCCAGCTTCGAGCACCCTCTCCTGATGTAACACAGACCTGGCATGTGCCTGTTTCACCTTCATTTTAGCCTCTAGAAGGAAAAGAAGCCTCTCAGCTGCCAGGGGAAACTCTAAAACTGAATTGAAATCAGCAGGTGCAAGCAGGGAATTGGAAAAATCAAGTAAATACAGACATTTTACCTGCAGGAAGTAACAGAAACAGACTGAAAAATTCCCAGGTGTCTGAAAATTAATTTCTGCTCAAATTCTGTCTCCATTTGGACCTGAATAACCTTACGGATTTCATCACGTGTCATTGGCATAACTGACAGCAAATGCATCCTTTTGCTTTTTTTGCCTCTGAGAGAAAAATGCTTCTGGCACATGGGTTGCCAGAGTAGGGAGGACACTTGGTTTAGTTTTGAAGGGATGGAAGAGAACTGAGACCCTTCTCTTTGTATGTAGGATAGCAGAATGATCTAGCATTTATAAACTTCCAAATGAAAAACAGTCAGAGATAAAAGACCTGTTTTAACTTGATTCCCCTTAAATATTAAGCAGCCTTAGCTCCAAAAGGGATTCCTTTTCCTTCAAAAAAGAAAGTAAATTAGATTTTATTCCAGTTTGTGTGATATATTTTTTCATGAGTTGGTTGCTGAGTCCTCATGGAAATAAAGCTGACATAAGCAGTAAATAGAATTTTAAAGAAGCAGGATCAACTCCATCAAACAGCTTTTAAGCAAATTATGGCCTTTCCTTTTTATAAATACATATTTTATCCAATCAACAATAACAGCAGTTCACCACCAAATTCCAAGGAACAAATTTTGAGCTATAACAACAACTGAGGCTGCAGAAATTATCCAGTAGCAGTACTGGGGCAGAAATTGTATCTGTGGAGAGCTAGGGATCTGCGTGCGGAAGATCTCGGGCTGTACGGGTAGATAAGAAGCCCCCCCTCACCCTGCAGTCTGACCTTTGCTCCGTACCCGGCCACACCCAGCCGGACGTGAGCAGAGGGAAGTGACACAGACTGCCCAAGCCATAAATACCCCTGAGACCCCTCAATAAATGCCATTTGCTGTCCACCACATTGGTGTATGTAGCATTGGACCGAGTGACCCTGGGCCTTGGGTCACCGGGCCGGACCTCCCAAACCAGGTCGCCAGGCCGTAACGGCAACATGCACAGAGAGGTTGCTGTAATGAAGGACAGAGATGGGAGTGTCAGGTTTCCCCTTGATTTGTGGAAGTTCAGATAAACACTTGTATGATAAGCCTTAATGGAATGGCTGAAACATGTAAGACACCATATTATACTTGTGTTCTGCTTGGATTTATACATCTTTATGAAGGTGTTATGGGTTTTATAGTACGATAAGTATCCTAACTGTTCAGGTGTAAAAATAACAGATTTCTTAGGGAGATACAAGGCCATGTATCCATCCCTGCTAGGTCCCACATGAGTTTCTTGCCCATGTGATGGAGAAACAACCACAACATCAACACCATGGTCCCGGGCGGTCCCGGGGCTCTGGGGCGGTCCCGGGCTCAGGGGCGGTCCCGGGGCTCTGGGGCGGTCCCGGGGCTCAGGGGCGGTGCCGGGGATCAGGGGCGGTCCCGGGCGGTCCCGGGCGGTCCCGGGGCTCAGGGGCGGTCCCGGGCGGGGCCGGGCCCGGTTCAGGTGCGCAGGGCGGGCCCGGCTCAGGTGCGCGGGGCTCCAGCGGCGCTGCGCGGGGCGGGGCCGAGGTGATTTAATCCCTGGAAATCGCCTCCAGCGCCATTTGCTCACCCGAAGGGCAGGGAGGCTGCTGCCGGGTTGGGCTCTCCCGGCGGGTACCCCTCTCCTTTTCCTTCCTCTTTCTCCTGCCCTTATCCTCCTCCTTCGTTTCCCCCTTATCGCTGCTTTCCTACCCTTCCAGTTCCTTTCTCCCTCCCACTCCGCCCTTCCTCTCCCCCTTCGCCAGCCCTCTGCACCCTCTCTCCCTGATCCTCGGCACATCCCCGACCCTCCCTACGCCACTCCCGCACCCGACTCCCCTCTCATGCCCCTCTACCTCTCTTCTGTCCATCCTCCCGCTCCCTCACCCACCTGCTCCCCCCATCCTCCGTCTCTCTCCCTCCTTCCCCGCAGCTGGGCTCAGGCACCGGCGAATAAAGCCCAGAGAGCCGGAGCCGGCGCCTCCCGCCCTCGCTGCAGCCCCACACGGGGCCGAACCCGCTCATACCATGGGCTCGTGGGGTGACTTGGAAGAGACGACGAAAACTCTCTGGACTCTGTTGTCCCATCTCACGGCAAAGAACACGTCCAAAACTGCCTCCTCAGGCTCGTGGAATGGCAGTGGCTGTGTGGAGCTCTGGCAGGAATGCCTGGAGACCAGGTAAGGACAGAAATGAGATTGTTTTGGCTGCTGCTGGATGTGGTTTTCTCTTTTCAAGATATTTTTCTGATTGATGTTTTCACAGTCATTTTCTAGGTGTCATGAGAGGGTAATTCCAAAACTTTGGAAGTAGTTGGGAAACAGTGGGGCAAAAATGTGAACCTGATCCATTTCTAGTAATTCCAAACTTCTCCCACAACACCATTCTGGGGGAAAGCTGGTTAAAGGATAAAGATACAGAGGAACGAGTGTTGTGAACCCCCCTCGCTCTCTGACAGAGCAAACCTTCCAGTAATCCCAGTACATCTCTCTGAGAGACTCTGGGATCATATGGTCTTCCAGGAAAGCAAAACAAGCACAGAGACGAGGGAATAAGCTGCTGGTTAATAATGATTTGATGGGTGTAGGAATGATTCTTGCATGTTTCACACTCCTCTTTTAACTCCTGGAATATTTTTAAAGTTATTCCTTTAACAAACTAAATTTGAGAGGAAATGGTGCAAATAAATGCATGGAGAGATCATGGAGTCCCCAAATGGTTTGAGTGGGAAGGGACCTTAAGGATCACCTCATTCCATCCCCTGCTATTCCATCCACAGCCCAGGGTGCTCCAAGCCCCATCCAGCCTGGCCTTGGACACTTCCAGGGATGGAGCAGCCCCGATTTCTCTGGGTTGATGGGCACAGGAGGGAATTTCCAGCAGGAGCTGAGGCGTTTCCTTTGCTCTGGCCAGCCCCAGCAGGGCTGTGGGAGGCAGAGGATGTGGGAGCAGGAGCTTTGCCCACTGCCCCGGGGGAGTCTCTGCTGTCCCAGCCCCAGCAGAGCAAACGTTTGTGCTTTCACATCCCGTTCCAAGGAGCTGCCCAGGCAGGAACGGGGATGGGCGCGGAGCAGGGACGGTGCCAGGCACAGGGGCACATCCAGAGGGTGCCACCAGCCCGTCCCTGCTGCCCAGGCTGGCATGAGCAGGCTGGGCACCGGCCCTGGCTTTGCTCTGCAGGCTGAGGAAGCCAACCCTGGCGAGGAGGAAGATGAGGAGGTGTGGGAGGATGGAGACAGCGGCCCCCAAAGGCTGGGGAAGGCCCAGCTCCAGGTAGGAGATGCTGCCTTCCAAGGAGAGGGACTTGTCTGTCCCACTGGAATTTGGGCTGGGAGGCCAATGGAACAAAGGGGTTGATTCTATTTTCTTACGTGGGCCAGGCTGTGTTTGAAACAGCCCAAGGTAGGAGAGAGCTGGAGTAATTTCCTAGCAGGGAATTTGATTTGGAAGCTGCATTCCAAACTCTTGTCCACATTTATTTTATCTCCCACATGGAGATGCCTAAGGAAGATGGGGTGTTTCTAACAAGAGAACATCCCAATTCATCTGTCGAAGAGGGCTTAAAATTAAAGTGTGAATGGAGCTGCCTTTAGGACACTTCAAATTCCTTAGTATACGAATGGAATTTAAATGAAATATCCAAATCCTGAGAAGCTTGTGTGAACTCCAGAGCCTCTGCAAGTGTTTTACAGCCAGGGAGGGAGACAAGAGTCTGGAGTCTCTCCCCAAAAACTGGCTGCTGTTTGTTTGACCAGGCATAGGAATGACTGTGTATTCCCTGGGGCTGTCCTTATGGAGGAAGGTTTATTTGTGTGCCCTGGCTTTATTCAGGGTCTCTTCACCATGATGGAAACTGATTTCATTGAAATGCCAGAGGTGCCCAATGCTTTCCCCAGCCAGAGCTCAGAACCAGCCCTGTGGGAAGGGGTTTAATGCCCATTTTCCCAATCCCTCCAGGCAACAGCACTGGAGCACTTGGGCCAAACATGGCCAAGGTGCCCAGTGCTGGCAGGAGGCAAATCCAGGGATTGGACAGTGGGAGTTTGCACTGCTCCTGGAATCCCAGACCTGGAGCTGTGCTTCAGAGAGCCCAGGAGATGCTGCCTCACTCAAACCTCATTTAAACCTCAGCATCCTCCCTGCTCCCTTGGAATTATTGCTGCTCCCTTAGCTGTTCTTCCTTAGTACTATTATTATTGTGTTATTGTTATTGATGTTATTGTCACCATTCTTGTAAACTCCCACTCCCTGTCTCTTCCATAGCCCTTTGCTTCCCAGAGGTGGTGCTTTAGGAAGCCCCTCCAGCCTGGGAAGGGCTTTTGGCTCCAGACACGTTCCCAGTGCCCAGGAGCAGCAGGACCTGTGCTGCTCCCAGCAGGTGAGGCAGAGGTGCCTTTCCTTCCTTCCCTGCTGCACTTGGGCTTTTTGAGGGGTCTCTGGGGGTCTGAGGGAGAAGTTCTTTGTCACTCCAGGGCAGAATTAGCCCTGGTCCCACTAAAAGCAGGAGAATTCATTTTATCCTTGGTTTTGGATACACATTTTGTGTTTTCTCTCTGTTGCTGACACCATGTGGTGAAGCAGCAGCTCCCAACCTTGTCAGTGCTGCTCCCTGGAATAGTTTTTATCTGTAGAACCATGAATTCCCTGCTGGAATCCAGTCACAGCCCCCAGACCAATGTGCAGTTGAAGGTCTTACACCCTGACCAGGACAATTTCCTGTCTCTAGACATGGAAAATGGGGGAAAACTCAGTCTGGAGTGGAGCCAGGATGCAGAATGGGGCAGTGAGGCAGCGTGCTCAGCCCAGGCTGGGGTTGGCACAGGGGCTGTTCCCTGTTGGATGACACCCACATGGAACAGATCCTTCTCTTCCTTTGTCCAAAGTCCAATGGCAAAGGATTGAATAACTCACAAGTGGGGCCTGGAATGAAAATGGATCTGTTAAAATTAGGCAAAGAACGTGATAAGAAAAAATGGGCATCCTTTTTATGTATTAAAATAGTAGGGAATAAAATGTTGACAAGGGGCACTTTTATTTGGTGTCACCTTTCATTTTTTATGGAGTGAGCAATCAGAACAGAAGTAGGAAAGCCAGGAGCCTTTGACTTCCAGAGTGGACCTAATTTCCATTTTCTCCTCTCTTTCAAGACAGGAAAAACCACTTAACTGATCCCACCTTTGCCCAGAGCTTTGGAGTTTGAGCAGCCAAACCCAACGGGCTCCAGCTGCACTGGAGGGTCCCTGCTCCTGCCCATGGTGTGGGGTGAGTCCCCAGCTGTGCCCAGAGTGTCACAAACCCAGAGGGATCTGCCCTGGTCCCAGGCTGTCCCTGCCCTGCTCCCTGCAGTCCCCAGGGCCTGAGAGCCAGAGAGAGCCCTGTCCCAAGGGGCCTTTGTCACCTTTGTCACCTTGTGGGGAATGTGGTGGCAGCCCCGGGAGCAGCTGGGAGCTGGGGCAGGGCCTGGCACTGATCCAGGGTAGGGCAGTGCTTCCTTGGGGGGGTTGGCCCCCACGCTGAGCTCAGGCAGGATCAGGCTCACAGATGCTGCATTTTGTGCCCCCTGAGAGTTTCTGTGCCCCCTGGGGATTTCCTGCCGGGATGGGGCAGCACAGGAGCAGAATTGAACCTGCAGCTCCCGTGGCCATTGCTGGCCTTTGTCTCTCTGCTGTGCCATCAGACCGTGGCAATTTGCTGCTGCCACTGCCACCCCCTGGGGCTGTGTCCTCCTGGCAGCCCTTCCCAGCCCCAACAGGAGCTCCAGTGGTGCCTCTGTGCCTGTTGGCAGTGTTTGCTGGCAATGTGCCTCACCCCTGGCAGGATCCTTTTGTTCCAGAGCAGGCAGACTCCAGAGCTTTTGGGCTTCTCAGCTGCAGGGCTGGATTGCAGAAGTCCCTGCAAAGAAGAAGAACCATGAGGTTTGTCCAAGTGGTGCTTTCAGAGCCCACCTGACAGTCTGTGCTTTGTGCTGGAGGCTGTTGTGCATTGGCACTGCAGGGAATGAATGTCCCCTTCCCAGCTCAGCCCAGCAGATCCCAAAGGCTCTTACAGGAATATTTATCCTTCACTTCCCTGTGTGATAACCTAATTTCCACCTGCCGTGGGCCATTCCTTGAGTTCTCCTGGAGAAAACCTCACAGCAGAGGAGTTTGCAAAGAGCCCAGAGCTGTGTTTGGAGCAGAGAGAGCTGAGAGCTGTGTCTGCCTGCGCTGCCCCAGCCTGGCAACATCCCCATGGAACAGCCTGGGCAGATGGGATTAGATGGAGCAAAATCCCTTCATGCAAGAGGTTTTCTCCTGTGCAGATCAGGCACGGGGCAGGCAGTGAACTTTGGAAATCAGCTGATTTCCCCAGAAAGCATCACTCCCATCAGCATGAATGACAGGACCTGTGGCCACTGCTCAGGAGTCACCCAGCCAGAATCAAGGGCAAAGCTTGGTTTGGGTCTGAGAACTTGAAATAACTTGGAAAGAGAAGAAATGACCTTTTTCTTCTTCCTTTCCTTCAGATGCTGGAATTGCCTCTGTGGATGTGCACTGAGCTCTCACTGCAGGGAACTGCCAGGCCTTAATGGTGGTGAGCTCATGTTCTTCTCACTGGGGAATTGGAAATAATTATTAATTAGTAATTGCAGAAACGTTTTCTGAAACCTTTCCCCTTTGCTGGTAGATCTTCTCTTTGTGGCTTTGAATTTACAGAATTCCCTGCTCTCCTTTGCCCTGCCTGAATTCCTTGCAGCTCCAAACAGGGAAAACCTGGGATAACTCAGAGGGGACAGAGGTAACATTTTTAGCTGAAAACCTGGGGCAGTTGGGAGGGGACACAAGAACTGTTTGTGCAGGAAAATGTGAGGGGATGTCAAGGGGAGCCAGGTGGCATTTTGAGGGAAAAGCTGAGGTGATGTTCAGGGGAGAGAATGCAAATTTCAGAGTAGAAAAGAGCTAATCAATATTGTACAGGAAGGAAAATTTGGGGGGTAAACCTCGATGTAATCTGTAGGGGACACAGTGAATATATTGGAGTAAAAATGAGGTACTCAGTAGCAGACTGAGTAAAAAATTTTGGAGGCAAAACTTGACAAAATCTCAAGAGAGAGAATGAACATACTGAGGGAAAAATGAAGTGATGAGTACTGAGTATACAGTTGGGAAAATTCGGGGCTAAATCTGAGATAATTTCTAGGGGAGAGCATGACATACTGAGGTAACGTGAGGGAATCAGTTGTGGGCAGATGGGCAAATTTTGAGGGGTAAAAATAATATTAAATAATCCGTAGGGCAGAGAGTGAACATTTTGAGGTAAAAATGAGATCATCACTAGTAGACAGATGGAGAATTTGGGGGGTAAATCTTGAGAGAAGCTGCATAATAGAAAATTACTATATTGAAGGAAAAATGAGGGAATCAGTAGTGGATGGGAATTTTAGGGGGGTAAAACTTGAAATAATCTTAAGGTTGAAAATTACTATTTTCAGGTAAAAATGAGGTAATAATTTATGGACAGGTAAGGAAAATTTTGGGAGTAAAACCTGAGTAAATCTCAAGGGAGAGAGTGAACACTGACATAAACTGAGGCAGTCACTGGGGGTAGGCAAGGAAATTTTGGGGGTAAAACTTGGGAAGATCTGTAGGGCAGAGAATGAACATCTTGAGGCAGAAATTATCAGAAGTCAACATTAGGTAGAATTTGGGGGGCAAACCCTGAGGTAATTACGTAGGAACAGTAAGTAGTTTTGGGAAAAAAATCTGACATAATTTGCAGGGCACAGAATGAACATTTTGGGGATAAGAGACATAACCTGTGTGGTTTTGGTTTTAAAATCTAGTTGGTAAATAGGGGACAAAATGAACGTTTTGTAATAAAATCTGAGTTAATCTGTAGAGGAAACAATGGATATTTTGAGGTGAAAAGGAGGTAATCAGTACTGGGCAGGTAGGGAAAATTGAGGGCTAAAATGTGAGATTATCTCTAGGAGAGAGCAGGAACATCCTGAGGTAAACTGAGGGAATTGCTGTGGACAGGTGGGTAAATCTGGGGATAAAACTTGAGGGAATCTCCATGGTAGAAAATTAATATTTTAAGGTAAAAATGAGGTACTCAGTGGTGGAGAGGTAGGGAAAATTTTGGGGTAAAATCTGAGGTGATCTGTAGCAGAGAGGATGCACTTGATGGGGTAAACTGAGGTAACCGGTTATGGACAGGTAGGGAAATTATTGGGAAGGAAAACTGAAAGCAGCTGTAGGGTGAAGAATGAAAATATTGAGGTGGAAATGAGGAAACAGGGAGTGGACAAGGTAGGGAAGATTTTTAGGGTAAGTCTTGTGGTAATCTCCAGACTAGAGAAAGAATGCTTTCTTGTAAAAATAAAAATTGGCTGCTGAAATTTCCTAACCCAGGGGCTTTGGCTGGCAGGGCAGCACAAGGATTGTTCCCTGTGTGGTGCCCAGATTTGGGGTACAGTATCAGCTTTGCTACTTTAGAGGAATTATACCTGTAGCCCCCCATTCCCTGCTGAATTCCTACTGGAATAACCTTACAGTGCCTCATGCAGTATGGATATTCCCACACAGATCTGCCTAATTAAGACCACTGTGCCAGGAACCAGCAGAGGCTCCAAGGAAGCTCAGTGGGATCAGGACAAAGACAGGTTGATATTCCATAGCATTTGCTATTTTTAACCCTCAGCCAAGTGTTTCCCCACAAAATTTTCTATCTATCTTCTACCTATAACCTCATTGTTACCTTAAAATGTTCATTCTAGCCATGTTCCCGGGGGCACTTGCAGAGTTCCCTGGAATTCCGTGGGCTCCACCCCTGGGCTCGGCTCCAGCTGATGCTCTCAGCGGCGAGGGCGGGGCCGGACGCGCTCCCGGCCCTGCTGAGGCAGCCCCTGTGCCCAGGGGAGGGCATCTCTCCCTGCAGGAGCTGAGCTCATTCCAGAGCCTCGGCAGCGGCCTCCGGGAGCTCTTTTCCCTGAGGAAAGGGATGCACATCCCTGCCTGCAGGGCACCTGCACTGTGACCCACCTGTGCCAGCTTCCCAGCACTTCTGCAGTCCCAGCTGGCTCCCGAAAAACTCCAAACTTCATCCAAACAAAACTCCATCTAACTCTAACCTTTTGTTTTAAGGCATCTCCGAGGGCCTTGCTTGGGATTGAATTTCTGCGAGGGGAATTCCCTTGGCCTTAAGGCTGATGCTGGAGGATGGCCCCAGGCTGGAAGGGAAGGGACTGGAGTGGCTGGGACACACCCGGTGGCTGTGTGGGAGCTCCAGGAGGTGGCACCGGGAATTGCTGTCTGAGCTCCTCTGCAAAGCCAGCGTGCAGCACTCCCAGGCAATGGCAGCTGTTCCTTGGGCTGGTTTTGGGATGTCAGGGGGCTCTGTCCGGGCTGCAGCATCTCCAGGAGCCCGTTCAGAGCAGCCCCTGGCCCAGGGGCCGCAGGCAGCCCTTGATCCGTGCCCATCCCAGCGCTGCCCGCGCATCCCAGCGCCCGCCCCGGGTGTGCCTGGCACGCTGCCTGCACGGGCAGGACACTGAGGCACAGCTCCTGCCCTGCAGGCACCGAGGGCAGGAGGGGCTGGTTCCCCCTGGGCTCGGCCTCCTCCTGCCCCGCGTTCCTGGCCAGCCGGGACACACGGAGGGAGCAGCGAGGAACATTCCTGGCAGGGAGCAGGAGTCCCCCAGGGCTCCGTGCAGCTCCGGGCCGGAGAAGCAGCGCCGGGCTCAGCCCCCGCCATGAGTTTGGGCTGTGAGCACTCACCTGCAGGAAAGGCCCCTCTGCAGGCGGGACCAGCCCTGACACTCTCCAGAAGAGCTTGGGCCTTGGAGCAAGGGAACCCTCAGGACTTGCTCGGTTCTCCCTGGAAAGGGACACGGCATCAACACCTTTACAGCTATTTAGGAAATGCTGGAAAAGGCAGGAAATCAGGATTATGGGAAGAGTTTCGTGCTGTCACGCAACTGTTCACCTGTGTTGTTCCATGGTCAGGTGCTGGCTATGGAGCTCTGCCCTACAGACGTTCCAGGGACTGGTGTGTAAAGCAGCATTGGCAAAGGAATTGCTCTGCTGGCATTTGGCATTCCTGTCCCAGGCAGGGCATTGCCATTACCTGAGATTGGCTTGGTTGGAGCAGGGTGCCGAAAATGCCCAGGTTGTGGGTTCAATCCCCAGCTGCGCCCTTCACATAAGGGTTCAGCCTGGTGCTCCTGGTGTGGCCCTTCCCACTCAGGATATCGGATGACCTAAAAATAAAGAGTAAACAGTTTTCACTGGCTTATTAAGCCCAGAGATTTTTTGCTTTGGAGAGTGTGAGCCACAAAGAAAGTGCAAGGGAGGAGGGAGAGCATCAAGTCTCACCTGGCAGGTATCAGGTGAGCAACCCGAGCAGAACCGAGCCCGGGCAGGGCCCCGTGCCCGCACCTGCCACAGTCGGAGCAGGAGCAGCAGCGCCGGGCTCGGCCCCAGCGTCCGGCCCGGAGCAGCTCCTCTGGCCCGCGGCGATGCAGCCCCGCTCGTTCCGCGGGGACGCGGCGGGCGAGAGCCCCGGGGGTGCGGGCACGGAGTCCGGGTCCCGCTCTGCGCGCGGCAGCCTTGGGGGTACCGGGGCTGAGGGGGCTCCGCATCCCCGCGGGGACCGGGCCGGGAGCGCGCCCCGGGGGCCGCCGTGCTCGCAGCTCCGCTCCGTGTCCGCCAGGGGGCGCCCTGCAGGGCGACGGCGCTGAGGCAGCGGCGGGGCCTGAGGGCTCCCGGAGCCGGCACGGGCGATCCCCGCGCCCCGGCCGCTTCCAGCCGCGATCCAGCGCCTGCTCCGGGAATGCGCCGCTCTCTTGCCGGGCCCGGCACCGGCGCCAGCACAGCCCCGGCTCCCCACGGCAGCAGCGGGACCTGCCCGGAGCCGCAGCGGGAGCAGCCCCGGAGCAGCCGTGGTCCAAGCGGGAGCGGCAGCGCCGGGCTCGGTCCGTGCTCGTCCCGGAGCGACTTTTCCCGCCCGCGGCGATCCCGATCCCAGCCCAAATCCCGCCTCGGTTCTGCGGCCCCGCGAGGGAGAAGTGGCTCAGCCCGGGACCCCCAGCAGACACCGGCAGGACCCGGACCCGAATCCCCAGGCTCGGGTCCTGTTCCCGGCCCCACCTCAGCGCCTCAAGCCCCGCGCAGCAGCGGGAGCAGCCCCCGGTCCGGGGCTCCGCACAGCGCTCCAGCGACGGCCCCGCTGCATCCCGGGATGAGCATCCATCGCACAAAGCGGAGCGGCCCTGGATCCGCCGGGATTTACGGGCGCGGGCGGGGCGGGGCGGGGCCGGCTCAGGTGTGAGGGGCGGGGCCGGCTCAGGTGTGAGGGGCGGGGCCGGCTCAGGTGCGCGGGGCCCCAGCGCGGCTGCGCGGGGCGGGGCCGAGAGGATTTAACCCCCGGGAATCGCCGCTGGCGCCATTTGCCCCCTCGGCGCTCGGAGGGGAAGGTTCTGTCCGCGCGGGCTCCATATCTTTTTATTTGTTTCTTTTCTTTTACGCTTTTTTTAACCTCTTTTTCTCAATATCTCCCCTCTCTCCCTCCCTTCCTCCCCTCCCCCACCCCCTACACCCTCCCCCCCCCCTGCCCCCCCCCTCCCTCTCCCCCCTAGCCCTCCCCTCCCTCCCTCCCTCCCAAACCGCTCCCTCCAGGGCCGGTCCCCCCTACCCTTCCTATGCCCCCACACACCCCAGCCCTACCCTTTCCTTCCTCCACGCTTCCTTCTCTCCTTAGCCCAGTTCCCACCTGCCCCCAATTCCTCCTTCCCCCCAATTCCTCCTTCTCCTCCTTCCTTCACCTTTCCTCCTTCTCCACCTCCCCCTGTTTTCCTTCCTAACCTTAACCCCCCTCACCTGTGCTCCGTCCTCGTTCTCCATCCTCTGCCCGTCCTGCCCCCGCCACCCCACGTGCCCCTGCCCCCCTCCCTGCTCCCCTGCACATCCTGACCCCCCCACCTGCCCTTCATCCTTGGCCCACCCCGACCACCCCCTCTGTTCCCCTGTTCCCATCCTCTGTCGCCCCCTCCCTCTTTCCCCCGCAGCCGCGGGGCTCGGGGCGCCGCAGAATAAAGCCCAGAGGGCCGGAGCGGCGCCCCCGCTGTCCCTGGAGCCCCCACACGGGGCCGGAGCCGCTGGGCGGGTCCCCCCATTGCAGTGCAAAGCACGGCCCGACACCGCCGGGGTTCCGGCTGTCCCTACATCACACTGGGGGTCCCCGGGGCGGGGGGGTTTGGGGGGGGGGTCAGGGAGGCCCCCCTCCTCAGGAGGGGGTCCCGGGGGGGAGGGGGGTTGGGGGGGGTGGGGGGGTAGGGCCCCCTCCGGAGGAGGGGGTCCCTGGGAGGGGGGCGGGGCGGGCCCCCTCCGGAGGAGGGGGTCCGGGGGAGGGGGCGGGGCCGGAGGGGCATTTCCCCCTCCAGGCCCTGCCCCCTCCTCCGGGCCGTCTCCTCCGGACGGGGCTCGGCCCGGCCCCCATCCAGGGACCCCCTCCTCCGGACGGGGGCCCCAGGGGGCGGGTGGGGTGGGTAGAAGGGGAGGGGCCGTTTGTCTGTCCGGGGATGTCTTTGTGTGTTCACGCTGCAGAGTGACGTGACCCCCTCTCCTTCCCCCCCACCCTCCGGGCCCCGGTCCGGAGGAGGGGGTCCCGGGGAGGGGGCCGGGCCGAGCCCCGTCCGGAGGAGACGGCCCGGAGGAGGGGGCAGGGCCTGGAGGGGGAAATGCCCCTCCGGCCCCGCCCCCTCCCCCGGACCCCCTCCTCCGGAGGGGGCCCGCCCCGCCCCCCTCCCAGGGACCCCCTCCTCCGGAGGGGGCCCTACCCCCCACCCCCCCCAACCCCCCTCCCCCCCGGGACCCCCTCCTGAGGAGGGGGGCCTCCCTGACCCCCCCCCCCAAACCCCCCCGCCCCGGGGACCCCCAGTGTGATGTAGGGACAGCCGGAACCCCGGCGGTGTCGGGCCGTGCTTTGCACTGCAATGGGGGGACCCGCCCAGCGGCTCCGGCCCCGTGTGGGGGCTCCAGGGACAGCGGGGGCGCCGCTCCGGCCCTCTGGGCTTTATTCTGCGGCGCCCCGAGCCCCGCGGCTGCGGGGGAAAGACGGAGGGGGCGACAGAGGACGGAAACAGGGGGACAGAGGATGGGAACAGGGGGACAGAGGACGGGAACAGGGGGACAGAGGACGGGAGTAGGGGGACAGAGGACGGGAGTAGGAGGACAGAGGATGGGAATAGGGGGACAGAGGAGGGGGACAGAGGACGGGAGTAGGGGGACAGAGGAGGGGAATAGGGAGGGATGAGGTGGGGAACGGAGAGGGGTTGGGGAGAAGGGGAGAGGAAGGGAAAGGCCGGATGGGGGGAGAGATGATGGACAGAGGAGGGGTACAGGGGGAAGAGAGGGGGGTCGGGCTGGGGAGAGGGGTGAAAGGAACGGGGGGTCGGGGATGTGCAGGGGAACAGCGAGAGAGTGCAGGGGAGGCTGGGGAGCGGGGAGAGGGCAGGGGAGGCTGGAAGGGAGAGGAGGGATGGGGGGGAGGGAGAAAGAAACTGGAGGGATAGAAAAGAGGAGGTAAGTGGGGGAAAGAAAGAGGAGGATAAGGGCAGGAGAAAGAGGGGGAAGAAAAAGGGAAATCGCCGCCGGGAGAGCCCAGTGCGGCAGCAGCCTCACCGCGCTCCGGGTGACCAAATGGTGCCGGCAGAGATTTCCGGGGATTAAATCACCTCGGCCCCGCCCCGCGCAGCCGCGCTGGGGCCTCGCACACCTGAGCCGGGCCCGCCCTGCACACCTGAGCCGGGCCCGGCCCCGCCCGGAACCGCCCGGCACCTCCCCAGAGCCCGGGACTGCCCGGCACCGCCCGGCACCGCCCCTGATCCTGGGACCGCCCCTGAGCCCCGGGGCCCCGCCCTGCCCGGGATGGCGGCGGGAGCGTCGCTGCCGGACCTGCCCCTCTCACCTGGGCCGGGCCGGGGCTGCGAGCGCACCGGGACCGGGGCCGCGGCTCCGGGTCCCGCCGGTGTCTCTGGGGGTCCGGGCGGTGCCGCCTCTCCCCCGCCGGGCGGGCTGCGGGTCCCGGCCCCGCAGCACTGAGGGGGCTTGGGGCCGGCTCCGGCTCCGGCAGGAGCCGCTCCGGGACGGGCGCTGGGGCCGGGCCCGGGCAGCCCCCGGGATGCCGCGCTCAGCCCGACGCGCCGGGCCGGGCTCCGCGCTGAGCCCCGAGCCCCTCCCGGCTGCTGCCCGCGCTGAGCCCCGAACGCGGCCCCGGGGCTCCGCCGCCAGCCCCGCCCGCGGCGCTCGGCCGCTGCTCCGGAGCTCTGCCGCGGCCGGGGGAGCCCGGCTTTGGGCCGTGCCCGAGGCACGGCTCGGAGCCCAGAGACACGGACTGGCCCTGGCCGAAAGAGCCGCCTGGAGCACCGAAACGCGGCGTTTGGCCTTTCACTCAAGCCCCCGAAAATGCAGCACTTGAATCTCTCTTGGTGAAGCCCAAACACTGACCTACCCCGGTTTCAAGACCTCGCAAACACAGGCCACGGTCTCTGCTTCACGCCTCTAAAATGCAGAACTTGGTCTCTCTGAGATCCCAAATGCTGTCTGAGGCACCTTGGTTTCAAGCCCCCCAAACCAGTCCTTAGTGTCTCTTTCTGTACTTGGCCAAACGAGCCCAGTTTTGAGCCCCCAAATCGCAGTGCTGGGTGTCTCTCTGTGAGCCCCAAAACTGCTCCAGTCCGCAGCGTTCGGAGCCCCCAGAAACGCCCCGGGCCATGGGCGGGACCCAGCTGGGCCCCAGCAGCAGCTCCCTGACCCCCAGTGGGATGGGGAAGAGACCAGAGACAAAAATCCAGCTCGGAACAGTTTAATAATGGAAACCAGTCAAATACAATAATTTAATATTAATGACAACACACAATAACAGTGAGAGCAACAAGAGCAGTGAGAACGATAATGAACAGGAGAGAGAGAAAAGCCCCTCCACACCCTCCTTTAACATTTTAAATCCAAAATGTAATCCAGAGCACCACAAACTCCCAGTGTGGGGGATTTCCATATTCCTGTTATTTTCTCTGTGTCCATCCTGGGGATTTGAGGCACTTGTTGCTCCTCTGGGCAAGGGAAAGGCTCCTGTGCTATTCCCAAAAACAGAACCCCTGGAATTAGTGCCCTGGGAGCCCAGTCTGCTCCTTCCAGTGGCTGGGGGTCACCCAGAGGGTCTTTACCAGCATAAAGTGAAAATGACATCCTGGTCCAGTGCATTTCCAGCAGGATTGGGCACTCCTGGCCATGGTGACCAGTCCATGGAAGTTGGACCGGTGACAATCCAGGGGGATTTGAAGTTGGATTCTTGCAGATTTCATTGTGCAGAAGCTCCAATTCTTTTTGGCACCTCTTGTTTAAATGTTTTCCTGCTGGAAGAGGTCAATTAGTCTTTTGAATGGCCAGATTGCCAAAGGCAGTTGGGAAAACCAAGCAGCATTCCCTGCACATCTCCATCACTTCCATGTCCACCTGCAGCGAGTGGCTGAAGGACAGGAGCCAGCCCAGGACAGGCTCAGAGATGAGGCTTCCAGCCCAAACCATTCCAGGATGATTCCACCATCTCTCCCTGCATTAATTTCGTGTTGTTTCCTCTCAAATTTAAATTCCCAAATTTAGGTGATTTATTAAATGAACCATTTCAAAATTATTCCGATATCTAAGAGGGAGCATCCAACACCCAAGAATCATTCTTTCATCCATCAAATCATTATTAAATTGGAAGCTTATTCCCTCATCTCTGTCCTTGTTTAGCTTTCCTGCAAATCCTTATGGTCCCACAGTTTCTCAGAGACATCAGCTGGGATTACTGGAAGGTTTGCTCTGCTGGAGAGCCAAGGGGAATTTACAGCATTTGTTCCTCTCCATCTTTGTCCCCTAATCAGGTTTCCCCCAGAATGGTGTTATGGGAGAAATTTGGAATTACTAGAAATGGATCAGCTTCACAGTTTTCCCCCTCTGTTTTTCAACTATTTCAAAATTCTTGGAATTACTCTCAAATATGCCCAGGAAAATTCCTGTGAAAGGATCAATCAGAGGAAAATCATAATATAGATTCTCTACCGTAAATACATAATTCTCTCTCTATATATAAAATATATAATATACAATATATATTATATCATATATTATCTAATTGTCATAAATATATATTTCTCTATCCTAAATAGAGAAAACTGCCTCCAGCAGCAGCTGGAATGATCCCATTGCTGCTCTTACCTGGTCTCCAGGTGCTCCTGCCAGAGCTCCCAACAGCCACTGCCATTCCTAAACAGGAGCCATGGAAGACGTTCCCGCTGTCCATGAGGGCGAGGAGGCACTTTGGGATGTTCTTGGCTGTGCAATCAGACAAGAGAGTGTCAATGATCTCGCGCTCCCTTCCAAGCCAAAGCAGCCCCTGATTCCATGGCATGATCAGCACCTCTCCCACTTCCATTCCAGAAACATCCTCCCACTCACCCAGTGCTTCCCCCCTCCTCTTTTTGCTCCACATTCAGGGATGTGTGGCTGAGTGCCACAGGCATGGGAATTTAAAGTGTCCTAAAGGCACCTCCACTCACACTTTAATTTTAAGCCCTCTACCACCAATAAATTGGGATGTCCTTTTGTTAGGAACACCCCACCTCTGCTTCTTTAGGCAACTTCATGTGGGAGATAAAATAAATGTGGACAAAAGTTTGGAATGCAGCTTCCAAGTCAAGTTCCCTGCTGGGAAATGACTCCAGCTCTCTGCTCTCTGTTCAAACACAGCCTGGCCCCTCAGGGCTGCAGACTCTGAGCCACACAACTTGTGAGCTGGCAAGTACCAGCAGCTGAGGTCTCATTCCAACAAAACAGGGATTGGGGGCTGCATTTGGATACATGCAGGCAGGTTTGGGTCACTTCAGAAAGCTTCAATCCCTGATTTTCAGAGATTCCATCAGGGATAATGACCTTTCCACAAATACCTCCTAAGGCACATGAGAACCTGAGTAAGAAAATGGAATCAAGCCCTTTGTTCCATTGGCCTCCCAGCCCAAATTCCAGTGGGACAGACAAGTCCCTCTCCTTGGAAGGCAGCATCTCCTACCTGGAGCTGGGCCTTCCCCAGCCTTTGGGGGCCGCTGTCTCCATCCTCCCACACCTCCTCATCTTCCTCCTCGCCAGGGTTGGCTTCCTCACCCTGCAGAGCAAAGCCAGGGACGGTGCCCAGCCTGCTCATGCCAGCCTGGGCAGCAGGGACGGGCTGGTGGCACCCTCTGGATGTGCCCCTGTGCCTGGCACCGTCCCTGCTCCGCGCCCATCCCCGTTCCTGCCTGGGCAGCTCCTTGGAACGGGATGTGAAAGCACAAACGTTTGCTCTGCTGGGGCTGGGACAGCAGAGACTCCCCCGGGGCAGTGGGCAAAGCTCCTGCTCCCACATCCTCTGCCTCCCACAGCCCTGCTGGGGCTGGCCAGAGCAAAGGAAACGCCTCAGCTCCTGCTGGAAATTCCCTCCTGTGCCCATCAACCCAGAGAAATCGGGGCTGCTCCATCCCTGGAAGTGTCCAAGGCCAGGCTGGATGGGGCTTGGAGCACCCTGGGCTGTGGATGGAATAGCAGGGGATGGAATGAGGTGATCCTTAAGGTCCCTTCCCACTCAAAGCATCTGGGGACTCCATGATCTCTCCATGCATTTATTTTGCACCATTTTCTCTCAAATTTAGTTTGTTAAAGTTTTAAATAACTTTAAAAATATTCCAGGAGTTAAAAGAGGAGTGTGAAACATGCAAGAATCATTCCTACACCCATCAAATCATTATTAACCAGCAGCCTATTCCCTCGTCTCTGTGCTTGTTTTGCTTTCCTGGAAGACCATATGATCCCAGAGTCTCTCAGAGAGATGTACTGGGATTACTGGAAGGTTTGCTCTGTCAGAGAGCGAGGGGGGTTCACAACACTCGTTCCTCTGTATCTTTATCCTTTAACCAGCTTTCCCTCCCCTGCCACACAGAGCCCACCCCAGCAACTCGGATCCATTCATCGGGACACCGACTCCCCCCCATTTCTCCCAGTCGCTCCAGCCCGTCCCCGTTCCCCGCTCGGGGCCGTCCCCGTTCCCCGCTCACCTCCGAGCCCTCCGCAGCGCTCCCGGTGCCCCGGCCCGGCCCCGCCGCTCCCCGGGCTCCGCCATCGCCGCTCGCGGCTCCGCGCCTGCGCTCCCGGCACAGCGGCCGCGGTTCCTGCCGGGAGCGGCCCCGGCCGAGGGCCCCGCGGCCTCGCACCGCCAGTCCCCGTCGTAGTCCCGGCCCAGCTCCATGTCCCGGTCCCGGTGCCGGTCCCGGTGCCGGCCGAGCCGCGGGAAGCGCCCGGAGCGCTCGGATCTGCAGTACCGGGTGTGTCCACAAGACGGCAGCACTGAGGGAGCCACGGCCACCGCGCATGCGCAGTGGTTTTAGGCGTGCCCCTAAATCCCAATTTCAGGAGCCACTAAATCCCAATTTCAGTGAATCCCAGATCTCGGATTTCGGGTGTTCCAGCGAGAGCAGGGAGAAAGAGCTCCGCGTACACAGAGCTGTTTCTAGGTCTTTCATTCAGATAATCTTCTCTAACTTTTTCAAGCCCTTTATTGTTTCATTTATAGACCTAAAACATTGTATTTTTATTTTCCAGCCCTACGGATCCATAGTCAGAATTCTTTACAGTCTTGAGAGGAATGGCGGATTTGTCTTTACAAACAAGCTGTGGGTCTGCTGGTAGATAAAACGAGCTCTGGAAGATAAAAGAAACAATGGGAAGGATTCCAGTGATTGATGAATGGGAAAAGATATTTGCTTTTACAAATAAGCCTTAGGTTTGCTGATAAACGAAATTAGACATTGAGAGATGAAAGAAACAATGGGGAAGAAAACCCCCTAGATTCTGTAAGAATTAAAAATTAAAAGGGAGGGTTGTACATTAGAGGGAAATCTTTGGTATCAGGTGTATTGGGGAGTCTGTACCTCTCAAGTAGCTCAGCCAATGGGGAAAGAGAGAAGGGAAATGCAGCCGGGAAATTGGGATAAAAAGGGAGGTTGTGCCCTCCAAAAATTTGAGAGATCCCAGGGGAATGCCCCATGGCCTCTCCCTTTATTCAAATAAAGTAAAAGGACTCCTTTGTCTCCTTTTTGGACATAAACCTCTGGTGTTTGTGGATTAATTTTCTTAACAGTCTGAAATCCAATCTATAACACAGCAGATTTATCTTGAAATAAATAGTGTTTTTTACTATATATAAAAAAGACTCCTTCCATTTTCTAGTGTTTTACACACAAATGATTTTTCAGGCATTTTGGGGCTATAACCTCCTTTTTTGGGGGGTATCCCACCTGTTTCTCCCTCGTGGCCCACTCACCAGCTCCCCCACCACAGACATTGGGGTGCCCCAAATGACACCATCACCCCGCAGACTCACACACTTCTCTTTTTCCTCACCCCCAGAGAAGGCACAAAAAGAGTCCAAGTGCCCTGGCCAGCGGCTCAGTGTTTCCATAAGAAGCACATGGACATACCCCAAAAAAAAGGGGGGGAAATCGAGGGCAGGGCAGCCCCCCAGAGTGTTGGAGTCCCCCCAGCTCCTGTGCCACAGGCTGGCAGCTGCCCCATGGCACAGGAAGTGTCCCCAAGGGTGATGCCTCATCTTCCCCCTCAGGCCCCACCGCATTCTCCCTCCACTCCAGGCAGAGGATTCCTCAATTCCAGGAGATGTCTGATCCCTTCCTTAGGCCTTCCCAGACATGACTGGGCCATGATGGAATCCATGCTCCCAGAGCCACCCGGCAGCTCCAGCCCTTGCACTGCTCCTGCACATCTGCCCCAGCTAGGGAAGCAGAAATAAAACCTAGAAATTTAAAAAGGAAACACAGCCCAAAACCTCATTCACTTGATGGTTAAAAGGTGTCTCTGTTTACACATACCCAGGAAAACCAGTCCCTCTGGAGAAGTCTTGGATTTCCTTTTGCATCAATTGAGTGGCACAGCTGCCAGCTGATGCCATTAAACTCTACATCCCCAAAACCCCTGATCACCCTCAGCTGTGGGGTTTTTGGTGTCCCACTGCTGGCAGGGACCTCTGGCCAGCTGCCCTGCCCAGGACAGAATCCATGGGACTGATGGGAATCTCACCACTGGAAGCCAGGCAGGAATTGGTTAATTCAGAGCACCACATCAGAGTGTTGGGGGAAAACCGTAACATCCCACTGCCTCCATGGCACGGTGGGCAGGTTTTAGGTGAGGTGCCCACACAGGCTGCACATCCTAGTGCAGATGAGAATCCCTGCACAAGGGTTTTCCAGCTACTGCAGGGGCTGGAGACAGCAAGAACATCCCTGTAGGAGCGTCAGGGGGTAGGACAGACGGTCGGGACGGACGGACACGAGAGATCTCTGAAGCCAGGGCGTGGAATTTGGGGTTTATTGCAAAGGGCCTGGGTGCAGGGCCCTGCTGGGAGCTGCCAGCCACAGCTCAGAGCAGGACTGAGAGAAGAGAGGGGTAGGGAGGATGAGAGGGTAAGAGAGAGAGAGAGTAAGAGAGCGAGGTTCCCGTTACAGTACAATAAATCTTCTTCTGTGTTGAATATTCTAATTCTCACTAACCAACCTAGTACAAGATACAAATTTTATAGCATTTATATCCAGCCTATAAGAATCATTACATTACCATACTGTGCTACATTTTAAACCCTAAAAACTCCTCTTTGGGCCCCTTCTGCCAAGCTAGTGGGGTCAGCTCTGACCCTTGGGCCTGCCTGCAAGCAGAGGGTATTGTCTCATCAATAGGGGATTACCTTCAGCTGGCCACACCATTGTTTTCCAGTGGTTCAGTAACTGAGGTATCTCAAAGCTTGCTTTCATTTCAATCTCACTTATAGTTTCTATAGTCTCTAAATCTTTTGCCAGGCAATCATATTAATAAGGCTTTCCTGTTTCATCTTCCCCAACACAATGGCGTTCCTGTTATCTCTTCACCCCCCACTCCTGGCATTATCCTGCCCAAAAAACAGAGGCACCTACAGTCCCTATGCCTCCATCACAGCTGTCACTTCAGCCTCCTCCCAGGCAGAAGTGTCCTGCAAAGAGGAACTTGGGAGCAAAACCAGGGGAAGTGAATCTGTCTGTATGGAAAGAGTCACTGTTTTCACAGCAGAAACTTCCTTTGCTGTTTATTCCCCAAAACTTGCAACACCTGCCCTGTGCTGCTGAATCCAAAGCCAGCCAGGCAGCAGCTGGGCAGAGCTGGATCAGAGCCCTCAGCACCTGTGGCTCAGCATTCCCGAGCAGGAGGTGCTGTCCCCGGCTGGTGACACTGCAGATCCTGGTGGAAGGACGGGAGTGGGGCAGAGGAGGCTGCAGAGAGTCCCTGGCGGGGCAGAGGGAGGGACAGACACCTTCCTGCTCCCACCCCCTCCCTGGTCTTGGTTTCCCCTCTGTCATTTCTCACATGCCTCAGTTCTCACTTCTCCTTTCCCTTTCGTCAATTCCCTCAGCCAGCTCGTTTTCCCAGCTCCGGTCCCTCCGCTCCGGCTGGTGAGTGCCCAGCACCGGTTCGGCCATGGGCTTTGGGCTCGGGGGGGCCTCGCTCACCTGGGCACTGCTGGCGTGGGTGACAGGGGCTGAGCAGCCCCAGGAACTCTCGTCCTCTTTGGGGTTTGGGGTGTGCAGAAAGACCTTGAATCTCTCAAGTCTGGAAGTTCTGCCAGGGGGCGGCTGGGATAACCTCAGGAATCTGGATATGGGCAGAGTCATCAACCTGGGCTACTCACAGTGCAAGACCACAGAAGATGGATCTTACCTCATCCCAGACGAGATCTTCACCATCCCCCGCAAGCAGAGCAACCTGGACATCAACTCTGAGATCATCGAGTCCTGGAAGGATTACCAGAGCATCACCTCTGCCTCCATCAACCTGGAGCTGTCCCTCTTCTCCTCCATCAACGGCAAATTCTCCAGTG
The DNA here is from genome assembly GCF_037042795.1 of Molothrus aeneus. Classification (NCBI taxonomy): domain Eukaryota; kingdom Metazoa; phylum Chordata; class Aves; order Passeriformes; family Icteridae; genus Molothrus; species Molothrus aeneus. Next base: position 9,863,479 of record NC_089651.1, on the reverse strand, counting down.
ACTTCCACCGCACCAAGACCCACCAGGTGAAAGACAAGGCTGTCACCACCCGGGTGCAAGTCAGGAACCTGGTTTACACGGCCAAGATCGACCCCGAGGCGGCCCTGGACAAGGCCTTCAAGAAGCAGCTGCTGACCATCGCGAGCCACCTGGAGAACAACCAGACCCAGATGGCCGATTTCCTGGCCGAGGTGCTGGTGCTCAACTACGGCACCCACACCATCACCTCTGTGGATGCAGGAGCCACCCTGGTGCAGGAGGACCAGATCAAAGCTACCTTCCTGAAGGACAGCTGGGCCACACGGAGCACTGTCACCGCCTCAGCCGGTGTGGCCTTCCACAGCATTGTCAATGTGGGAACCAAGGAATCCCTGGACGTCAGCTCGGGCTTCACCAAGCAGTACCTGGACAACCGCACCAACTCCAGGGTGGAGAGCATCGGTGGGGCCCCCTTTTACCCAGGCATCACCCTGAAGACGTGGCAGGAGAGGATTCAAAACCAGTTGGTGGCCCTGGACCGCTCAGGGCTGCCCCTGTACTACTTCATCAAGCCGAGCGCGCTGCCGGAGCTGCCGGTGCCCACGGTGCGGAGGCTGGCCTGGCGTGTGGAGCTCGCCATCCGCCGCTACTACACTTTCAACACCGCCCCGGGCTGCACCGACCCCTCCTCACCCAACTTCAACTTCCACGCCAACACTGACGACGGCTCCTGCGAGGGCACCATGGCCAACTTCACCTTCGGGGGAGTCTTCCAGGAGTGCGTGGGCCTGGGCGGTCCCGACACCGGCGCGCTGTGCCGGGCGCTGGAGCAGAGGAACCCCCTCACCGGGGCCTTCTCCTGCCCCGCCGCCTACACCCCGGTGCTGCTGGGCGTGCAGGAGCGGGAGGAGGGTCACAGCCACCTGGAGTGCCACAACAAGTGCACCCTGGGCATCTTCTGCCACCGCGAGTGCCAGGATGTCTTCTGGCTCTCCCGGGTGCAGTTCAGCGCCTACTGGTGCGCCGCGAGCGGGCCGGTGCCTCCGAACTCGGGGTACCTCTTTGGGGGGCTGTTCAGCACCCACAGCGCCAACCCCATCACCGGAGCCCCGTCCTGTCCCTCGGGCTTCTTCCCACTGAAGCTCTTTGGCGAGCTCAGAGTGTGCGTGAGCCAGGATTACGAGGCGGGGGCCGAGTACGCGGTGCCCTTCGGGGGCTTCTTCAGCTGCCAGGCCGGGAACCCCCTGGCCGGGCAGCACCGGGGCACGGCTGAGGACGCCCACGCCAAGGGCTGTCCCCCGGGCTTCAGCCAGCACCTGGCACTCATCAGCGACAGCTGCCAGGTGCAGTTCTGCGTCCAGGCCGGGCTCCTCACCGGGGGCTCGCTGCCGCCCGCCCGCCTGCCCCCCTTCACCCGGCGCCCCGCCAACCTGCCGGCCGTGGACACGCTGCTGGTGCGGGACGGGGACAGCACCTGGGTGAGGGACGGCCAGAGCCACGTGTGGCGGCTGGCACGGCCCGAGGAGGCGCAGCACGCGGCCGACATGGTCGGGGGCCGGGGGCTGTCAGGGGGAGAGGTGGCCGGAGTCACCGTGGCCGTGCTGGCCGGGCTGGCCACCGGGCTGGGGACAGCCTGGTATGGCCACCGGCGCTACAGGGCCAGGGGATACCGCGAGCTGGGCACAGGGGACAGCCCGGCCCCCGCCAGCCCCGAGCACAGCACGGTGCTGAGTGTGGGCGAGGGGTACCAGCAGGAGATGGAGGGGACGGTGCCCTGAGTGCCCCCTCCCCCGGTGGCCCAAATCCCCAAACCCACGGGAAAAGGAGGGAGCGGAGGGGCCCCGGGGAGGGCTATCTCCCAAATCCTGCATGCTGCAAGCTGCAACCCCTATCTCCATGTATATCTATCGGGATAGATATACACACGCATGCAGAGAGGCACGGAGCAGTTTTATTTCAGCCAGCAACTCATCGTGCAGTCAACAGAGCATTAAAAAAAAGGAAAAAAAGTCACGTTGTGGAAAGACTTACTCACAGTAAGAGCCATCGGGCTGGCACCGCGGAGGTGGGAGACCCTCCCCCCTCTCGCCCAGAGGGTTTTGCATAGCTCCAGACAGACTTTGTCTGCACTGGGGAAAACCCAGGGCGTGCAGTGGAGGAGAAATCATACGGCTGAGAGCCACCCAAACAGGGGCGTGTGCCTGGGAAAAGAGGGTTTCTCCCTTGAGGTAGAAGATAACAACCCACGCTGAGGGCAGCTGGGCACAGATGGGTGCAAAGGGAAATCAGGGGGACTCGGGGTGCCTGGCCCTGCCCACAGTGCCCCTGGCTCGCCCGGCCACACAGATGACTGACAGAAGACAACGGAGAGGCCAGGCCGTGCAGGGACCGCCAGAGTCCCCTGCCATCCGCTTTATTGACCCCCAGCCCCTCCACGGGGTGGCCGCGGGGGTGACGGACCCTCCAGGCCACGGAGAGGAAAAACAGCAACGACAACAGAACGATGCACAGCAGGATGGGCCCCCCTCCCACCAGCACAGAGGGCCGGGGAACCCCCAGCACCCGGCACAAGTGGCTCTGAGAGGCCCCATGAACCCCGGGTTTGGGATGGAAGGGACCCCACAGACTCTCATTCCTAACCCCTGCCCTGGGCAGGGACACCTTCTTCCACCTGGGCTTTCCAAGGCCCAGTCAGCCCAGGGGGCTGACAGGGACCCCCAGAGCCTTGGAACACACTTCCCCCACCCCCATCACCCACACTCTCCTACCCACACCACCCTCCTGGCCCAGCCCACGCCAACCCCTCACCAAGCACCTTCCCCTGCAGACCTCTCCAAGGCCTCTCCGGGGGCAGGAAGGGGGACACTTCTTACCCCACCTGCACCTGGCCCCATGGGGACCCACAAGTGACAGCCCTCCCGTGGGGCAGAGCCCTGTCGGGGTGGGGGGCCCCACAGCCCCTGTCCCAACCCCAAGCACCACTGTGCCCAGCCCCAGCTCAGCTGCAGCACTACGTTCTCCTAGGCTGCCTCCCCAGATGCCCCCTATATGTACAGATATACGACAAAACCCCAAAACACGAGGTATATAGAAATTCCAACGTGGGGACGCCCCCATACGAACAGTTCAAGGAACCCACTGCGGGGGGGTGGGATGTCACTGTCCCCCCACACACACTTCCTACCACCCACCAGCCCCTCCCTGGCATGCAGAGGGACATGGGGACCCTGCAGGGCACAGCTCAGACACAGCCAAGGGGAGCAGGGGGCAGGGCTGGGGGGAGCTGAGGCAGCCCAGGCCCCCCAACCTCCACAGACACAGGAGACCAGTGGGGAGGTACCGGACAGAACGAACGGACAAACAAACGTCAGAGGGACGAGGCAGAGCAAGGGGGACTCCTGTGGCCCCAGCTCCCACCCCAAGCCAGGTCCCAGCCCCAGGTGGGTGGCAGGGGTGTTGGGTCAGGCTGGGACTGGCACAGATGAGGAAAGAGAGGGGAGCCTGGCACTCCCCACGCCCTCAGCACAGTGACAGCGAGGACAGAACACCATCCAGAGGGGCGGCCAAGCCAGCCTGAAGCCCCACAGCTGTGTATGGGGATGTTCCCGCCCTGCAGGAGTGAAGGGGACGGCCAAAAGGACCTTCTCCCACATTCCCAGCCAGCCTGGGGCACTGCGTGGCTGCCACTGGGAGCAGGGGGCTCCAGGTGTGCCCTGGAAACCCCCAGGAAGGTATCTCCAGCAGCTTTATCCTGGTGGGTGCCAGCACAGGCAACCCTTTCCTTGCCTCCTCGCCACAGTCTCAGTCCTTCTCCTGGGCCAGGCTCTCCTCAGTGATGCCCTGGGCTGCCAGCTCAGCCAGGACATTGTCCAGGTAGTTGATGTCGGGGTAGCCATGGCCAGTGAGGTTGGAGCCGAACTCTGTCTTGTGGTGGATCTCGTTCCAGATCACTGTGTCCGACTCGCCCGTGGTGCTGGAGGTCCCGATGGCGAAGATCAGGCGCCGGTCCCAGGCCACCAGCAGCAACTTCAGTACCTGTGGAGGCCAGGAATGGGGCAGGCAGCAAAGCAGGCACGGCCACGTGGGCAGCCCACAGGCAAGGCCTCCTGGAGCATCCCAGCACAGCCTCCTGCCCCAGCCAGAACAGAGGGACAGGGCTGCCGAGCCTGCAGGGGAAGGTCACAGGGCTCCTGCAGAGCCTGCTGGATGGGCTGTGGGTTAAACCTCCACCCACATTCCCCTGCTTAAGCCATGTTTGCTTTTCCCACCCGGGCACGCCTCACCTTCCTGCCCTTCTCACTGTCTGGCAGGTAGCAGTGCCGGGGGAAGCCACGGGCCGTGAAGCTCTTCCCAGGGTTTGGATGCTCTGGTCCCTGCAATGTGGAGGGGAAAAGAAAACCCTTCTGGAGCTCAAAAGCAATCTCTGGGCACAGGGCAACTCCCCAAGCCTTGGTGGGCACTGATGGCCACCATCCCCCTGCCACCAAGCAGACAGGGACAGCACTTTCATGCAGATACACCCCAGACTTCCCACAACATCCTTATGGACAAGCAGCTTCTGAGCCAAGGCACGAGCTGCAGCGGGACCTGGGGGTGATAGAGCCGTGACAAGGGCCGCCAGACCCCCCCGGTGGCCCCCCCAGACCCACCTGCACCCCCGGGGGGATGTTGTAGATGATGCGGATGGTTTTGCAGTCGGCGTGGCCGGGCAGCGCGTGGGGGATGATGTGATATTCCATCTTCCCGGGAGGCTGCGTCCCTGTCTTCACCCCATAGATGGTTTTGCAGGTGGGACACTGCAGACTCCCATCCTGAGAGTGGGAAAAAGGGGGACATGGTGAAATCAGAATCTCCAGCACTGAGCCACGCCAAGTACTGAGTCCCTGAGCAGCACTGAATGTTGTTTTAATTGGGAAAAACATAATTTCAAAAACTCTCAGGAACCTGGGGTAGGACTGGGAGAATGCACTATCCAACTTCAACCAAACACCTGAGGTCTGCATTTCTCTTCCCCATCAGTTTTCCAGTCCTCATTGCTTTCCCTAGCTCTGAATTGGTGCTTTGTTTTGCTTTGTTTTTTCAAAGAGGAAAATATAAAAAATATTGAAAATCTCCAAACAATGCATTTTCCAGGGAATGTCAAGCACGAGGGGTATTTGCAAAAACTCTCCCGTGGCTGGAGAAGCACTGCCTGGCACCAAATTCCAGGTAGCTCTGCTCAAACATGCAGGGATCAAAGTCCACCCTGGTAAGGAAAACAAGCACAAAAATCTGGGCATAGTGGGGGAAACAGACCCACACAACCCTGAGTTCTGATTTAGCAGTCCCCAAGTGCTTGCAGCTGATAAAAATTAAACTCTGAGTCAGGGTGAGAGCTCAGGAGTCCTCCAGAGCAGCCAGGCTGGAGCTCTGTTCCATGGACAGCTCATGGAGCTCAGCAGAGGTGGCTGAGCTGGGGGTACCCGGGGCCGCAGGCTCTCACCTTGTTGCCGTTGTTGTACATGGCCACCAGGCAGTGGAGATGGAAGACATGGCTGCACTTGACCAGCTTCCCCACGAGGTCAGGCTTGATGGCCGGCTGGGGCCCCTTGTAGCCAGAGGGGGCAGAGAGGCGCTCCATGCAGATGGTGCAGTCCTGTGCCGGAGGGAGGACAGGGATCAGAGGGATGGGCGCTGATGGGCTGCCCTGCTCTCACCCAGGGACCCGCACCCAGCCCTGGGCAGGGCTGTCACCCTGCAGGGGCCGTGCATGCAGCACACAGCCCCTCTCTGGGGACAGGGCAGAGCCATACAGGGTGGCATTGCGTGTGTCCCCAGCCCCTCATCCCAGGAGAAAGCCCCTGGCACAGCCCTGCTGCTCGCACCTCATCTGGCGGATGCCGCACCTTCTGCAGGTATTTCTTCAGCACCTCCTCTGGGGTTTTACCTGCGGGAGAGCGAGGGTCAAAGGATGGGAGAAACCCACTGCCAGGGGCAGCAGAAGGGATGGGGGGCACAGGGGAACCAGGAAGGGCAGGAGGGACATCTCTCTTACCCTTCTTGGCCTGTTTCTTGGTGGTCTTGCGGCAGGAGTGGGAGATGCCGGGGATGGACTGGATCTCACTCTTGCTGACGGGCGGGGGGTGCAGCACCAGCTTGGGGGGCCGGGTCAGGCACACGGGCAGCCCGGCCGCGCTCATGAGGATCCCCGTGATCCCTGTGCAAGGAGGGAACAAATGGCACTGAGGAAAACACCCTGAAACCCAGAGGCTCCCCAAAACCTGCCCCACTGGGGCTGTTTGTCCTCCCACCCTGGGGGAAGCAGCACCCGCTGCGGCCCCATCCTCACCTGCCAGTGCTGGGTTGACGGGGCTGGAGCCAGTGAGGTTCTTCACAGGGACGGTGGGGACCCTGAGGGGAGCCAGCACAGACCACGTCAGGACAGGCAGGAGGCACCCACGTCCCCACAGGGCCCAGGGGCCACACAACAGTTGCCTGAGCAACTGCACAGGCCGTGGCTGGAAAAAGAGAATCCCCCCGACGGGGCAACATGCCCCTCCCTGCCCCACCACTGCCTTTTCTCTGGCGCTTTAGAAACCCTGACTGCATCTCCATTCATGGCCCCTTTTTGTCACAGCTCCCCGGGCCAGTCTGTTGTTTCTTTTCCTCTTTTCTTCTACAGCCACGTCACTGCCACAGCTCTTTCCCCCCTCCCCCTGGGGCTCTCTTCCATGGGAAAGTTTCCCAGCAGGTCAGGAGCAGAGGGAAGGGGGAGAATGGAGAGGGAGAGGAAAGGGGCCAGGCTGTGACAGAAGGCTGATGGCAGAGCCAGACAAAGGGGAGAAACAGGCCCATTAAATGTCCACCCCATCACAAAAAAATGTCTTTGGAGGGTGGGGGTCTGGAGGGACCCCTTCTCATGGGGCCTGAATGGCTTTTCTTTGGGCCTTTCGCAGTCCCCCACCCAAACCCTGACTCCAAGAGAAAGAGCAGCCTCAGCCTCTTCATTGAGATGCAGGAGCCACCCCATCCCTGCTCCGGTCCCCAGGCACCTGTGGGGAAGGCGAGGGGCCCAGTAGAACCCACTACCCTCCACGGGAGGCTGGGCACCACCGAGGGTCTCCCACCACACTCAGGGCTGACAGACGCCTGCAGTGAGGGCTGCAGCCTTCCCTGGGGAGGGGGAAAAGTCTGTGCCGTCCCTTTCTCCAGCCTGGCACACCGCGGGACTCACCCGGAGGCGATGAGCACTCGGGACTGGGCGATGGCCAGGCGCTGCAGGTGGCTGCGGTTCAGGGTGCCGAGGCTGGCCCGGGAGCCTTTGCCGCTGCCCACGCCGCCGGGGGGGCTGCCGGAGGCGCCGGCCGAGCTCAGGGCGGGCGTGCTGGCCGCCTGCCGCCGGCCCCCCTGCGCCGCCAGCGGCTTCAGCGAGCCGCGCACCGCGGCCACGCCGTCCGGCGCCTTCGGCCCCGCCGCGGGCACCGGGGGCTTGGGGGTGGCCGGCGGCTTTGCGGGGGCGGCTTTGCGGGGCTGCAGCGTGGAGGTGCCGGGGCCGGCAGCGGCGGCGGCGGCTTTGACGCTCATGACCAGCAGGCACTGGGGACACGTGCAGGCGGGCACCGGCGGGGCCGCCGCCGCCCCGGGGCTGGCCGGCCACGACTGCGACTTGGGCAGGGTGCCCGACACCAGCGGGTAGACCATGTCGAGGCGGCGGCGGACGCGGCGCTTGCGCTGGGTCTGCCGGTTGATCTGGCCCATGGTGGCGAAGTCGATGACGTAGCAGAAGCCGATGGCGCTCAGGTCCACCCAGGGGTGCTGCTTCTCGTAGGCGCGCTGGATGGTGATGCCCACGTCCATGTCGTAGGGAGTCCACGTGCCGCTGTCATTCTCCCACTCCCAGACCACTCCCTTGCCCGGCGCCGAGGACGGGTCGTAGTAGCTGCGCCGGACGGGCCGGATGGTGCCTGAGGGAGGGCGACAGATGCCGTCAGACCCTGGCGCCAGCACCCACCCGTGGGCAGGCAGCGAAACCACCCCGACCTGCCCTGCCGGTGCCATTCCACGCGGGGACAGCGCGGCTTTCCGGCTCTGCTGCTGTCCCTGCCCTGCCAGGGGACCGGTGTGCCTCAGTTTCCCCAGAGGGCAGGGAGCTCCTACACCCCACAGCCTGGGGTGCACTACCAGTGCAACTGGGCTGAAGGGAAGGGCAGATTTCACTCCCACTGGCCCACAGGCCAAGCATGGAGCCACTCAGCCCTGATGGGGAAACAACCACAAGCTTGGCTGCTCCAGCCTGCTCCCAGGGACCTCCCGCGGGAGCCTGATGAAACCAGGCATTAGGGCACCCAAGTCCTGCAGTGCCTGTCTCCCTCACAGCTCTGGGCTGGAACAGGTGAATAAAAGATTTGAGCTCAGAGCAGCTCTGAGCCCCAAGCAGTGACACACACAGATCCTCACACACGTAAGGGACCGGGGCTCATGCCAGCCCCACCATCTGCAGCTGCCAAACCGGCCCCGATGAAAACCCCAACTGTGGCAACTGACTTTCCTCACAGGGAAAATCCCTGTGAGGCCAAGCTAAGGAGTTTGAGCGGGGCCCTATGCCCAACTCCCGCTGCCCCATCAGCAAACATTAGGAGTGGGATGAGAGCACAAAGCACCAAGGCTTTGTGCCTTGCATCCTTATTTTGGCTAGTCGTGTCCTTTTCCACCACTCCCAATCAACTAGGATGCATTCGAAGCATGGACAAAAATTTTAGGAACTCCTACAATGAGGAGAAAGGCTTCCTCTTTGGGATGTCTCACAGCGGGGCAGGACTGGGTGTGCATGGTACTGGGGTCCCATCCTGAGCACGTCATTAATGCCCAGAAGTGTCTGGTAACAGGTGGGACAAGCACCACTGCCTCCAGGTCCCTCTGCGGATGCCCATGGCTCAGCCCAGCGTGAGGAACAAGAAAGCACTCAAAGAGAAGCAATAACAAGTCTGCTGCTTCGGCTTTTCACCACGTGTCCTGCAAAGCCTCCAAGAATTTCAGTCCTTTCTCACCCCCACCTCTCCGCAGAGAACAGCCGCCACCGCAGGTCCCGCAGGGACACGAGTGGGATAAGAAGGAAAAGGTGTTTATCAGCACCCTGCCAAAGGGGCACGGGGTGCAGCTACACCCCAGACAAGCCGAGCCACCCGCCCTGTCCTGCCAAGGGGCACTCGGGGCAGAAAAGCCGAGGGGAGCGGGGCAGTGATTTATCCTAATCTGGCGGCGGCATGCGGCATCTGGCGGTCCCCAGGCAGCAGTGTGGGAATGCTGTGTGTTCCCCCAGCCCCTCGCCGCCAGCCGGCCTCCCATTCAACAGGGGAAGAAAGGGAACAATAGCTATTCAGGGCCTGCCAGGGTCGCGACCCCCCCAAATCAGAGCTGTTTAATGACCCAAAATACCAACATCCCCAGCAACCCAGGGAGAGACAGAACAATCTCCCTTTCAGTCCTCCACCCTGGGCAACAATAGCCCTCAGAAGCTGGCCCCCAGCCACCCTGCTCGCAGAGGTCCCTTGTCCCCACACCCACGGGCAGGGGAGGGTCGCCGCCAGCCCCCAGGGCTGCTGGGGAAAGAGGGACAAAGGAGGGTGTCTGGCGCTCTGCTGCACCCCAGGGACAAAGCACACTGGCCATCACGGGGGTGTTGGGGATCACAACCCCCCATTCTAACGCCCTGCCATGGGTGCTTGTGCCCCACATCCCAGACAACCCCAGGAGGTGGGGGACAGACAGCCCCATCACGCTGGGACCCACCCACCTGCCCATGCCCTCCCCGAGCATCCCTGCACCTGCTTGTGTCCCTGCCCTGGGGCTGCCATCCCCCCGGGATGCAGGATCTGTCACCCAAGTGCCATTCAGCTCTAGGTCGATGGCGGCACAGAGAGCGGGGCACGGCCCTGGAAGGGTGTACAGAAGATGAGCTCTCCTGAAGGGAGAAGGATGGGGTGGGTGCAACAGGGCCCTGCAGCAGCGAGGAGGGCGGGCAGCACGACCCCGGGGGGGGACCAGGGATGCGCGGGCAGGATGGACAGCGAGGGCAGGGCGAGGACCTGGGGACCAGGTGGGAGGACACGGGCGAGCTGGCATCGCGGCGGGATCGGGCACGGCGGGGCCCGGCAGCGCCGCTCGGTGCAGCCCCGCACGGCCCCGGAGCGGGGGACACCGGGACGCCCCTCCCGCCCGCCCGCCCGGCCGTGCCGCCGCGCGGGGCCGCTGCGGGCGGGAGCGCCGAGCACGGCCGGGCCGCGGGGCCGACTCACCGGTGTCCTGGCGGAACTGGTGCATGGACTGCAGGTCGATGATGTAGGGCGCCAGGCGGCTGTCGGCCTGGCCCAGCACCACGCTGCCGCCCGCCCGCGGCCCGGCGCGGGCCACCGCCTCGATGTGGTGGCTGACGGCCGGGCTGTAGGGCCGCCAGCGCCCGTGCTCGTTCAGCCATTCCCACACCACCACGGCCGAGGCCAGCAGCATGGCTCCGGCGCCCCGGCCGCGGCCCCGGCTGGCTGCGCCGCTGCCGCCCGCCCCGGCGGCTCTCGCATGCTCGGCGCGGCGCAGGGCTCTGCCCGCCCCCGCCCGGGGCCGGAGCCGCGCACGGCCGGGCCGCCCCTCGCTCGCCCCTGCGCGCACCCGCGGCGCCGCTCCCGGCCCGCTCCGCCCGGCCCCGCCCGCACCGAGCGCCCCGGGCCGGGGGCGGCACCGCGCCACGTCAGCGCGCCCCGCCCCGGTGGCACCGAGCGACCGCGGGGGGCGAGGGACCCATCGCGCCCCTGTCCCGGTACCCCCATCCTGCACCCCGACACCTCCCACTGTCCCCGTATCCCTGTCCTGCATCCCGGGTCCGGACTGTCCCCGTATCCCTGTCCTGCATACCGGTCCCCACTGTCCCTGTAGCCCCTGTACGCCCACCCTGCAGCCCGAAGACACCTCTCCTGTACTCCTAACCAGGTGTGCAGCCCAGGGAGCCCCTGGTGTGCACACATCCTTGTGGGGACCCCCCAGTCGCTGCCTGCCAGCACTGACTCAGGGTGCTGGTGGGTCACAGGGAAACTGCTCCACGTGCTGTGTCATAGAAATGTGGTCCAAGAGCTTCTTCAGGAAGTGGCCCCCTGAGCTGCTCTTGCCCGTGACCCATGACACATAACAATTGTTTCAAAGCCCAAAATTGCCTCATGTCTGGGGTCATGTGGGCTGTAACCCCAGCTCCTGCACCCCAGCTCTCCCAGCTGCCTGGCTGCCCCTACTGTGACGTGCACAACCCTGTGCAACCCTCAGACTCAGGAGCAGCCAGTGCTGGCCCTTCCCAGCAGGCCAGAAAAACATTCCTGAGCTTGTTCTTCCACGGAGCCCCATAAGCAGCTTCCCAGGACAGCCCTGAATGGCAGGATATTGGTGACAGACTGGTCTCACCTCCTTTTGTGCTCCTGTGCTCAGACACACCTAACACTGACTTCCTTGTATATGAAACACCTGGACTTTCCTGATTCGGGAGAAATGTACAAATTGCCCCTGTGTCCCAGGTTTGGCGGCACAGGAAATCCCCCAGTCCATGGTCCACCTCAGCCTGCAGGCAGCTCATCCCCAGGCAGGTGGTGGAGCTCCTCTCCGGACAAACCTGTTTCCCAGGCACTGCCCATGCTGCTGAGTGCCTGCCAGAGGCGTTTGTGGTGAGAAACCATTAGACAAGATCCAAAAGAGAGGAAAAAACGAAGGGAAGGAAAAGGGGGAACAGGTGGGGACTGACTGCAGTGATGCCAGCTGGCGGGCGCTGTGGTGAGAGAGGATGAGGTGAACCACAAAGTTCTCCTTTTTCCAGCTCACACTTGGATATACACATGGGGCTACGCTCGAGGCACCTTTTCCTGCAGGGAGGGAGGTCTCCTGGCCCTTCCCAGGAAAGCAGCACAGCCACAGAGAGCCACTCCTCTGGGTTTTCACCTGTTCCTTTGAGGCAGACAAGTGCAGCCAAGGCTACGACGGGGGAAACCCGGGGAAATCCTTTCCACTGACTCAGACAGGAGGAAAAGGCTTTCCTGCTATTAAAAAAGGAAAGTGTTGGTGAATATCCACCCACCTCAGCTCCAGCTCAGGATCAAGAAGTCAGAAGCCGGCACTGCAACACTGGTGTGGGACCATGGGTGAAGCAGTGGGACCAGCACAGTGGAATCCCACCGGCCCCTGGGCAAGGAGCAAATCCATTTTCACCCAGCATCAAGGCCTGAGGTGCAGCCTCAGCCAGCTCAAAACCTTTCCAACCCCACAAAGTGTGCCCAGCCACACGTTAAGCCCTAAAAACATTTATTATTTTGAAATTAAACATGTCCATGGGTTGCTTTTGGTGGCTGCATCCCTGCTGCAATTTGGGAGTGCACCCCTCCCTCCCACCCACTCCCAGTTCCCTGTTCCCACCAGCACTACAAATCCCTTCTCTCTTCCCAAAGCACAAAGCTGGATGGTTTTGGTGGGTCCTCAGTTTGCAGGAGGCCATTGCAGGGGTCCTCAGCAGCCTTAACCACACGGGTACAACTGTCCTCCCCTCAAACTCCTAATTTCTGATTTCAAAATGAACAGCTTTGTTTGCCTTCAGCCACTCAGATCAACTTCACTTCAATCCATGGCAGAGCAAATCCAAGGGCCTCCTGGCACCACAGGAGCTCAGCTGTCGGGCGCCCTTGTCCTCGCCAAATCACTTCACTGGTGATTCCCTCAGGGCTGCAGCTGAAAAATAGCATTAAACCCCAGCCAGCTCAGACGTCACCGCCTCTGCACGGCATGGCGGGGGCTGGCTGGCAGGGAAAGGCCCAGAGCTGGAGCCTCTCGCTCAGCCAAAGCCTGGAGGTTTGGATTAATGGATTGCTTTTTCCCATTGTTTCTGGGTAGGGTGGCCATTCCTGAGCGCGGTGGCTGCTCCACAAATGCAGGTGCACCCAGCTGGCAAGGAAACAGGGAAGGAGTGAGGAAGATTGCAAAAGCCCAGGGAAATCCCTGGGGCAACATCACCGTCCACCTTGGGTCTCCATTGCTGCTTTCACCCTGGAGTGCAAATGCAGCCCCGAGCTGAGCTCTCTGCCAGCAGCTGAGGTGGGAGGATCGGGTTGCAGCCTTGGCCGGCTCCCTGGGATCTGAAGGTCACCTCGTACCCGGCCTGTGCTGCCGGAGAAAAGAGGTCTGTTCCCACCTGGTCGGGTGGTGAGGTTCAAGGACACACTGCAGATGTCCCTGGCCACCCCCGGGAAGGTGAGGAGGGTGTGAGCACCCGGCCACTGCTGAGCTGGAGGGTGCAAGGGGAGAAGAGCAAGGTGGCTTCAAGCACACAGCAGCAGGCAAGAAAAATACTTGTCAGAAAAGAGACTTGCTTTGACTAATCCTGAAAAAAATAATGGCCACAAATTGTTATTCCCCAGTGCAGGGAAGCATAAAGATTGAAATAATCCAGTCTGAGCTGCAGGAAGCTGAGGGCAGGCAGTAACTGGCAATGAAGAAGGTGCAGGTTCTTCCTCGCAGGCACCACTGATAAAAAATCAGCAAAAGACCCCATGAAACCACCCTTGCCCCAACCCTGCAGCCCTGTGGAGTCGGTGGGGTGGGCAGGATGGCACTGGGGGCTCAGCCTGGGGCTGCTCTTTGTCTCCCAGAGGCCCCGTGCCTGTGCAGGAGCTGCTGGGGCTGGGGCAGGCGCTGTGCCCGACGCTGTGCCAACCTGCCACCACAAAGCCGCTTTGTGCAGGGCCGGCCCCGCACGTCCCCAGCCTCTCCCTGCTCTGTGGCCCAGGTGGCTCCTCCTCATCTTCCCACCATCTCCTTCATCTCCAGCTCCTTCGTCTCCCCCATGACCTCCCAGTGGGTCACATCCCCCCAAACCTCTCACCCCACTGGGATGCACCCTTCCCTGGAGTGGGAACTGGGCAGCCCAGCCTCTCTGGTGAGCTGCCCCACCTCCCCCAAGAAGTACGTCACCCTGGTAGATCTCCCAGCCCTTTTATTCACACGGCAGCCATCACATCCAGTCGGCAGGAGAACCGTGGCCCAGGAAGCTGTGAAATATCCCAGCACTCCACAGGACAAACGACGTGGTTGGGGCTCTTAGATTCTCCCATGCCATTCCCAGTCCTAAAATAAGCCCTGCAGGCACTAACCCCCTTGCAGAGGGGCTTCTGAATCACAGCTAAAAGATCCCCTTTCAGTTAAAAGATCCTCTCCATTATCACGTCCAAGCAATTAAGAATTCCCCCTCCTGATTGCTCCCCCCCCTCCCCAAAAGCCCCCAAGCAGTTAGAGCAGAAATTCAATGAGCAGCCAACCAAGCTGGGCAGAAGGAGAGTCCACGTGCAGGAGGCCAAGCCTTGTGCCTTGCAGCTGGGGGGCAGGTCCCAAGATTCCTTTCACCCGGTGATGCTTTTCTGTCCCTTGGCTCCTGCCCTGCATCCACAAGAGCCCCAAGGCAGCATCTGCCTGCCATAGGCAGCATCCAAATTCCAAAGAGAAGGGCAGTGCCTCATGCCTCTAGGCCCTGGGGGGAGCAGCAAAGCTGCTTCCTGAGGGATAATTTTACTGCCCAGCAGGAAGAGCCCAAGGACCCCTGCAGATCCCTGCTCCCTCCAGGGTAGACTGCAGCCTGTGCCTCAGTTTCCCCACGGGGAGAAGCATTAAAAGCATGGGGATTATTGGCATGGTCCCTCCCCTCCACGTCCCCTCCTTTGCTCTCAGCTGCCCTCTGAGAGGGTGGGCAAGGAGCCCCAGGGGCACCCAAGCCCCCCCACCCTGTGCTCGCCTTCAGGAGCTCTCGGCCAGGCCGGGGGCTGCGCCGGTGGCCGGGCTGGGCTTGGCGAGCTGCCGCAGGTCCCGCACGGACCTCACGGCCCACTGGGCCAGCTCCCGCAGCACGCCCAGGCCCCGCAGCTTCTGCTCGAAGAGGCTGAGGCGCGGCGGGGGCGGCGGCCCATCCTCCTCCTCCTCCTCATCCCCCTCCTCGCCGGGGATCCCGCGGCTCTCCAGCCGCAGCAGCTCCTCGAGGTGGTAGGCAAAGGCCGAGACCTGGAGCAGGACAGCCGCCAGTGCCCGGCCCAGGCCCGCGTCGGCCTCGCCCAGCTGCTCCCGCTGCTCCTCCAGCATCTGGGCCAGCAGGGCGCGGAAGGCCCGGTAGGCCGCCAGGTTCTCCAGCAGCCGCTGCGTGCCCGTCTGCTCGTCCCAGCGCTCCACCGCCGCCAGCGGCACCCCCTCCACTGCCGCCACACTGGCCGAGGCGTCCAAGCCCTGCTGCTCCACCTGCAGGGTGAGGCCCGCCGGGGATCAGCGAGGCAGGACCGACGTGGGGGGATCCCCAGCCCCGAGCCCTGCGGGTGTCGGGGCAGTGCGAGCTGCCCAAGTCTTGCCCAGGTGTGAGCAGGCCTGGATCCACCAGGACTCTGTGCGCCATCCCTGCCGTGGGTCAGTCCTCGCACCCCAGCACAGCTCCCAGATCCCAGCAGTGCTCCCAGCCCCGAAGCAGCCAGAGGAAGCAGGGCAAACTCACGTAGGCGTCCAGGAGGTCGACGACATCCGCACGCATCTTGCTGGCCAGGCGGATGCCGCGGCTGCAGAGGTCGCGGCGCCGGAGGGCAGCGGAGGGGCTCTCTGCGGCCGCCATGGTCCGGGCAGCTGTCACGGCCACCAGGCTCCGGGCACAGCAGCAGCCGCCCGGCCTGGCGAGGACAATCCCTTGCTGAGCTGGTGCATTCCAGCCGGGAGCTCCACTCACACGTCCGCTGGCCTGGTTCTCCCCCTCTTCCGTGCCTGGGGCCTGGCACCACGCTGCAAATTCCCGCCTCTGGGATCAACAGCGACAGATTATTTCCCTAATTCCCCCACGCATCGCTACTCCAAGTGCCTTGCCCAGAACTGTCTGGCGCAGCAGCAACAGGCTCCCAGCCCCGGCTGACCCACTCCTCCCTCCCAGCCACACAGTGAGATTAGCAGCACGCTAAGCCCTCGGCTCATTCCAGAGCGCGGGAAACCACTGCCGGGAAGAGGTGAGCAAAGCCCGGACATTGCTCAACACCTCAGCCCGGCAGCCGGCTGGAGCCTGAGCAGGGCCAAGCAATGCTTGAGGGCAGCCCCCAGGCTGGAGATCCCGCAGCAGCCCCAAGCCAAACTGCAACCCAAACGCTGGCAGAAGGATCTGTGCCAGATGCTTTTAACCCCCCTTCCCCAGAGGGTTCTTGCCCTAAAGAGGGGCTGCAGATAAGGAAAGATATCCCAACCACCCCAGAACAACACCAGCCACCCCACAGGTGAGCTGTACATACCAAGACAAAAACAGCCCTTCGGGTTGGGTTGGTTTTTCCTCAGTATGTTTATTTTGGTTATGCATTACCCAGATCAAGAGTGAGAAAAACCCCAGGCGTTGAAAAGCAGCTTCCCATGAATACCACGGTGTGCCTGGCTGGGGATCCCAGGGCTGGGGGATCCCCATATGCCCAGCAGGCTCCTTGCCACCCCGTGGCTACTGCAGCAGCTGCTGAGCTTGGGGAGCCCCTGGCCACAGCAGCCCCCAGCCACAGAGCCCAGTGGCCCAGGGCCCCTCAAGTGCTGCCCATGCCAAAGGGCCTCCTGCCCCCTCCAATCCCTCCCCAGGAGGAGAAAAAAATAAATACAGGGGAAAAAAATACAAAAAAGTTTATTGCAAACTACTACAATAATTTATTGAAGCAAACTGCATGCGAGTGAAGGAGAGACATCGAGGGGAGGAGGAGCTGCAGGAGGGCTGTGTCAGTTTTAGGGCTTCAGAGGGGCATGGAAAGGGAGCTACACATCACTCCTGCATCAGGGGCGAGCAGGCTGTGGTTAGACAGACAGGCACCTGGCCACGGCCAGAAAAAGAAAAGGGAGAGCTACAAGAGGTGTCATGGAAGGACAAGGCAGGGAGCGGCAGGGATCAGAGGTGTCCAGGCCGGGAAGCAAAGGAAATGTTTGATTTTGCATCCCAGAAGTGCAGCCAGGGGCAAACCCTGCTCCACTGGGGCGGACATGGGACGAGGCAGCCTCCCCCAGCCTGGTGCCAAGTGCTGGGTCACCAGAGGTGAGCAAGCCCTTGGCCCAAAGGCCTTTTAGTGCCATCCCTCGACCAACAAACCCCCAAGCTCTCCTTTAGTGTTCTGTGCAAGGCTCTGCCCAGCCTGCACCTCCCACAGGCACAGGGGCCAGCAGAGACACAGCTCCAGCAGCACCATGTCAGAAGGACAAAGCCAACCTGCCCCGAGGGCCACCAAGTGTCCCCAGAGTGCTGCCCCTTCTCTAGCCTGCAAGGGGAGGGGACCAGCTGCCACCCAGAAAGTTTCCTGCTGGAAACCACAGTAAAGCAATCCAAGAAAGACACTGGATCATCTCAACTGAAGGAACTGATTTAGTTTAACACTATTCTACCACAGACCTGCCACCAGGTGTGCTGGGCCCTCCCGTGAGCCAGGCTGCTGCCACAGTGTGACCACGGGATGCCCACACCCAGGGCACGGGGCACCCAACTGCTCAGCCTCGATCCGCCCCTACACCAGGAAGTGCTTCGACTTGCTCTGACAAAGGTATCAGTGCAAGGGGGAGGAGGAAGGGAGGGGGAGAGGGGGCAAACCAGGACAAACAGCCTGAGAAAAGCCAGCATGTTTGGGCCACAGCTGGATTTCCAGGCGTCACAGCGGACAGAGTGGGTGTTCAGAGTCAGTTTCCTGTTAATCCAATTAAATTCCACATTTTATTGCGGTTTTCCAGACCCCCAGGTACCCGATTTCAACAAGCTGCTGTGTGCTACAGACCAACTCAGCTGATCTTGTGCTCAGACAAGATACTTCAGTTCTGCTCCCAACCCCAGAAACCCAACCAAAAAACAAGCAAATAAACAAAAAACAGGTTATTCTTCACCTCTTCCAAAACCGCTACGAATTCAAGGCCACTGAATCTCCACACAAAGTTTCAGAGAAGACCAAAAAAAAATCCAAGTCTCCATAGCAGACACATCTTATCCTATGTAAACTTTTCCAAGGGCTCAAAGCTGCCCTAACTACACCAGCAGGCAACACCTGACCCGCCACGTTTCAGGGAAAGCTGGGGTGTCTATGCAGAAAAGAGAAGCTTTCAGAACACGGCTACACAATCCCCCCTCAAAATGAGGGCAGGGAGAAAAGCTGACAGCCCCATAGTCCCACATCAATCTATTGCCTTGGATAAACAAGCCTGAGAAAACCAAATCCAGTCCCTGCTAACTGTGTCTTTGTCCAGACCTGGAAAGGAGAGGCAGAGTTGGATGAGGAGCACCACATCCCCCAGCAGCAAGTAGCTCACGGCTGTCCCAAGAGTCACAAGAACAAGTTCCTGGCTAACAACGTCCTTCCCCAAAAGGCTGGAGGCAAAACAGGCATTTAATACAAGGAGCTCACCCAGAGCTGGGAGGGAGGGAGAGACAGCCCATCACTCACCTCATCCTCCTGCTAACACGTTGCTGCAGAGACTCCCACTGCACACAGGCTCTTCTCCAGGGGCTCTCCCTCTACTCTGCAAAAGCTGCAAGACACATCTGACTCCAGAGCGCTGCCTTCACCTCAGCTCTCCCAGCTGCTGGCACAATGGCACTGGAGCTCCCTGCACTGGAGCCTACTGGGAAACAGCCTGAACCCCTTCCACCCCCGCCCCTAAGAACAGAACTAAAAAATACCGACCCTTTTTTAAACAATAAATAAGGAATCTTGTTACCACAACACAAAAACGAAGCATGTTCAAAGTGCAAATTACTGTCGTCAAACTGGGATGCTCCTCCTTGCCTCTCCCACGCAGGGCTCCTGTAGCCCCCGGGCCTCTCCAAGCAAACATGATCTACGAGCCAGGGCGTTCCCTCCCTCCACTTCCTGCCAGGGCTGGAGCAGGGGAGCGTGGTGGGAGCGGGATGTGCACTGCTGCTTCACAGCTCACCCTGCCGAGGGGCTAAAGTGCCAAACTCCCAGCCCCGGCCAGGAAGAAGGAGACTGCAAGGACCAGAGTGCAGTGGTGCATAGAAGTCGGGACCAGGGGCAGAGGGAGTCCTAAGGAACTTCTCCAGAGCACGTCCAACGCTTTTTAGTTTGCCAGTGGGGCCATGCCATGGAGCCAGAAAGGCAACAATTGCTTTGGGGTAGAGCGAGGGGTTTCAGCAGTGCCCCCCTCCCTTGGAGAAATCCGCCGCTCAATCCAACTTGCTCTGGCAATGGCAGCACGTGCCCCTTTCCACCAAGGGGCCGTGGGAGAGAGAGAAGTGGTTGGGAGAAAGAGGATGTGCTGTGATCCGCGCTGGAGGGGAGCAGACCCTTCAGTTATTTACTAGTATTGTAAGTTTTGTTTAACTTTCCTCTCTTTCAGTAAGTGCCTCCTCCTTTTTTTTTTTTTTTCCTTTTCCTTTTAAATACAGAGTCGCAACTGTCCCAGCACCCAGGTGCTCCCCTGCCACTAGGGTCCAGTGGAGTCTGAATCTTCAATGAGCACCTCCGTGCTGGCTCCCAGCATCTCTGTGTTCATGACCAGCCCCTCTGGGTTCGCGCTGCTGCCGCTGCCCACGAAGAGCTTGCCGTCAGCCACCAGGCTCACTCGCTCTGCCCCGCCACAGTAGGGCTTTGGCATTCCCTCTGGGCTCAGCAGCAAGCAATCTGCTGGGGGAGCACTGCCCAGGGGGTCGGGGAGCAGCGGGAGGCCCTGGCCATCTGTGGGTGGCACAATGGCCTCGGGATTAGTGCCCAGGATATCGGTGCTGGTGATCAGGGCACCCGCGTTGGCAGCCAGTGCTTCAGCAATGAGCACTTCGGGGTGACTCTTGGCTTTGTGGGCCACCACGCTGTCCTTCTTCTCGAATTTCTTGCCACAAATATTGCAGGAGAACTGGTAGAAGGAGTCTGCATCATGCTTCTTCATGTGCCAGTTGAGGGAAGCCTTCTGCCGGCAGGTGAATCCGCAGATCTCACACCTTGGAGGGGACAAGGAGGAGGTCACAACAAAGGGACATCCACACATGCTCATAAGGACAATAGTAGTGAGGTGGCAGCTCAGAAGAACAGCAGGAGCTCGCTAATGTCACTGCAGCTCCAGCTCTGATTTTATTTACTGAGGGCTTACTTTCCCCAGATCCACACCAAGACACGCCCGAGGAGCAGGTGACTCAAGTGTGTGTTCAAAGAGAGCTGCGACACCAGGAGCAGGCTCCAGCCTGACTTGAGAGCTGCTCTGAAATGGGTGTTTCAGGGGTCCCTCAGAGCAGGAGGGCAAGGCACAGGCAGAGGTACTCACTGCAAGGGCTTCTCGCCCGTGTGGATCATCCGGTGCACTGCCAAGTTGTGGGAGCTCTTGAAGGCCCGGGCGCAGTACTCGCAGATGTAATCCCTTTGATCTGAAAGACAACACCAATTGCAGCACTGCTCTCCCACAGACCTGCCCCTTTTCCCAACTCTCAGGCAGTGCAGGTAAAGCTGCCCAAGAAGGAGCAGAGCTACAAGTTCTGGGAGGAGGAGGTATCCCACAACACACCACAGCCGCAGATCTGGAGAGGAGAGGCACAATTAAGACTCTCCTAAGAGCTAATTATCCACTCCAACCAAAACTGAAAGACTGGCAAATTGGGATAAATCAGACTTTATCTGTTGAGGCTTATTCCCCTACAGAGCCCCTGAGTGATGCCTGCCAGAAGGAGAATTAAAACCTCTATAGTCTATTTCTTTCATTTGCTTAAAAGATGGTAATCCAGAAGACAGTAATACCCTGCTGCTGCTGCAAATCTATGCCACCTGACTTGGCTTCACTCTCTGCAGAAGTCCCAGAGGCTTTTCCATTTTCCCTCTATCTGTTCACTGACCTGAAGAGGAGTTTGCATCTATTTCCCACCCCTCTGTACCTGTGTGATGTTTGGCATGACGCAGGAGCTGCTTCTGGAGCCGGAACAGCCGACCACAGGAGGGATGAGGACACACATATTTTTTCTTCAGTAAGTGCTGATATTTTATGTGATGCTGGAAAGAAAGAGTGGAAGTTTGCAGACTGTTCATGGCTGACTGAACAGCTGAGGTTCACTCAAGTTAAGATCCCCACTGGAAAATAAAAACACATATGGACATCCAGCAACCTGACAGACACTCGCACACACAGCTACAACTGGCCACAATGAAGTCTTCCAAAATGACAGCATCAGGAAGGGGTGTGAGTGCCAGTGGAGGTTTAGCTGCCTGTTCAAGCACCCCTTCTCTGCCCTCCCACGTGCCACAGAGGAAGTGGACAGCCCCACCAACCTGCAGGTACCGCGGGTGAGCCAGGACCGTGCCGCAGCCTTCCATCTCACAGCGCACATACTGGATCGGGGGCTTCTTCCTGGGAAATCAGCAAGGAGAGGGGCAGAGTGCTTGGCTGCTTCTATGGCCAGGTGATTCTATAGATATTCTATTTAGAATCACAGTTCTCTGTGTCTGTGAGGGGCTGATGTGTCTCATGCCACAAATAACAAGTGCAAGCACAGCAAAGCACCACTGCTCCAAAATCCCTGCCTGGGCTGTGATACAGTTGCTGTCCAAGAGCCACCTCTTCTCCTGCCACTACTTGAGGGCTCTCCCTAGAGCTGGGAAAACCTCAGGAGACCCAGAATTGACAAAGCAATTCCTTATTGCTGGGCAATGCCATAGGAGGGATCAACTGAGAAGTGGGCAGGGGGCTGGTTCACTTGGAAGAAATTAAACCAGCACCTACAGGGGAAGGAGAAGAGGGAAGACAAGGCATGCTGCTGTTTTTGGTTTTTATTCCCTTTAAGGCAGAGAGATGGCTTTGGGACAATCCTTGTCTGCATGTAGGACACAAGGGAAGCAAGTCTGCAGAACACAACTGGGTTGAGAGGACCACTTACCTTCTCTTGGGCAGCCTTGGGCTCTTGTCATCCTTTCTCCTCCTTCCCCTCCTGTAACATGGATACAGAAACAGAACTGAGAGAAGCTTCTTTACATTAGCAGTGGGCAGAGACTTTGAAGTGTATGCTGTATCGCCTCATTAACTGCATGGTCTAGAAAAAAAACTGAGTGCAATTTGGAGACAGATTTAAAAGATGGAGAATTCCAGAGAAATAAATGCTTCACACGGTTTGCTCTCTCAATACTTCCCATTTCCTACTGCATTTTTCATAAACACGT
Organism: Molothrus aeneus; assembly: GCF_037042795.1. Classification (NCBI taxonomy): domain Eukaryota; kingdom Metazoa; phylum Chordata; class Aves; order Passeriformes; family Icteridae; genus Molothrus; species Molothrus aeneus. The sequence continues at coordinate 9,841,337 of NC_089651.1, read as the reverse complement.
ATTTTGCCAACGCGGTCTAGAACCGACAGTGCACCCTGTTTCCTCTGCTCTGCTGGGGAACATTCCACACCATAGGAAAACATCCATCTGCCTGGTCAGGAAGAATGGGATTAATGATCCAGCAGCTATTTTAAAGGGCTCTGAATTAGCCACAGCAGCTTCTGTACCTGTCAAGACAAAAATCTAGGCTCTGTCTGAGCAGACCTGTGCTCACATGTAAACTGCAGCCTCCCAAGCCACAGCTCTGCCCAGCTCTGCCTGCCTGATCCCATTGCTGCAGAGACACTTGGAGCAGATTGATGGAAGTATTTTCTACACTCTACTGAGACATCTGTATTGATGGCAAGCCAGGAACACGCTGAACACACACTCAGCATTCAAGCCAAGCCCTCAGAAGAGCCACAGGTTTTATTACGCACAGAAAGTAGTGTCTGATTCAAACAACAAAACCTCAAGCCTCAGAAAGCAGTCTCCAACAGACAAAAATGTTCTCAAAATATCAGCCTCCTCACTCCTCTCCACTGTGAATCAGCAGCAGCTCAGGAACAGCAAGAGAAATTACACCACAAGTGTGCAGCAGGTCAGCAGAGGGAGCCCGGGCTGTTCCAACCACTCAGAGAGGAGCTGAGGTACAAAACCAGCTCCTTTTTCTTTTTTTCCCCTCACATTATCCCAAAGAATGGCTTTGACACAGTCACATAAACCCATCTCCCTCTGCTGCCAGGAGGAATGCTTCAGCCATGAGTTCCAGGGACAGCACACACCAGAAGGTGTCAGCAACTGGTGACTGACTGGGTGGCAAAAGTTTATTGTTTACTTCTTGAAAGCAAGGGAAAAACAGCTGATTTTCCTGACCTCTGGTGAAGTCCTAACTGTACAAAAAGGACACTTACCACACACACACAAGGTATTGCAGTGACAAGACATCCCAGTGTCTGCCCCCAGCACACAGCAGGAATGCTGCCCTTTCCCACTGGCTTTCGGGATCTACTTGAGGCATCACAAGGAACCCATTGTAAGGACACCCAGTGTGGGAACTCAGCACATCCCTCCGGATGTCCAGAGTTACCAAGAACCCTGTCGGGGGACTCGGAGGCCCTGGCATGCTGCCAGGAACACCTGATGGCTTGGTTTTGATCCTTCCAGCGAACTGCCAGCTTGGCATAGGGATGTGAAAGCCACACAGGTTTGAATGGTGTAATAACAAGGTGTTCACAGGGTGAAAATGTAGATTTTAGGACTTTTGGTATAGGGGTTATGGGGACAAGATGGAGGAATCAGGGCATGTTTAGTCCTTCTTTCTTCTTGTTCTCCATTTTCTGCTGTGATGTTGGCACTTAGAAATTGGTTTAGAGTAGAAGTGCACTGTCTAACATAGGTGATAGGTATTGGAAATTAAAAGTAAATATGATATACGTAGTTTTTAGTATAAAAAGACAACACCACCTCGGGGGCAGTGGGGAGTGCTTGTGGCTGCCATGCTGAGTGGACTTTGGCTAGGCAGCAAGAAAATTTTGTAGATAAGAAATAATAAAGAACCTGAAGACCAAAAAAGTGAAGAGTCCAGACTCATTCTTCCGAGTGCGGGCTGCCACAGAACCATCCCACGCATCTCGGGGCAGAGAACAGACAGCCGACCCGAGAACCCTGAAGTATTTCCCACTGTGTGGTCACACCCAGGGAGGCTGACTAACCACAGGATGATGAAAAACCCCTTCACTTCAGCTAAACTCTGATTTTTTTGTAGCTGAAGACAGGCAAGATGTGAGGGCACAGGATAAACAGCGCTGCCCCATCAGCTGTCAGGCCCAGAGGAGGAGGGGGATGGGGGGAACCAACAACAATTAAACACTGTTGTACACCAGCAAGAATGCAAAACACACAGCACACACTGGCATGCGCAACCGCAGAGTTTACTTACTTCCTTGGTGGTTCTTCATCCTCCTGAAACTCATTCTCTTCTTTCACTTCCACTTTAATCTCTTTCTGCCTTTCTTTTTCCTCCTTCCCTTTGCTAGCTTTTCTCCTTTGCTTTGGTGCTTCCCTACGAAGACACAAATACAACACCTTACTCCAATACTCTTCCCACTGCCTGCTTTTTACAAAGATTTCAACAAAAACTGGACCCAAGTTCAAGTCTGTTCTTCAATCCCACTTTCAAGCAGAAATAAGAACCAGCAAGGCTCTAAAGGCTTCAGTCCCTGAGACAACAGTTCTGGCCAATGCAGGCCATGTTTAGAACCATTCCACCAGATCAACTAGCACAGGTGCTTTGGGGCATATTAAGCTAATTCAGGTAACATGCCCATATTTTTTTGGTCTAAACCCCCAATAAGTACATAATCCAATATACTTCTCTAGGTGGGGCTTGTAGGTCTCATCTCTGGGATCATCTTTGAAGGGAACTTCTTCCTCACTGATGAGCATCTCCTCATCATCATCACTGTTGGGAGAAAAGGAGAAGAGAGGACTTTGGCAGCAACAGCTTGGCCACTACTGCAAGAATAATATCTGTGCACCATTCCCCAGCATGGGAAAGACACTATTACACTGCACTTCCTCATCCAGCATGACTGGGGAAAGGTACCAGCCTGCACTGACCAAGGAGCACAGTGACAACCAGAACAGGCCAGGCAGAGCTGTGTCCTCTCCTGAGCCCACCCAACCACAGCAACAAATCTACCAGGTGGAATGCCCAGATCAAATCTTACTATCCATTTCTCCACAGTATCTCCCAACATCTGTGCACACTGGAACTGCAACAGCAAGGGGCCAAAGGAGACAGAGCTACTGTCAGTCCCATGGATCATTTCACACTAACATTTATTTTCAAGTGACTCAGGCCCACTTTGAGACACTGAATAGGAAGAAACACCACAAAATAAGATGTCCTACCTGACTCCATCTGGAGACTGATGCTCGTCTGTGACCACTGAAAGGAAAAGTCACCATTAGGTTTCAAAGTGTGTTCGCTGCAGTGAGCTCATCTGTCTCACGGTACCTCCGACAACATTCAGAGCCGGGAGTGCTGGTGGCAGAAGGCACCCGTGACAAGCAGCACCACGCCAGCACAGCCACACGCCCCGAGTCACACCCGCAGCCCTGACTGTCCCCGGGCCTTCCGTGGCACGTACCGTACTCCAGCTGGTCGGCGTTGGGCTCTGACTTGCAGATGAGCTGCAGGGAGGCAGCCTTGGCTCTGGAGGCGCGGGAGTTCTCGGGGTCGCGCTGGCGGGCGGCCGCCGCTGTCCGGCTGCTGCGCCAGCTCCGGCTGGGCCGCGCCGTGCCCACGGGAGAGCCATGGCTGAGCGTGCCAGACACCTCCTCCTCCTCCTCCTTCTCTTCTTTGGGAGCTGGAACACACAGTGCAGGGTGTTTCATCAGAGTACAAAACACCTAAATCTCCTCATTAAATCACACCTTAAATCACAGCAGCCCCTGTTCACGCCTAGAAAGGCTGATCTGGAACAGAGACTAGACGGAGCTAAATGGATAAAATAGGTATTTATTGAAAGGCTCAAAAGGATACACCTTGGGCAGTGTATCCTGCCAGGAGGATACACTGGCAGGGCCTGGCCAGACCCAGAGCCTGGCCAGGGCTACGCCCAACATGAATCCAAGAATGGTTCCTGGTCACGAGTTTTTACGCTTTTCTAAGTTTTGGTTCATCTACATATTGGGTTCAATTGTCAAGTTACAGCTCCAGGTCATGAAGCCTCACCCCTCTGGCTTGCCCCCTTCTCTTCACTGTTGTTTCTGCTTTTTGGGTAATGGCTTTCCTTGATTCTCTAGCTGGGAAGGGATTGTTTTGTCAAAGTACCCCGTGAAGAGAACTTACTAACATCTAATACAAAGTTTTGGAGTTACATACCCAGTAGCAGAGAATATGAAAAATATAGAAGCTAAAACCCAAGGCATCACTGCCTGCTGTGGGAACCTGCTCAGCCCCCCCAGGCCCTCACCTCAGCAGACCTTCCCTTAAAACTCTCCTCACATTCCCTCTAAGGAAAGACACTAATATTTAAAAGCAGCTTGTATTTCCCTTGGATAAAGGCTTCTAAGACAATAATTTGCTGGCTCTAAGCACAACAAGAGACACTCATAAAGCTCAGCAAGTGCTTTATGAAAGGCCAGCTTCAAAGTTGGGCCATGTGAAAAGTTGTGTTTAGAGAATTCCCCAAACATATACTTCATTGGAATTGTACACCTGGCAATATCCCAGAGGGATCTGAGCTGGATGTTTCTGGTGCTGTGCTAGAGCAAAAAGCATCACAAATGCTGTTAGCCTGAGGCCTCCACACTTATTTACAGCTTGTACAGGTGGTTTCCTTTTGGCTCATGGCTGGTCTCCAAACATGCTTTGGCAAGATAAAGAGAACTGGCTGAAATGTCTTGTGAGCAAGTTAATCCCTTAAAAACTAAAATTCCCGAGTACAGTTCATTTGATCACATTTTTTGGCACTTGCTGTGACACTGGGCCGTCATGAACTCAACACCCTTTGAAATGTTACAGCTGGTCACAGAATGGTTTGGGTTGGAAGGGACCTTAAATCAGCTCATTCCAACCCCTGCCATGGGCAGCAACACCTTCCCCTAGCTCAGGTTGCTCCAAGCCCTGTCCAACCTGACCTTGGATACTTCCAGGGATGAGCAATCCACAACCTCTCTGATTCCTCCCAGTCTGCAATCTCCAGTTTTACATCAAGCCTTCTGAACCAAATGATCCTTTTTCTCCTAGCATGTAGTTTGCTTTGCATTACTCACTGTCTGATCCTTGATTAACAGGGTGGGAATAAGCAACATTTGGCTGAAAAAGCCTGACTGGAATCCCGGATGTGAGGCATCACACTGTGTTGTAAACCATCAAGCTGTGTCTTGCACATATAAATCTCACCATCAGAACATGAACTGCACCCTCCTGGATTTCTTTAGCAGATCTCAAGGTGACTGCTGCATGTTCTCAGTCCTTGTGGTCAACATCTCATTTTTGAATGCTAAACCAAACCCAAAGACACTTGAAACCATCCTCTATAAATTCCCCCCTCAACCCCTACTGTGTTGCCAGGGATAGCACTGCTGCTCTGGAAGAGCTGTATTCCTCCCTTGGAAGATCGGGCATTCAGCTGATAATACTTATCATGTTAAAAATCATGCTTGCAGAGGTGAAGCAGTCCTGCATCAGAGCACACCCCTCACCCAGCAGCTCTGTTTCCCTCCTCTCAAGTGAAGGTCTTGGATAAGCCTTTTCCCAGGATTTCTTCTTCTACTTCCTGTGCTTCAGGTGTCTAACAGATTCAGGGCATTTTCATATGCAGAGAATACCCAGGTACCTCCCAAACCCCATCCTTAGGAGAGAGATGTATCAATTATTTACCTTGCCACACAGCTGACAGTGATACAGAGCTAGGAGCTGAAAAACCTTCCAACTCCAGACCCTCCCAACATGGTCCCTGGTCCCTATCCAAGGGTCAGGGCTGCACCAGGGAACTTCTGTCTGTCAAGTGTCCAGCTGCACGAACAGCTGGAATCAGCCATCACCAAAGCCCTTGCTCAAAATATGGGAAGTCCTAGATTGGAATAAATTTTTGTCCCTTTTTCCTTCATCAAAAATAGATTAAAAATCACGAGCGAACGCCAGTCCCTGGGAGAAGGGACAAGGAAAGGAAACCTGGAAGGACACTCACAGTGAAGTTGTGGCTTTGTTTAGACAATCAAAAGACAAGACTCTGGGCACTGCTCTGCTTTTCAACAGAGCTGAACTTTGATTTATAAGGCATTTGGAAGCTTCTTACTGACCCTGTAGACAATTTCAGAAAATACATGTGTACAGTTAGGTGAAAAGAAAATAAACTATTAATTGCTAAGTTAAAAAGCTTCTATAAAAATAAATGCACCACAACAAATGCACACCTCTGGGATTTAAGGAAGCAACCACACAGTGGGTAAGGCACCAAACACCTGCTTTCATAATGGCATGGACAAAAATGAAACTCAGGAAAAATATCCAAGTGCAAAGCTCTATCCAAAGGGCTCTTCCCCACCAGAGCACTGTGGAACTGCACAGATGGGATACAGGAAAATCCTTGGAGGGTTTGGTGCTGAGCTATTTAAATTCAGTGCGTTTTTATACAGTTTGGTTTTAAAAAATGACATTGCTTTCTCCAAACACTGACAAAGCCTTAAGGGAAAGCAATGCTCCCAAAAAGAGCATGAAGCATTAAGAATAAAACTCTTTGGTATAATGTGAGTCCTCTCTGTACAAAACCAATTGCCACTTCCTGAGCCCTAAAGTTTTCCATCTTTTTTTTTTAAATTTGCCAAACCTAACTTGTTTTCTTAGCAAAACCCCTGGATTTGAGAATGGGCTTCCAGGGAGGTGACTCTCCTGACTAAAATGAAAATTATTCCCACAAGAATACAGAGCGCTGTGGGAAGGCAGACGTGAATTCTGCTACACAGCGACTGCAGCTACACAAATTCATTTGTAAGCTGAGATTAAATGTTCTACTTATGCATCCAATATTCCTTCAGGCACACGTTGGGAAATCCTGCAACTGCATGACTAAGCAGGCAACAGGGAATAGCCAGGGAGCACAGGCTGACACTGCAGCTGCCCCGTGGTGACAGCCACACTCGGGCTGTGACACAACACAACACACACACCTTGGGCTCTGATCTCCCTCCAAACTCCCCGTCAGACCCGCACAGCCAGAACTGCCCAGGGGATGCAGGAAAAGCCTGATCCCATGGCTTTGTACCATGGCTGTCCCAGGGAATATTCCCAACTGGATTTAGCAGTTGACAGTAAAGGCTAATACTGCAATGCAAATAAAAAAAAAAAAAAAAAAAAAAAAAAAAAAATCAATTCTGTATCAGGGAACACAAGCACAGAATTCCAAACCTTCACCAGAACCACTCAGCACCTTAACCCAGCTCCATGCAGGGTGAAAGGACAAATGAGATTTTGCCTTCCAGGCTCACAGGGGGCTCCTGGCTACCAAAAACCCTGTTGTGCAAGGAAAGCTGCTGCTTGCTTACACTAGTCTGGCTCCTTGAAAAATCTCTGCTAAAGCCCAACAGAAGGAGGAGGGAGAAGCTCCTCCTGCTCCTGCACAACCTGTCCAAGGAAGGAAGGAGGAGGAAGACACTCCTCAGCCTGTTTCCAGGTTCCCTCCAAGCAGCACAAGGTGCACAAGGGCTCCATCCAGCGTGCAGCCAAGACACAGGAGTGCAGCTTCCTCACTCCTGTGCTCCTGTAGACTAAAAAACAAACCAGAAACAAACAACCCCCACCCCCCACGGCACAGACTTCCTCTGGCCCAGAAGTCAGCACTTCCCAGTGCCAATTTCCACGCAACTATCCCTACCATTACTTTGGCTGCAAATGCAATTGGGAAAAAAAAGAGCCCCAGAAGTTTAACAAACACTTTTCCCACTCTCACCTTGAAGCACAGCTGAAACTCTCAGAGGCCAAGTTAAAGGCTAAAATGGCTCGAGTGCAGAGAGCCCCCAAACCCAGGAATTTCAGTCTGACAACTTTCACTTCCTGGGGTAAAAATGGGAATATTCTGCCCCTTTTCTACCACTGCCAATGAATATTTCTCCTTAAACTAAAAACCAAGAAAGTCTTAACTCTATAGACATACAAAGCTAAACTTTTTTAGACATTTCAGCAACTCTGCTTTGACATAAAAGCCTGAAGCTCTGACATTATGCTGCCCACCGTGTACACAGTGAGGGGTAAATACACACAAGCAAGATCTGGACTCAACACACAGTGGTTAATTCTGCTTCAGTCTATAAAAACACACCTTGGCAGCTGGAACTGCGATGAATTTCCACACCCAAATGGAATAAAGTCTTGTAGGAGGAAAGCTAAAGAGTTACCAAAACACGAGAATAACAGCAGCCTCCGAGACAGAGCTGCTGGCAAACAAACCCGGGCAGCTCCAGCAGAAAAGGGAATTCATCGGCACAGGTGTGTGACCTCCTTTCCTCAGGGCTTCATTCTGCCACAATTCTCTGGTGCCAGATCAAAAACAACACTACACAAAGCCCTCTACTTGGACCTGTTTCAGAAGTCATCACCAGGTAAGGAGCAAAGCCCACTGGATTTTTTTTTTTTTTTTTAAACAAGAAATTTTTAAATAGGTGCACAAAGTTCACAGTGTGCATTGGAAAACAAAAGCTCTGCTAAAGGTTGCAGATCCCCACAGCTGGGGCTTTTGTGTTCAGACCCTACTCATGCTCCCAGTTCTAAATAATTTTCTCTTTTACCCCTGAAGACATCAGCCTAAAAAATCCATAATCCACTAAAACTAGAAAACAACAACTGTGAATATCTGAATACTCTGATTTCCACACAACTATCCCAGGTCTCCTGAGGATCTACTCCTATATTCCTGAGCACAGAACAGAAGTGAACCCAGGATTTGCCGACTGCTTGGGACTGCTGTGCAACAAGAGCTGTCAAACCATGGAGCAGCTCAGCCTCACGCTCCAACAGCCATGGAAAACCGAGTGCTTTTTGGGACAGTGAGATTTTGCAGGTTGGGTACGTGCCAACAGCAGCAGCTTATCACAGTTCCACAGTCTTGAGAGACACTCAGAAAGAAACTGCACATCACCCAGCACTAAAATATTCTTTAAAAGGAAGATCCAAAAAGAGGATTGGGCTAAACCATGGGACAACCCAGACTTTCTAGATGGAACACGACACCAGGAGTGAACAATTCAACTCTTACCTTTACCAGCGACTTTATCTGTGGACCTGAAAAAAAGCACAAAAGCAAGTGTAAGAGCCAGACTCTATGGGGTGGGCAGCAACAAGGAACTGAATGACATGGAGATGAGCCCCAATTCCCCAAAGCCGTGGTGCCTCTCTATAGGATCATTGTTTTCAACCCCTCATGCCAAGGTGGATTGTTTCAGCCGCAGGAAGCTGAGGGGAACTACAGGAATATCCAGCAGCAGAGGCCCAGCCATGCCCAGGACAATTAGGAGTGATCCAGGGGGGTTGTGTGCTCAGAACAGGGGAGAGCAGCTGCACTTCCGAAGGCTCCGGTGTCCCGCTCAGGACCGAAAGCGCAGCGAACGCAGCCTCTCCTCCCGGGAAGGAGGATCCCACCGCCTCCCTCACCCGGACCTTTGGCAGAGGGAGCCAGACCGCGCTGGCGCCGCGGGGCACCGGGACAGCGGCCGCTGCCCGAGGGCGCTGCGCAGCCGGCGATTCCCGGGACACGGCCCTTCCTGGGAAGGGACCGGCGGGGCCGGCCCAGCCCGGCCGGAACAAAGGGGCAGCGGCGCGGGGCACCCCACAGCCGGAGGCAGCCCTGGGCCCGTTCGCGCGGGTCGGACAGAGACCGCATCCCCCCCCTTGCGGCCGCGACCCCCGGAAGGCGCGGGCGGAGCCGGCGCTGCAGGGACTCACCCGGCCCGGGGGGCCTTCCTGGCCGCGGGCGGCGTCTCGGCGGCGGGCTGCTCGGCGGCGGGCCGCGCCCCAGGGCTGCTCCGCCGGCGTCGGGGATACTCGGCCTTACGGCGGCGGGACGCGGCGGCGGCGGCTGCAGCTCCCCCCGCGGCCGAAGCGGCGCGGCCGCGCTCCCGGCCGCCCCTCAGCACCCGGCTGCCGCCGGACTCCTCCCCCTGATCGGCGGCGGGCGGCGGCGGCGGACGGCGGCGGCCCGAAGCCGGCGGTCGGTCGGCGGCGGGCGGCGGTCCCGGGGCGGGCGGCGGCTCGGCGGCGGCGCCCCCCGGCTGCTCGGTGCCCGCCGGCATCGGGGCGGCGGCGGCGGCGGCGGGGCCGGGACGGCCGCGCTCCACCCTCGGCCGGGCACGCCCGCCCCCGCCGCCCACGGCCAATCAGCGCCCGCCGCCCGCCTTCACGCGCGGCCCCTGCGCCCCGCCTCGTGCCCGCGTCCACCAATCCGCAGGCGGGACTCAGGGGACGGCCCTGCCCCCCAGGACCGAGTGCCCCCGCCCGCCGCGCTCACGCCTTTCCCCGCCGCTCTCGCGCCGCCTGGCCAATGGGCGGCCCGGCCGGGGCGGGGCCCGCCCCCCCACCGCCGATCGGCCAATCAGGGCGCTGCTCCCGCGCGCGCCCCGGACTCGCACCGCCTCTCGCGCAAGCGCTGCCACGGCCGATGCGCTCGCGCTCCCGCTCCCCCCCCGGCTGGCCCCGCTCGGCGCCCACTAGAGCGCGGCCCCCGCCGCCGCCGCCCCGCAGGCCCCTCCGCCCGGACCGCCCGTCCGCCGCGCGGCCGCCGCCCAGGCCCTGGCTCCGCAGGGCTCCCTACCGCCGCCGCTGCCTGCGCCCCTCCGCCTGCCCCCGGGCCCCTTTGCCCCTCGGGCGAGGCCTGGCAGGGGAAGCCGCTCGCCGCCTCGCCCCACGCGGCTGCTCCGTGCTGTGGGACTGCGGCGCCGCCCGTAGTACCGGCGGGGCCTGGCGGCCGAGCCGCTTTTTGCTACCGCTTCTCCTTTAAGAAAAAAAAAAAAACGCCCCGTCGGGCGGCGGGTGAAAGTCGGTGACAAAATGGTGGCCGGCGCAAGGGGGGCGGGGCACATAGCCCTGGCCCCGCCTGCTTCCGTCCCCCGGCCGCGCATGCGCGGAGCCTGCCGGGAGCTGTAGTTCCACCGGAGCTAAGGCAGCGCCAGTTCCGCGTTCCCGGCGGTGTCCCCGCCGATAACGGCGCCTGAGCAGGAGCCCCGGGAGCGGCTGTGCCGGGGCACCCTCCCCCCCGTGGTCTCCAAGGCCCGAGTCCCTCCCCAGAACAATCCTAGCAGCACCTGACTGTCCCACAGGAACTGCACTAACACATTGAATCCACACCAAAACACCAAAACTTCGCCCCCGCAGACGCTGAAGGCACCTCCCAGGAGCGGGTTTTGTCACGGTCACCATTCTGTCACTTTTCCTGCTGTCCCAGCCGCCCTCGGTGGCTTTTGGACCGAGCAAGATGTTACACCAGGCCAGGACCTTGGGGAGCAGGAGTGGGGTGTGCTCTGGAGAGGAGGGTTTGGCCAATCTTACCCAGTGCTTTATGACAGGAGAACAAAGGGTGACACTTTCCCAGAACAAGGTGCTCTTCATCATCCCTCGGGAGACAAAAAGCAAAAATCACTGGGGTTCAAAGAGCCTGCAGCATTGAGCTGGAAAATCCTGTTTGCTGAACTGGTTCCCAGCAGTGAGAGGGCTCCGAGCGCCTGCTGCTCCCTTCTGCTTCTGCATTTCAAATCCTTTCTGCTTCTGCATTTCAAAGCCTGAGCTCTGCCATGTTCCTAGAAAACAAAAGTGTGTCCAACAGTTCCTGAGAGAGTGCTAATAAACCCCCTCACTGTGGAGAGCCACATTCCCCTGAGCCAGACACTGGGAAGGATGAGAATGTCCTTGCATTAAAGAAAACCTTGGGATCCTTGCACAGGGATTCCTCCTGTCCCTGCTTTTTGTCAGCCCTGTGCCAACCTGTCCCTGCCGTTGTCATGACTGATTTCCCCTCTGCAGGCAAGGCTTGGGTTACTTAATTCTTGTTGGAACAGGGGAGCAGAGCTCAGGGCAGGGCACAGCTCAACCTCCGGCCTCTGGGTTCTGTAAGGACAAGTTTTAAGGTATTCCAGCTCCAGATGCTCGCATGCACTCGGGCTCACACATCGCTAAATCACTGAGAAAGCTAAAAATAGCCCAAAACCTTCCGCAGGCAGGAAGGTTCTGTGGAGTGCAGAAAGGGAAGGCCTGACACCAGGATGCCATGGCCAGGCAGCCCCAGCAGTGACAGCAGCAGTGCCTCCTCTGGGCTTTGCGGGGCTCTCAGCATTCCTGGCCTGAAACAGCCTGGATACAGCGGGTTGGTGGCCCCGGGGCCTTTTCCTGAGGCGGGGTTGGGCTGGATATCCCTGCTGTGAGCAGATGACAAAATGGAGTCAGGAATGAAGTGACCCTGAGGTGGCAGCTGAGGGGCTCAGCTCCAGCCTGTCCCACCCGTGGGGGCTCAGCAGTGCCCAGGAGCAGGGCCAAGGCAGGGCCAGCCTGACCCCTGTGGGTGCTGGATGGAGTCTGTGGCTCTCAGCCTTTGCTCTCAAGATTCTTCTGGCTGGGCTAAAGAGGACCCAAGCCAGGACCTGGTGACGCTTTGTCAGGGCTGGTGGCCAAGGTGACAGAGATGTTGTTGGTCACCTACCAGGTGCTGCCTCCTCCAAACACCAAACAAAAGCCCAAAGCACACACCAAGCCATGTGCACCCACCTCTGGCACTGACATCCCCCCAGTCCCTTGGAGCTGTTTCCACATCCACTGCCTGCTCCCAGCAATGCCAGGAGATTTCTCTGCCAAAAAGGGATTTTCTGTTACCTGGGAATCGATGACGAGGCTCCAGAAGCATCCCCCAAAGGCAAGGCTCTGCTGGAAGGTGACAGCACTGCTCCATCATGCTGCCTCAAAGTTATTTCCACCCAGCACAGGGACGCCATCCCTTGTCACACATGGCCGGTGGCTTCTGGACAGGGCTTGGGTCAGCAGGACATCACATCCTGGCTCCTGGAGCTCCTCGGGCAGCCCCTTGGCCAGTTTCTCCCCTCTGCAGCCCCTGCCTGGGCTGTTTGTAGCTCCCTGTGCCCCAGCTGTACCCGTCACACGTGGTGTGTGCAGCCCACAGAGGAAACCCTGGGTGACAAACCCTCGCGCGGGGGGCGGAGGCGAGACCGGAACAGAGCCGGCGCAGCCTCTGCTGCCATCTCAGCACCTCGGGGGGCTGCCCCTGCCCTGCGACCCCACACCAAGGCAGGATGGAGGATTTGGGTAAGTTGGGCCTCTCCAGAGCTGATCCTGCAGCCAGGCCTGGCTTGGGGTCACATTTTTGGCAACTCCGGGGAGCCTCTTCCTTCCTGTACCTCAGGGCCGGGAGGGGATGACACTGAGGGGCAGCCTTGGAGCCCTGCTCCCTCCTGTGCCTCTCCCATCCCACAGCAACGACGGGGACGGTGGTCGAGTGAGCACTTGGCCAAAAATGGAACCAGCCTGAGAGCAGGAAATGGGCTGAGGCAGCGCCACAACCCTGGCTGCATCCAGCGGGAGCTGGGAGCCATCCCTGGCCTGGGGTGGGGAACTGGGCTCAGCGGAGCAGCCACACTGCTGGGAGCATTCCCTGTTCCCAGTGTCAGGGACAGCCAAGGCAGAGGGGTGAAAGAGGAAAGGGAAAGTGCTCAGCCCACCTTGGGGGAAGTGGTGCTCTGGACACACAGGATGGGCCCAGGGTGAGCTTTTCCCTGCCAGGGCTTATGCTGGGTCAAGCTGAGGACTGGCAGAGGTTTCTTTGCTGGTCAGGGATGGTGTGGGGAAGCAGGACTCTGCCCCACTCACACTCTTTGGGAAGGTGGGCACATCCTGCACTGGGATGGGGGCCTCAGGGAGGGTGCTCAGGGCCCTTTGGGGCTGGCAGCTGGCCAGCAGGACCTGCTGCAACCCTCCTTTTGCTCCTTAGATTTTGGGAGCAGTACAAGACCGCAGGGTGGGCAGCTAGTGGCTGTGGGGCCTGACCTGGGTGTCTCTGTGCAGATGCTTTGCTGGAAGAACTGGAGCAGAGCTCCTGCCTGGCCTCCAAGGACCATGCACTGCAGGGACCAAGCTCCTGCCAAGATGCCCAGCATGGTACCCCAAAGGTAATGCCTGGGCACAGAGACCCCTCAGCTCATGATGGGGTGGTGGAGCTGGGCAGTGGAAGCTGCCAGGGGAGCACCCTGAGGGCTCTGCCACAAGGGTTTGTCCTTTCAGGTGCCACTGCCACCTCGAGCTCAGCCTCCAGGAGAAGGTTTGGATTCAGTGTACAGGTAAAAACAGCCATGGGAAGGCAAAGCCATCTGGGGATGTCTGTTCCTTGCTGGGATTTGCCATCCAGGGTCACCTGGGACAGATTGTATCCTGCATACCTACAGTGTTCCCTGTGGTGGCCTGTGGGAAAGGGCTGGGTTGGCAGAGGTGGAGGGGATCTTGGTCCTGACCTTGGGGTGGATACCACAGCATCTCCCCTCTCTGCCATGCCCAGCACCCCTGTGCCAGTCCCAAAGCCGCTGCTCCCCTCGCCCCCACACACGGAGGCTGCCCGGCAGCTGGATGAGCTCCTGGCTGACCTGGGCCACACGCAGAGCAAGGTGAGCCTTGGCCCTGGGGCACCAGGCTGGGGGGTTTGGCCCTCACCCAGACCTCACCATGCTCCTTCCTGGCAGCTGGCAGCTGCAGGGCAGGGAGCTGGGGTGTCCACGGAATCCTCACTGGACAACATGCTGGACAGCCTCACACGGGACCTGCAGGAGCTGGGAATCGTGGCCGCACCTGCCGGTGTCTGCGCCTCCTGCTGCAAGCCCATCGCTGGCAAGGTGAGCCCTCACTGCCAGCCTGGCACCCCTGGGCATCCCCCGGAGCCGCCCTCACAGCCCCCGTGCCTCCTCCTCACAGGTGCTCACAGCCCTGGGCAAAACCTGGCACCCCGAGCACTTCACCTGTGCCCGCTGCGGGCAGGAGCTGGACAAGCAGCCCTTCTTCGAGCAGGGCGGGCGGGCGTTCTGCGAGGAGGATTATCACCAGGCCTTCTCCCCGCGCTGTGCCTACTGCGCCGGCCCCATCCGCGAGGTGAGTGAGTGACCCAGCCCCGGCCTCCCCTGCCTCCCCCCAGCCCCCTCACCTCAGCTTTTCCTGCAGAAAGTCCTCGCGGCCCTGGAGCAGACCTGGCACCCCGAGCATTTCTTCTGCGCCCACTGCGGGAAGGTGTTTGGAGATGAGGGTATGTGCCAAGGAATAGGTGTGGGGGTCCTGCCCACACCCCAGGTATCCCCTGCTCTTGCACTTATTGCCCCATCTGATAGCTCCCCATAGTCTCTCCTTTGCCTCCTATCCTGGGTACCACCGTGTCCATATCCCAGTGTGAGCCATCCCCAGGTGGGTGCCCATCCCAAATCCCCTCCCTGCAGGGTTCCTGGAGCACAATGGGAAGCCGTACTGCCACCAGGACTTCCTGGCCATGTTCGCCCCCAAATGCCAGGGCTGTGAGCGCCCTGTCATTGACAAGTACCTGTCAGCCCTGCAGGGTGTCTGGCACACCGAGTGCTTCGTGTGCACGGTGAGTGGGACGGCGGGGATGGATGCACGTACTGGGGGTGTTTCCAGGGCCACGCCAGCCTTCCCCTCTCCTTTCCCCAGGAGTGCCTGACTGGCTTCAGCGGCGGGTCCTTCTTCGAGCTGGAGGGGAGGCCCTACTGTGAGCTGCACTTCCACCAGCGGCAGGGCAGCATCTGCCACGGCTGTGGCCGCCCCGTCACCGGGCGCTGCATCACGGCCGCGGGGCGCAAGTACCACCCCGAGCACTTCGCCTGCTCCTACTGCCTGGGCCGGCTGCACAAGGGCACCTTCTGCGAGCGCGGTGACAAGATGTACTGCCAGCCCTGCTATGACAAGCTCTTTCTGTGAGCCCCAGGTGCCCAGCAGGCAGCCTCCCTGCCTGGATGGCCCCCGCATCAAGATCACTGTCCCTGCTGACCCAAACACACCTCACATCCCACCCATTACACATGCCTGGTGCTGGTCCCACTCAGCCAACTGTCCCCAGCTTTGCTGCTGCCAAGCCAGGCATCATTCCTTGCCCCCCTCCCTGCAAGACATCCCTGGCATTGCTCCTTGGACCTGAAGCAATAAAATACCTGGTACTGCCTTCTCTCTGCTTACTGGTGGGCTTTGGGGACAAGGGTGCAAGGCAAGGTGGGAGGGCTGGGAAATACCACATGGTTTGTCACAAATTTTTCCACCACTCTTGGAAAAAGGAGCTGGGTTCAGCAGCAAAGAAAGACCAAAGGGGGCAGGCACACATCACACTTTAAAAACTTTATTTATATAAAAAAATCATTTTGTTTTAAAAGCGTTACAAGAGTGTGCACAGGAATCAGACAAGGAACGGCTTGGCGCTTCCCCCTCCCCACCTCCTTGGCCCCCCTCCCCACCAGGGCCAAGGAGGAGAGAAGGGGGATGCTGTTTTTTTGGTTCATTTAGAATTAAAAATTAAAAAAGGAATTAGTGTTTTACATATTTAAAGGAAAAGAGAAGAGTTAGATCCCAGAACAAAACCCAACTGAGCTGAGGTGGGGCTGGAAGCAGGGCAGGCCCAGCCAGAGCTGGGGGGGAAGTGTGGCAGGAGCAAGGCACCAGCTCTGCCCCTGCCACCTCCCCATGCCCCGAGAGCCCACCCTGGGGGAAGCCCAGGGCTGGGAGAGCTCCTGCTCCAGTTTGCAGCCTCCTACAGAGGCTTCCAGTTGCACAGGGAGCCCCAGGGCCCCCCAAAAGATCACAGCACATGGATGTGCCCCAGCACCACAGCCAGAGGAGGAGGAGGAGGAGCACATCCCAAACTCCCGTGGCAGCCCAGGCCAGGATGCAGATGAGCACCCCGCACCCTCTCAGTGAGGGCAGGGGGGTTGGGCTCCCCCCACAAGAGGCTCCCAGCCCCACTGCAGACAGGTAAGGCTCCCAGCAGGCAAGGGAAGAGCTCAGCCCTGCCGGAAGGCCAGGAAACTCCCCTTTCCCAGGGAAGCAGCTGGACAGTACGATTCAAAGAGCTATTTCACAGTGGCAAAAGAAAGGCACGTGTCAAGATAAAGTCAGCGGGGCAGCGTCGCGGGATCCCAGCTCCAGGGGCCCGGCGCAGTGCGCCCCGAGCCGCCTGCTCTCCCCAAAACCCTGCCGCATCTCCTCCCTCCGTGGGGACCCTGGCCCATGCCCCAGCACTGACCTCCTTCCTCACAGAAGGATCCTCTTCACACAGGCACTGGGTGGAAGCCAGGGCCCCATCCAGCCCCCTCTGCAGGATCCAGAGCTGGATCTCCCTCCCCATGCCCCCAAAGCCTCATCTAGAGCAAAGCAAGAGACGTTATTGCTGGTTTTCCTTCCCCTGGCCCCTGTGCCTCCAGCCCCTGGACCCTGGTCCTGCAGCCCTCAGGGAGGAGGGATGCTCCTGCTGTCCCCATGGCGCTGGTTGAAGAGTGATCCCACACGAAAAAATATATCCTATAGGCAACAAAACCAAACCAAAAACAAGGCGGCGGCAAGTGAGGTCCCAGTCCCTGTCCGACACCTTGGAGCAGGGGGAAGGCGTGGGAGAGAAGGCAGCTCCTGGTCAAGGCAGAGATCCGAGTCCTTGTGCAGCATCCACGCCGGCTGATCCGGCAGAGTCAGGCAGGAAGGTTTTACTCTCAGGAGGAAGGAGGTGGTGGAGGACGGGAGGAGGAGTTCTCAGTGGTGGTGTCCCAGAACAGGGAGGTGCAGCGGCCCGGAGGAGACCGAGTGGCCCGGGCTGCCCTGGGGACCCGGCCCAGGCGTTTGGCTGGATGGTTGGCACAGAGAGTCCAGCAAAATTCCAACAATAAGACAAGGTAAAAGTCGGTCCATTCCACCATGAAGAGTTATGTATTTATATATATAATATATTATCAACCCAAATGGAACAGAGGCAGGGAGGCCAGCTAGATCTTCTGCTGCGGAGAGAGAGAGAGAGGGACAAGTGTTAAGGCTGGAGAGGGAGTGAGGGCGGAGGCAGGATCACAGCACCAGTGATTGCAGCAGCAGTGATTGGAGCAGGATTTGGCTGGCCAAGCACCCCTAAGAGCACAGCAGGATCTGTCATCACTGTCAGATTGGGCAGGACACCGTGGGACATACCGACATGGGGGAGGGCACAGCAGCATCTTCCTCCTCCTCCTCCTCTACCTCAGGCTGCGACTCCTGCCCCTCCTCCTGCTGCAGACACATGCGGTTAGTAGGGGCCATGGCATGGGGGGTGTTAGTTGTGGGAGCCCAGCTCTCCTCTCCTCTGGCAGACAGGACAGTGACGTGGCATTTCCTGCACCCATCCATCCCACTGTTCCCAAGTTAAAGAGAGCTGCTCACCATCAACGGTGCCGCCTTCACCGGATCCATCTCGCCGAGGTCACCGGATCGGTCCAGCGTCCTGCTGTGGTCCCTCTCGTTGAGTGTGGAATAGTTGTCTGGAGTAGGAGAGGGGACAGTCAGTCGTGTCACCTCCATGGGGGGCTGCACCACCCCTGCAGGAGATGTGACACTGCCCTGCTCCCCCTCATACCGAGAGGGAGTCCCTCTCCTACCTGGTCCCATGTTGCTCATCTGGATCTCCTCCCGGGAGGATTTCTTGTCTACAAGCACAGGAGAGCACATCAGGAAAAGTTCCTGCAGTCAGGAGCTGCAGAAGAACTCCTCCCTGCCCCAGCTGGGGGAGCCCAGGCCCAGCTGCAGCTGTAGCTCTGTGACCCAAGGACAACACAGGACCTACAGTGCCAGCCCCAAGAAGCCATCTAAGGCCCAAACTGATGGCCAGAAAAGCCACCCAAGGCCCATACTAATGGCCCTGTGTGAGCAGCTGAGCTGCCAGGGAAGCCAAAGCTGAAGAGCAAGGGAGAGGACAAACACCAGCTGCCCCCCCAAAAGGCAGAGGGATGATGGCAGGCACCGGTGCTGAAGGCAAGCACATACCTGTTTTTTGGTTCCTGTCGATGAGAGGCAAGGTGCTGTCATCAAAGGAGTTGCCTCCCTGGGTCCGAGAGGCATTGTTCAGGTTCACCTACAGCAACAGACAGTGACCACTCAGATCCTGGGCCCAGAGGTTCCTTCCTAATCAGCACATTCCAGCCGTCCAGCACCAGCACAAACCCAGGAATCCTCCCACAGCCCTTGAGTGGGAGCCCAAAGTAAGCAGAAGGTGCCAAAGCCCCCACTGCATCCCCATCAGAGTGGGGGGCCTGCCTGGACTGAGGCAGTGCCTGGCCCTCCAGCAGCAAGGCCAATCCCTGTTTTTGGGAAGGAAACTGAGCCTGGGAGAGTCCTGTTCTTCAACACTGCCACAGCAGCACTTAGAGTGACAAAAATCCTCCCTCATGTGAGACGCAGGACATGACACTTTACAGAGTGTTCCTAGCAGAGACTTCCTGCTGGCCATTGGCTGAAAAACAGCACAGGGACACCTCCCTGGGTGCCCAGTGCCACCAGCAAGGTGAAGAGCCACAGGCCAGTACTGCTAAGATCCAGGAACACCCTTTGCCCTACTGCAGGATCCCACCTACCACCCGGGCCACCACAGGGCATCCCCACACCTGGAAATCTGACTTCTTCCAGCCTTCCTTCTCAAGGGGCTTCCGCAGCTCCTTATAGCCCCAGACTGTCTGCAAGACAAGGGCAGCTGCCCGGACTTCTCTCTCTGAGCGGTTCCTAGAAAGAGGTGAAGGAAGAGATGTTTGAAAACCTGGAGAAAGTGAAGCCCCTCTCCACCCCTGGCATCATCCTTTGAGCAGAGCCTACCCAGATTTGTTGATCAGCACAAGCTTTTCGATCCCCTGTGTTTCCCGGAGCTTTTTGGCCGCCTCGAGGTTGTCCACGATCACTTCATTGATGGTGTTGAGGATTGACACCACTGTGTCCTCAGAGAGGTTTTTGGCAGGGGTCTGCTGGCCTCCAGGCAAGTTCTTCACTAGGTTGGGGATGGCATGTTTGCCTGGGAAGGATAAACAGCTGTGTGTGAGCAAGCAGGGAACAGGTCTGAAGGGAAAACCACTGACAGGTGACCTGTTTTGCTGTTCCCTCTCTGCAGAGCTCAGCACTCTCTGCTCTGGGTGAGGGCAGCAGACAGAGGCTGGGCTGATGCTGTGCCCACACACTTCCCCAGGAGCCAAGAGGAGAAGGAGGAAGCTCCTGCCCAGCCTGCATGGATATAGGGAGCGTGCCATCCTCACCGATGAGCTCCTTGTTGCGCAGGTCCACGGCCAGGTTGCGCAGTGCCCCGGACGCCGCTTTCACCACGCGCTCGCTGTCGTGGCTCAGGAGGTCGGCGATGGAGGAGAGCCCCTTCTCCTGGCGCAGGGCTGAGCGGATGTACCGGCCATACTGCGGGGAGGCACAGGGCCACCGTGTCACCCGGGGCTGGGGACACCGCTGCCAGCCAGCCCCACGGGTGGTGTTCCCAGCTCCCCTTCCCTGTCCCAGCTCCGCGGGCACTCACCGTCCAGCTGCCAGCGCACAGGTTCTGGATGGCTCCTGCTGAAGCCTCCAGGATGGCTGGAGTCTTGCTTTCCTTCAGGAGGGAGATGTATATCCGCACCACTTCTGGCTGGAAGAGGAGCTCATAGCCTGCCAGGAGGACAAGGGTAGGAAGGCTTTATCCAAGGGTTCTACTAGTGTCTGCCTAATCCAAAGGGGCACTGCTGGGCAGACGAAGCTGGAAGCTTCTACCCAGGCTCCCAGGGAGTGGGATCCTTGGCACAGAGAGGGCCAGGCTGCCCCAGGGTTTTAGAAACCTCAGCCACTGATTGGTATGGGGCTGTGATTCACACTTGTCCCCAGAGGCTTCTGGGAATGACCCTTCCTCATCCTCATGGCTGAGGAACAATTTAAGACTGAGATTTTAGCTTTAACTCATGCGTGTTCTTCATGCCCAGGAGTGAAGAGCAGACAAGAGGGAAACTGTGCTGGCAAGTCTGAGACCACCACAGAGGGCTGTGTCACTGTGCTGTCGCTCAGCCCCTGGGGCAGTATTTCCCTTTGAAACCTGTCCTGAGGCAGTGCAGACCTCATCCATGCACAAGATGCTCACAAGTACTGGCAGAGCTCATGTTTTAATGCCCAGGAATGCCTTGGGCATTCCTGCTCCAAACCCAACTCCTGCCCATTGGAGAGGCTCACTTCAATGGAAACAGCTCCTCTCACTTGCTTGTCTCCCAGGCTGCTGTAGCAAAAGCTGCCCTGACACCCAGGTCCTGCAAAATCACTCAAGGAGCATACCTTTGGCTGGAGTTGTTCTTTTGGGAAAATCCACTGTGTCGGCACCAGGGTCTTCTGGGAGCTTTTTACCTTTGAAGGGCAAGTGGAGAGGTGTGAGACTCCTCCCCACCCGCCTCGGCCCAACAGCTCTTTGCCACTTGCAGGAACAAGCCCAGAGGCGAGCTGAAGCCAAGCGACCAGCGTGTGGCAAGAGGGGACATTGGGGACATTAGCCACACTGCAGGCAGAATGTGCCCAGCTGGGGAGGGGGGCAAAGAGAGCTGGAGAAAGCACCCAATTAAACCATGGAAAAAGTAAAACCAAGAGTGCACTCACCTCTGGAGAACCACTCGTCTATTGGTGAGGCGGAGAGAAGGACAGGAGAGAGGGGAGGCAGGAGGAGAGAAGTGCCGACAGCATCATGGGGCAGATCATTTGGCAAGAAAGCAAAGGGAAGGGGAAGGGGCAACACAGGAGAAAAGGGAAGGCGTGGAATTAGTGGACATGTACCCGTCACCATCCCGCCACCACAGCTTGTGTCAAACGCTTTGGGCAAGCCAAGCAACAGCTCCCAGAGCCAGGGAAGCAGGGATCACTGCGCCTCCAGAGAAAGCTGCCCTTCAGGCTTCACACGAGGATGCCCGAGTAGGAGCACAAAGACCCCAGACCACCCTCAACACCTGTCTCTGTTCCCCTCCCTCCTTCCCTTCCCTGCTGCTGGCACACGAACCTTTGCCCTTCTTGGCCCCGAAGCAGCTGGCATTGTGGGGCCCAGCGTTGTTGGCAGGGACAAGGGGCGTCTCCTGGTAGCGCTCGGCGTGGGGGATCTCACGGTGGACTTGGTAGGACAGGTTCCTCAGCAGGCACACACAGTTCTCCACCAGCTGGGGAGAAAACCAGAGTGTCTGACCCAGAGACAGGGAGCAGTACTCCAGGTCTGCGAGCTAGGGCCTGGCCCAGCCTTCAGCTTAAAGATCAAGGAAAACTCAAGCCAAGATTTTATCCAGGCTGATCAGGAAGCCCTGAGTCAGGTGACAGTGGTGTGGGGATGAGTGACACAATCAGGCCCCTGTTGGAGGGCCAACATTCCAACCCAAACTGCAGGCTGAGTACCAGACACCTCCTGGTCCGAGAGTGCCAGGTGCACCCCACGCAGGCTCTCCCTTTCCCAACACCAATCCTGCTGTGGTACCTTGCTGTCAGAGTCCTTCTGGCCGATCTCAGACTGCACGATGTAGATCAGGGCATCCACCAACCCGTCACATTCCCGCAGCTTCCGACGGGCCTCGCTCCGCTCTGAGCTCACATTCCTGGCAGGCAGAAGAGAACCCTCATGGGAGAGACAGCTGAGGGGAGGCGAGGGGCAGCCCACACCCCACACAGCTCGAGAGAGAAAACAGCTCCTGTAGCTCCCCTCACCGTGGGTACACGCCTCCAAACTCAAGGCCTGCACCACCAGCAGCTGTCTTATGAGAGCAGCTGCTCCACAGTCCTCTGCAAGTGCCAGGAACAGCCCAGAAGGAGTGTTGCAGCCCAAACCCAGGCCAGTGCTCTGTCAGATCCATACCTAAGGCAGCCAGCGGTGTTGGTGAGCACTGACTCCCACTCTATATGGCGGGGTTTGGAATCCTCGTTGGGCTCCCGCTCCCAGCCGGAGCGGGGAATGACCACCTCATCAGTCAGGGCATGTAGTGCGTGATCCACGATGGCCATCTTGATGGAGTCGTGCGAGGACAGGTTCCATAGCGTCCCTGCAAGGCCACAAGTGGAAGGTGAGCGCTTGCCCCCTGACCACAGACCCCACCCCCGGTGCCAGCCTGTCCTGCCCTCCCTGCAGCCACTACCTGTGATGACCTCAGTGAGGTCCATGTCATGGGCCTTGCGCAGCAGGCGCACCAGCGCGGGCACCCCGTCGCAGTTCTTGATGGCAATCTTGTTATCCTGGTCCTTGCCGAAGGAGATGTTCTTGAGAGCTCCACAAGCACCATAGTGCACCTCCTTCTTGGGGTGATCCAGCAGCCCCACGAGCACGGGGATGCCCTTCAGCCGCCGCACCTCCGTCTTCACCTTGTCGTTGCGGTAGCACAAGTGCTGCAGGTAGGCGGCCGCGTTGGACTTGACGGCGTCCAGCCGGAAGCTCAGCATGGCGATGACCTCCGGCAGCTCCGGCTGGCGCCAGTTCCCTGGGGCCGGGCCCCCTTTCCGCAGGCTGTCCAGGCTGGCCAGGCTGCCCCGCTCGTGCTGCGCCAGCGGGGCCCAGTAGTACCGGTCGGGGGCCACTTCATCCACCAGCATGTCTTCATAGCTCCTAGGAGAAAGGGCAGAGGGCGTCTGAGCACAGTCCTGGACCGGGGGAGGCAGTGCCCCTTCCAGCCCACCAGAAGCGATGAAGCTGGATCTTGGTCTCTGACTCCTGCACAGGCAAGAGCCAGCCCCACAGGCAAGGTGTGCTGCTGTCCTGGGGACAGGCTGAGTTGGGCACCAAGAGCCACACAGGCTCCAGGGATCAACCTCGTGGCTCCCAGGACAGGCTCAGGGAAGAGCCATGGTCCCAGACCCTGCCCTGGCCAGGAACAGCTCACACACGGACTGGCAGCACTGGAAATGAGCCCAAACAAGCACATAAAAGTTCAAGTGTGACTACTGGCCCGCATGCCAAAGAAACATTTCCCACCCCCAGAACATACACCTCTCAAATCCCAGATTCTCCCATTTTTGCAGTCACTGGGACTATAATCCTTCCCCAGGCAGAGGAATCCAGTAGATTTCCAGCAGAAAGGGATGGGAAGGGACAGCTCAGTCATCCCTGCTGTGAGGGCACAGAGCACATTCAAGTAAGACCCAAGGAGAGGCTTGTACCTCCACTCCAGCTCACACCTGCCCCAGGGGCTGCTCATGCACCTCCAGAGCTCCTGGATCAGGCACAGGCAGCTCCTGCCCCTGAGTATCCCTACAAGGATGGTGGCAAGGTCCTGCTGCTGCCATCACTTCCCTTCCTACAGCCTCTGGTACAGGAATTGCCCAAGCCACCAGCTTTATAGTCACTTCCACAGTCGGACAATCCTGGGCACAGTGGCACAGCCCGCCAGCAGGTGTGGCAGCAGGCCGCCAGGCTGGCTTCAAGCAGGTCCCAGTGGGGACATGACCCATGCCTGGCTGCTCAGAGGTGCCGAGGAGCAGCAGCACGAGGCTGGAGCGAGACACAGCCACCAACACCTTCCAACACAACTGGCAGCTGATCCCACTCCTGTGCCAAGACTCGCGCTCCCCAAAAGGGAGCTCCCGGCCCACTGTGGTGCTGGATCCCACGCTGCAATTGTGCAGGATCTCCTCCAGGCAAGATGGGGCAGGCAGGGAATGGGAAGGACCCTCTTCCCTGCAGAGAGGGAGCTCTGACAGAACCCCAGAGCAGGGGCTGGAGCTCTCTGCAGCCGGTGGCAGCCAGCACGCACAGCGTCCCGCGGCTTGAGGCGCTCCTCGGGCTCCGCGTGCCTGGCGAGCTGCCTCCCCAAAGGAAGTCGTTAACAGCCAGGCTCCTGCTCAAGACAAACATCTCTGAGGCAGGGGGGACGCTGCTCTCCCTGTTCCCATTCCTGTGAGCTGGGCAGCCAGTGTGGACAGTAACTGAGAAGGTGGGGGACAAGCCAAGTTCAACAGCACATGGATTCCACAGATTGCTATGATCTTTATCACTCTGCCCGGGGAGAGGGAGAGCTGGCTCAGGGGCCCATCAACCCATCTTTCATACCCTGAGCCATTCCTGCAACTCCAACAGAGCTGACCTTCTCCCTCTACGTGACCCACATACCCCAGTCTCCCACCTGGCTGCAGTTCCTGCACTTGACTCCTGTAACCCCCTTCCTGCAGGACATGGAGGAGCAGGAGCACAGACACCTTCCTGCGCAGCAGAAGGGACCCATGGTCTCAAAGGCCACCCAGGACACAGCCCAGGGAAAGTACACAAGCCAGAGTCTCTGTCTGGACAAGCAGCCAGGGGTTACTTGTGTAACACCTTCTGCCCAACATGCTCCCTGATGGCCACGTCCTCAAAACTGCCAACACTGGCTTGTCCTGGGCTGCCCAAGGAGGAAGAAGCCTGGAGCAGCCCTGCCTGCCCTCCTCCAGCCGGCACAAGTTGCACAAAGCGAGGAGGCCGAGCAAATCCATCCGGGTGAGCAACTGCCCTGACTGGTTCACCATAGCCCAGAAGCACTTGTGCTGGCACCAGCCACCAGGACAGACAAAGCTGCTCCTTCAGTCCCTCTGGCAGCCAAGAGCTACCACAGATTTATAGCATGCACCTGGATCTGGGAGATCTCCACAGGGACTGGGGCAAGAGCCTCCTTTCCCCCAGGTCCCTCCTGTTGCCTCTGTTTTATGTCCCAGGATCTTAGGCAGCCTGTGCTAAGACTTACCTGCCTGCCTGGGCCCACTCTGGGGCACTCAGGAGGTGCTGGCATAGTCCTTTCTCCATCTCCAGGACTCTGTCTCAGCCCCTTGCTCCATGCTACCTCACCACCCCTAGAACCTGCCCAAAGCCCTGCTGACAGCCCAGCCAGAAGCAAAGCAGGAAGCAACGCTTGTGCAGGGACAGCTGGCACAAGAGACCAATGGGCAGGAGTCATAGCCTCAGGAAGGTCACATCCTGAGTGCTTGGCAGGGCAAGAAGGACCACCAGGACCCTGCTCTGGCCTCCGAGGGCAGCATAGCCCAGCAAGCTGGAGGAGCAGCCATCACCACAGACACACAAGGGGGAGAAGCTGCTGCTGCCAAACAGGTTGAGCAGCTTCTCCCACCCTGCCCTGCAGCAGGGTCGGGCTGTGCAGGAACTGAGCCCTGCTCACCCCAGCCTGGGCTAAGCTCCCCTTCCCGGGGCTGCTCTTGGCTCAAGGAGAGCACAATCATGGGACTGCAGCTGCTCCCGACACACAACCCACACAGGCACCGCTCCCAGAGGAATGTGCCACACTGGGGCACACACAGCCCTGGTGGCACAGAGGGAAGGGCCTGGAGCTACATCCAGCTGCCCACTGGAACTCCTGGCTGCAGGACGACCAGCTCAATTAGCACCCAGGTCTAACCACCAATTAAGCAGACAATTAGAAGCGGATGCAAGTTTTCTCCTGTGCGAGCCGCATCTGACTCAGCTCACAGTGTTGTGTCCATGGTCCTCCTTCCTCCAAGGATGGTAAAGTTCAAGGGACACCCCAGAGACTCCCGCCACGTACCTGAGCCTCCGCCGAGCATCAGACGGGGTGCCCGCCCTCCTGGCCGTGCCATAGTCAGACATGAGCCCGTAGTCCACATCTTCGAAGCCCACGCTGCGCTGGTCATCCTCCAGGCCGTAGGGCTCGGGGTGGAAATGGTTGAGGTCCATGTTGCTGCCCCCAACACGCACCTGGGGCTGGGGGCCGTAGATGTCCTGGCGGCTGGGGGCCCGGTAGGCGTCTATGGAGGGGCGGTAGCGCTCGTCGATGCGGGTGACACGGGACAGGCTGCCATAGCTGTGGTCGCTGCCCGGGTACCCGTCCTCGTAGGGGCGGCCGTAGCCGTCGGGGTAGTGGTAGTTGCGAGGGAGGGTGGCCGTGCCTGCCTGGCCCAGATAGCTGCCGGGGCCCCCATTGCCATTCTTGCGGAAGTTCCTGTCCATGGTCTGGACGTAGTTGCTGGTGACGGGGGACGTCTCCAAAGGCAGCCCGTCGGGCCCCACCGGCACCTGCTGCACCGTCCGGGTGGTCACAGTCTTCACCACTTTCTTCACCTGGAAGGGGTGACACACGTGCAGGACATGCTCACATCAGGAAGCCTATCATGTCCCTGTGTTCCCAGATTCCCCTTCCAGCCCAGCATTTTACTTCAGGTACATTTCCCACCCTGTTTCAGCTCATGGCAGAGCACCCAGCCACCAGGGTCCCTCACCATGCCCTGTCCCTCCATGGTGTCCCCAGGCCCGTACCGTGGTCTCTGTACGCCGAGTTGTCCCATCATCTGATGTCTCCACAGACACGACTGACATAGCCCCTTCCGGGTCCTCCTCCATGGTGTACGTCTCCTCCACGATCTGGCCCGGGTCCTGCATCCTGGGGATTGTGCTGTACAAGAGGTGGCTGTGGTCCTGAGGGGAAAAAGTGATAGGCAGTCAGGCCCTGTCACCAATCTGGGCCTTCCCGGTGCCAGCTGGATGGGAGATCTTTCTTCACAGGGAGCCCTGATGCCTTTCGGAAAAAGGTACCTTTAAGACAGGGGGGCCGCACGAGGAGCCCAAATCACCCTGTCCCAGTTGGAATAGGGACACTGGGGCACTGTCCGGCACCCCAGCACCTTCCCACAGTAAGCAGGCTGCCCACAGCCAGAGGGCTGAGCTCCCCCTACCTGTGGCCCGTTGAGCTTCAGATCTGAATATTTCTGCCTTTCCAGGTCAGCATCGCCCAGGAAACGTCCGTTCTGAAACACAGCAGGGCAGCAGGCCCATTACTACACTGATCTCCTACACCCATCCTCACTTCCTGCAGGGCCTGAGCAGCCCATCTCATGCATCTGACAGAGACACCCACCATGCACCCCACGGGACCCCCAGCAGAGGAGCACCCTCCTCAGGGGTCTGTGCCACATGCAGCAAATCTCCTCTAGGTCAGCCTGGGCAAGAGTAGTCAGAAGAGACACCCTGACAAACCAGCTCTCCTGCACACTCCTGATGGAATGGCCACAATCCTTCCCTGCTCCCTGGCAGGGCCCTGGACACCTTCCACATCTCCTGACACAGGAGTCACCAGTGACCGCAGAGGCCTCCATGGGCCTGAGAGAACCACGTGGTGAGCAATCACAGGGTGCTGCTGTTTGACACTTGAACTCTTCCTCTGTCCACCCTGCCCTGCCCCACAGATCCCTCCTGGCACCACCACCTTCCACAGCCAGAAAGGCACCTGGCTCCTGCACACCACCATGCACCAGCCCTCCAAACACCCCTCTCCAAGACTGAGCCTGAAAAAGTGCGGAGACGCCTCAAGCCAAGATAGATGAAACCACATTTCCAGCCCTGTAGAGAAGATCTCTCCCAGCCCTGGTTTGGCCATGTGGAGACAGAGAGAGTCCAGGGATTTGTCCTTTGTCACACACAGAGGGAGACGCACACCTCAGCCTCAGCATTTCAGCTGCCCTCCAAGCAGCCGAGAGGGATGGGGAGCAGAGATGCCCTCGAACTGAGCACAGCCAACCTCTGACCTTCCCAAAACCAGAGCAGAGCCGACCTGGCAGCAAGACCCTCCAGACTGGCACCTCCTCTCCTGAAGCCTCTGTCTGCCAAGGGTGGTCTGCACACCCCCAGACTGACTCCGGTACACCAGTGCCACAAGAACAGCCACGCCCTCCTCCACCTCCCGTATCCAAGGAGGGCTCCATGAGGGGAGGCAGCTCCGGGGGCTCCAGGAGCCTGTGCACGCCCCTGTGCCAAGGGGGTGTTTTACCTGGTGCCGCCGGGTGAGCGTGCCGTTGGCCAAGCCCAGGCCGGCGTCCTGTGGGGAGACCCGGACTCGCTCCAGCTGGGCTGAGACATGGCGCCGTTCCTCCTCCAGGGCCCGGGTCAGCTTCTCGAACTGTGCCTCCTGCTCCTTGACAGAGGCAAGGATGCTGGCGGTCGACTCCACTTCCGAGTCGTCCATGGGTGACGGGTGCCCAGGGTGGGCAGGGCGGGGGGCACGGGGAGGCACAAGCAGAGGCGGCTTGGTGTCAAGGTGAGGGTGGGAAAAATGAGCCAGAAGGGCAGGAGCCCCTCTCTTCACTGCACATGATTTTGGGGGAGGAAAGGAGGAGAGAAGAGCGGTCAGAAGAGACTGATTTCATTAAGACAGATTTTCAGAACAGGAAAAAAAAAAAAAAATCTTATGGCATTAACACCCGCTCCCACCCATCACCAGAGAGCTGGCAAGAGGGTCCTGGAGCAGGACTCAGCTGCAAACTGCCCCAGCGTTAAAGCTTGAAAAGTGGCACTGTGGGAATGGAAGGTCCCCCCAGCACAGCAAACAGTTGAGGCTGAGCCAAGTTCAGAACAGCTGCTGTGGGCTGAGGGAACACTTCATGGGCAAGGAAAAGCTGCGGGCAGACAGTGCAGAAGGGGAGGGCATGTCCCCGGGGTGGGGCAGGGGACACTCCTGAAGAATGAGAAGTGACCCACATCCTACTGCTTCCTCCAGGGAAGGGTGGAGGGAGAGGGCCATGCTACTTATCCGCTCCCTCCTCCCTAGTATGGTAAGAGATGGGGAGACAGCCCTGGCTCCACAGCTCCTTCGTAGCCAGGAAAGAGGATGGAATGAATCCTTTAGGGGGATCACATGAGCCCCTCTGACTGCTGCCAAAACTCACCACCCTCCAGGTATCCACCAGGCTCTCCCTCCAAGAATCCTCAGCCCACAGACCTGGGGATGGGCTTTGGCCTGGACCCCTCCAATACCCCCGCCCAAAGGAGAACAGCAAGTGAGGCATAATCAACATTTTGGTACAGAAAAGCAATATTCTTCCATACAGACCTGTCAGAGGAGGAAGCTCAGGTTTGATTGGCAAAGGCACTGGACAACCAGGTCTAGACGCAGAGAGTCATGGGAGAAACAGCCCAGCCACCACAGTGAGGAAGCAGGAGGGAAGAGAGCTGCAGGGACAGCGGGAGCAGGTCAAAATCACACACAAGAAGCCCTAAACAGGAGGTAGGGCAGGCACGGAACTGGGAAACAGGCGCCTCTCTCCCACCCCCTCCCCTCTGAGGGATGGGTCTGGTCAGGCTGGTGGGGTGGCAAATGCGGCGCTGCCCCCACAACAGCCCCCCAAGCTCCACGGAGACTCCAGCAGCCCTCACTGTTCCCACCGACGGAAAAACGGCAGAGGCGGAGAGGAGTGGCCAGGGCTCAGCCTCCACCCCTCCCGCGCAGCCCGGCCGAGTCCCTGCAAGCCCGAGAGGTTTTCCCAAAGCTGTGCAGTCATGGCAGGCATGTGGGGACTCGCTCGAGCCAGGCAGGCAGCACAGAGGCTGCTTTCCCACGGTCTCCAACAGCGGCTCTGCCCACTCCCCTCCCCGGTGCCACCGCCCCGGAGGGCCGATAAGGACAACCCGGCGCTGAGAGCTCGCACAGGCAGCATCCCTGTTCCTGCCACCTCCTGCAGCCCCTCCAGACCCATCCCGCAGCACATGCTGGTGCACAGCAGCTCAGTAAAGTCTTCTGATCTGTCAAAGCCCTCCCCACTGCTCCTGTGGCTCTGCTCCCCAAAGCCTCCCTCGTGTGTCAGCCACGGTGGCACTGCCACAACGGAGCCCAGCCATGCAGGGTGGATGTTTTCCAAGTGCTTTGGAGGGCGTCCACAGCACGTTCCACCATCTGGTCACTGCCACTCTATCATCTTCCTTCATCAATAAAAAAATCCAGTTGCTCTACTTGTGCCCACATGGTGCCCAGCAGGAGAAGGAGCCGTGGCACACCCACCCCAGGGAGAACACAGCCCACCACCCTCCGGAGCCTAAGAAGCTTTTGGAGGCTCCCAAACATTACTCCTGGCTCATGCATGCAGCTTTCCACCCCTCCCACCTTGCAACAGGTACTCCCTGAGGTTTTTCCATCAGATCAGCTCCCCGAGCCTTGTATGGAAATGCAGGGATGGCTCTGACCCTTCCTTGCTGCTCCCCTGCCCTGTGGATTTGCAGGATTCTCCAAAGGAGAGGGATGGTGCCTCCCAGAACAGTGCTGATACATCCCAGCTCTCATCCATGAGTAACATTCCCTATCTCTGGTGGGCTACCACCCACTGTAAGCAGAGGCACAGATCCTCAGCCTTTCCAGGACCCCCTGATGGAAGGGGAGTGCATCCTTGCCACATCCCAGTGCTGTCCAGCACTGGACACAGAGCAGTCCTACCACCCCAGACACCCTATGCAACTGCAGCATCCAAAATCCCAGCCAGCAGTCCCCCTGGCTTAATGGGATTTGTTTCCAGAGTGGTATTTCAGCAAACCCTTTAAAAGAGGAGAACTGTGGAGAAGCAATCCTCTACAACATGGCCTTGTCAAAGCAGCTGTGCTCCCTGGCCAGCCCTCAACTGTCCCAATGCAGAAGAGGCAGATTTTTAGGGCACAGGAGGGCAGAGACTCCCTGAGTGCATGGAGAGACTTGGCTGGTCTGGTCTCTTGAAGAGGATCATGCCTGCAGCAAGTGTAGACCAGCAGGGTCTGGATCTGTGGGAAGCGTGGACAGGAGATACAGGAGCCCCCTTGTTCCCACATGGCTGCCATGAAGGGCCCACAGAGCCCACAGGAGCACCCCAGCCCCAAATCCCCACCTCTGCACATTCCCTGGGAATGGGGCTGGGAAACATGGACACTAACAATGAAACTTGTAGGGCTGTAAGGGCCCCAGATAAGGGGCCAGAGCAGCTGTGAGGCTGTTTCCTTCCCGTCCCTTCCACAGGGAGTAAACACAACAGCAAGGGAAGGAACAGGACAGGTCGCGCACCCTCCGGCTCCAGTGGATGCTCAAGGAGGGGCCACCTGAGGGCCTCCCAGCAGGATCAGGCCACGTTAAACAGAGAGACTCAGTGCCAAGGAGGGGCTGCACTGCCTACACAGCTGTCATTCCTGCCCTGAGCACCGGACACAGCTCCATGATGGCCAAGAAGCGCCAGCAGAACGGGGTGTCTCCCAGTTTTCCTCCACCAGGACAGACCAGCTCCCTCTACTCTCGTTCCAGCCATTGTCTTCATCGATCTGGGATTAAAGACATAATTACAGAGAGGCAGTGCCAGGTCCAGAGAGGTCAGCAAGAGCTGTCTCCTCAGACAAAGCCAGCACCATCCCGGCTGGAGTACGGCCATTCCTGGGTTTGGCACACAAACCCCAAACTTGGCCATACACCTCTCAGCAGTGAGGAACCTGCCCCACATTCAGGGATAGGACCCCTTTTGACACGTCCCGATGCTGTCCCAGGCACTCAGTGGCCATCTCTGGAATGAGACAGGGAGGGCAGGAAGGGGAGAGCCTCAGCTATGCATCCTGCTCCCTCCAGCCAGTGAGCTACTGGTGACAGTGCAAAGCCAAGTACACAGGAACCCGCAAGGGTGAAATTCCAGGGATCGCTTTGCGCCCATTCCCCTCCTCCTCCCCCCCAGCCTCTGAAGATCCAACTACAGAGCATTCTTCAGAGCCAGACCCTGACCGGCTCTGAGGATGGCTCATGACAGCCTTTTCATCATGAGAGAGGCACTTGCTGACACACCCGTTACTTAAAAACCCCAGCAAGCCAAAAATATTTCAGCTGGCTCAGTTCAGGGCAAACCAAAAAACCTAAGGACAGAGCACACCCTGAGCAGCTTTGCCCCAGGGGCAGAATCATCTCTGTCCCCCCAGCAACTAGTACGAGGGGACCCAGGGAAGAATGCAGCGACTCAGGAAGTTTCACACCTAAATCCCCCTGGCTTTATCTCCCAACTTCCCGGCACCAACCCCACCCTGTGCTGTACCCACAGGTCCCAAAGCCAGAGCAGGTTCACTGGAGAGATGTCACAGAGCCTGGGGAGCAGAGCCCCCTTGCTGGCCAGGAAGCAGCTGCCAGCCCACCTGTGTGCATGGAACTTCCCCACCACATTTCTCCCGTCTGGATAAAGGCTTGGATACAGTCAGACAGGCACCCCAAACCCTGAGCCCTCCACAGCTCTTCTGCTGCAGCCAGCTGTGCCACAGCAGGTTCTTCCAAAACCTCTCACCCCAGCTTCTCCAGCAGAAATGCCTTCCCACAGAATAAATCCTTTGCCTGGAAAAATAAATTTCCAGGGCCAAACCACAGACATACCCACCTAGAGTTCACCTGCACCCTCCTCTGCCAGAGGATGGAGTCCAGGCTTTGAAGGCTCCCGACCAGAAGTGTTTTCCTGGAGTCTGCCACGGAAAGATTAACCCCGGGGCCCAGACCAAACCAGCAGATGGGGAATTGTAGTCCACAGGCAGTGAAAATGGACAAGATCTGGCAGATAAGACTCAGACTAGAAGCTTGACAGGCAGCACCGCTGCAGCACAGGGGATCCCCGGCAGAGTCCTCTACATGGATTCTTCCAACAACCTGCTCCAGCCCTGCCCCATGCCCTGAGTCCCTGGAGAGCTATCACCCAAAGGTCTTGGGATCCCTGGGGCTAAGGCTGCTGCCTCAGCACAGAACACTTTGGGCAAAGTCCAACCCAAGCACCTACAAAGTCAGAATCTCCTCTGCCACATCATCCCCGCCCCAGCACCCTGCTATGGGACACACTGCCATCATCCTGCTGCCACCAGGGAGGGGGAACAGAGCTGCATCAGCTCTGTCTGCCACATCCCAGCCCTTCACACAGCTTCACTGCTTGTTTGTGACCCCCAGACACCTGTCCAGCGCATGGCAAGGTTTGTCACCATGGCCAGACACCCTTGGCAGCCCCCCACACCATAAAACATGAGGACAGCCCTTCTCCAGCTCCAGAGTCAGGATGGACACAGCCCCTCATTCAGGCTGGCTGAGCCCCTGTGGGGCTCCTGGGCCAGACCCACCTGCCAGGCTGACAAAGAGGGATGCTCTTCCTGAGGAATTTTGCAACACAGTCCCCAACTGCACTCCAGTAACTGGCCTTTCTCTCTCAGCCTGAGGGCCTGAGGAGAGCCAGCTGGCTGCCCACTCTCTGAAAGCTCTCAGCACCAGATCCCATCCAAGAGAGAGAGAGAGGAAGTAACAAATTCTCCTGGTTCCAGCTGCCTATCATGATGCACTTAGGAAAAACAGAAACTCCATCAATAATTCAAGCCTGCAATTGTCCGAGCGCTTGCAGTGCACTTGCCCTGCACAGGCTCACAGCCCTGCTAATTCACTACAGGCTTCTGGTCAGTCTCAATTACCTAAAAAGTAAATGAGCCAGCATCCTGGGCATCTTTCCCCATGCCAAGCACAGGGTCCAGGCTCACACATCAACCCTCAGACCTCAGCCTGGCTGAAGCAGCATGGGAGGGGAGACCACAGGCCCAAGCTCATCTGCTCCTATGTCCAGCTCAGAGCACCCATGGCCCTCAGGCCATGGGGGGAAGCAGGACAGTTGATGGTGAGCAGTAGATCCCATATCCCTGCACAGGTGAAGGAGAGTTTTGGCTGTTTCTCTCCCAACCCCAGAGGCAGGAAGGTGCCCACAGCCATCACCTCAGAGCAACCCACCCTTGAGGGACTCCTGCCCAGGCTGACACATCTTTGCTACCAGGCTGAGTGAGGCCCCTTGCTCCCATTCCCCAGCCTACTCCGGCCCTGCTGGAGCCTACATCAGGGGAGAGGTTTCCCCACCTCCTGCCCTGGCCCCCAGGAGGGCTCTTCCTCCTGGCAGGTCACAGAGCACAGCGGACTTTGGGCAGGCTGGCAGGTGGCCAGGAAAGGGCAGCTCTGCAGCAGTTGGACACCGCCTTGGGCGCCTGCCTGCTCCTGCTCCGGCCCAGCCACACCTTCCCCGGGGGAACCGTGCCCCAGGTGCTGGTCACGGCAGGAGCCCGGCAGGTGAACACCCAGGAGTGGCGCCGCGGGCAGGGACAGGCACGGAGCCGTTCCTCCTCCGCCCTTGACACCCAACTGGTTGGACTGGCAGCGGGATTGCCACCTGGCCTACCTCACCTGCCGCCCCCAGTGCCAGGGATGATGGCCACGTAGCCGGGATGGGTTGGGAAAGCCTCCCTTAGGAGAGGGGAGTCACCTGGAGATGCAAGCTGGGCGCAGATCGCACCTTATAAGGGAGCGGGCCAGCAGCCAGGGAGCAGGATGAGGAGGGAGCGATAAGGACAGGGTGGGGCTGGAGGGGAGGAAGCAGGAGCGTGGGTCGTTCCCTGAGCCAGGGCAGGGGGCTGAGAACGGAGATACCCGTCGGGTCAGCAGGACGGGTCTGGACACAGCCGATGATGGTTGTGAAACACGGGCAATCCCCTGGGGAAGGGATGTGTCCCTGGCCACGCTGAGGTCACCGGACTGGTGCCACCCCAGCAGGGCGCAGAGTGAGGCAGCCGAGCACGGAGCAGTGCAGGGTCGGCTGTGGAGAGCTGGGATTGTTCTGCTGGAATGCCAGCAATCCTGCGGCGGGGCAGCTGTCCCTCCCAGGCACGCCGGGGGCCACTCACCCCCCTCTGAGCACAGCCCAAGACACAGCATGCCAGGAGCTCCTTCCCTCCAAGGAGAGCCGGGAAGCTGCCGACCCTCTGCACCGGCTGGATGGAGCACCGTGGCGAGAGCAAGGGAGATGAGCTTCCCTGGGCATTTGCAGGGAGGAGAGGGGTGCAGGAGGGCAGCCAAGCCGCTGGGCTCCAGGCAGAGACTCTGTCCACCCGCAGCCCCCAAGCGGGATGGCCACAGGGCCAGAGCCTTCCTGCCAGCAACATCCTGCTGCATCCCACCGCCCAGGGACACCTCAGCAGCCCTGCTGCCACGGGGCACTGCTGTGAGGGTCCTCACCCTGGGGACAGTAGCAAGCAGGGTCCCTGTCACCTCTCAGCACCAGCCCCTCGGCTCACACCCCCAGGCCCAGGAGATTCACATGTCGGGAGCCCTGCAGCAGCACAAAGGCGGCTCTCTCCTCGCTGTGGGAATTCGCAGCTGAGCGCTCGGCAGGGACAAAGGGATTTCACAGGCACATCCCCAGCCGGCGGCCGGCCTCCCTCCCCCCGGCGTCCCCGCTTCCTGTCACAGTAGCACCAGACCTCGGGGGCGCAGCAGCAAACAAACACCCAGCGCCGGATTCTGGGAATGGGGCCAGAGCATTCCCGGGGCAGGCCACACTCTGGCAAGCCAGCGGGCTCCTGCTTCACCCAGCGGCTCCCGGGCAGGGGGAGGCAGCAGCCCCCGGCTCTGCCAGCGCGGCCCGAGGCGAGCAGGTGAGCTGGGGGGACTGCAGGGCTGCCCCTGCTCCACCCAAGGAACAGCGGCCACCTCGACGGGGGACATGAGCTGTCCCCATGGCCACAATGCTCAGTGGACGCTGGCGCTGAGCTGAAGGTCAACGCGGCCCCCCAGGCTCCAGCCATGCCAATGTCCCTGCCCTTCACCCGTCCCCCCACCCTCTGCCGGGCTCAACTTTCCCATTCAGCTGCCTCTCTCCCGTAGAGAAAACAAACACACCAGAGATAAGGGCCATATTGGCAGAGGCCAGGGAGCAAAGTCCCCTCAGTGAGACACGAGGCTGCCTGGCCAAGCCGAGGGCACGGCAGATGGGGGAAACCGCTCTCTCTAGCTCCCCATCCCAGGGGCACATGAGCTACTCCAGAGCTCACAAGTGCTGCTGGCTGTGCGCAAGCAGAGAGGCCGCAGTCTGGTGGCCAGCATTCCCAGCAGGATTAGGGGCAGCCTCCCTTCGTCAGGCCACGGGGACAAGCACCTACAGCTACCTGTGCCAGCCCAGCACCCAGACACATGGATCTGGGACCCTTCCCAGGCATAGAGCACTTCCCACAGCCCTCTTCCCAAGGAAGTCACTTGAGATCATTTCCTGTCCCGCACCTGCAGCCCCAGGAACCGGTCCTGGCTTCCAGGCCCTGCTCCAACCAGTGGACAAAGGAGCAGGGCCTGGGAGGACAGGGGAATCTCACTGGCACCAGCACAGGACCTGCACCGCTGGGGGCAGTCAGCACTATCTGCCTTTCCAGCAAGTCACCAAAGAACCATGACCAGGAGTGGGGACAAGGGTAGGAGACACAGCCCCCCAGCCTTCCCAGCAACCCCACCTGGGGTCACCCCATCCAAAGGGTACCCGGGCACCCCTGAGGCAGACAGGGCACCCTTCCCTCTTAAAAAGGAGACACCCTCCCCTGCCCACACTGAGCAAACAGGTGAAGTAGCATTTGGTGAGGGAGTGGCCAGGAGGGAATTGCCGAGATTAAGACGAGCCGGCCTGAGGGAGTGGCCCAGGAGTGGGACCCCCTGCCCCCCCTCGCCCCAGCCAGCCCGGACTCCCCGAGCAGGTAGGGCAGCCACGGGCTGAGTCAGAGCACAAACCACGCGGGGCTGGGCTGAACGCGCCGGCTCGGCATGACCTCATCAGGTACCCAGCTCCTGCTGGAGATGGCTCCGAGGGCTCTGCCAAGGGCTGTAATGAATGGGTGAAGGAAAGCCACTGGAGAAGCATCAGGAAGGAGCCAGGGAGTGAATCACGGCTGGAGGTGGGGACAGGGGGGGACCTTGCTGCAGCAGGGTGTCAGCAAGTCCCCCAGAGCACTCCAAGGCCCCACAAGGTGCACACACAGGCTAGCAGGAGCCAGCACTCACAGAGAACAGCAAGGGACAAACAGGACAGCAGGCCAGCAGGACTCCATCCTACCCAGCCCCCTGCCCCAACTGTTTGCACCCCCAGCTCTCGCTGAGAAGCACCTTCCCAGGCTCCTGTGCGAGCCAAAGGGAAGGAAACCTGCGCTTCCTGGTCAGACGGGAGATGACATCGTGGCTTCCCTTTCCTGCAAGTTTCTAAACACGACGTCCTGCCAAGGGCCACTCCCCACTGCCCCTGGCCTGCATGCAGACGATCTGGAACCAGGCTGGGAATGCCAGGCATGGGCACCACCACCAGCCCAGCCCTAGCCAGCTGGGCCAGCCAGGAGGCCAGCATGGCTCAACCAGGAGAACAGATGCCTGGCCTTCCAGCTTGCTGGAAGCAGTCTGCCTCCAGGGAACACATCCGAGGGTTCCTCACCCACAGTGCTATCACATTCCTGTCCAGGGCTGGGAACATTCTAAGATGAGAGAGTGGAAGATGTTTTCCAACCCCTCGAGGCTCTGGCTGTGCCCGCCATGCCCCAGAGATGGGCTGGTTACCTGCAGAGCTATGGCAGCACCAACACCACAACCCCAGCACAACACGTGGCCCCTAAGCCAGCTCTCCAGCCTCCCTCACACACCTCATCATCTCCTTGTCTGCACAACTCCCTCAGAGCTCCCTGACACTGAGGGGCTGCCAAGGCTCCTGAAGGCAGGACAGGGCACCCCGGGAAGCCAAGCATGAGTCCCCTCAGAGCTCTCATTTCTACCAGAGCTTTGCTCTGCAGGCCCATCCACCTGCCCTTCACAGGGCGGCTCCTCTTGCTGCCAAAAGGAGAATGGAGAAGGGAAGTGAGTGGTTCTCCACTGCAGCCAGCTGCTGGGGACAGACCCTGGGCAGAGATCAGGGGAGAGCAGTGGCTCTGCCACACCAGTGTGCTCTAGAGGTAAAAACAGGCAAAAAAGAGAAGAGAGAGTAAGGATGGCACAAAGCCAACCTGGAGAAGCAGGCCCCCCACATCAGAGAGGATTTCTCCCAGAAACACCCTGGGCTCTTCACCTCCTCCCCCTCAGACCCGAGTGAGCAGGAGGGGGACAACATCTCTCCCCCTGGAGCAAGCCGACCTGCCCACAGCCAAGTCAAGCATGGCAAGCAGCAGCCCTGCATGCAGCAACACGCTCGCAGGAATGTGTTACTCCACTGGGCAAGGGGCCTGCCAGCAGCATGCAAACACCCCCGGTGACCCACCCTTCCAGGTCAGAAAAACTCGTCTTTGCAGTTCCACACACTCCCTCCCACCCACAGCAGATACCCACACACAGCCCAGCAGCACCACCTCCCCTTCCCGCCCGGGCCGGGACCGGGAGCACCGGGAAGCAGCTGAGAGAGCCAGGGGCTCTTCTCGGAACGGACCAGCCCCAGCACCACACGAGATGGGGCTGAGAGGAAAAGGGATTGTCTGGGGACAGCCAGACGCCTTCCTCCTTCTGCATGGGCGGGAACCAGTTCCCCACATTCATCCAGTCCAAGGCCTTCCAACTCACACATGGGGCCACCTTGCTCCCTCCCCCAGGTAACCTCTCTCCTATGCAGGAGGTGCTTTCACAGCTGCAAAAGCTGTGTGAGACGAGGGGAGAAGAGAGAGTTGCCCACTCTGGCTGCTTTCTCCCCACGCCTGGTGCCTACAGCCCAGCCCTCGGGCACCCAGCAGTGGCAGGTACAGCTCAGGTGTGCCCAGGAGGGCCAGTGAACTTTGAGCAGCATTTGCTGTGACCAGGGCCAACGCCCAGGGGAACAGGAGCAGTCAGGGCCAGGATGGAGGTACAGGAACAGCTCATGCCCTCACACATAGGAGCCCAGCACACTGCTGCCACCAACCCCAGCCCATCCAGGGGCATCTCATACAAGCCCTGGAGCTGCAGATGTTTCCAGAGCACCACCACCCTGGCCAGGCTGTAAGAGAGCTCTTCCCAGGGCTTGGCCCTCACCCCAATTTGCCTGAACCCTTCCCTGTTTGTGCTGGAAAGCTTGGCACACCTGGACAAGCACCCAACCAAGACTGGTACCACAGCAGAAATTCCCCGTCCCATCAGCACAAACATCTGGGCACAGACCTGCTAAAAATCAAAACACAGGGTAAGCCTGGCTCAGGCCCTCAGGCCAGCAATGGCACAAGCATTCTTGCAGTAGGTAAGAGCTCTGCAGTGCAAAGTCACCACGGACCTGCAGCGTGAGGGTAGGGACACTGGCACAAGTTCCTGGGCACCCACCACTCCTATGAGCACCCCCTGGCAGGGAAGCACATCTCCCTCAAGGCAGCAGGAGCCAGCATGGAGGGTTGGGCAGCAGGGACCAGTTGTTCCCACCCCAGTCCAAGGTCCATACTTGGACCCATGGCAGACGTCCCACTGCCAACCTCCGACCAGCAGCTGCTCTGGGCTGGGAAGAGCAGAGG
This sequence comes from Molothrus aeneus, assembly GCF_037042795.1. Taxonomy (NCBI): domain Eukaryota; kingdom Metazoa; phylum Chordata; class Aves; order Passeriformes; family Icteridae; genus Molothrus; species Molothrus aeneus. Next base: position 9,801,825 of record NC_089651.1, on the reverse strand, counting down.
AAAGCAAAGGTGACTGGCACCCAGGTTAAGGGTTGGCCCATCCTGGCACCACGCCTGGCAGCTTGCGCTCCTTAGTCACTGGTTTGCCCCCACACCCAGCAGAGCCAACTCATCTCACCCCTCCTTCCACAGGCCACCACAAGGAAGCAGCATTTCTCACAGGGAGAAGTTGCTTCCTCCACAGCCAAAGGGAAACAGGAGGATCACACTGCACCCACTGCCACCCCAAAGCCCCCCAACAGGCTGAAGGCACACGGGAGCACAACAGAGCACATTAATCCAGAGGTCAGGCCCCGCAGACAGCAGTCACTGGACAGGGCAGAGGGACAGGCATTCCTGTGCCAAACCAACACCAGCAGCCTTCCTGGAGGGAAGGAAGGCAGATTAGCAACAAGCACAAGACAGGCAGGAGCTGGACAGACTCATCAGCCTGCTGCTGGGGGTTTCCAGCACAAGAACTGGCTCTAAGAAACCATTTCCTCCCCCGAACAGCCTCCTCAGATGATATACAGCAAAGAAAAGGTTGTAGCCACCTCAGAGAACTCGAGGACTTTGGTCAAGAGCCCGTAAATCCAACTCCTTTCTGACAGCCTAGCGCTAAGGCACATTCCTGAACTCTGTGCCAGAGGACAACCTCCTCTGCTGGCCAAGCCCTGTGTCACACACAGAGGAGTGCCTGAATTACCCAGGTTCGGCTTTTGTCATCACATCCCGGCAACACCTGTTGTCTTCTATTGACCCAAACCAGCTCCGGGTTCCGCTTCTCCCTGTCAGCGAGGCAGGGACAGGACACAGCCACGGTGCTGCAGAGACACGAGGGTTCAGAGCCAGGAGGGCTCTGTACTTCCCTGGAGACAGCATCACCACAGTCTTGGGAAAGGGCTCTGTCCCTGCCAGCAGTAAATGAGAGACAGTTTTGAGGGGTTGTTGTGAAGGGAAACCAAGAGCTTTACCCAGCACTTTCTCCCTAAGGCCACAGACACTGGTAAGCTATTTTGAGAAGCCAACAGCCTTCCAGGCATGATCCAAGCCACACTATTATTTTCTGGGTGTCCTAAAGCCACCTCCACTGCAGATACAATGGGCCAAGGTCTTATCTCTGTGCCAGAGGCTGGAGGAGGGAAGAAATGAGAGGCAATCCAGGGACAGACGCCGGCTCCGCGGTCTGGGCTGGACCATTCATCTGACTCCCAGCCCATCTTTAGGGAAGGGATGGCCTCAAGGGCTCCTCAACCACAACGATCAGGCCTTGACCTCTGTGTCGGAAGGGAGGAGGCTCACCCCTCTGCAGCAGCCCAGGCAAGCCCAGCATGCTCCACTGAGCGAGCACTTTCATCCTCCCACCGCTTCCAGGAAGGTTCCACACGAGATTCCAGCAATGCTGCACACGGCAAAGGACAGTCATCTGCACACTCAAGAGTCCAGCCAAACCCAGCCAAGTGGAAGAGCAGATCCTTAAAAACTGCCTTTATGCTGTTGACAGAGCATGAGCAAACACCAGCACGTAAACAACCTGCCTCAAGAAAGCCCTGGGAGCAGGATGGAGCAGACAAGGTAACTCTGGAGAAGACGACTAATAATTTTCCTGCCGAGGCTCTTGCCACTGACCTGGCGGACACAGCCCCGCTCCATTGGCAGGAGCTCCAGCAGAGGCTGGAGCCTGGGAGTCACCAGCCAGCCACTGACCCCACCTTCCCACAGCCAGGAGAGAGGGCATGGAAGTTGAAACTTCAAACAGAAGCTGTGAGCGTGGCTTACAGGAACCCAGCACGCCTGCAAAGCTGAGGACAAGCTCAATTCTCCACACCAAAGACCTGGACAGTCAAGTCCAAAAGCATCTGTGCAGCACAGGGAGGGCATCAGTGAAACCACAGGTAGCTGCAGTTCAATACCATCACAAGGCTCCATGCACCCAGATGCTTCTCTCTGGCTCACCAGGAGCTGGGCAGAACCCTGGGTGCCACAACCCTGGGAGAGGAGCCTCCAGCTCCTGCTGGTCACAAGACAGCCCAGGCCCCCCAGACAACGCCCTGTGAGCCCCATCGTCACTGGCTCCCTGGAAGGGCAAGGGCACCGAGCCCTTGGAGGGAGAGGGAGGCACTCCAGGAGGTCCACCCCTCTCTCCAACAATCAGAGGAAGCTTTGATGTCCAGGCTCCCTTGCCCAAAGCCCAGGGCCATAACGGAGGTGCCCCACCTCTCTTCTGCCAGCCCGCGGGTGGCTCGCAGATGCCAGCAGCCCTCATGACTGAGAGGCACCCAAACTTTCTCAGCCCAAGCTAAGTTTCCTCTCAGCAACGCTCCGAGGAGGCATAGGAATGCCCACCGTGCAGGTCAAAGCGATGCCGGGGACGGTCACAGGAGAAGGCACGACCAGCGCTGGGGGAGGCAGCCGGGCTGTCGCTAAATGACAGTGTGGCCAAGGGAGAGTCAGAACGAACCGGCGGCTGAGCAGACCCCCGAGGCCGGCTCCAGCACCGTCCTGCCTCCTCGGGAAGCGTGTTGGTGTCGCTTGTGAGCTCGGGCGGACGGGCCTGTCGGGCTGTTTTGAAGCTCAGAGCGATTCCATTAGGAGGAGCCGCAGCCCCACCCGCACACTTGACCCCCCCGGGCACACCGTCCCCTTCCCCGGCAGAACAAAGGCGCAGGCGAACGACACACCGGCCGAGGAGCCGCTGCGCACACCGGCAGAGCCGAACCGGGCGGCCGGACGCACAGACGGAGAACCGGACCCCGCTCCGGCCGAGACCCCGCGGAGGGACCCAACCCCGATCCCCGCCCGAGGGCGGGGGGGCCCGCCGGTGCCGGCCGCGGGAAGCTGGCACACGGGCCGCCTTTGTTCCGGGCAGGGCGAGCGGCGGCGGCCCCGGGCGGGGAGCGGGGCGGCCGCCCGGCCCAGCCGCCTTTGTGTCGCTCCCCGCGGGCTCCCGGGCGCCGCCAGCGCCCCCGCCAGGGCCGGGCCCCGCCGCCCCACCGGTCCCGCGGGGCACGGCCGCGCCTGGCACGGGTTCCCGGGCAGGACGGGACTCCCGGGGCCCGGTACCGACCGGCCCCGGCAGGAGAGCGCGGCCGAGCCCCGATCCGGCCTCGCCGGGCGAGGACCGGCCCGTCCCGCCCCGCCGCCGCCGCGGGGGCGTGCGGCGCCCGGCAGGCGCCGGCCCGCACCGGCTCTGCTACCTCCCCTCTACCCCCTGAGCGGCGGCACGGAAGCCGCGATCGAGACTCACCGTGGCCGGGCTCCTCGGCGGACGAGCGAGGGGGGGCGGTCCCGCCCCGCGGCGGCGGCACGGCCGCCCGGCCCGCTCCGCGGGTCCCGCCGCGGCGGCGAGGCGAGAGGCGAGGCGGGCACCCGGTGCGGCGGCGGCGCAGGTCAGGCCGGGTCCCGCCGGACGGCGCGGGGCGGTGTGTGGGGAGCGCGGGGTCGGTCGAGTCCCGCCGTGCGCCCGCGCCGCTCCCGCACCTAAAATGGAAGTTGGTCCGGCGGGCGGGGCGGGGCGGGAGCGGGGCCGCCCCCGGCGTCAGCAGCGCGACAAGGACGGGCGGGAGCGGGGCGGGTCCGGGGCGGATGTCCCGGTGGGGTCTGTCCCGAGGACGGTGTGTTCTCCGCGTGCTCCAGGCCAATGGAATGTGCCCCAGCGGTGCATGTGCTTCAAACTGGGGTCTACCCTCAGATGGGCTCCACCTTGGGGCCATGGCGCCCGGGAGCGCACCAGCTCCTCCTCAAGGTCCGGTCTGCCCCGGCATGGTGCGGCAAGGGGCTCTATGGGACACCCTCGGAGTAGAGCCTCCTCCGGCCGGTCCCTCTGGAGCGGCGGGAAAACAGGTTACCCTGTCCAGGGTGGATCTTGCCCAGGAGCAAGATTCTGTGGCAGGATGGGCTGCAATACGTCCCCGGAAGGTTACCCGGTCCCCTCTGACTCTAGGGAGCAAGGTGCTGGTGGACCCCAGCCACAGCTCACCCTCAGTGGTGGAAGGGTTCCCCTTCCCTGGGAAGCAAGGAAGTAACGCCGGGCCAGCGTGTTCCCGGCTGCTCACCTGGGAGAGAAGTCCAGGTCCCCTGAAGGTTTTCTGCCTTGTCCCTGGTCAGGAACCGGGGAGAACCCTGCCCGCTCCTTACTGCTAAACTCTTAGTGAGATAATGATAGAGGAAAAGAGCTGGGGACAGTTTTGGGTGGGACAGGTGATTCCTGGGGTAAATATGCACTGGGAGGCAGGGAGGATGTGCTAACAGCCTGAGGATGGAGGTGTGAAGGAGGTGATCCCGAGCTCAGTGGGGATTGGTAAAGGTGGTGCAGAAAAGTGTAATGAGGCGAAATGGGATTTGATGCATACAAAGGGCACATCGAGGGAGATGATCTGGGCGTGGGTCCCCCAAACCCTCCCTGCTGTTTGGTTTGTAAAATAGACCATCCAACCAGCTGGCAGCAGAGGGAGAGCTGCTCCACAGCTCCCAGGGAGGAGAGGGTCTCTCCATTCCATAGCAGGCGAGTGAGACCTTGCCTCTGCATCCCTTCATCCTCGTTGTCACCCAAAACGAGCAAGCTGAGCCCCCTCTCAGTCTTGTGTCTCAAGTGAGAACACCTCCCAGATTAGAAATAATCCCCATCTGCCCTCCCTCCCTCTTGGCCCACACAAAGAGGAACATGGGTCCATCCCCTGAGTCACAGGGACAAAGAGGGAGAAGAGGTGCTCTCAAAATTCCTTCTGGAAGGAAGAGTCCTCGCACACCTGACACCTCCCAAGGGACAGCTCTCCCTAAGGGAAAAAGCATCAGAAACACCTTGCTCCTCCATCCCAGCACCAATGACACATCCTTCAAGGCCTCTGCCTGGGCAGTTGGGGCAGCAGGGTCTCAGAGGTTCATGCATGGTCCCAGCACAGTGACACCCTCCCTCTGCCCTCTTCAAAGACTAAAGGTGCTCCAACAAACACAGCTCTGACACTGGGGGAGTGCCTCCTGTCCCCAGGATGGAGCTGCACAGGGTTTATCCAGGCACTGGCCCTGCCCCAGCCCTGCCCTGACAGCTGGAACACCCGGCAGCGCATGCTTACTTTGGAAGGCAGGCTGGACCCTGATCCTGCAGCTTCAGCTCACTCTGCAGCAGATCACATTCTTGTTTCACTATAACTCCTGGGGCAGAGCAGCCTGTCCCACTGCGTTCTGGGAAGAAGAGAGATGTGTTCCTAGCATGGGAAAGTTTCCCCTCTTTTACAGTAATTGCTTGTAATAACATCTTGCACATCCCCCTTCATCCTACAGCTGATGCCTTTCCCAGATGAGACGCCCAGAAGTGCAGCTGCCACCGGAACAGAGCAAGACAATTTGTTTACAAGGCAGGCCCGTGCTCCCGGCGGCCGAGGGCAGCATGAAGGGGAGGCTGCCGTCTCCAGGTCCACACAGGCAGCTCAGGGGGATGGCCTGCATTGTTCCAGGTCAGGATAACAAGGCCCTTCCGCCGCCCCTTTCCTGTGGGAATCCCAACAGATTGTTGTCCCTCCCCGCAGGAGGGGAAGTGCGGCACCAGGGGGGTGAAGCGACTCACGAAGGGGGAGAAGGAGGGAAGCGGGGTCTGAAGCTTTCCAGCTCCAACTGGAAGATGCCAGGCCACAAAGCAAGCCCAGAGCCCAACCTGACACCTTCCCAGTGCAGCTCCATGTGCTTGGTGTTGTCCCTGCTTCCCACCAGCCTCCCACTGTCTTGGGCTCTTCCATGCCCACAGACCATCCTGCTTTCAGCCTGGCTGCATCCTGTTGTGCCGTTGGATTGTCAAATTCCTGGTACATCTTTTGCCCAAATGTACACGTGACTGAAGTGTGCACAGAAATCTCCCTCCCTCCCAGCCCCAGAAGGATCTATTGCCACTTACCGTCTCTCCTTCCTCTCTCCCAGCCTCAGATCTTGCCTTCATCCATCCCTTTGCCGGTGTGCAGGGTCCAAGGTCCCTCTGGAGAGCAGGTACTCAGAGGCAGGTCCTGTCCTGCAACACAGGCAAAGTCAACATAGCTGAAAATGATCCTGGATATGAGACTTGAGATGGGAATTTCCCTTCTCTTACAGAAACTGGCTCAGAAACTGCTGATTTGAGGGCTTAGGAGACACTGGAAAGACGAGATTTGTCCTGTGAGGAGGCCACTCCTCCTATCAATAGCAGAGGGAGCTTGAACAGCCAGCACAGTTTAGGCCTTGCCTTCCCCTCTGCAGTGAATCCCACCAGGAGATAAGCCTTGCTGAACATTCCCAACCCTCTGAGTCACCCAGAGTTGTGCCCCGCCATGAGCCAATGGCCAAGGACAGCAGCTGTGCTGCAGGTCTGCAGCCTCTGAGCACCTGAAGGTGGACAGGATTCAGGGTCTGACACGTTTTGCAGTGAAAACTGCAACCCCATACTTTTTTCCAGGAAAATCTGGTAGCAGAAATGGAGTTTAGAGAGAGGGACCAACGGCTGCTGGTGATTTTTCCACTCTACGTTATTTGGCTTTGGATACTAGTAAAAATTACACTCATAAAAGGCCTCTTTTGTGTACCTACAATGGGAGTGGTTGCTTGGTTGCCAGTTCGAGTATCAGTGAATTTTAAGGGCAGACAAGGCCACTGCTGGGGGGGGGAGCAGTACTGCAGCCGTTGGGGTACAGTTGAGTGGGGGCTTTGCCTGACAGGGTTTAGTGCTGAAACATTAAAACCCCAGGACCCCAGCCCTGTTCGCTGGAATGTGGCTGCCCCCTGTCCCACTGTGGTCCCACTCACTGTCACAGGGCACTGCATGGCATCTGGATCCAGGCACTCCCAGTGAGGTCAGGCTTTCCAGGCGACAGCTCCCATCATTGTAATTCCAAAGGATTGCAAGAAGTGGGGGAGGAAACATCTCTATTTTCCTTCTATTTTTATGAGCATATGATAGCACTTTGATATGAAATTACTTGTTTTGCTGCATCCCTTGGTATTCTGGGCTGGGCTCCAAGCCACCCGGGGGCAGTGACAGACTGCCAGCGACCTCAAAGGCCGCTGGCCCAGGCCTGGCACCAGCCACTTTCTTCCTTGGTTTGTGTCCATTTTGCAAAAACAGAGAAGAAAAACCACCCTCACATGTCCAACCAGATGAAAATCCCTCTGCAAGACCACATTTGAAGACCTTGTAGATTTAAACTCTATGGCGACATTTAGGCTCCTGTCCTTCTGCAGCTCCTGAAAACTTCCACCCACTTGGGTTGTTTGTAGGAACAGCCACTGTCTCCAGGCGATGGGGATGGATTATAATCTTTGTTCGTGTATGTGGAGTGACTGACGCAGATGTTTGTACAATGGGTGCTTTATAAAGTGACAAAATACTTTCAAACTAAGTGGGCAGCATTGCCTGCTTGAAGGATGCCTTCCAAAGTACCATCAATCCTCCCCTTCAGGAGCCTGGGGCACAAAAACACCGTTCCTCACACGAGAGGGCATAGGGGAGCCTGAAAATCCAAACCAAGGTGCATCGCGGGGCTCTGAGCCCTTGAACCCAGAGCTGCTCCAGACAGCAGGTGCTACACAGCACCTTCCCCATTATCGACCTCGTGTTCTTCGATGCCACCACTGCAGTGACCACAAGCAGCCCTGGCCTGGCTGTCGTGTCCGTGGCCCGATGAGGATGAGGGAGGGATGAGGGGCACCCAGGCTGCCCTCAGCGCAGCCGCCATGACACGGCAAAACCCGAGCGGTGCCTCCAGCGCCTGGGCGGAGCAGGGGTAGCGCGGCGGCGGAAGGGCTGCGGGAAGGGGTCGGTCACAGCAGGCGGGTGTGTGCCGAGCAGCGCTCCCAGTGCCCTCCGGTGCCGCCACCGCCGCCACGCCGTTCCCGCCGCGCCGCCATTGGCTGCCGGGCTGCGGCTGCCTGCGGGCGGGACAATGGGTGGGCCGAGGCCGCCGCGCCACGTGAGGCCGCGGGCGCGAAGCGAGGGCGCGCAGGGCCCCGATCCCGATCAGCGCCCCCCGCGTCCGCGCCACGAGCTCGGGACTCACTCTCGGGGCGATTCGGCGGCGGCCCGCGCCCCCCTCGGCAGGTACGCGGCGGGCCCGGGCCGGGCGGCGGGGCCGGGCTGGGGGCGCCTCAGGCTGCGGCGGCCTCACGGCGCCCGCTGTGGCGCCCCCTGGCGGACGCGTGGAGGTCGGGGCGGCGGGGCCGGGGCGGACACCGGGACAGTGCGGGGACAGCGCGGGGACAGCGCCGGCTGTCCCGCGGGGCTGCCGGGCCGGTCATGAACACACGGGGCTCTGCAGACATCGGCACCGCCACATCCCAGCCCCATACCGTTGTGACAGCCCGAAGAGGGCAGGCAGGCGTTGGTCCCCGCGTCCCCAGCACGACGCTGTGTGTCCCTGCAGGACGGCCATGGGTTCTCCCACAGCCACGCCGCAGCTGCTTTACCGCAGCACCCGCCTGCTGCGCACCGCCTTCCAGCACCTCCACCAGCAGCAGCAGCGAGCCGACGTCTTCTGCGATGTGGTCCTGCGGGCTGAAGGTGAGCAGGCAGCATCGCCGAGGGAGCTGCGGGCAAGGTCTCTGCAGCCCCCCTAGGAAACACTGGCGTGAGCAGGAAAGGCTGCAGGGCAGTAACAGCCACTGTTGCTTTGCAGGCGAGGCAGTGGTGGCCCACTGCAGTGTTCTCTCCGTCTGCAGCCCCTTCTTTATGGAGCAACTGGGCCGGGAGCTGCCCCCCCAGGGTTGCAGGGTGGTGCTGGAGCTGGCGGGGCTGAAGATCGGGGTGCTGCGCAAGCTGGTGCGCTTCTTCTACACTGCCGAGCTGGAGGTCACGCAGGAGGAGGTGCACGAGGTGCTGGCAGCTGCCCGCCGCCTCCGTGTCACTGAGCTCGAGTCACTGCAGCTTTGGGGAGGACGCCTGGTGAGGCTGGGACCCCAGCGGCAGCTCGACCGCTCCTGCCTGCACTCAACTCAGGAAGTCTCCCCCGTGGTGGCACCTGACACAGCTGAGCCTGGCAGTGCCAGCTCTGGGGTGTCCCCCCAGAGGCAGCCACAGTCTGTGGGGCACTCACAGCCCAGCCCCATCGGGCGGATGAGGCTGCGGAAGGTGGAGCGCTGGGGGTGCTGGGAGGTGGTTCAAGAGGTGCAGCCCCCTCCTGTGCCTCCACCAGGGCTGGTGGGAGATGTGGGGGGGACAGAAGCACAGCCCCCCCAGGATGAGGATGCACGGGAGCAGGTGAGCGAGTGCTCCCCACCCCAGCAGCCCCCCAGTGCAAACGGGATGCAGCAGTGTGGGGACCCCCCTGTGTCCCCGCAGGGCTGCCAGCTGGCAGCACCCCCAGGGACCCCGGGAAGTGACAGCAAGGAGGAGGAGGAGGAGGTGGATGTGGGGACAGGGGAGCTGTTCCTGCCCCCTGGCACAGTCTGCCTCTGGCCCAGTCCTTCATCTGAGTCGGAAGAGGAAGTAGATGTCCTCACCTAGGGGGGGGCTGGCTCTGTCTCCCCCACCACCCACCAGTGCCTGCACCCCTTGGGCTGCATGTCCTTGGAATAAACGGTTGGAGCTGTGCTGTGGAGTACTGAACTTTATTGGAGATTGGGGGGACAACGGGGTGTGGGAGGGAGCCAGGGGTCTGGCAGTGGCAGAGCTGCAGCATCAGGGACGGGACTGGGGCTGGCAGGTGCCCCCCACTTGGTCTCGCCTCTTCATGGATGCTCATGCCGCCTGCATCCTGGCTTGGCTGTGGAGAGAGGGAAGTCGGTCCCTGTTGGTCCCATCCCATCCCAATCCCATCCCAATCCCATGCCATTCCCACCCCCGCTCACCTGGCCAATGTCTCTATGTAAAGTTGCTCTTCAGGGCTTCCACCACGGTCTCCGGCTGGGGAAACTTCAGCTTGCGGGGGGGCCCCTTCCCGATACCGCTCCACAGCTCCACGGCTGCAGAGATAAGGAGGATTATAGGATCAGGGGTGCCGGGGAGCCCCCGCCGCCCCCAGCCCAGCACTTACTGCTGCCGTCCTCCTTCACCAGGGACACCTCGAAGCTGTTCCTGCGCGGCGGCCGGGGGTTGATGTCCACGGGCAGCTGGGCCATGGCCCCGCGCAGGGCCGCGCTCACCGCCGCCGCGTTGCGCCCGAACACGCGTCAGCTCTTGCTGTGGGGACACGGCGGTCAGCGACCCGGGGGGCACCCCAGGGCCCCGCACCACCCTCGGCACCTCGGGTGCTCACCAGTGTTCGATGACCACACGGGGACCGGTGTCCCCGGTGCTGCCCTCGTCTTGGGCCTGGGCCCGCCCCCGCTTCTGCGGGGCTCCCGCCGTCTCCGGTGCCTCGGCCGCCGCCGGCTGCTGGGCTCCGCGCTTCCTCCCGCGGGGAGCCATCCTGAGAGAGCCGAGGCGGTGGAGCCTACGCCGGAGCAGGAAGGGGGCTCCAGGAACGCCGCTCTGGGGTGGGAAGAGATCTCAGGTACCCCGCTGTCAGGGGAGTGGAAAGCTGGGTCCCTGTGGGGACACTGCTGTGGGAGAGAGCCAGGAAGGGCCAGTCACCAATGGGGGAAATGGGGGACCCGCCGGGATCCTCCTGTGGAGGGCGGGAAGCGGTTCCGCAGGGATGGCGGCGCGGTATGCGGCTGGGGAGAGTGGGGAAGTGGGGCCCCGGGGAAGGGGGGAACGGACAGACGCGGGGCTCCGGGAAAGCGGGGTGGGGGGGGGGGGACAGACGCGGGTCTGGAGCGGCCGCGCCGCCTCCTACCTGCCGCTGGCCACGTGCCGGGAGCGCGCGCCGCCGGGGGAGGCGGGACCGGAAGGGGCGGGGCCGAGAAGGGTCCCCAAGCCCCCCGCCCCCCACCCCGTGGGCTCCGGTTCCGCCCTCGCCGCCCCAGCCAATCAGAGCGCGTGGGCCTCACACCCGGCCCGGGACCGGGGACACGGACACGGACACAGACACAGGACACAGGCACGGCACGGACCGTTTATTGTCAGCGATGGATGAGAGCGAGCGTTAACCGAGGCGGGGCCCCTCCTACCGCCCTGCCCGCACGGGGCCGGGGGGCACCGCTGCTTTCCCGGGGCTCAGCCGGGACAAGTCCCCACGGAGAGTGGCTCCGGGCAGGGCTGGGCAGGCCCGCGGGGCCGCTGCCACCAGGCTGATGGTGACATAGTGATGGGCGACAGTACAGGGCAGCTTCTACTTGTCCTTCTTGGTCTCCTGAGGCGCAGCCGCCGGCACGGCTTGGGGCTCCTCAGGCCCCTCCTCCCGCGGCTTCTGCTGCTTCTTGGCCTTCTGGTAGAGCTCGTTGAGGTTGAACTCCCGGATCACATTCTCCTGTGGCCAAGAGGTAGCATCAGCACCCCTGGGATCTCCCCCTTCTTCCCAGGCACAGGCTGGGCAGGGGAGCAGAGGGCTGGAGGGTCCCACACACCTCAGAGAAGGTCCAGGACACAGCCCGGCCCTTCTTGTCAATCTGCGGCCGCCGCATGATCTCTGTCCCACCCTGGAAGAGGATGAGGGTGGGCAGCTGCTTGGTGAGAGGTGAGGTGCTGACCTTGTACCTGTGTGAGGACAAGCCCACAGTGACCCTCGGGCAGCCTGGGGGGGCTGGAAGGTCACAGGGACCGCCCCAGAGTGAGCCCTGTTTGCCCACACTGCATTCCCCACACCTGGTGCTGACATCCGTGTACCGGCCAACATCCACCTTCCCAAACTGGAGTCCTGAACAGTTGTACCTGGGCAGGATGGGGACACATGGCTGTGAGGGACACAGGGGACCACAGGCCCCGTTACCCACCAAGATTCCAGTGGGTGCCACTCACTTGAGAGAGAGGTCAGCGAAGATGGGGGCAAAGGACTGGCACTCACTGGACCAGTTGGCAAAGAACTCAACAATCCACGTCACCCGCTTGTCCCTCTCCAGCTCCTCCTGCCACAGGGGCGTGGGCTTAGGGCGGGGTGGGCAGAGCCCCCCAAAAGCCCCAGGGCTGGGGAAATACTCACATCAATGGTCTTGTCACTGAAGTACTTGATGTATTCAGGGCCCATGTAAAGGGGTGGCTTGCAGGTCATCAGGAACACTGGAATGACAGCAGTCATTCCTGTGCCCCAGGAGGGCCAGGCTGGGCCTGGGACAGAGCTCCTCCAGCCCAGAGCAGCGAGGGGGAGTCATGACAAGGCAGGAAGACATGCAGGCTCACCTATGCAGAGCGTGAGGTAGAGCAGCCCCATGCGGATGTCGAGGCGGAAGAACAGGATGGCATTGGCCACTTTGCTGAACATGAAGATATTCCCAATGTGCTGCTCCACGGTGACTGTGATGTGGAAACAGGAATAAGGGATGGGGCCAGATGCCCCCAGAAGGCTGGGGGTAACTTTAGGGAGGGCTGAATCTGGTCCTCCAGACACCACCCCACTCTGCTCCTTGGAGGGGACCACATAAGCACCCCCAGCCCCCCAAGTCCCCCTGACTCACTGGAGCGCCGGTTCTTCATCATGACAATGGCGCTGAGGAACATGAGGATCTCCACCTCCCTCTGGCACAGAGAAGGGATAGCATGAGCTGGAAGTGCCCAGGACACCTTGGAGCCATGCCTGGCCTGACCTGGCCCAGGGAACTGTGGCCATGCCAGGCCCTACTGGCCCCAAGGCCCTGCCAGAGCCCAGAGCCCCCATCCCTCCCGGAGGAGAACAGCGAGCAGAGGGGCTGCTCTGCGGCAATGGGCTCGACCAGTGCCTGGCGGCTCTCAGCTGTAGGGGAACACCGCAGAGCAAGGCCAGGGGCTACCGGGCATCTCCTCCCTCAGCCAGGCCGGGGTGCTGTGAGACCAGGAGGGGAGCCAAGCCAGGGGCGGGGGTGCAGGGACAGGCCCGGGGACAGCCCAGGGATGCGGGGACAGGCCCGGGGACAGGCCGCGCCGCCTCACCCAGTCAAAGTCACACGGGTTACCATCCTCCCGCTGCGAGGGCAGCCCACGGCAGAGCGGCGGGACCTTGCGCACGAGCAGGAAGGCGGCGGCGAGCAGCGCGGAGAGCGGGTAGTAGGGCTGGGCGAGCCATCGGCAGAGCCCGGGCAGCCCCCACAGCAGCGCCAGCAGCGGCGCCACCACCGCCATCTTCCCTGTGCCCCTGTGCCGGGGGGCGAGGCCTCCCCGCGCCGGCCAATGGCGAGCGGCGAGACGGCCGCTCCCGTGCGGCGCAGGCCAATGAGAAGAGAGAGAGAAGCGACCAATCAGAAGGCTGGGACGAGTCTCCCATAGCAACGGGAGGCAGGCCGGTGTAGGGGCGGTGCTCGGCCAATGGCGGGGCGGGGCGGCCCCGCGCGGGGCACGCCGGGAATATGGAGAACTTCTCGGCGCTGTTCGGCGCGGCGGAGCCGCCACCCGCCGCCGCCGCCGCGCTCGGATTCGGGCCCGCCAAGGCTCCCGGCGCCGGGGCCGCAGCGCCGCCCGCTGCCTCAGCCGCCGCGCCGCCGCCGGGCGAGGACGCGGCCCGCAAGGCCGCCGCCGGCCCCTTCTACCTGCTACGGGAGCTGCCAGGTGCGGGCGGGCCGCGGGGCGGGGCGGGTGCCGCAATTGACCAATCAGCGCGGCGGAACGCGGCCGCGGGGGGAACTGACGGCGCCACGAGCCAATGAGGCTCCGGGGGCGGGGTTACGCAACGCGCGGTCCGGTGGGGAAGTGGGCGGTGGGGGGGTCCCCGGGGCTGGGATCGCGGTGCTCGGGGGTCGCAGGAGGTCCCGGAGCCCAAGCTCGGCCGGGGAGAGGGGCCTGGGGTGTCGTCGGGGCGTTTCCCCCTCCCCAACTTTTCCCGCGGCCGCACAGGCACTACGGAGCTGACGGGCAGCACCAACCTGATCACACACTATAACCTGGAGCACGCCTACAACAAGTTCTGCGGGAAGAAGGTGAAGGAGAAACTCAGCAACTTCCTCCCCGACCTGCCCGGCATGATCGACCTGCCTGGCTCCCACGACAGCAGCAGCCTGCGCTCGCTCATCGAGAAGCCGCCCATCTGTGGCAGCTCCTTCACCCCGCTCACGGGGGCCATGCTGACCGGCTTCCGCCTGCACGCCGGCCCGGTGAGCCCCGGGGCCTGGAGACGGGGGAGTGGGAGGCACCCGGCGGGGTGGGAGGCACCCGGCGTAGCCTGACCAGCCCCTTTTCTCCACAGCTGCCTGAGCAGTGCCGGCTGATGCACATCCAGCCGCCTAAGAAGAAGAACAAGCACAAGCACAAACAGAGCCGCACGCAGGACCCCGTCCCCCCAGGTAAGGCTGCCACAGCCGCCCCTGTGCTCCCCTTCAGCACTGGCAGAGCATCGGCTCATCCGGGGCTTCTGCTTCTCCAGAAACCCCCTCCGATTCCGACCACAAGAAGAAAAAGAAGAAAAAAGAGGAGGATCCAGAACGGAAGAGGAAGAAGAAAGAGAAGAAGAAAAAGAAGGTGAGTGGCAAGGCTGGGGTGTGGTGCCCAGCCCCTGGACCTCTGAGGGGCTCTGTGAGTGGCCATCCCCAAGGGGCTGCTGGCCAGCAGCTCTCACAGGCTCTGTCTGTCCTTCCTCTGCAGAACCGGCACAGCCCGGAGCACCCGGGGGTGGGCAGCTCCCAGGCCAGCAGCAGCTTACGGTGAGGCCACGCCGGTGATGCTCTGGGGATCCCCCGGCCCAGGGGAACGGCCCTGGCTGACCCCAGGGACACTGGGGCTGGCCTGTCCCCCCTGGCTAAGAGGACACCCCTGCAGGCCCCCAGGACCAGGGGCATGGACTCTGTGGGTGCTGACCTCAGGCTTTTGTACCTGAAGAACCTGGAGCATCAAAGCCTCTTTTTTAGTCACCTTTTAAAGTCTGTTCTGAGGAGGGGCTGGTGGCCATGGCTGCTGTGACCCTCGGCTGTCACGGTGGAGCCTGAACCAAAGTGTCCCTGGAGCGTGCAGGGTGCCCTCCTTTGGATCCCAAACCTCACCAGCACCCACAACACCTCCCCTGGAGCCTCTTTTCCCATGCCTGGAAAATTCTTACCTTCTGTGGGAGCAGAGTTTGCCTCAAGTCAGAGTTTCCCCAAAAGTGAGCCAGGCTCAGCTCTTACCAGACCCCTTTCTCTCTCTCCCTCGGGATGGGGGGGAAGGCCGAGACCCTGAGGATCAGGAGCCCTGGAGGGGCTGCTCCATCCCTGGACACCAAACAAAGCACACGCACGGCCCCGGGGTGGCTCATTAAATATCCTTTTATTCCTTGTTTTTAAAATGGCTGATAATAATAAAAAACCCTGGCGTGGCTGTGCGGGGCCACGGGAGCTATTGCCGTAGAGAAAGAGTCCGGTAGTGCCGGCAGGGCTTTGGGGACAGGGAGCACGGGGCTCCTTGGCTGTGTTTTTTTGGCATGTGATGAGAAAATATTGCTTTCCGGGGATGCACCTGCCTCTTCCCCGAGCGAGCGGAAATAAAAACACCCCTGCGACAGCAAGAAACCTCCTCGGAATCATTAACAGAAATAAAAAAAGGCAACAAAACCAACAACCCCCCCGACCACAGCCCCTGGGGAAAGAGAACAAAGAGCAAAAACTGCGGGTGGGGGACGCTGGGGCCTTTGTGCCAGCTCGGACTGGGGGTGTGGGAGTGCTGCCCCCACCCTGCCTCCACCCTGGGCCTTCTAAGGGGGCTGGAGGCTGCAGACACCACAGATCAGGGAGGAGAGTGTCCGAGGGTGGGTGCCTGGCACCCCCTGGCCCCCTTCAGGGAGGGAACAGTGGCACCCAGCACCTACCACAGCTCCTTCCATGGGTGCAGGAGGCAGCCCCACGTCCCTCCTTTGGGGACAGGGACAAGGTGGGGGGGGCCCAGGCCCTCAGCAGGGTAGTTTCTTCCTCTCTCTGGGTAAGATATATAATTTCTGCTTCTTTTTTTTTTTAATATTTATATTTATATATATAGATATTTATATATACACACACCTGGTAACTCGGAAAGAGAAAAAAAATAGAATCCGTAACAATAATAATAAAAAAAAGTATTCTGGTTTAAAAACAATCCGTTCCTACCACGCCAGGCGAGCGGGTGATTGCACAAGGCCCACAAGTGGCTGGCGCAGCCGAGGCGGTGCCGGGGCTGCGGCCCCCCCTTCCCCAAGCCCTCCCCGAGCCCCCCGCGGGTGTGTGCCGGCCCCCGTGGCCCAGGGGGCAGAGGGAGGAGCAGGGGGGACCCGCCCGGCTCTCCCGGGAGTCCACAAGCGCATCTGGGCACGGCGGGTCCCTGGGGCCGCCGGGGAGGAGGGGAGGGGGCGGCGGCTCTGCCCCTCATACCGAGATCTCGTAGGTGGTGCCCCCCACACCCGAGACCTTCTTGACACCTCCGCGGGTGGGGCTGCTGAGGGGCACCGGCCCCGAGCCCGATGGGGCTGAGCCCAGGCTCTTGGGCTGCCCGTTGGACTTGCTGTAGGCTGTTCTCATCTGCACCTCGTCCCTGCAGGAAGGAAGCACGGACATGGGGTCAGGAGAGGGAACAGGCTGCTGGCACCCAGCGTTGCCACAGCCCTGCCCACCCCAGGGACCACCAGCACCCATTCCAGATTCCGAGGGGCCCATGGAGTGACCGAGGAAGCGTGGGGGGGCACCAGCTCTGTTCTGGGAAGAGCCAGAAGATTTCTCTTGCTCTTCCCAGATCTCTCCCCAGGGAGGGGTATTCTGCTGCCCCAGAGGCTTGGAGGGACACAGGGCAAGCATCCCCCCACAGGCCAGAGACGCCCCTGTGCCATCACAGTACTCACTTTGGTGCCAGTAAGGGCTGCAAGGCCACCTCCTCGGTCTCGGGGCCGCCGGCCTGAGAGGCTGATTTTTGGCTGCTGTAAGACACGGATTTGCCCAGGTGGGGGGTGGCGGGTTGGTCGGGGGAGCCCAGTGAGCGCACCCGCAGCGCAGGGGGGGGCTCGGGCTTGCCGAAGCGGGGCAGGGCCGGGCGGGTGAGCGGGTTCTTGCCCAGGGGCGAGCGCTTCGAATCGTCCGAGGAGGAGCTGGTGCGGGGGGCGTTGCTGGAGCCCGGCGTCGACTGGATGCCCGAGTCCGCCAGCCCCGCATCCTCCTCCCGGCCCGGGGCCGGCGGCTGCTGCAGCAGCTTCTCCCGCTCCTGGATGGAGGCCACAATGTGGCGGGAGAGATTGTCATAGCGCACGGGCGAGGGCTCACGGGGCACCGCGTGCTTGGGGGAGGCGGCACTGGCAAAGCGGCCGTGCAGGTCGGTCTCTCGCTGCTGGGCAATGCGGGCTGACAGGAAGGGCGAGGTGTAGCCCACGGGCGGCTCGGGCTCCGGGCCCGCCTGCACCGACTCGAAGTCGGGGCTGTCGGAGGGCGTGAGCAGGCTGTCGTAGGAGAGGCTGCCGTTGCGCGTCTGGTTCACCAGGCTCTTGTAGGAGGTGGAGGTGGTGCCCTCCGAGCGGATGGACTGCAGGTGGCCTGTCTCAAAGCCTGTACCCTGGGCCGATTTGAGGCTGGAGGAGCGGGAGCCACTGGAGAGAGGGTCAAAGTGGAAGCTCTTGCCAAAGGTGGGCGAGCGGAAGCTCTCAGGTTCCAGGCTCGGCTCCGAGCGGTAGCTGGGCTTGTGGCCGCTGTCACAGATGGAGTTGGGCTCCTTCAGGCTGTTCACTCGGCTCAGCTGAGGGGCAGAGGGGCAGCAGTTACCCACAGAATGACCTTGGGGCCCCTGTGGAGCTCCAAATGCATGCCCTAAACCCTTCCCACACCAGGAATGGGGTGGCATCCCCGTGGGGCTGGTCCCCCGCGCTGGGCTCAGCCTTACCTTGGCGCTGGTGGAGTGGGGCAGGGCGGCCGAGCTGCTGCTGCTGCTGTAGCCAGGCCGGTACTTGTACATGGTGGGAGTCGGGGGGCTGTCCTTGCCTAGCAAGCTGCTGTCTGCACCGGGAGAGAGGGGCACGCTCAGGGCGGCTGCGGGCAGGGAACGCACTGAGCCCTGCCCTCCCTGCCTCAGAACCGACTCCGAGCCTGGGGCAGACAGACCAGGGACAGGGATGGGCTGCAGGGGAGGTGCACCGGGGTGGGAGAGACAGACCGGGAGGAAGGGATGTCCCCACAGCCACGGGTGTGGGGCTGGCACTTCATGCCCCTGTGGCAGCCCCGGCTGGGTGACACCCTGGGGGTGCACGGCACGGGGGTGTCAGGGAGCTCCATGGGAAGCACACACACCATAGCCCTCAGCGGGCAGCAGACCCCAGGCAGGGCCGGGAGAGCTGTGGGGTCTCCAGCTGCTGCAGAAAGCAGCTGCCACAGGCTCTGCCCATCACATCCCACCTCTGGCCAGGCCCACACGGAGCCGGCCACAGACGCTCTGTGCCGCTGAGCCAGGCCCGCCACCACTTCGCCTCCTCCATCGTGGCAGCACGGCAGCTGCAAGGCACAGCTCCTGGTGGCTCCAGACAGCGCCATGCTGGCTCGGCCTCCGGCAGGGCAGAGCTGACTGTGAGCATCCCCCGCAGGCTTCTCCAAGTGCAAGGAGCCACATACACCAGCCCAGGAATGGCGGTGTGCTCCAGGTCTGCCCTACGGCCCTGGCTCCTGGCCTGCCTGGTGCAGCCCTGGGCTCCCCTCCCAGCGGCTGCCAGGGCCCTGGTGCCCTCCTTACCCTCAGTGGTGGCCAGGGTTAAGTGTGTCCTCAGGCCCGTGTAGCGGCTGAGGTCGGGCTTAGGTGGGGGTGGCGGCTCGGCGTCAGCAGACTGGCTCTCCGTCACCTCCAGGCTCCCCTTGGACTGCAGAGACAAAGCGCAGGCAGGGTCAGGAGGGGCCAAGGCCTCAGCCCCCCTGGGCTGGCAGGGCATGGACAGCGGCACTGGGGGCTCCCGCTGCCTCCCGGGCATCCGACAGAACAGAGGGCAGTGCATGCCCCAGGTGGGTGCTGGAAGTGCCAAGGAGGGAGAACTTCCAGAGGGTGGGGAAGGATGGGAGCAGTGAGGGCAATGGAGGGGGCAAAGCCTCATGTGGTCACTGCCACATGGGAGGGGGACAGTTTCCATCCGACGGGGACATAGAACAAGACGACACGGATTGGGATAGGGAACTTGACCAGGCTCTCTCGGTTCTCTACTCACGGATGCAGGCTTGCACCCCTGGGATCCGTGGAGGGCCCCAGCGCAGGCAGCGCTGGTCCCCACCCCCCTCACCTTCGTCCTTTTCAGCTCTGTCTGGATACCATTGTCCATGATCTTGACAGTGATCTGACCGTCCGACACCTCGGGCCGCAGGAACGGGGGTCTCACCAGCACTGTCTGCTCGGCCTTCGGGCGCCCGAGGTACCTGGGGAGGGGGGGAGGAAGGTCATGGCCTGGAGCCTGAGATGGGGCAGTTTTCCCAGGGATGCAGAGGCCAGGCTCACCTGGGCGCCGGGGAGCTGCAGAGGACCCGGCTGACGTTCTTACAGCAACCGTTGGTGAAGGGATTGACGCCCCCGCGGAACTTGCCCGTCACCTGTGGGACAAAGGAGCATCACAGCCAGCCATGCCAGCTCCCTCAGGACACCCCCTCAGAACCAGGACAGAGATACTTTGAGATCCAGCTCCTTTTCCTAGTGCCTGTTTCAGTGCTCAGACCCCCCTTGAGAGGGTTGAGTCTCCTCAATTTCACCTCCTGGGTCCCAGAAGTGCCCGCCGGGCTCCATCCTCTGACTGCACTCCCACGAATGCAACTGCCTCTCAGTCACGCTGTGCTCTACCTCCCCAGCTCAGGGGCCTCCCCCAGCTTTAATCCAACCCATCCACATCCATCCTCTCCCAGGAAATCCCAAAATGTATCCGTAGGTGGCCTGGCCAGGCAGGCAGTCCCCCCATAGTCCCTCGGACGTACCTGTTCATTGGTAGTGCGGCCCCTGGCCACGAGCACCACGTGGAAGCCTGTCAGGCCAGCGACGGGAATGAAGAAGAGCCCAGCCACGCACATCACCACCATCCTGCCACAGCCAGCTAAGGAGCAGCCACTGCCTCGCTCGGCACCGCGCCGCCCTCAGATCCCAGCACGCCCTGCCCACCCGCACTGCCCAGGAGGATACGTGACGGCCATGCGGACACCGGAGAGCTCCTCCACCTGGTACAGGACGTAGAGCAGCCCGAAGCCGAAGACGCCCATGATGTGCGTGGTGAGCGACAGCAGGAAGAGGAAGAAGTAGCGGTAGTTGCGCCGCCCGATGCAGTTGTTGACCCAGGGGCAGTGGTGGTCGAACTCCTGCCAGGGATGGGGCTCGGTGAGGGGGTGCTGGGGGGGCTCCCTGCCCTGCAGGGGGCTGGCAGAGGCCCCAGCAGTTCCTCACCTCCACGCAGTTGTCGCAGACGCTGCAGTGGGAGCAGCGCGGCGGGCGGTAGAAGCGGCAGGTCGCGCACCACTTCATGCGCACCTGGATGCCCTTGATCTCCACCGTCTTGTACAGCGGGGCCCGGAAATCGTCCTCTTTGTCCTCGTCCTCCTCAGCTGATGGGGACACCCCGGCATGGTGTCAGGGCCCAGCCATGATGGGCTTCTGCCTGCCTGAGCCGAAGGCTCCTGGCATCACGTTCCTGTCACCTGACACAGGGACAGCCAGGGACCCCAAACACAGGCTGGGGGGGCTCTGCCAGGCCCTGTCCCAGAATCCTGAAACTGCCTGAGTCCCAAGGACCCAACATGGGATGCTGAACCCAGCCCTGTAGCGCTTGTCACTGCCTGATCCCACCGGGCAGGGCGAGGAAGGCTCCTGGCCAGCTTTTTGGGACCCAGAAATCCCCTTTACCTTGGAGGAAGGGTGCAAGGAGGCAGCTCCTCCCGGCCAGAGCCAGACTCACCTCGTGGGAATATGCCTGGGTCCATGAAGGTGGCCATGCTGAAGTTGGCCAGCACGAAGAGGAAGACGACGGCATTGTAGGCAGGGATGATTGGGGACACGTAGATACTGAGCCCTGGGCACCTGTGGGCACAGCAGCTGTGAGACCCTCGGACCCTCACTTGTGTTGCTCCTGCCACCTCCCAGCAGTGCATCCCACACCCACACTGCAACCACTTCTACAGCACAGCCTGGGGAGCACCTGGGGGTCACAGTGGGACGTGCTCCTGGCATCTTTCAGGGAGCAAAATTCCCCTTTGGGACCCCACTGGAGGGTGCCACAGAGCAGTAGTGCTGGCACAGGAAAAAATAGGCCAATGGCATGGGGGGCACCCAGGTGACTTGCCAGAAAGCAGGATGTCATCCTCCCTGTGCCCCACCAGCTGCTCAGGGGCACAGGGGATCCTGTGAGGGAGGGGACACAAAACCAGCAGCAGCTCTGGTGCCTCCAGAGGCACTCATGCTCCTCATATCCCAGGGACAGCTCCAGCAGGACACAGGGACCCCAGCCAGCACCCAGCTCCTCCAAAAAGGCCGTGGGAGCGCTGTGAGGGAATCACCCTGCTCCATCCTGCCCCAGCAGGAGGGCTCAGGACAGCGGGCTTCCCCCTTGCAGGCGCCAGCGTAATTCCCTAATCTGCTTTGCTGCTGGGATTAAATCCCACAGATCTAGGGCAGCATCTGTCCCTCTCTTCCCCCCACTGGGCTAAGTGCCGATGGATTTAGGTGGCCGGAGCAGCGTGGGGCTGGGCGGGCAGGGCGACATATGGTGCCAGCGCTGTAATCCCCCACAGGCTGGGGTGAAGGGGCAGGCGCTGGCCCTGTCCCCTCCTCCACCACCACCCACAAAGACGGGTCCCATCGCCGGGCGAGGCAGCCCCGTCCTTGTCACAGCAGCTCCGAGAGCCCTGCCAAGGCTCCAGCTGGTGCAGGGCTCTGTCCCAGTTCAGGGCCCTGAGGAGGGCAGGGGGCACCCCCAGGTGAGGAGCAGCAGCTGTGCCAGGGGCAGGGCGGGAGAAGTGGGCACACCCTTCCAGCACACACCTGGCAGCACAGAGGGTGAGGCGGGCAGGGCGCTCCCAGCACCGGGCACTGCTCCGTGCCCCAGGAAGGCTGGGAAGCATCAGTGGCACCTGCTCTCACAGGCCAAGGCTGAGGCTGTCCCCATCCAGGCACAGGGGTGAGAGAGAAGGAGGGCAGACTTTTGGTTGGAAGACATCCCAAGGAGGACAGCATGGCCAAGCCACCAGGCACACTCCTCTTCTTCCTCCTCCTCCTCTCTGGCCCCACATCACACCAAGCTACTCCTGCAGACCACCTTCCCCAAAGCCTCTTCCCCCTCATTCCTGAGGAGCCGCCCTGCTGGGCACCCTGGATGCTGCCTCCCTGCTCCGTATCAGGCTGGCATCTCCGGGATGGCATTTCCCGAATGGCATCTCCTGGCCCAGCCCCCCGAGCTGTGCCCCGGGCTGGGGAGCGGCTCCTGGAGTGGCACCGGCCATGCCGGCCCTGCCGCCTGCACTGGAAGCCGGCCAGGCGGATTCTCCCAGATGGGACGGGCTGGAGAGGAGGAGTCCTCTCCAATCTGTGCCCCAAAACCCTCGGAGAGCAGAGCTGGAGGCACAGGACCTAAGTGACAGTGCCAGGCCACAACCCAAGCAAGGGACAAATCACGGAGTCATGGAATTACAGAATTGTTCAGGTTGGAAAAACCCTCCAACCGATTCCAACTGCTTCCCCAGCACTGTCGGGGCCACAACTGAACCATGTCCCCAAGTGCCACAGCCACACGTTTTTTGGTGACTCCACCACTGTCCTGGGCTGAACAACCCTTTCCATGAGGAAATTCTCCCCAACATCCAAACTAAACCTCTCCTGGCACCACCTGAGGTCGCTTCCTCTTGTCCCATCACTTGTTCCTTGGGAGAAGAGCCCAACCTCACCTGGCCACACCCTCCTGTCAGGGGGTTGTAGAGAGTGAGGACACAACAGAACCAAGGATCCCATGTCCCTGAGCTGAACTCCTACTCCACTTGAGAAGCCTCCCTGGCTCTGCTCTCTGCTAGACAGAGAAGGCCGGGGGCTCAGAGCAGCCCTAAAAGTAGGAAATGCCCTTCCAGAAACCCTGTGGAAGGAGCTCCTCTTTCCAGGAAGGGAAATCCCAGCCCAAACCTTTGCTTGAAAGAGATGGAGGGGAGCCAGGAAGACCCATGCCCGGGCAGTCATCCCACACAGGGAACAGCCAACAGCCAGGCTGAGCCAAGCACACAGCCTGGATCCTGAGAGACAGAGCCCAGGGAGGCAGGGAAGGATCCAGCCGCCTCAGAAAGCTCTGGGGCACACAGAGAGGGAAGGACCAGGGGAAGGGAACACCTCTGTGCTGTCCCAGCAGCCAGCCCTTCCTAGAGGGACACACAGCTCCCAGGGCAGCACAGTGCCCAGCAGGTCCCTGGGCTCAGACACACTGACAAGACCCCTTGGATGAGATTAACGGGCCAGGGCAAGCATAACACCCTCCATAGGGAACACCAGGACCTGCTGCCTTCCTGACTCCCTCACATGCAGGACCCTGTGCCATGGGAATCCCCACAGAGCCGGTGGCACCATGCTGGTGACCCCAAAAACAGGGAGTCACCTCCCGGGACCATCCCCGCCTGCTGGAGGGATCAGGGTTCTCCGCAGGGAGCAAAGGCGCTGCCCATCCCTAGGGAACCTCCTTATCAGGGGAGTGATGTGTTCCTGCCTTTTGCTCTCCTGAACAGAGAGTGCAGGGCTGCAGGCCCTGCCTCGAGCCCGGGGCACACGGGGCAGGAGCAGCAGGAGCAGGAGGGAGGCTCCTCCCCATCACCAGCCACGCAGGTCCCGCAGCACCCATCGGGCTTCCCCTCAGGATCAGGATGCAACACGCTCATGGCCAGAGGAGCTGTTGGGACTTGTCCCTGGCAGCACATGAGAGGACTTGGGGAACCTCGGGCACCATGAGTCACAGTGGGATGAGACTGGCTTTTTGCTACCAGTCACGCCCGGAGAAGCCTGTCCCTCCGTGCTGGCATCCCTTCCCCAGCCCCTCAGCCCCTGCACTCTCCTGGGCACAGCCTTCCCTCCCTGCCTGTTCCCTGGGCTCTGACCCATGGGCTCTCCAGCTCTCCAAAGGCCTTGGCACAAACACAATCCCTGCTCGCCCTGACCCTCACACAAGTTTGGATCTGACTGGAAGTGGGCATGGCACTGTGTGCCAGTGGCACTGCCAGCCCCAGGGAGGGGACAGGGAACCTGAGAGCCAACTGCACCAGGAGCTGGGACCAGCCAGTGGGGAGGTGCAGGAAAGGACAAA
Organism: Molothrus aeneus; assembly: GCF_037042795.1. Lineage (NCBI taxonomy): Eukaryota > Metazoa > Chordata > Aves > Passeriformes > Icteridae > Molothrus > Molothrus aeneus. Next base: position 9,777,697 of record NC_089651.1, on the reverse strand, counting down.
TGGACCCCAAGGCGCAATTTCCATCCTAAATCGGCACCTGAGAGCTTAGCAAGCCTGGGACCCCCACTCATCCCAGGGGGAGGTGGGAACATTCCCTCTCCTGCTGCCCCTCCCTCCAGGGCAACCGGCCTCATTTCCACCGCCACATGCTCAGCAGCAGCAGCTCCTAATTAAATTAATCAATTAAAGAGAGTTCTTGGCCCAGAGACACAAATCCTGGATGGACCAAAAGGCATCCAGTGGATAGGCTGGAAGCAACACAACTGGACTCTGAAGAGCTGTGCCGACCCCTGGCTGCTCCCTGTTTTGGGGAGGTCTCCCAGAGCCCGCCCCCACAGCTTCCATTGCACTTCCCAAAGGACCAGCCTTAGGTCGGATGCTGACAGGGGGAAGGAGGTCAGGCAGGGAAGGGGCACAGTGGCCCCCAGGACCACGCAGGAGGCAAACCTGGAGCCCCACGTCCCTGCCAACCTGCTCCAGCACCAGGCAGACCCTGTCCCAAAGGATCCATCCCGCAGGGAGCGTGTGAACGCCGTGCCCGGGCTTTAATGGGATGTTCTGCACTCGGATAAACAACATCGCTGACCTGCAATTACAGCGACCTGCCCAGGTGCTCCTGCCCTGGCCAAACCTGCTCCACGGCGCCGGCGCTGCCTCTCACCGCCCGCTGATAAGCGGCTGCTCCCAGCACTGCTGGCACCCGAGGCTGGGATGGGCTCGGGGTCCAGCTGTCCGGCAGCCACCATGCCAAAACAGGGCCAGCCTGTCCCCTAAGGTCACACACGGGGTGGCACATGCAGCTCGGAGGGCACCGCCCGTTCCCTCTGCTCCTCCTTCATCCCCTTGGCACAGCAGCAAGAGTCAGCGACTTCCACAGGCATCTGGCAGCCTGGAGCAGCCAAACCCCGAGCCTGGGAGCCTGGTGACCGCTCGGTGTCCCAGCAGGGGACAGCCACATGCTGCTGAGTGACACTGCCAGCTGCACCAAGCACTGGACGGGGCGAACCAACCCCCCTCCCCTCTTGGGTTGTCAAGTTCTCCCGTCCCTGCCCAGTTGTCAAGTTCCCCTGTCACCAAAGCCACAGTGACCTTCCCACCACCAATGGCTCCTTCCCAGGGAGTGGCAGCAGCCATGGCACCTGTCCCTTTGGCCTCCCACAGCTCCAGCTGATTCCTGTGGCCCCAGCAGGAAAAGCCCAGGGAGTGGGAGAGGCTCCCTGCAGCAGAGGGTGCAGCTCCTTCCCGCACCCTGCCAGGACCCCAAACACATCTGCGCTGAGACCCCGGGGATGCCCTGCAGGATCTGGCAGCCATTCCAGCTGCCATGCTCTGGCTTTCCTGCCTGGCACACTGTGCCATGCTGCCAGCCCATATGAGCCACCCTCTGCCAGGCTCCCTCAGCACCTCGAGGTTCTGCTCCCCCACCTGTCACCCCCCTGAGCACGTCACCGAGGCATGTGTCACCAGGCAGGGAAGAGCAGCAGCCCAGGGATGTCACCACGCCTCTCCAGCACCCAGCACCATCTCCCAGCCTGGTGGGCCCCCCCAGGCCCCAGTGACCTCCTGGCCACTTCCCTGGGGCGCTCTCCAGGGACATGGAACCCTCGTTGCCCCAGGGCAGGGGACAGAACACAGCGAGTGATCGACACAGGGGTCAGAGTTCTCCTCCCCGAACTTTCCTTTGTGGCTCACAAATCGATTACGAAACTAAAAATAACACGTGTCCTGCCCCAGCCCACCAATCCACCTCGCCTGGCTCCAAAGGAGAAAGTGATCCATGCCTTTTCCACCCACAGGTCACAAACCAGCTCCCAACCCAGCTGACCTGGAGCTGAGTGATGTCTCACCAGGATCGCCAGCACACAGGGAATACTCATGGTGTGAAATGGCTCCTACTGTGGCTGCAGCACCCAGAGCACAATATCCCCCTTCCCTCTGGGAGGAAATCCCAGCTCCTGTCCCCTGTCCTTGCCGGCCCTCCCCGCTCTGGCCCAGCAGCCGGGACTCACGTGAAGGCGAAGAAGAGGGTGGTGGCTCCCACTAGGAAGATGGCAGCAGCGGAGACCGGGACGTACTTGCTGGGTTTGAATCTCTTTCCAGAGGCTGCTGGCATGTTGGAGCTGTGGTGGGGGGTCCGCCCCGCAGCATAGCCCAGGCCCCAGGGGACTCAGAGCAGGATGAGAAGGGGAGGGGGACAGGGGCTGACCCCTACCCTGCCCCCACGCCTGCTGCTGGGGCGAGCTCCAACCGGGGCAGACAGTCCGGAGAAGGGTCTGGAGCAGGAGGCCCAGGAGAGGAGCCCACTCTAAGCTCTGCCCCGTGAGAGCTCCCGGGTGCAGGGAAGGAGGGTTAAAAACATTAAAAATTCACAACAGAGAAGGGGATTTGGGTTTAGAACAACCGTTGGAGTGGGAATGCTGAGAGCCCTTCCAAGCCTCAGTCCAGGCAGCAGCCCACAGGGAGCAGGACTCCCACAGGCAGGCTCTGCAGGGAGGGAATTCCCCAGGCTCGGGCAGGGTGCTTCCCACCCAGCCAGCACCCCGAGAAGAGCACAGGATCAGCAAACTGCTTGCAAAAAAGCCACTCCAGGAGCCTCAGGGCAGCCACTTCTCCTTTTTAATCCGCCTCTGCTGTGCCGCAGCCCCCGGTGCTGCACGGGAGGAGGGGGTGGTCTCCAAGCAATCCCAGCTTCCTCACGGAGCTGCCGTGCCTCCTCCTCCTCCCCTCGCTGGAGGGGTCACGGAAACACTCTCCCTGATTTCACCAGGATCTGGGGCTGGCTGGCGGTGGCTGTTTAATTTTATTTATTTCTCTCTTGTCTGTTAAAGCCGAGGAACAGCTGGTGCAAGGTTGAGCTGTAAATCCTTTTTTTCGAGGGGGGGCGGAGGGGAAGGTCTGGCGGATTGTGGGTTTTCCTACTTGCTCCTTTCTCCTGACCCCCCAGGCCCTTCCATGGGCTCAGTATCCACTTGGCGGTAGGGGAGCGACAGGAATTTCATTAAATCTTCTCTGCAGCAACCATTTCCCAGCAGGTGAACGGGAAGGGGGTGTTCAGGGAGCGCCTTTACAACCCCAGCAGACACCAAAGGGTGGAAGGGGTGCTGAGCAGCTCTGTCTCACCCATGGCCCGGGCAGTGCAGGGAGAAACTTCAGTTTGTTCCAAACAGCTCCATTTTTCCCTTCCCCTTCCTTCGTTAAAATCCCTCTTCATTCATCCATCCATCCGTCTTTTAAAAAAAAACTACATAAAACCATTAAAACTCGAGGTCTGGTGTGCCACAGCTCACCTGGAAAAAACAGCAACAGAAATTAGCATGGCAGAGAAGGGATGGAGCCAACTGTCATTAGCCACAGCAGCCTGGCCACGGCGTCTCCCATCCCAGCCCAGGGGCATTGGCTGCTGCAGGAACTCCAAGCCACCCCCTCTACCCCGGAGAAACCCACCCTGAGTCCTGGAAGGGCTGGAGGGACACATGAATGCCTTCCTGCAGCTCCAGCCCAAATCCCAGCACCAGCGAGTGCTGGCTCCCTGAGGGGCAGGGGCTGAGCAAAGACTCCAGGATTTAACATAAGGGTGGAGACCACAGGAGGAAAAAACATCCAGGAATCTCACTCCCTTCCCTGGAGGGCAGGAGACAGGAGAGGCCCCTGGAAAACACCAATCCCATGATCAGAAGTGGCCTTTGCAGCTCTGGATTCATCAGGAACTGAAGTGCCAGGACAAGGAAGAGTGGATTTGAAATGACAGAGCTCAGGGTTGGATGGGATATTGGGAATAAATTCTTCCCTGTGAGAGTGGTGAGGCCCTGGCACAGGTTGCCCAGACAAGCTGTGGATGCCATATTCCTGGAAGTGTCCAAGGCCAGGCTGGATGGGGCTTGGAGCAAGCTGGGATAGTGGAAGGTGTCCCTGCCCATGGCCCTGACCTGCCCCAAGCAGCCACCAGCCCATCATCCATCATATCCCACCAGTTCCTGCTGCCACAGGCACCACTCCTCACCTTGTCACCGTCTGTCACCCACTCTCCCCTTGCTGCCTCCATGTGCAGGTCCAAGCACAGCCTACAGCTCACTCCTTTCTCCCTTCCAGCTTTCTCTGCCTCCCCAGTTTCTCCTTCAGGGTGGGCAGGGAACTCTCTAGCGCTGACTAACCGCGAGTGAAGGTTGGGAGAGCTGCGGCACCCAATTAAAGGCAGCTTTAATGACAAGGATGTGTTACCACCAAGTGGGCTCAGCCCCAGCTCACAGCCACTCTGCCTGACTCACCCAGGAACAGCTCCTGCCACTCGGCCTCTGCAGGACCAAAGCTCAACTTCCCATCCCAAGGTTTCCCTGCCCTTGGGAGTGAGAGGAAATGTGGGGCTGAGGCTCTGCCCAGCAGGGAAGGTGCTGCTGGTTTCACCTGACAGCAGCTCCTGAGCGGAGCAAACTGAACAGTAACACCAGGGAAAGCTGTTTTCCACAGCAGGGACAGAGTTCCCTGGAGAGCAGCAGTTTCCCAGCCCCGCTCTGCCTGTTCGGGGAAGAGCCCAACACCCCACAGAGCTGAGCCCAACAGCAATTCCAGGGACGGGCTATCGGAAGTGCAGGCCTGACATCACGGCTGATTGCTTTAGCAGGAGCAATCTGCTCCCTGAGCACCCGGCCCTTTGAACGCTCCGCCATGGAGGCACGGCCACACCTCGGGCTCAAACAGACGCTGCCAGGCAGAAGGAGCTGTTCCCTGATAATTCCTCCTCCGGAGATCCCCACCCTGCCCCGGCAGGGCACCGTGGGCATGCGCCTCGTGGCCCTGCTCTGCCCCAGCCCGAGATGCAGGAGCCCTTCCACAGGGTGCCAGAGCCAGCTCCCCATGGAATCAGGTACCCATGGGACAGGCCCATGAGCAGGGGAGAGCCCCCTGTGCTGTCATTAGTGACACCCCAGTGAGAAGCGATGCAAATGCATCCCGGCTCCAGCTGCCTGTGCCCAGAATAACTCCACAACTCATCAAACAGGAGCTCATCCCGGCTTGCAGAGCCACCACACTACTCCCCAGATTGCCTTCCTGATCCCCTGGTGTGCTGAGACCCCACAGGACTCCCCAGTCCCAGCCCTGCTGCAGAGGCCCAGAGAAAAAGCTGTCAAAATGTGGGATCTCTGCTCTGCAATCCTTAAGGGGTACAGAAGAAACACAAGGAAAATCCACCCCAGATTCCCACAGATTACACTAATTCAGGCCCCAATTCTTCCAAACACACATACTCCTTCCCAGCCCTACAACCTGCCCACCTCTGGTCAACCAACCCTTCCTTTTCCTCCACCTTTGCCCCAAATCCTGTCTCACTGGCCACTTTGTCCCTACCCACCAAGGCCACTCACAGACTTCCCTGCTCCAAAGAGCCCCCAACTCATCTTGCTTACCTGTGGCCTACATGGGCTCTGCTCTTGTCTCCAATTCCTTTCTGCTCTTGCCTCCCATTCCTTTCCCTCTGCCAATTCCAGCCCAGCAACTCCTCCTCTCCCGCTGCTCCTCCAGACCTGCCCTGCTCCTTCCTCCCCCAGCGCCTGTGTCACTGCTCACTCCCCCTTCCCTCTCCCTCAGAAATTCCACCTGGTTTTCCCATCCCAGCACCTCCTTTTTGGAGCACTTTCCCAGTTCTGGCTCTGCTCAGCCACCTCTGGAGCAGTCATCTCCACTCTCCAGGGTTTCCCTCCACTCATACAGGGGAGCTGCTCCTGTTTCCTTCACCTCCATTTCTGGGGATTTCTTTTAATTCCAAATTCCCTCCCTCGGGATATGTGCAAGCACGACTGCTGCCACTTTCCATTTCTCTGAGCCTGCATCTCCTCTTCTTGGTTCAAGGCCCTGTAAAGCCTCACTGATTTCCTCCCTTTACTCCCCTCCCAGCCCTGTGCTCCTCCTTCCCTGCTTCCCACCCCACTCTGCTCATCTGCTCCAGCCGCTCTCCAGCCTTCCCACACACAGCCAGGTGCTCGATGCCTTGTCCCTTCTGGAGCAGGAGGTGCTCCTCACCTCTGCTGGGATGGGGACACACGTGTCCCCAGCTCCCAAAATTCCCTCCTCCCTCACTCCAGCTCCTCATTCTGCTCCTGCCCGGGAAGGAGGAAATGCACCTTGACATCAACCACATGGCACCTGCCACCCCTGGGATCCACAGCACAGGCAGGACAGACAGAGTTCCCTCTTGGTCACCGGCTCCCAAACCCACAGCTCCCAGTGGACCTGCCCTGATCCAGCAGAGTTCCCATGGCGCAGGGCAAACACACAAACAATTCCTTCCACGTGAGGCAACTCCCAGACAGGGCAGATCCCGGCTGCAGGAGACAGACGGGATGTGCTTCACCTGTTCCCACTTTGTTTGGATCAGCTGCAGCCCAGAGTCCCACAGAGCCCTTCCAGAGCTCATTGCCTGGCACCGTGAGTGAGGGGTGTCCATGGAACAAGGAACTCCCTCCTCCCTCTGCAGCTCCCTCTGCTCACTCTGTCCTGGCACAGCCAGCTAACAATTCACACTCCAAAATCCATCAGAGAAAGTGTAAAATTTCCCAAACCTGGCACTGTGGCTGGAGCAATGCCAGCGTGAGATGCCCACTGGTCACTGCCCTGTGTCCAAACCGGAGCACCTGCCCCAACAGGGCAGTCTGGGGATACCTCCCTGCTCCTAATTTTCCAAAGGAGGATGCACAGCAATGTGTGTTTGGGCCCCCCTCGGCTCCAGGTACACCCTGCACACCTGCCTTTCTCCCAGGTGTAAGTACAGAAGGATCAACACAGAACATGGAGAAATACTCCACTACAGACAGCCAGAAGGCTGGAATCACTCCCTGCTTATCTCCTGCCAAGGGCTTACACTGCTCCCATCCTCCTTCCGCAGCCCATGCCGCTGCTTTACACGGGATTAGCCCCATTTTATGGCCAAAGCAGGAGGAACAATGGCTCATCCATTGAGGCCGCGTCCCAACGGGCCCCACAGCGAGCAAGGACAGCGCCAGCCTCTTGTCACTGTGTTAGGAGACACAGGGGCAGCGACAGGTGGGAATGTCCCCAGACAGGCCCCTCACAGGGGAGTTCAAGGTCTCCCCTTGGACCCACCCAATCACCACCCTCTCCGTTCCCAGATGGGGCTCCTGGCCTGGGAACCAGCAGGAATAAACGCCTGCTAAAGCAGCACCCGGGCCCGGTGGCAACTGGATTAAGCTCAGAAAGAGGCTCCAAGATAACTCTGGCTTTGATCGGAACAAGGCTCCGGTTGTACTTTACACACCCCAAAAATCCCGAGCAGCCCCTAGTGCAGGGGATCCCTGAAACCCAAATCCAGCTCTGTGCCGGGGCGGGAGCCGGCAGATCCGGGGGAACCACTTCCCAGAGCCACGGGGAGCACAGGGGCAGCCGATCCCCTCCCCAATCGGCGCGGTGAGGGGGCACAGCTCAGGTGCTCGGGAATCCGGGAATTCTCTCTGAGGGGAGGCCAGGCTGGAGCCGTCCCAGTGCCCCCGCACCGGGAGCAGGGACGGTGCCGTGAGGAGACGCCGTGCTGTAAACACGGGTCCCCCTTGGGCCGCGGCACAGAGGCCACGCTCCGGTGCCCCACAACAGCGCGGTGGCGGCGTTCCCGGGAGCACCGGGGACAGGCCGGGTGCGGGACAGTCCCCCGGGCGCTCCCTGCGGCCGCTCCCGGGCCCCGGGCGGTTTCCAGGCGGGGAACGAGCCCCCCTCTGGAGCGTTCACTCCGCACCGTGCGCAGGGGCGGCCCCAGCCCGCGGGGCACCGCTCCCCGCCGGCCCCGCATCGCCGCTCCCGCAGCCCCCGGCCCGGCTCCCCGCGGCACAGGAGAAGGTCCCGGTGGCGGCGGGGCCGCGGGTACGGCAGCCGGGGCAGGAGGAAGCGGCGCTCCCGTGCCGAGGCACCGCGACCATCGGGCAGGCGGCCGTGCGGAACGGCGGAGCGGGGCCGCGGCCAGAGAGGCGGGCCGGGCAGGGGTCGGTGCCCGCTGGGGCGCCGGGCAGGAGGGTCTGCGGCGCGGTGAGGGGGCACCGGGGCACAGCCCGAGCCGCGCGCGGGGGGAGCCGCGGGGGCAGCGGCTGGGCGGGGGCGGTCGCGGCCGGGTCCCGGCGAAGGGCGCGAGGGAGCGGCGGGCCGGGAGGCGGCGGTGGTGCCGGAGCGGCGGGGACCCGGCGGGGTCGCGCGGCCCACGTGACTCACCGGCAGGAGGCCGCGCGCGGCGGCGGCTCCGGGCACGGACGGCGGCGGCTGCGGCGGGCGGGACGTCACGCGCGCGCGTGCGCACCGCGCCCCCCCGCGCGCCTCCATTGGCCGCCTCCCGCCGGCCCGCCCCGGCAGCCGCGGCGCGCATGCGCGGGGCCGCCGAGCGGGCGTGCGCGCTCGCGCCGCGGTGGGCGGGGCCACGGCCGGAGGCTCAGCGCGTGCGCGGACCGTACCACACCGGGGGCCAGAGGGGGCGGAGGGGACCGGGCGCTGCGCACTCCGGGCGCGGGGGGAGCCCGGGGCCGGCAAACTCCGCTCCCCTCGGGGACCCACCACCCTCAGCAAACGCTCACCACCGGCAAAGGCTTCCAGATTTAATAGCAAATCGTACAAAAAGTATAAAACCCAAGGGCGGGTGCTGCACCAGGGTCACACCGCGCTGGGGGGGATAAGGAGGGGGCACAGGGAGGAGGAGGAGCAGGAGGAGGAAGGCACATCCCGCTCTTCCTCTACTTGAGGTCCATGAAGCGAATGTCCATGATGAGCAGGAAGTTCTTGGGGAGGGGGCGCGGGGCTGGGGACAGCACGGTGAAGACCTGGCGCTCCAGGTCCACGCCAGTGACCACGATGAAGCCGGCCACGCTGGTCTCGGAGATGTTGTCATCGGGGCTGTCGGCGGTGCTGACACTCAGCAGGTGGTGCACCATGTCCCGCCCCGGCGTCACCGGCACCAGCTTCAGCTGGTTGTCCTCCTGCGACATTCCCAGCGGCAGGCACGAGTCCGGGATGGTGGGAGCGCCCACCTTGTAGATCTTGACGTCGGAGAACTTGACGTCGAAGGCGTGGGGGTAGAAGCAGCCGCGGAAGCCGTAGAAGTACTCGCGGATGCGCTCGTCCCGGCACTCCCGGCGGAAGTCCTTGGAGCGCTCCACCACGCCGCCGGACTTGGGCAGCAGCACGGTGCGCACAAAGTGGGGCAGGTCCCGCTTGAGCTCATTGTAGAGGCGCTCCTGGTCCAGCACCACCACCACGTCCACCTCAAAGGCGGAGGCGGCGTGCACCAGCGCCTGGTAGCCCGAGCTCTTGACCCAGCCACAGGTGTTGATGACGCAGCCGCTCACCGACGCCCGGCGGTTCACCTCGCAGCGCTGGTTGAAGACGTCGGCCAGGCACGACGTGATCTGCGGGAGGAGGGGGGTCACACCCAGGCACCCGTGTCCCCACGCTGTCCCCAGCTCCTTCAGAACCCTCAAGGCGTCCATTCTGGGCAGCCACCCAAAATTTTGGAATGGTCTGGCTTTGAATAAATGTTAAAGCCCATCCAGATCCCTATGGCAGGGACACCTTCCACCAGCCCAGGTTCCTCCAAGCCCCATCCAGCCTGGCCTGGGGCAGTTCCAGGGATGGGGCATCCACAGCCTCTCTAGACAACCCTGAAGGGCTTCATTGTCCTCACACTAAAAGAATTTCTCCCCAATATCCAGCCTAAACTTCTCCTTTCACCATGAACCCATTCCACCCCACCCTATCGTTCCCGATCCTGACAAGAATCCCTCTCCAGATTCCCCGTAGGCCCACAGGATGGAAAAGGCTGCTCTGAGGACAGGGCACAAACTTTCCTCCTCCAGGCTGAACTGCCCCACCTCTCCCAGCCCGTCTCCATAGCGGAGGTGCTCCAGCTCCCTTCATCAACTTCATGTCCCCCTATCTCATCCCATAGCTGGGAAGGGGTGACTGGCCGTGCACGAGGCTGTTTTTAAAACACGTTCTGCTGTCCCCAAACAGCACCCGGGGATTCAGTCACCCCGCAGAGAAAGCCCCGGGAACTCCGGGGCCAGACCCAAGTGGGGCCGAGCCCGCCGTGCTCACCTTGTTGTAGAGCTTGATGTTGGTGCCGGGCGTGGTGGAGCCGAAGTGGTAGACGAGGGGGGCCTGCAGGGAGAAGCCCTCCTCCACATCGGCCGGGCGCTCGATGTACAGCGCGCCCATGGTGCCGGGGATGGACACCGAGCCCTGCCCCACGTCCAGCTCCACGAAGGTGGGCCGGCGGCCCAGGCGCACGGCGTAGTTGAGCAGCAGGCGGCACACGGTGGTCTTGCCCACGTCGGTGGGCCCCACCACCATGACGCGGGGCCCGCGCTCGTCCTCCCGCTCGGCCTGGCGCCGCATCTGCTCCAGCGCCGTGTGCGTGTTCAGGTACAGCAGCATCGGCGTGTCCCGCGACACGTAGGCCACCTCGGTGCGGCCGCTGAGCTGCACGGTGCAGCCGTGCCACGTGAACACGGCCACCTTGGCGCCCGCGTCGAACGTGAACTTCTTGTTGCGGGTGAGCTCGGTGCCGAACACCTCGGCCATGCCGGTCAGCAGCTCCAGCTGCACCGTCTGCCCCGCCTCCACCTCGAACCGCAGCTCCGTCTCCCGCTCCAGCTCGAACTTGGCCACCTGCTTTTTCTCCTCGCCGCCCTCGTCCGCCATGACGGCGACACGGGGGTCCCGGGCCCGGTGTCCCCCGGCCGCCGCGGCCGCGACGGAAGTGACGTCAGAGATGCGCGCCGGGAGCGCGGATGGCCCGGGTCACGTGGGAGGCCTGCGTCACGTGGGGAGGGGAGTGTCCTGTCAGGTTCTTGCTGCTCGTTTGCATCTCATTTGCATATCACCAGCGGCTCCTCCTAGGGGTTGCATCTCATCACAGTGGGGCTCCCCCTCTTCCCCCTCCCCCGATCCCGCGGGATGAGTGCCGGGATCGTTTGCATGACGTTCGCACGACATTTACACGCAGTCCCGCCCGCCCCGCCTGATTTACATCTGACAGGGGGGACATGAGGGGACAGGGGCACACGGAGGGACACTGGGGACAAGGCGGAACACGGGGACACGAGGGGACAGGGACACACGGAGGGACACTGGGAACAAGGCGGAACACGGGGACACGGGGGGACACAAGGGACACGGGGTCTGGAGGGACGGGGTATCCATGGGAATGTGGGGGGCCATGAGGGAGCGGGAGGTGCCCCGGGGGTCGCAGAGCATCCCCGGCGGCTGGGCTGACGTCGGAGGGCCGTGCGGTGACGTCACGGCGGCGGTGGCGGGCGGTGATGTCACGGCCGCGGGATGAGTCACGGTGCCGTGATGCGGCTCCCGGGCACGCAGGGCCCCCCCGCGCCCGCCCCGGGGACAGCGGCGACAGCGGCAGCGGCGGCGGGGACAGCGGCGGGCGGTGAGCGGCCCCGGCCCCCGGGAAGCCACGGAACCCGGTACCCCCCCATCGTGTCCCCCCGAGACCCCCACAGCCCCACCGAGCCCCCGTCGTGTCCCGCAGCGCTCCTGACATTGCCCCCCCACACACGGCGACATCCCTGTCCTCCTTCACCGCCACCGCAAACATCCCCCCCGGCACCCTCCCGCCTCCCGAGGACCCCCGGCACCCCTCCTGGGACCCCCAACCGGCCCTTTGGGACCCCCCTCATCGCATCACCCCCGTGAGGACCCCCACCAACTCCCGTCGGGACTCCCTCCATCCTTCCCTCGGTTCCCCATTCCCCCCGCTCGGTACCCGCAGTTCTCCCCCTCAGGACCCCCATCACCTCCCCGGAGACTCCCCCACGCTTCGAGAAGAGACCTCAGACCCATCCTGGGACTCCCCCCCGCCCCCAGTTCCGGTGCCCCCCCGGCTGTCCCGGTGTCCCCGCTGTCCCGGTGTCACTCCGCCCGCTCTCAGCCGGCTCCGTTCGCGGAGCGCCCACGCCTGGGAGGCTGAGGACGGGTCCCCCCTCACCGCCCCACTTCCCCCTCCGCAGGCCGCCCCCCTTTTCCGCCTCCTTCTGCCGGGGGGCCCCGGCGGAGCCCCCCGAGCCCGGCCGGGCGGGACGGCGGCTCTGGGCGCGCTGCTGCGCTGCTTCCCGTGCGAGCGGCTGTGCGGGGGCTGCGCGGTGCCCCCCGGGGCGCTGCCCCCGGCCATGCCGCCCCCGGGCCCGGCCCGCCGCCGCCTGCCGCCTGCCGCCCGCCTGCCGCCGCGCACCTTCCGCAGTTACCTGCCGCGCTCGCACCGCACCTACAGCTGCGTGCACTGCCGGGCGCACCTGGCCCGCCACGAGGAGCTCATCTCCAAGGTGCCACCGCCACCCCCGGGCCGGGTGGGCGCCGTCCCTCGTCTGCTGCGACAGCGGGAGTCCCCCTCGCCGCGTCCCCGGGGTGTCCTAGGACAGCGGGTGTCCCCTCGCCGTGTCTCCAGAGTGCTGAGTTTGAAGCATCCTTCCCCCCCGCCCTGCCACGGCGCGGTGTGCTGGCGGTGGCAGGTGACCCGTATGGCTCCCACGGAGGTGGCCGTGTCCCCCTCGGTGTCTCCGGGCTGGCAGGTGTCCCCCGCGGTGTCCCCAGGCCGGGGTGGCAGTGCAGCTGGATGGGAGCAGGACATGGAGGGAGGGGTGCCGGGGGATGTGGGGGCCCCACCGGTGACACCGGCCGTGTCCCCACAGTCCTTCCAGGGCAGCCACGGCCGTGCCTACTTGTTCAACTCCGTGTGAGTACTGGGGGCACCGGGGCTGGCAGTGGGAGGGGGAGCCCGGGGGTGCCCGGGCCGGGCGTGCCGAGCCGGTGGGAGCCCCGCTCTCGGTGTAGGGTCAACGTGGGCTGCGGGCCGGCCGAGCAGCGCCTGCTGCTGACGGGGCTGCACTCGGTGGCCGACATCTTCTGCCAGAGCTGCAACACCACCCTGGGCTGGAAATACGTGAGTGCTCCCCAGCTGGGACCCCCACCTGCTGCAGGCACCGCCCGGGGTCCACAACCCCTACCCTGGGCACCCCAACCCTTTCCATGGTTATCCCTGGGCACCCCAAACCCTGCTCTGGGCACCCCAACCCTTTCCATGGTTATCCCTGGGCACCCCAAACCCTGCTCTGGGCACCCCAAACCCTGCCCTGGCATCCCAACCCTTTCCATGGTTATCCCTGGGCACCCCAATCCCTGCTCTGGGCACCCCAAACCCTGCCCTGGCATCCCAACCCTTTCCATGGGCATCCCTGGGCACCCCAAATCCTGCCGTGGCACCCCAACCCTTTCCATGGGCATCCCTGGGCACCCCAAATCCTGCTCTGGGCACCCCAATCCCTGTCCTGGCCTCCCAACCCTTTCCATGGGTATCCCCGGGCACCCCAATCCCTGCTCTGGGCACTCCAATCCCTACCCCGGGCACCCCCGGGCACCCCAACCCTTTGCTGAGGACACCCCCAAGGCAGTGCCCGTGGGGACACGGGGGGGTGACACTGTGTCGTCGTCCCCCCTCCCCAGGAGCAGGCGTTCGAGAGCAGCCAGAAGTACAAGGAGGGGAAGTTCATCATCGAGATGTCGCACATGGTGAAGGAGAACGGCTGGGACTGAGGCGGGGCCGCGGCTGGGACTGGGGGGCACCGGGGGGGGCGCTGGGTCACCCCCTCCTTGGCACCTTCGCTGTGCCCCCCGGCGGCCCCCGGGTGGCACCAGCCGCGGGGGTCGCAGGGCTTTTCTAGGGCAATAAAGGCGCTTTTTTTTAGGAAAGTTCTCGTTGTCACCTGCCCCCCCCCCCCCCGCGCTGCCACCACCCAGCACACAGCCTGGCACACAGCCTGGCACAGAGCGGGGTCCCTGGTGGCCCCAGCCTGTCCCTTCCCCTCCTCACACGCAGGAGGCAGGAGGTGGTTAGTGCATTTATTGGGACCCCGAGCTGGCGGGGAAACTGAGGCACGGGAGGGCCAGGACACCCCCCCCCCCCCCCCCCCGGTGCCCTGGGAAGTGTGAAGGGAGAGGAGAGGAGAGGAGAGGAGAGGAGAGGAGAGGAGAGGAGAGGAGAGGAGAGGAGAGGAGAGGAGAGGAGAGGAGAGGAGAGGAGAGGAGAGGAGAGGAGAGGAGAGGAGAGGAGAGGAGAGGAGAGGAGAGGAGAGGAGCAAGGGACAAGGGATGCAGAGAGAAGAAGGACGGAGGGAGGAAGGGATGAAGGGAGGGAGGGAGGAGGGGCAAGTGAAGGAAGGATGGGAAGAGAGAGGAAAGGGGTAAAGGAGAGAGGGAAGGAGGGAAGCAGGGAGAGGAGGAGGCAGGGATGGAGGGAGGAGGGAGAGGAGGAGGCGGGAGGGGAAGGATGGAGGGATGGGAGGAGGGAGGACAGGGACAGGAGGAGCAGAGTCAGGGCTGGGGGTCGCTGAGACGGCCCATGAAGACGGGGAAGTTGCCGGTGTCGTGCCAGAGGACGAAGAGGAAGGGGCGCAGGGCCTCCAGCACCAGGGCCGAGCGCGCCACCGAGGTGGCCATGGCCGCCGCCGCCTCCACACCGGCCTCGTCCAGCGCCAGCACCGCCCGGTGCCGCGCCGTGTCCACCGCGGCCGGGCCCCGCGCCAGCCCGCACAGCTCCGCGTCCAGGAACAGCCCGAAATCTGCGGCACCGGCCTCAGCGCCACTCCCGCGGAACACGGGGGCAGCGGGGGCCGAGGGGACACCGAGGGGACCCGGCGGCGCGGGGGGTCAGGAGAAAACCGGAGGGACGGGGACATGGAGACGCAGGGACACGAAGGACAGTGGGGACAGAGGAGACACGGCGGGGACACAGCGGGGACACTGGGGGGCGCCAGGGGACACTCAGGGATTGGGGAACACCGGGGAGATGGGGAATGTTCGGGCCGCTGGGGATAATTTGGGGATGCTGGGATGTAAGGGGACATTTAGGGGCGCTGGGGGGAGCGGGGCACATCCGGGGCACTGGGGACATGGGGGACGCCAGGGACACGGGAGTGTGGGGGGGCCTCAGGGAATACTGGGGACATTGTGGCCTTTGGGGACCCTTGGGAAAGTGACCCCCGGGGGAGGGGAGGGGCCCGTGAGATCCCGCAGTGAGGAAGGTCACCGCACCGGGAGCGATGTGACCCCGCGGCCCAGCCAGCCCCTGTGGTGACACCAGAGGTGTCCTTACCCATGTCGTGGACCAGAGGCACCACGTCCAGGGCGAGGTCGAGGCGCAGGCGGGGCAGGGACAGCGCGGTGGCCCGGGGCGGGGTGCGGGCCGCCCGCCGCAGCAGCGCCAGGAAGGTGGCGGGGTCCAGCGCCCGCTCCAGGCTCTCCAGAGGCTCCAGGGGCTCCCGCGGCATCAGCACCACGAGGCTCAGCCCCCCGTGCAGCTCCAGCCGCCCCACCTGTGGGGCAGACCCCCACTGACGGCCACTGCGAGAGCCCAGCGACCGTCACCCCCACGGTGCCACCAGAGAGGTGCCAGCCTGGCGTCCCTCAAAGTCCCAGGGGAGCGAGGTCACAGCCTGTGCCCCTTTCAGTGCCAGGGCAGTGACATCAGCCTGGCATCCTCCCCGAGTGCCGCAGGAGTTATATCACAGCCTGGCGCTCCTCCTTAGTGCCACTGGAGTGACATCATGCCATTATCCCCCCAGCAGTGACCCCCCAGACCCCCAGCACCTGCTGGGGCTACCTGGACCCGCAGGCGGGAGTCGGTGAAGGAGGCCACCGGGTACTTGGCGCTGGTCATGGTGGGCACCATGCGGGGGCGCTGCCCGGGCCGCAGGAAGGGCAACAGCACCGTCTTCTTGCGGTCCAGAGGCGTGCGCCAGGCAGCTGCGGGGACACGGCACCGCGGCTGGGGCACCGGGGAGCACCGGGGGGGCCACACGGAGCGGCCTCAGCCCCGCGCCCCATGGATGCCGGGGGGATGCCCGGGGGATGCTCAGGGGGGATACCAGGGGGATGCCCGGGAGGATGCCAGGGAGGATGTCCCGGGGGATGCCTGGGGGATGGCGGGTGGTGGGACCGTACCGCGCAGGTGGACGGCGCTGAGCAGCAGCAGGCTGGGCTCGGGGGGCAGCGCGGAAAGCAGTGAGGGCAGCAGCCCCTTGCTGGCCTCCCGCACCCAGGCGTTGATGCGCTGCAGGTCCAGGCTCTCGTTGCCGCTCAGGGCGTACGGGCGGGCGCCGTAGAAGCGCAGGGAGTCGTTGAGGAAGCGGGGCCGGATCTGCAGCTCTGTGCGGCGGCACAGTCCAGGGTCAGCCCGGGTGCCCGGCGGGCAGCGGCGCCCCACCAGCACCCGGTGCCCGCCTCACCTGGGTGGTGGAAGATCTGGGCGGCCGAGAAGAGGCCTGGCGTGCTGGCCAGCTGCTGCAGGGCGCCGTGCACGCAGTGCAGCCCCTGCGGGTACGCCAGGAGGGCGGCCAGACGCTCCTGGGTTTCTCCGCGGGCGCCTGCGGGCAGAGGGGAAGCTCGGCTCGGTGCCCCGGCTGGGACAGCCGTGACACGGCGGCGCCGGTGCCCGAGGGCAGCCCCTCACCCAGCAGCAGGTGGGAGAGCCCCGTGGCGACGTTGATGGGGGAAAAGAGCAGGTTGGCGTCGGGCTCGGCCTGCTCTGCCATGCGCTGGTAGAAGTGGAGGGCAAAGGTGCCCAGAGCCTCGGCCACGGCAGCCCGCTGCTCCCCCGTGGGCTTCCCGCAGGTGTCGGTCGGCTCCTCATCCCCAGGGCACGGCGGGGCGCTGGTGCCGGGCGTGGGCACTGCCGTGGTGCCATGGGCTGCGGTGTCCAGCTCCTCCAGTGCCCACTCCGGCGCTGCGGGGCTGGGGCTGGGGACATCTGTGACACCCCAGCCATTGGCTGCGGTGTCCAGCTCCTCCAGTGCCCCCTCCGGCGCTGCGGGGCTGGGGCTGGGGACATCTGTGACACCCCAGCCATTGGCTGCGGTGTCCAGCTCCTCCAGTGCCCCCTCCGGCGCTGTCACATCTGTGACACCCCAGCCCGGCAGCCCCTCGGGGTGAGCGCTGGGGGTGGGCAGCACGTCCTGCGAGGGAGCCGGGGTACGAGCAGGGGGCACAGGGGGCACAGGAGGTGTCGGGGTCTCTCTGAGCAGTGGCATCCAACTGGGAGAGGCCTCCAGAGCGAGCACCTGCGCACAGGGATTTGTGTGAGGGGGGCATGGGGCACCCGGGTGGGGGACTCAGATGAGGAGGGGTGTCGGGCACAGGGAGCCCATGTCCCTGAGCCACACTTACCGGGGTGGCAGTGACCGCGGCTGTGGCCACTAGCCATGCCAGAGGCAGCCAGGGTGTCTTGATGGCCATGCTGGTGGGAGGGCACAGGTCAAGGACAGACACCCAGCATCCCCCACCTCGGCACCCCGCACCCCACTCCCCGCACCCCCCGTACCCCCACCCTGCGCAGCCCCACCCGGGGTGCCCCCACTCTGTCCCCCCCTTTGGCTGTGGGGGGCGGGAGGTGGCAGCGCCCCGGGCCCACCTGGGTACCCGGCGGGTCGGTCCCTGCGTGTCCAGCGGCGCCGGGAGATCTGGCCGGCTCCGACCCTGCCTGGTTAAAAATTAAGGAGGTTCCCGTAAATCAGCCGGGACACGGCCGGTAATGCGGGGGCGGGCACGGGGGTGCGGAGGCAGCCAGGATGCAGCCCCGTGTCCCGTTTTGCTCCCGTCAGCCGCTCGTCTGCGCGGGTTGCTGGCTCTCTGTCACCCCTGGGAGCCCCCGCGGTGACGGGGGTCGCCATCTGCCCCCGGCCCATCCGTCCCCACCCACCCGTGCCAGGGGCGCGGCCGCAGAACCTCGTCCCGCCCGCCCGGAGGCGTGACCCCACGGAGCCCATCCCCGTGGCACCGGGCACCGATGACCATGGCCGGGCGGATCGCCAAGGTGGGCACCGGGGGCACCGGGACGGGACCAGGACTCCGGTGCCACTGCGGAACCGGCGCGGGGGTCCTGGTGTCCGTACCGGAGCGGGGACCGGGGGCAGCCGAGCTCGCGGTGCGCGGGTCCCGGTACTGGGGTGCGAGAGGGGGTTCTGGGGAGTGTTAGTGCCAGTGCGGGGATACCGGTGCCGGGGTGCGGGAGAGGCGGTGCTGGGGGTGTCAGCGCCCGGTGAGGGGGTCCCGGTACCGGGCAGAGGCAGTGCGGGGGGTGTCAGTGCCGGGGCGGGCGTCCCGGTACCGGGGAGAGGCAGTGCTGGGGGTGTCAGTGCCGGTAAAGGGGTCCCGGTGCCGGGGTGCGAGAGAAGCCGTGCTGAGGGGTGTCAGCGCCCGGTGAGGGGGTCCCGGTACCGGGGAGAGGCAGTGCTGGGGGTGTCCGTGCCGGGGGTCCCGGTGGCGGGGTGCGAGGGAAGCAGTACCGGGGTGCAGGGTCTCCGGTGCGGGGGTGACAAATACCCCGGCACGTTTCAGTTTCGTTTCCCCGGCGGGGCGGCCCCGCCCAGGGGTGTGTCCAGAATTCCGGCCTCGTCCATAAAAGTGTGCCCGGTAAATAAACCCTGCCTATTAAGGCGGGGTCTGCAGGCGGCCCCGCCCAGAGAGGGGGTCCCGGGAGGAGGATTACCCTATGGAGGGGTCTGTGGGGACACACCTCCGCCCACACCTGCCCCACCCCTTCCCGCAGGAGCTGGAGGAGGCGCGGCGCTGGGAGGGGGTCCGCGACGTGCGGCCGCTGGACGGGAACGTGCGGCGCTGGGGGGGCCTCCTGCTGCCCGTGCGTGGGGAGAGGGCACGGGGGGACGGGGGGCACGGGGGGCTGCGGGGGGTCCTGGGGAGCAGGGGCCGTGGGGGACATGCGGGCTTGAGGAATGATGTGCCCTGGGGACATGGGAGGGAGCGGGGGTGACCCTTGGGACGGGGCTGTCTCACTGAGTGAGGGTCCCCCGCAGGACAGAACTGGGGAGGGCCCCTCTGAGGACGCTGCGGGTCCTGGGCTGGGGACACTGGGTGGAGATTCCCCTCCTGAGGGGCTCGGGCTGGCACAGGAGAGTCTCTACGGGGGTCACTGGGTATCAGGGCTGGACAGGTCCTCCCCCCCGCGATGGACGCTGCGGCAGAGGGGGCTGAGGTGCCCCCATATCCCGGCAGAACAACCCCCCATACAACACGGGCGCCTTCCGCTTCGAACTGACCTTCTCCCCAAACCACCCGCTGGAGCCGCCCTGCGCCACCCTCCGCACGCCCATCTACCACCCCAGCGTGGACCTCGAGGGCCGCGTCTGCCAGCCCCTCACCACCCACGGGCACTGGGAGCCCGCCACCCGCGCCATCCAAGGTGGGCACGGCGGGGACAGGGGCACGGCGCAGGGGGTGGGCGCCCCTCTGAGCCCCGTGCCCTTGCAGTGCTCCAGGACCTGCTGCTGCAGCTGGACAGCCCAGACCCGCGGCGGCTGCTGCGGCCGGACGTGGCCCGGGAGCTGCAGGAGCGCCCCGAGGAGTTCCGGCGCCGGGCAGAGGAGCACACCCGGCTCCACGCCGAGCCGCGCCCCGACCCCCGCACATGAGGCAATAAATTCTCTCCATCACCTGCTCCGGCTCCGTGGTGCCTCACTGGGAGGGTGGGGGGCTCCGGGAGTCGCTGCCCCCCACGTGCCAGCCCTGGGGAATGTCACCCTCCTGGTGGCAGAGCCAGGGCTGTGTCCCAGCCTGGTGACAGTGCCCAGACACTTGCTTGGTGCCAGCATTCCTCCCTCCAGTGACGAGGCCACCACCGGCTGGAACCACGGCCTTTACTGCTGGGGGACAGAGCAGGGGACGAGGAGGGGGATGGCACAGCTGGGGGGCTGTGGGGGTCACTCAGCGCTTCTTGGTCTTGACGAGCCCCTTGGCCACCAGGCAGCGGTACAGCTCCTGCACGTACGTGTACACGCACTTGGCGTCGGGCACCGGCAGCCGCACCATGTCCTCCACCTCCAGCAGCGGGGCACAGCCCGCCCGCTCCCTGCGGGAAGGGACACAGCGGTCACCGGCACCGGCCGGGGGTGGCCGGCGGGACCGAGGGGCCGGCGCTGCGCTCACGCACTCGGCGGTGGCGAAGGCCAGGGCGAAGTTGTCCCGGCGGGCGTTGGGCTCCAGGGCGGCGAAGTCGAAGGCGTCGGGGAAGAAGCTGTGCAGGAGGGCGCAGAAGGCCAGGCCGCTGCCCCAGCTCCCCGAGAAGTTCTGCACGTCCACGTTCTGCGCAGACAGCGGGGTCAGGCCACCCCCGGGCCGTCCCCGGACCCTCCCGCCGCCCCCACCGGCACTCACCGGGTACCCGCGGGTGCGGGCGCGGCACCACTCCAGCAGCATCGTCTTGACCGTGGCGGCCCCCCCCGAGCGCCGCAGGTGTGGGGCTGGGCCCTTGGCAGCCCTGGGGGGACCTGGGATGTGGGATCCCCCACCCCCACCATCCCTCATGGGGACCCCAGCCCCGCTGTGACCCCATTGCCCAGTGGCTCTGGGCCCCCACTGCCCCATGGTCACACAGCCCCGCCTGTCCCACCCCACCTCACTGCTCTACGGACCCCCCATTCCTCCCTGTACCCCTCATTGCCCCATGCCCCCCAGTACCCCCTGTGTCCCATACCCTCCCTACTTGCCCCATGTCCCCCCTGTACCACCATTGCCCCACAGAGCCCCGGTTCCCCAATGACCCCATTGCCCTGTGCCCACCAACACCCCCACTGACCCATGCCGCCGCCATGACCCCCAATTTCCCCTGTACCTCCCATTGCCTCACGGCCTTCCAACACCCCCACTGCTCCATGGCCCATCCATCCCACTGTCCCTGGCTGTCCTACAGCCCCCCCAAAACCCGGGGTCCCCCATTCCCTCAATGCCCCTCCTGCCCCCCACGGGGCCAGGCCCCCTCACCCTCCAAACTTTTCCAGGATGGCGCTGCGCCCCTGTGCCCGGGTCCCCACTCGTGGCCGTCCCCCGGCCCCCTCCAGCCTCAGCCTCTGTCCCGCCGAGCCGGGGGCTGCCTTGTCCCGTGTCCCCCCCGCTGGAGCAGCCCTGCAGGCACACACGGGTGGGACAGCCATGAGCAGGGCGCTGTGAGGTGCCATCCCTGCCGTGGGGTACTGGGGTGCCACCCGTGGGGACACACCTCGTGCTGCCCCCCGTGTCCTTGGCGGTGCCAGCTGCAAGGAGAGAGGAGGGGTCGGAGGGCTGGAAGAGGGCACCCACGGCCCCCCTGGGCAGCCCTGGCACTCAAGGTCCTTTCCCTTGGGGAGGATGGACACTGTGGGGCAGCAGTGACCCCAGGACACTCGAGTGCCATTGCCCAAATGGCTCTTACCTGTGGGGGACACTGGGGATGCTGGGGACATAGGGGACGTAGGAGACGTGGGAGATGTAGGGGACATGGGGGACGTAGGGGACGTGGGGGACATGGGGGACGTGGGGCTGGTGGCCCCCTCTGGGGACGAGCAGGGAGGGAACTCAGGCCACAGCTCGTCGTCCTCGTCCTGAAGCCAAGTGGGTTCCTGTAAGGAACAGGCAGGGTGGCATTGCCAGCACGGTCAGTGTCACTCACACAATGTCCCTGGCACTGTCATCCTGGCCCTGGCACTCTCACCCTGTCCCCATCCATGCCGCAGCTGCCCTCCCCACCGCCTCCTGCCCTGGCTGTGCTGCCACCTCCCTCCCAACCCCTCCTCACCTGTCGGCGCTGGGAGTTGCCCGCTGCTGCCGGCGCCGCTTTTCCCTCGGTACCCTCCTCGGTACCCCCTCCGGTGCCCCCGGCTGTCCCTGCCCCGGCATCGCCAGCACCATCCCCGGCCTCCCCGGCATCGCCCCCGGCACCCTGGGGCGCTTCTGCCCCGCCATCCCCGGCCGCCTCTCCCCCTGCGCACCCCCCTGAGATCCCCGTACCCTCCCCTGAGCCCCCCGTGTCCCCCCCATCGCCCCCCGTGTCCCCCCCATCGCCCCCCGCTTCCCGAGCCTCCTCCCCACCCCCGGGAGCCGCCGCCTCCCCGCTGCCCTCCCCCGGCCCCGCAGCGGGGTCAGAGGGGGTGTCCCGGGTGGGGGTGTCCGGGGTGGGGCTACCGCGAGTGGGGGTGCCGGGGGTCGGGGTACTCGGGGTGGGGGGGCCGGGGGTGGGGGTGTCCGAGGTGGGGGTGTCTGAGGTGGGGGTGCCGGGGGTCGCCGTGGCGTTGTCCGAGGTGGGGGTGCTCGCGGCGGGATTTGTCGAAATGGGGGTTTCCGAAGCGGGGGTGTCCGAGGTGGGGGTTTCAGTGTCTCCCAGAGCCTCCATGTTGCTGCGGTCACTGCTGCAGGGGCACAGGGCTGTCACTGGGGTGCCCCCGATGACGCCGTGAGCTTGCCCGTGCCCCCCAGAGCCCCGGCTAACCCCCCTCCTGTCCCTGTCCTTGTCCCCATGCCCTCCCCCAGC
The DNA here is from genome assembly GCF_037042795.1 of Molothrus aeneus. Taxonomy (NCBI): domain Eukaryota; kingdom Metazoa; phylum Chordata; class Aves; order Passeriformes; family Icteridae; genus Molothrus; species Molothrus aeneus. The sequence continues at coordinate 9,755,355 of NC_089651.1, read as the reverse complement.
CTTGCCACTCCTACGTTGGGCACCCCAGTTGCCCCACTCCGGCCCCCCCATGCCCCATCCCGGCACCCCAACAGCACAGCCCGGCCCCTTCACGTCTTCCTGCAGCCCCCCAAGCCCCAAACCAACCCTCCCACTGCCCTCATGCCCCATCTCAGTCCCCCTGTGCCCCCTCCTGCCCTCACGTCCCCTCCCGAGCACCCAGATCCCATCCCGGCCCCGCCATGTCCCCCTCCCGGCCCCACATGTCTTCTCCCTGCCCTCCCGTTCCCACTGCCGGTCCCCTATAACCCCTTCCCGGTCTCCCTTGCTGCCCTCCGACGCTCCTCCCCGGTACCCCCCAGCCCGCTCCCTCCCGGCCGCTCCCGTAGCCCCGGTGCTCCCGGAGCCCCCCGAGCCCCTCGGCCCGTACCCTCCGGCTGCTCCCGCTCCGCCGCCCCTGCTGCGCCCCGGCCCCCCCGCCCGGCGCTATTTTTACCCGGCGGGGGCAGGTGCCGCCTTCACTCACCGCCCACCCGCGGGGCACGCGTGGGGCCGGGCCGGACACCCGGGCACGGCTGGGGAGGGGGAACGCGCCGACACCCCTCCCGGACAGTGGCGAGACCCCAAAGCAGCCCGCGGGGAGGGGACCGAACCGTACCGTGCGACCCGAGGGGCACAGGGGACACGGACACCCTGGGCAGGGACAGGGAGACTTGGGGGTCACAGGAACACGGGCGAGGTGGGGAACACAGACACGCGGGCGTGTTCGGGGGACACAACGGGGACACGGGCACACAACGGGGGACACGGGGAGCGCGGGGGGAGCAGACTCCCGAGGGCAATGGGAGGCACAGACACGCGGGGACACAGGTCACACGGGGACAGCCCGGGCAGGACGGCGGGACACAGGAGGACCCGGGGACACGAGGAACAGGGGACACACAGGGAGGGACTCGAAGCCCCCCGGTCACGTCCGGGTGAGGTCCCGGCGGTGGCCACGCCCTCTCCGGCCTGGACACGCCCCCTTCCCGTGACCCCGCCCTCTGCGGGGCAAAGGCCGGGCCCAGCGCGCGCTCCGCCGCTCCCCTCCCGCCGCTCGGCCGCCGCCGCCGCCACGCCCCTTCCGCGAGGCCAATCAGCGACCGAGGCGCAGCCCTGGTCCCTCCTCCTCCTGCACGCCATTGGCCGGCGCCGGCTTTGGGGCGGGGCCGCTGCGCGGGTGGGCGGAAGCGCGGCGCCCACGTGGTTCCTGCAGGGAGCCGCCGCCGGGTCCCGAACCGAGCGGGACCGTGCGGGTCCAACGGGGCGGATCCGAGCGGGGTCGGGCCCAGAGGGATCGTGATCGGGACCGGGACCGAGCGGGACCGGTGGTGGCCGCCATGGATCCGCTGCGGGCTCAGCAGCTGGCGGCCGAGCTGGAGGTTGAGATGATGGCCGACATGTACAACCGGTGAGGCCCGCCGGGAGAGAGCACTGGGGGCGCTGGGATACCGGGGGGCGTCCGTGTCTTGGGGGACACTAGCGGGTGTCAGAGGCAATGGGCGACCCTGGGGCTGTAGGGGAGTGCGGGATGTCCTAGGAGACACCCGGGAAATGGGGAGGGGAGCCGGAGATGCCTGAGGATGGGGGACGGTGGGGGATCCTAGGGGTGCCCGGGTGGCGATGACGGGGGATACTGGGTTTGTTGGGGTGCAGAGGCCGGCGTCCCGCTCGGTGATGCTGCGGGTGCAGGAGGCGTTGGGGTGCAAGGGCTGGGGGTGCCGGGGGTGGCGATAACGGGGGGTGCTGAGGTGCGGGGCTGGGTCCCGGGGGTGGCGATGGCGGGGTACAGGGTGTGCTGGGCTGCGGGGCCGGGTCCCGGCCCGCGCGGGGCTCAGGCACGGTGCGGTCTGTGCAGGATGACCCAGGCGTGCCACCGCAAGTGCGTCCCGCCGTTCTACAAGGAGTCGGAGCTGTCCAAAGGGGAATGCGTGTGCCTGGACCGCTGCGTGGCCAAGTACCTGGAGGTGCACGAGCGGATGGGCAAGAAGCTGACGGAGCTGTCGCTGCAGGATGAGGAGCTGCTCAAGCGGATGCAGCAGGGCAGCGGCAGCGCCTGAGCCCCTACCCATCACCCCAATAAACCTGGGCGTCTGCTGTGCTCCCCTCGCCCCCCAAACCCACCCTGTGGCCGTCTGTTGGGGTGCCCGTGGTTGCTGCTGGGAGCCCCCCTTGTTGTCCCCAGCTGACACGTGCTGTGTCCTTGTGGGGGGCACCCCTGGGTGCCCCCCCGGCTGGGCCCAGCCCGTGTAATCCCCCGGATTAGGCAGAGCTGGGCTGAGCCCCTTGTAATCCCCAGTGGGGTGGGACAGGCTCAGCCCCTCCCTGTCTGTCTGTGCTGGGGGTCACCAGAGGGGACAGCCGGGACAGCCCTGCACAGGGACACAGCTCCCGAGGGGCAGGGCACAGGGACACCCTCGCAGGGACACTCCCAGCACATCCAGCTCTGTTTGAGGATACACAGATGGGACCACGTGGGGACAACCCAGGGAACACCTCTGCCTGGGCAAGGACCACGTGGGGACAGCCAGAGACCACAGGGGAGGGGGAATAGGGACACCCACATGGGGACAGTCTGCACACACACAGACAGACACCCCACACACCCCTGGGGACACCTGGAGGGGACAAGGGCCCCGGGAGACACGGACACCCAGCGAGTTACACCCGCTGAGGGACACCCAGTGAGGGGCAGCCCTGGGCTGTGTGTAACACACACCCAGAGGGACCGAGCGCAGGGGGAGGGCGCTGTCCCTGTGCCCGCAGCCCGGCAGTGTGTGCTCCATCCGTGTGCCTGCGGGAAGTGGGTCAGGCAGTGCAGGGCGCGGGGGTGGCTCCGCGCCCCGCGGCTCCCGTGACACCCGCCAGCACTCTGCCCGGGGTGCGGGGTGTCGGCGTCACGGCAGCCTGCGTGTCACCGGCCCCGCGGTGGCGCCGGGCGTGCGGCCCGTGTCGGGGGGTGTGTGTCCCGCAGGGGGTGTCCGTCCGTCCGTCCGTCCGTCCTTCCCCCTGCAGCGCCCTGCACGCCTCGCTGCCTTGCCACCCGCCGCTCCCATCAATATTTCAGGAGCGGCAGGCGGTGACCTGGATCGACAGTGGCCCACCCACAGCAGCCAGGCCCCGCTCTCCCAAAATAAGACCATTTTTAATAAATAATTTCCCACCTTTTGGTTCCTGTTGGGGGTTTTTCCCGCTCAGGATGGGAGGGGACGCCCTTCTGCATCCTGCGGCCCCCCCCCCCGCCGGCTTTTCCCCACAGTTCTTGAGGCCTCCCCTGGGGAGAAGGGGGGCGCGGGCGCCCCGAGGTGCCGGGACCCCCGTGGGCGCCGAGGGGGGCTCAGAGTCGGGGCAGGATCAGAGCCAGGAGGAGCAGGAGGGCGGGGGGCCGGCGGGGCGCGGCGGCGGCCATGGGGGCGCAGGGGTCGTGGGGGCAGCTGGCGTCCTCGGGGGGCCCGCGGGAGTCACGGGACGGGGGGGGCGGCCGGGGCTGGGGTCCCCGCAGGTCGTGGGGGGGCAGCCCGTCGCGGTAGAAGGCGGAGGGCGGTGCGGCCGGGAGGGTGCCGGGGCGACCCAGCGCCCGCCCCGGGGTGCCCATCACCGCCACCCCGTTGCCATCTTCCATCTCCTCGCCGTCGTCGTCGTCGTCGTCATCCTCGGGGCAGGCGTCGAAGTCTCGGGGGCGCAGGTGGCGCAGGTCGGTGCCGCGGCGGTGCGGGGGGCTGGCGCACGGCACCGGGGAGCTGGAGACGCGCGTGCGGCGGAACCAGGCCCAGAGTGGGCGCGCACGGCAGTCGCAGGCCCAGGGGTTGGCGTTGAGGCGCAGGAACTGCAGCGAGGGCAGCGCGGCCAGCGGGTCCCCGGGCAGGGCCACCAGGCTGTTGTTGAACAGGTAGAGGATGGTGAGGCGCGCCAGCCCGCCGAAGGCGCGGCGGTGGATGGCTGCCAGCCGGTTGGCGTGCAGCAGCAGGCGGTCCAGGCTCGAGAGCCCCCGGAAGACACCCTCCGACAGCGCCCGCAGCCGGTTGCCGTGCAGGAAGAGGTGGCTCAGGTTGGCCAGGTCGGCAAAGAGATCGTCCTGCGGGGAATGGGAGAGGGGTGGGTGTGGGGTGGGGGCCCAGTGCCAGTGTGCTGCTCTGTGGCCCTGCCTGGCGGGCATCAGCTGGAGAGACACTGGTGTGGGCCCCACAGAGCCCTGCCATGGGGCCTGGTCCTGCCAGCATCGCCCATCACCCTCTCCTGTGTCCCTGCTCTGTGAGCATCGTGCAAGACCTTGTCCCGTGTCCCTGCCATGCTGGGGTCACCCATGGTCCTGCCCCACGGCCATCACCCCGCTCCCTCAGCATCTCCTGTCCCTGCCCTGCATTCTGGCCGTGTCAGCACCACCTTGTCCCACATCCTGTCTCCATGGCATGTCACCATCACCCATCCCACCCCTGTGCCCTGGAGGCATCGCCCAGGCCCCCTGCTCACCCACCTGGAGGTAGAGCAGCCCGTTCTCCTGCAGGTAGAGGTACTGGAGGCTGCGGAGGCCACGGAAGATGCCGCTGGGCAGGTTGGCCAGCCGGCACCGGTACAGGTGCAGGGCCTGGAGGCGGTGGAGGCCGTGGAAGGTGTCGGGGGCCAGGACGCGGAGGTGCGGGTTGTCACCCAGGTCGAGCTCCTCCAGGGCGGGCAGGTGGCGGAAGGTGCCCGGCTGGATGGAGGAGATGTTGTTGGAGTAGAGCCAGAGGGTGACGGTGCTGGGCCCGAAGGTGCCCGCCCGCAGCGCCCCGATGACGTTGTTCTGCAGGAAGAGGCGGCGGGCGCCGGGCGGGAGCCCCGCGGGCACCGAGGAGAAGTTGTTGGCCTGGCAGCTGACGGTGGGCGGCGAGACGTAGCAGGTGCAGAGCGCGGGGCAGGCGGGAGCCCCGCCGGGCACCCACACCAGCGCCGCCAGCAGCAGCAGGGCCGCCGGGCGCCCGCCTGAGGGCACAGCGGGGCGTCAGCGCGGGGCACCCGCGTCCCCGACCCCCGCGCCGCCCGCCCCCCACAGCCCCCCGGCCGCCGCAGCCCACAGAGCCTCCCGGGGCCGTGCCCTCCAGGAACATCCCTGGGAACGGCTCTGGGAGCCCCCTGGGGCCGTGCCCACCCCATCAAGCCGTGGCTCCTTAGGAGAGTCCCAAGGTCCTGATCATTCCATAGGGTTGGGCACCCCAAGGAGGCCCCCTGGACTGTACCCACCCTTAGGGCCGCGTTTGCCCAGGAGAACCCCAAGGTCACGACAACCCCATAGGGCTGGGCACTCCTAGAAGCCCTCCAAAGCCATGCCAGCTCCATAGGGCCACGGTTCCCCAGGAGAATGCCAAGGTCATCACCACCCTGTAGGGCTGGACGCCCCGAGGAAGGGGACTGTGCCCACCCACAGGCCATGGCACCCAGGAGGCCCCTGAGGGCCATGTCTCCTCTCCAGGGACGCCCCAAGGCCATGCCCACCCACACAGCCATGGTCCCCTAGGAGATCCCTAGGACCACAGAGCCCTTGGAGAATCCCAAGGTCATGACACCCCATAGCACTGAGCGCCCCTTGCAGCCCCCAGACCCACATCAGCCCATAGGACCGTGGTCCCCAGAGACGCCCCCAGGGCTGTGCTGCTGCACAGCACCAAGGCCGGGCACCCCAAAAAGTGGCTGTCCACCTGTGACCTTCTGGGGCTGCTCCTGCTACTGGGGCCATGCTCCCCAGGGACCCCCAAAGCTCCCTGACCCCCCTGCCGTGCCCACACTTGTGCGGGACCGTGCCTGCCCCACGGTCCACCAGAACCCCTCACGGGGTCACAGACCCCTGGGACCCCCCTCACCCCACTCTGGGGGGGGTCCGTGCCCCCTCCCCAAACGGGGCGGTGCCACGTGCGCGCGTGCCGCGGCCACGTGTGGGGCGGGGCACGCGTGGGCGCGGGCTGACGACACGCGCCGCCGCTCCGGGTGTTCAGCATCCCCCCCTTCTCCCCCCCCCCCCACCCGTGTCCATCCCCCCCCTCAGGCTGCAACCCGAGAGCTTCATCCATAATTCAGCCCGGCGGCCTGGATCCACGCCCGGGGATGCGTGGATGCGCCCAGTCGCCGCTGCCGGGGGAGGGGAGAGGAAGGAGGGGGGCGGTGGGACCCTCCGGTGCACCGGAGGTCACACCGGAGATGCACCGAGGGGTCCCACCGCCCCCTTCCCTCCCTTCCCCTCTGCCGGTGCTCCGCGAGTTGGGGGGGTGCCCACCCCCCAGCCACCCACGGAGGCGTCCGGCGCATCTGCTCAGCGCCGCCCCCCTCCCCCGGCGCCCCGTGCCGGCGTGCGCCCCCCACCCGCGTCCCATCTGTCACTCCCCCACGCCGCGGGCTGACTCAGTTGGGAGCTGAAGTCACCGGTTCTCAGCTTCCCCCCCCCGGGTGCCAAACCCCCCCACCCCGGTAGTTGCGGGTACCCCACAGACCCGCGGCACCCACCCGCGGCGTGACCCGGGCGCTCCCGGCTCCCCGCGGTGCCACTCGGGGAACCGTGGGGCGTCTCCACGCCGCGCTGGGGGTCCAGGGGTGGCACCGCGTACCCCCTGAGTCGCGGGGCACACCCCGCTGGGCAGCGTGGGGTACCCACACTCCGGGCTGGGGCTCTCGGGGTGGCATCGGGTACCCCGTGGATCGTGGAGCGCCAGAAGCCGGGCTGTGCACGCCGTGCTGCACAGGGCGTGCCGGGGTTCGTGGGGCTGCCCTGGGGGGCCCGGGATGGCAGCGAGTACCCACGTGTCATGGGGCACTGCCACGCCGGGCTGGGGGTCCCGGGATGGCACCGGCCACCCCGTGGGTCGTGAGACGGCGACACCTCGGGCTGGGCTGGCGGCAGGCGCCTCGTGGGTCGGGGGGCACCCTCGCGCCGGGGGTCGCGGGGGGACTCAACCTGGGGTGCCCCGGGACTGCGCCCCGGCGCCGGGCCGCGCGTTCCGGGGCGGCCGCGGGGTCCCCGCGCACCGGGGGCTCCCCACTCACCCCGGGGCGCCCGCACCCCGAGCGCCGCGGGGCGCCCCGAGCCGGGACCGAGGTTTCCGGGGGGCACCCCAGGGTCCGCCCGACACCCGCGGGACCCCGCCCGACCCCGCGCCTACCTGGGGGCAGGTCCCGAGCCGTGGGGGGCCGCATGGCGGGGCGGCCGCTCAGGCGCTGCCCACCCGCGGGGTCATGGCCGGTGCCGGGGGGGGCTGCTCGCCCCCTTCGCCCCCGCCGCGCCGCCGGGAGCAGCAGCCGCCGCCGCCCCGGGGCATGGCACGGGTGGGCTCGGGCTCGGGCACGGGTGGGCTCGGCGCGGCGCTGCCCGCGGCTCCGTGGGGCTGAGCCCTCCCCGCGCCGCGCCTTATCCCGGGGCGGCCGCTCCGCCCCCCGCGCCGGCCCCGCCGTTTAACCCTTCCCGGGCTGGCCCGCCCCAGGCGGGACAGGGGTGGGCGCAGGGACTCCCGGCGGGGACAGCGGGGACCGCGGGGACAGGAGGGACAGGGGGATACGCGCTGCGGGCGCCCGCGGGGGCCACGCCCTGCGGGACTCAAGACGGGGACCCCCAACGGGGACACGGGGTGTGATGCGCTCCCCCCACGGGGAAAGGGCGCGGGGCTCGCGTGGGGAGCTGTGACCGCGGGACACGGAGGGTGGTCTCCGTCCGTCCGTCCGTCCGTCCGTCCGTCCGTCCGTCTGTCCGTCTGTCCGTCCCTCCCTCTGTCCCACGATCCCCGGACCGGCGCCGGGCTTTGGTGCCCCCATGGCCGGCGGGACCCCGCGGGGGCTGTGCCCGGGGTGGGGGCGGCGGGGCCGGGAGCCCCGCACCCAGCGAGCCGCCGGGAGGGCGCGGTGGGCGGCGGTCCGCACCCACGCGGGACCGCGGCGCTGTTCGCGGTGCCGGACCGGCGCTGTCCGTGGTGCCGCCGCGGCGCCGCCCGGCCCGGGGCACAGCGGGTGGCGGCGGTGCGGGATACGCGGGCCCCGCGCCGGTGCCGCGCGTGGGGGGACACGCGTGGCCGCGCGGGCTGCGGCGGCACCGGCACCGGCTGGCACCGGCGCGTGTTTGCGGCGCCGTCTCCGGCGAGCGAAATGCCACAAGCTGGTGCGGCGGCAGCCGTGGGAGGGGGCGTGGGCGGCGCGGGGCTGACTCAGGGGCCGCCATCCGCTCCCCCCGCCCGTGGCCCCAGCCCCGTGCCGAGCCCCCGGCCGGACAGCGCCGGTCTGGAACGGGGAGGGGGAGCCCGCTCGGGGGGGCTGCTCTGGGTGCTGGTGCCCACCCGCCTGGGGATCTGGGACAGGCTGGGTAGGGAGGGGACGGACAGACGGATGGACGGTGGAGGATGGATAGAAGGAGGGGACAGATGGGTGGACAGAGAGGTGGAGGATGAATTGATGGACAGGTGGACACAAGGAGAGGAGGACAGATGGACAGATATGGACGGAGAACATGTGGAGATGGGGTGGACAAATGGAGAGATGGGTGAAGGATGGGGAGGACAGACAGATGGACAGGTGGAGGGAAGGGCAGGTAATGGGCAGCTGGATGGTTGTGGGACAGATGGATGGGATGGATAGAGTTGTGATTGGAGGGGGACAGATGGACAGGTGACAGACAGACCGATGATGGACAGATGGATGGGTGACAGACAGATGGATGGGTGATGGACAGATGGACGGGTGATGAACAGACAGAAGGGCAGCTGGCAGAGCAGATGAGAGGCTGCAGCAGTGGGGACAGGTGGGGACAGACCGGGTGGCTGCAAGCACTGGTGGATGGACAGAGGGACAGAAGAGAGGATGTGGAGGGGAGGGTGACAGGAGGGACAGCAGTGTCCTGGGCGGGGCGAAGGCAGGGGGTGGCGGACCAGGGACAGGCAGGGGACACAGCACAACACAGCGGGGTGGCATGGGAATGGCTCTGGGATGGCGCAGCAGGAGGGGCCCAGGGATAGCCCAAGGGTAGTCCTGGGGTGTCCGGGAATGGCCTAAGGGGTGACCCAAGCATCACTGAGAACTGGCCCGAGAGTGACCAGAAGGGCGATCCAAGGGTGGCGCCACCGGGAGCGCCCCTTGGGAGCGGCAGGTGAGCTGGCACACCTGGACGTGCCGAGGGCGCACCCGCGGGGGGCGTACGGGCGGCGCCGGGGAAAGGCTCCGTGCCGGGACGGCCCCTCCTGGGCGGACCCACGGGTGACCGGGGCCCTCCACCGAGGCCGCCTCCCGCGCCCCCCCGAACCGCGGGGCCCGGGGGCGGGGCCCGGCCAGGCCCAGCAGCTCCGCTCCGCCCGCGGTGAGGGGGGGGCGGGAGGGGCCGCGGCATTTGGGGGCACCGAGAGCACCGGGAGCACCGGGAGCGCCGGGGCGGGGAGAGCCCGGTCCCCTCCCCGCCGGGCCGGGCGGGAGGCGGGTGAGCGGCGCGGGGATGCGGCGGGAGGAGCCGCGGGGCGCGGAGGGGCCCGGATGGACACGGAGCGGCGGCGGGAGGGGGTTGTGACCGGGACGGGAGGATGCGGAAGGACCGAGGGCCCTGGCCCCGTGGCCTGCGGGGCTGGGCTCGGCGTGGGCGCGGTGCGGGTGTCCGGGGTGCCCGGGGTGCCCGGGGTATCCGGGGTGCCCGGGTGCCCGGGGCGGTGCCGGGGTACGCGTGGCGGAGCCGCGTCGGCCCCGGGGCCGTGGGGGAGGCTCGGGGGGCGGGCACGGCGGAGCCCCACGTTTGCCCACCCCCAGGACCACGCGTGTGTCCCCGCCACACGTGTGCGGGCCAAGTCCCCGCGGCCGGGGCTGCCCCTGCTCGGGGGGGTGCGGGCAGTGCCCGGCCCAGGACACCGCGTCCCGCGGGGGCAGCGGGGTGGGGAGGGGGCGCCCAGCCCTAGGGCAGCCCCCAGGGGTCCTGTGACACCCCCCTGCCCCTTCACGGCCTGGGGGGAACTCGGGGTCACGGCAGGGACAGAGGGGACAGAGTCACTGATGCTGCGAACCTCCGAGCCGAGCCGGAGCCCCCTGCTCCCTTGTGGAGGGCTCACCAGTATGGGGGGGCTCTCACCAGTATGGGGGGGTCACTGCTGTGGGACACACCCTGTGGCTGGCAGGGACAGTGTGTCCAGGACACCCCAGTCAGGCCTAGTGGCTGACACCCATAGTGAATGGCTCGGGGTGCCCCAGGCAGTGACCCCCACATGTCAGGGAGCCCCGGTGCCCTCCAGCTGCTGTCACAGCCCCTGCCTGTGCTATTTTTAGCCACCTGAGTGGCTAAGCACAGTACAGGTCTCCCCAGGCCGGCCCCCCTCCCCCGGCTCTGTGCAGGTTAATCTTTAGCTGCTGGTCACTGTAATGTGGCTCATTACCCTCATTACCCTCATTACCGCGGGACAGCGACAGGCCCTGGGCAGTGACACGGTGACACGGCTCTGTGCAGCAGAGCCAGGCTGTGTGTGGCTGAGGGAGGTGGGGGGACACGGAGGACAGTGAGCTGGGGGTGACGTGGCTCTGGTGCCCTTGGCACCCGGCTGTGGGTCACGGGGAGTCCCAGCTGCAATGGGGGGTGACCTGCTGCCAGCCCCAGCACGGTGACAGCCCCAGTGCAGTGCAGTGCTTGGGGCAGCAGCGTCCCCAGGAGACATGTCACGGTCCCCAGCAGTGGGAGGGGATTCCTGGGGACAGGACAGGATCCCCCGGGGGTGGCAGGGTCCCAGAGGTGTGACAGTGTCCCTGAGGGCTGTGCCAGGGTCCCCAAGGGAGGGCCCCAGGGGCTGTGCTGGGTCCTTGGGGGGGTGTGTCATTGTCCCCTGCAGCGTGCCTGTGTCCCTGTGCCAGCATCTCCAGGGATTGTCCCAGATTCCCAAGCACTGTGCCAGGCCCTGGGGGGGATGGTGTTTTGGTGTCCCTGTGGGAGTGCCAATGTCCCCAGGGGCTGTGCCAGCGGCACCAGGAAGAGTGCCAGTTTCCCAAGGGCCGTGCGAGGTCCCCAGCAGGTGCTGGTGTCCTTGGGGTGAGGTGTGTTGTTGTGGTGTCCCCAGTGCTCACACCAGGGTGCCCAGCAGTGTGCCAGTGTCCCTGTGGCTGTGCCAGGTCCTGGGCCAGGCTGGCTTGAGGCAATAGGGACAGCACAGGGGGCTCCTGACACAGTGAGGGGACCGAGCCCCCATCGGGGGGCCCGAGGTGCTATCAGGGGGCCCAAGGCAGTATTGGGGACCGGCAGCCTGGGGAACCCGAGTGTGCTCCCAGGAGATTAGGGGGGAGTCACTGGGGCTGTGGAGATGTGTCCCAGCCACACTGCCGGGGGCCAGACTGCAGGGCAGCAGTGAAGGTGACAGTGACAACAGGAGGGACTGGCCTCGTGCAGGTGGGTGAGGGGTGCAGGACAGGAATCAGCAGGCACGGTGCAGGTGTGCACGCCTGCAAACCTGTGTGTGTGCCTGTGAACAGCTGTGTGCACCTGGAAGTGTCTGTGCACCTGCAAACCTGTGTGTGTGCCTGTGAACAGCTGTGTGCGTGTCCATAAATCTGTGTGTGCCCCTGCAAACTTGTGTGTGTGCCTGTGAACAGCTGTGTGTGTGCTTACAAATGTGTGTGTGTGCCCACAAATCTGTGTGTGCCTGTGAACAGCTGTGTGTGTGCCCATAAATCTGTGTGTGCCCCTGCAAACCTGTGTGTGTCTGTCAATGGCCGTGTGCCACATGTCACTAGCTGTCCCCAAATGTGCGAGCCCTGGCTGCTGCAGGACCCTGCCCTGCGCCCTGGCACGTGGGAGGACACAGGTGCCAGCCACTGTGGCCAGGGACAAGGGGCAGAGCCAGGGTGACAGTGGCCTTTGCCCAGGTGGCCACGTGCTGCCAGGTGTCCCTGTGCCCCCGGTGGGTGCCCACACGGTGTGACGCCTTCCCTTTGTCACCCACAGGCTTGGTGAAGACGCCCCAGGCTGGTGCCAGGCCAGTGGCTGCCTGGGCAGGGGCCATGGCGGGGGGCGCGGGGCTGGCCAAGCGCCTGGGGACGCTCCTGTCGGGGCTGCTGGAGTGCGGCGCCTTCTGCGGCATCATCTTCGGCTGGGCCTCCCTCGTCTTCGTCCTCAAGGACCTGGGCTACTTCGAGGGGCTGTGCCAGCCCTCCACCACCCCCGGCCCCAACCTCACCCTGGGGTCTGGTATGGACCCCCCCCCCCCGTGTCCCCATGGTCCCCTGACTTGTGACCCTGCTGTCCCAATGGCCCGAGCTGTCCCATGTCCCCACTGTGCCTGTGTCTTTGCTGTCTGCGGTGTCCTGATGCCCTGCAGTGCTCTGTGTCCCCACTGTCTCCAAGCCCACGTGCCTGCTGTCCCCCAGTCCATGTCTCCAGTACCGTCGTGTCCGTGGTGTCCCCACATGCCTGGTGTCCCCCGCATCTCCGCTGACCCGTGTCCCTGGGTGCCTGTGTCCCCACGCCCGTGGTATTCCCGGTGTCCCCATGCCCCTGTCTCCGTGTCCCCATGCCCCACTTGTGGCCGTTCCCAGACTGCAGTGGGCAGGATGAGCAGTTCTCCCTGGTCTTCACCATCGGCTCCTTCATGAACAACTTCATGACCTTCCCCATGGGCGTCGTCTTCGACCGCTTCGGCACCGCGGCTGCACGCCTCATCGCCATGTGAGCCCTGCGCCAGGGGACACGGGGGACACAGCTGGGGCTGCCGGGAATGGGGGTCATTCCGGTGGCCTGGCTCCCAAAGGGCGAGGGGAGGGGAATCACCTGTGATTCCTGTCCCCACGTCTCACCACTGTCCCCTTTAGCTCCCTCTACACTGGCGGGACCCTGCTCGTCGCCTTCTCCACCCCAGGTGAGACCCTGTGGCCAGCGGGTCCCCAGCCATGGTGGGACCTCTTTGGTAACCCCTGTCCCCACTGACCCCTGTGTCCCCACTGACCCCTGTGTCCCCAGAGCTGGCAGTGCTGCTCTTCCCAGCCATGTCCATGCTGTCGGTGGGAGGCATCCTCCTCATCCTCACCAACATGCAGGTGGGTTCCCCCTGCACCCTGATACCCACGTGGTGGCAGGACACCCTGTGTGGCACGGGAGGGCTCTGATGGAATGCAGGGGTCTCTCGGTGCCAGGTGGGGAACCTGTTCGGAAACTACCGCTCCATCATCATCACTCTCTACAACGGGGCCTTCGACTCGTCCTCTGCCATCTTCCTCATCGTCAAGGTGGGTGCGAGAGACGTGGCAGTGGCGGCAGGGGAGGACAGAGCTGGGAACAGCTGGGTCACGTCTACGGGCGTATTGGGGACACAGTCTGGGACACACTGAGTCACATATGGGGACACACCTGAGGCCTGAGCAGGTGGCCACTGGCAGCCTGTCTCTGTCCCTGACTCTGTCCTTGTCCCCAGCTGCTGTACGAGCAGGGGCTGTCCCTGCAGGCCATGTTCCTCTTCCTGGCAGCCTGCAGTGCCTGGCACCTCCTGCGCACCCTCTTCCTGATGCCGCGCAGCCGCATCCCCTACCCTCTGCCCCCCGACTACAACTACGGGTATGGGGGTGCCTGCGCCCTGCCTCTGGGGGCTCTGGGGAGAGGGGTTCTGGGTGCCACCCGGGGCTGGGTCCCACCCTGCGGGCAGCGGGTCCTGTCCCCTGGGCAGGTCCAGCCCCGGCAGGTGGATGCAGGGTGACACAGGCGCTGCCACAGACTGCAGTGCCGGAGCCGTTCCCGCTCCTACCGAGCCCACAAGGACAAGCAAACCCCGGGAGAGGCCGGACCGGAGGAGACACCCCTGGAACCCCCCATAGCTCGAGGTGCCGGAGTGAGAATCTGCTCGGTGGGGTGGGGCTTATATTTGGGGAGGGGCTTGGCCGGGTGGGCGTGGCCAAATCTGGCTGTGGGCTGTGCTATGTAAAGGAGGGGTGTGGCATGGGGATGTGGATGTGCATGGCCTGGTTGAGGGCACCATGCATATGCAAATAGGTGTGTGTGGCCTTCTGGTGGTGGGCGTGGCTGTTGATAGGCGTGGCTGGAGGACGGCAAGGATATGCAAATTAAGCAGTGCTGGGTGTGGCAGCGTGTGAGCGTGGTCAGAGGGTGGGCACGGTGACATATCTGAATGAGCAGGCTCATACCGGGGATTGTGAGGCCCCAGTGGGTGGCAGGGACAAGGTGTGGGTGTGGCCTGGGGGTGTGTCTGTATGTGCCCTGCCCTGACACCTGCACAGGTGGGGACACCCCTGGGACACCGTTCCGGGCCTGTGCCTGCTCGTGGCTCTTCGCCTGGCACGTGGCCTGGCTCTCAGTGATGCAGCTGCGCCATTACCTGTTCATCGGCACCCTCAACCCTCAGCTGGAGCACCTGGCGCATGGGGACCACGCCCTGGGTACGGCATCACGGTGGGGGGACACGGCAGGGACCCCTGGGGCCGGCCCTGCCCGCCTGACGCTGTCCCCCCACAGTGAGCACCTACACCAACGCCTTTGCCTTCACCCAGCTCTGCGGGGTGCTCTGTGCCCCCTGGAACGGCCTCATCCTCGACCGGCACAAGCGGGGAAAGGGCCCCCGCCCCGAGGGTAACTGAGCCCCCAGCCCATACCCCGCGGGTAATTGACCCCCACGGCCCTTCACCCCAAGAGGAACCACTCCTTGACCCACACTATGGGGGTAACACCCCTCCCAGTCCTGTGCTCCCTGTGTCCTCATTGCTGCCACCACCACCGTGCCCGAGCCTGCGGCCCCTGGGGACCGTGTCCCCATGCCGTGACCGCCATGCCCACAGGGACCCTGGCCGCGCTGGCAGACCTGCGCTCGGCGGTGCTGTCGCTGGTGGTGACGGTGGCGCTGTGCCTGCTGTTCTCCGTGCTCGCCGCCGTGCCTGTCCTGCCCGCCCAGTTCGGCACCTTCGTGCTGCAGGTCATCAGCCGCTCCTTCCTGTACGGCGGCAACGCCGCCTTCCTGGCCATCGCGTGAGTGACTGGGGACAGCCCCGGGGGACGCAGGGCTCAGCGTGGCAGGGCATGGAGGCACGGTCGTTGTGGGTGTAGCAGGGGACAGGCAGGGTGCCATGGTCAGCATGGGGTGGCAGGGGATGGCGGTGGCACTGGAGGGTGGCAGGGGATGGCGGTGGCGTTGGAGGGTGGCAGGTGACACAGTGGAGGTGTCAGGGCTCAGGAGGGTGCCAGGGTGGGGGTGCCAGGAGGTGCCCGTTGGTGATGTGGGTGCCTGGCAGGTTTCCCCCTCAGCACTTCGGGAAGCTCTATGGGCTGGCCATGGCACTGTCGGCGCTGGTGGCCCTGCTGCAGTACCCCTGTGTCGCCCTGGTGCAGGGGCCGCTCCAGGGGGACCCCTTCTATGTGAGTGTGCCCCCCGAGGGAGGGCTGGGGGGCTGCTCCACGGGGAAATGGAGGTCCTGCCCTGGGAGGGAAGGGGGCTTGCCACATGGGGAAATGGGGGTCTCATCCCATGGGAAAATGGGGATCCTGGTCATGCCCATGGGAAAATGGGGGTCCTGCCACATGGGGAAATGGGGATGCTGCCCTGGGAGGGATGGAGTCCTTTCCCCAGGAATGGTGGGGTGTTATGCCATAAGAAATGGGGGTCCTACTCCTGGGGAAATGGAGGTGCTGCCCCAAGTGTCCTGGCCTAACACAGGGGATGGGGGATGGCACCCCAGACCCCTGCCCTGACACTCTTCCCCTCCGCAGATGAACTTGGGGCTCATCACCGTGGTGCTGGTGGCCTTTGTCAGCCCCGTGGTGGTGGCCCGTGAGTGCCAGAGGCGAGCCAAGGAGCTGGGCATGGCTGGCACCCCCCTGGCAGCCCCTCCCAGCACTGAGATCCATGACGAGACCCCACACTGAGCCCCAGAACACCATTTTTGTACCGGCCTGGGGGTGCTGTGCCTGTGGAGTGGGGATAATAAACATTGCTGCCCCCTCTGCTTGCTGTGCTGCCCCCACGAGCCCCCAGCCCCATCCCCAGGCCCCTGGTGCACACAGACACGGCTCAGGGCTCCTCTGCTTTACTGGGAAAGGAACTGGGCTGCCATGGCAGCGCCGGGGGCTCAGTACTGGCAGATGAAGGGGCGCAGCTGGAAGCAGAAGCGGCTTCGCCAGAGCCCATCTGGGGACAAGGACAGTGTCAGGGCCATGGGTGGTTCCCAGGGCCCCTCAGTACCTTGCAACCACTTGCAGTGCCCCCTCTACCCCCCTTGCCTCCACCAGTGACCTGCAACCCCTCCCAGTGCCCCTCCCAGCGCCCTCGGTGCTCCCCTCAGCTCACCCAGTGCCCTGTGCTCCCCTCCCCACAGTGCCCTCCCGATGTTCCTCCAGTGCCCCAGCAGCCTGTGCTCCCCTCCCCACAGTGCCCTCCCGATGTTCCTCCAGTGCCCCAGCAGCCTGTGCTCCCCTCCCCAGCACCCGCAAGCCTGGACACGGTGGCTGGCTGACCTTACCTCGGACGCTGAGGGTGGTGCAGGTGGTGACAATGTGGAAGGGGTGGGTGGGCGCCCAGTTCGCGTAGTTCCAGGGGCTGGAGTCCTCCCAGTAGGACTCCCACTGCCCTGCCTGCTGTGCCAACACCTCAGTCCCCAGGGAGAGCCCCCACCACCCCTCCCCAGCCCCTCGACCTCAAAAACCACCCCCAGCAACCAATAGCCAGCCCCTCATGCCTCAAAACCCAGCCTCCAGCCCCAGGCTTGTCCCCCACAAAGCAGCCCCGGACCCTCACCCCCCAAAGCAGCTCCCAGCACCCTTTGGCAGCCCCTTGTCCCCGGAGTACCCTCACCCTGCGGCTGGTGACAGCTCCAATCCAGGGTGAGATGATGATGTGGTAGGTTCGTGCCAGTTTCTGCAGCTCCTGGTTGCGGGCAGCGCTGTGCACGGAGGCCAGCCGGCCCCGGTACACGTCCTGGCAGTAGCGCTGTGGGACGGGCACGGGCTGGCACCAGGCACTCACCTGCGCACACGGGCACCTCCCGCCCGTGCTGCCGTGGCACGGGCACGGCCTGGCATCCTGGTACAGCCCCTGTGGCCCTGTCCCCTCACCTGGGCGCCCGAGTAGGTGCGCAGCTTCTTCACCACGGCGTAGTGCAGCTGGGTGGTGTCACCAGTGGGGACCCCCGGGGGTTGGCGGGGGGCTGCAGGGCACAGCAGGGGGAGGGTTGGTACCGGGGGTCCCTCCACCACCCACCGCCAGCCCCAGGCGTGTGGCACCGGCGGTGTGGGCATGGCACTGGGGTCGCAGGGACTGAGGGTGTCCCCAGGTGTCCCTGGGAGTGGGCAGGGGTGTGGGGGACACTCACCAGGGTGGCTGGCAGGGACAGTGCCCAACAGGGCGAGAGCAAGCAGCAGGCACGGCCACATGGCAGCGGGACACGCAGGGACACTGGGGACACCACCAGCACCCTCTGGAAATGCCACAGCCCTGTCACCCTGTCACCCCTCACTACGGTCCAGAGCCCCTCTGCCACCCTCGGTAACAATCTGTTCTCTCTGTGGCCCTTCTGCCATCCCCCATGTCCCCACTGTCCTACTGCCACCCCCAGTTCCACCTTGTGTCCCTCACCCCATCCTGCCCCTCTGTGCCCCATACCCCCACTGTCCCTCTACCATCCCCTGTGCCACTCCCATGTACTCCTGGCATCCCAGAGACCCCCGTGTCCCCCAACACCCTTGTCCCAGCCTCACAAATGCCCACCCCAGCAGCCAGGGGCTGAGCCCACTCCCATGTCCTCCTCCATGCCCCATCCCCGTTCCTCACCTGGAGTCTGGGGGGCTCTGCCCGTTGTCCCCGTTATAGGGGGGACAAAGCCACGTGTCACCACCACAGCCTTGCGCCACCCAGCCTGGCCCTGGGGACACCATGGGGACATTGGGGACACTGGGGGGAGGGAGTCCTTGGCCCCCAGGGAGGGGGGGCATAGGGGCGGGGGTGCACAGGGGTGCCCAAGGCAGGTTGGAGTGTGTAGGGGTGGGGGCTGCTCCAGTTTGAAGGGTGCAAGGCAGGTGTTGGGGTGCAGCACGGGCTGGGGTGGGGGTGCTGGGGGTGCAGAGGGGATGTTGGGTGCTGATACCATCTCCCACCAGCCACGCTTGCCCAAGGGCCATTTCCTTTCCAACGGCTGTGGCCCCCTGGGTCCGGCCTGGCCGTTTGCCCACAGAGCCCCTTGAGCCCCCCCATAATCTCCCATGCCCCTGACCAGCCCCCTGGCCTGCAGCTGAGCACCCACAGCCCCCCCGAGGACTCTGCACCCCAATCCTTACCTCCATGCCCTGTGCACCCCTGCACCCCAACCCCTCCAGCCCCTGCACCCCAACCTCTCTGAGCCCCTGTACTGTCAACCTGCACCCCAAACTCCCACAGCCCCCTCCCCACACCCTGCACCCCAACCCCTCCAGCCCCTGTACCCCAACCTCCCTGAGCCCCTGTACTGTCAACCTGCACCCCAACCTCCCACAGCCCCTTCCCCACACCCTGCACCCCAACCCCTCCACAGCCCCTGCACCCCAACCTCCCTGAGCCCCTGTACTGTCAACCTGCACCCCAAACTCCCACAGCCCCCTCCCCACACCCTGCACCCCCAAACCCCACAGCCCCTCCCCTGGACCAAGCCCACCCCAGGCTGTGGCACTGGCTGGGCAGGGCACTGGCAGAGCCCTCCTGGGCTGTCCCCCACTATGTCCCCAGCAGTTGGTGGTTGGGGATGTCACAAGGCTGTGGTTGGGGGCGTGTGTCCCTGTCACCAATATAAGGGTGGCAGTGGGCATAGCCGCCCAAGACCCAGGTGAGGAGCGGAGATAGGGACACAGGGGTAGGCTCAGCCCTCAGCTGCCAGGGTTGGGGGTTCCTGAGTCTGGCACTGGGGGGCCCAGGGTGGAGGGGGCATGGTGGGGGACAGAATGGCACAGGATGGCCAGGGGAAGGAGTGACCCAAGGGTGGGAAGTGAGGAACTGGGCAGATGGTGGGCACAGGAAGGCTGGGGTCTCTGGGGGTGGCACTGGGGGTGGCAGAGGGACAGTGGGGATAAGGGGGGTTTCTGAGGGGACATGGGGAGGACAGGGTGATGCTGGGGTTGGCATGGGGATGTCCCCAGGGTGGCTGAGAGTGATGGCGCTCTGGGATCTCCCATGTGCTAGTGGTGTCCTCAGTGTCCCTGTGCCATGCGGTCCTGCCTGCTGATTGCCCTAGCCCTGCTGGGCACAGTTCCCGTCAGCCGCTCCGGTGAGTGTCCCCCACACCCCCACCCGCCCACAGGGACATCCTGGGGACACTCCTGATCCCAGGGTGACCCAGACAGTGTCCCCAGCTCTTGCCAGCCCTGCAGTGGAGGATGAGGAGGACGTGACGGAGCTGGAGATGCCCGAGAAGTTCAGCGGATGCCGGGGGGGCAGCGACAAGCAGGCACCCGGTGTCCCCAGCATGCCGGGCACCGCCACCTGCCGCTACGTCATCATCCGCCGCTGCCGGAGCTTCCGCCATGCCCAGGTGGGATGGGGTGCGGTGGGTTGGGAAGGGGCTCGGGGTGGGGGCACTGGTGCCCTCCATGACAGCCGTGTCCCTGCAGCGCATCTGTGCCCGGCGCTTCTGCGGGCGCTTGGCCTCGATCCACGATTCCCGCACCAACACCTTCCTGCTGCTCCTGGCGCGCCGGCACACCAATTCCGGCCTGGTCTGGATCGGTGCTGTCAGCCAGCCCGCTGTAAGGACCCCGCCTCGCGCCCCCCACCCTGGCCAAGGGGCACCCTGTCTCCTCCCAGTGTCCCCAGTGCCCACCCCGGGTGTCCCAGCCCCGTGCCATCATTCCCAGTGCACAACCTGGGTTCCCCAATCCCATTCCCAGTGCTCTCAGTGCCCATCAAGAGAGCCACAACTCCACCCCAGCGCCCACCTGGGTGCTCCAGCCTTGTCCCAGCATCCCTAATGCCCACCCCGGATGTCCCATTCCCATCCCACTGTCCCCCAGTGCTGGGGGTCCCCACACCCTTTCTCCCCTGGCAGGTCCCATCCCCAAACTGCCACTGGACTGACCGGAGCCCCTGGAACTACAGCCGCTGGGTGCCGGGACACCCCCTTCCCGGCCGCCGCTTCTGCACCGCCCTCTGCACCAACAGTCAGTGGGGGCTCAAGGGGGGGTCCAGGGGGGCGCTGGGGTAGCCCCTGCCCATGATGGGGGGAGGGTGCTGAGGGGCTCAGGATGGGGAGGTGACACTGGGGGGCTGGTATAAGGTATCTGAGGGGCTATCCCTGGGGCTGGAGGGGTCCCTGGGATGGGGGTGCTGGTGGGCCATGGGCTGATCCCCTCTCTTCTCTCCCCAGACGGGCTCTGGAGGAGTGTGCGCTGCAGGAGGCAGCTGCCCTTCATCTGCGAGATATGAGGGGCTCAGCCCCCCTGGGTGCTCCCCTACTGCTGTTCCCCTACAGGGGGCTGCACCCCCTCCCTTGGAGTATAATAAAGTCTTGCTGTCAGCACCCACTTGGTGTTTGGGCAGGGCCAGGCTGGGCGCAGCCAGGGTGGGCACAAAGGGGTTTTGGAGGTGTCCCTTCTTTCCTGCACAGCTCCTGTGTGGGAAATGGCAGTGGCAGGGTCCCCTCATCAAGGATCTCAGTGATCCCTGTCCACGGCCCAGGAGAAGAGTCAGGACTCTCTGAACTGACCAGCGAGGTTTTATTGTCTGTGGCAGTGGCACCACGAGCTGGACCCGTTGCCCTGTGTCTGGGGCCATACACGAGCAGGGTGGAGGGGAAGGGGGGCCTTGTGCCCACCCCCAGGCCCTTGGGGACCAAGGGGATGGGGTACAGTGGCGGGTTAGGGAGGAGGTGCTGGGAAGACAGGGACCCTGCAAGCTCGTACAAAGTGCATAGGTGTGTGTGTGTGTGTGTGTGTGTGTGTGTGTGTCCCCACGGGAGGGGACAGCCCTGGTCCAGGGACAGCGGGCTTCAGCGTCGGAGTGAGCCTGGAAGTGACACAGAGGGAAGGAGTGAGGACCCTGCAGGGCCCCCCGGGGATGAACCAGCCTGGAGGGACCCAGCCAGAGCAGAGAGGAAGAAGGGGGCTACCCCCAGCAGTGCAGACATGGGGAAGCCTGAGCTGGGGGGGTGTCGCCAGCACTGCCTGAAATCCCACACTCACCCTGCTCAAGGCTTCTTCCTTTTCAGCTTCAGGGCCTGCAGCCAGTGGGGGGGAGAGGCCTCGGATCTGGGGTATTGGCAGAGTTTCAGCATGAGCCCCCCAAAACCAGTCCTGGGACCCAGACTGACCCCTCAGCCCCCCCTTTTGCCTCCATGAGGAGGATCCTGGCCCCACACTCACCCTGAGGATTTCTCTGGCTTGGGGGGCAGGGCTGGGGGTTTCCCACTCACACCGGGGATCTTGCAGGACTTGGAGCGCTGCACATGGGTGTCTTTAGGAGGGGTCCCCTTGCTGTCCCCTGATGATGTCCCCTCCTCGGCCGAGCGGTTGCGACCCCTCAGCTTGGCCTGGGGGCAGAGAGAGAGGTCAGGGAGAAACACAGTGCTCTGTCCCCCAAATCCCCCCACTGCCTTCTCCCTGTCTTTAGCCAGGCCCCAGCTCCACCCTGCCTTTGTCTCCCTGGGTTCCACCCTCCCCTCCACGCTGCAGCCAGGAGTCCAAGGGACTCACCTTGATGGCAGAGGCACTGAGGCCAGGAAAGAGCGGCACCTTGACCCCCCTGCCTGAGGATGAGCCACGCATCCGCCGGCTCCGGGGCTCCTCTGCTGCTTCCTCGTCAGAGGATGCTGCCGGGGCTGGCCGGGGCTCTGTGGGGACACAGGGACAGTGTCACCACAATACTGTGCCAGGACAGACACCCTGCTCCCACCCTCATCCCGTTGGGCTCACCTGTGGAGTCCCGGAAGATCCAGCTCTCTCCCTCGGTGGTGGTGGGGCGCAGGGATGGTGCCCGGTGCTGGCGCTTGCGGCCCAGGCTGGCCTTGCAGCGGAACACACTGCTGTCCAGGAGCTCCGTGTCCTGCCGAGCCCAGGGGACAGGTCACAGCTGGCACAGGGAGCCCAGGGACCCCCCACCCCAGCCAGCACACCCACAGCCCCCACAGCGGTGCTGGGGGCCCTCAATCCATGGCTGTCCCTGGGGGCAGCAGGGTCTGAGAGCCCCATCCATAGACACATGCTGTGTCCCAGGCCATACAGGGTAACTGGAATGTCCCCACTTCCACTCACCTCCAGAAGAGGAAATTCCTGTCCCTGCTCCATGGACCCCTCGGGCTGGGGGGTAGTCAGTGAGAGCCGCTGCTTCCCCCAGCTCAAGGAGCTCTCCCCGTCTGGGTGGTCCGAGGGCTGTTCCTCACTTCCTGCGTTCATTGGGATCCCACTGGCAGCCTCTGGCAGCACAGGGGGGACCATGGGGCTCTGTGGGGCAGTGGCTGGTTCAGAGGGATGCCTCTCCTCCTCACAGTGGCTGGGTGACTCACTCCGGGGGGGCTCCACAACTGGGCAATCAGCTGGAATGTCACCCATCGAAGGGCTGGGGGCCGACCTGCTTGGGGGACAAAATCTCAGAGTTGTTCTAGCCCCAGGTGACACAAGCCCTGACCCAAACCCCTCCGTCTGCCGCAGGGGAAGCTGCTCCCTCCCTGCCACTGCCGGTGCCCTCCTTACTTGTGCTCTGCGCCGGTGTCCCCTCCCACGCTCCGCTCCTCCGCACCAAGGTCCCGGCTGCGGGCAGCGCAGCGGGCGCTGAAGGCACTCGCCCACTCCTGGCGCCTGGCCTCGGCATCCTGTGGCTCCACACTCCAGCTGTCCAGGTCCTGGCTCCAGCGGGCATTGCCCATGTCCAGAGAGAGATCCCTGTGCAAGCCTGCCTGGGGCTGTGGCAGGACCCCGGACATGGAGCCATCCGAGGCTCTGGCACTGCAGGGATCTGCCACCCGCTCTGTCCCAATGACACCAAACTGGCTCTGGCACTCAGCTGCTCCAAGCTCCTCAGCCCCGTCCCTGCTGCCAGAGCTGTGATGCTCCTGCTGGCGGGCACTGCCCCAGGTGGGCTCCTGGGCTGGGGGCTCAGGGCAGTGGGAGCTGGGCATGTCCTGCTCACCAACCCTGACCAGCCCGCTCTGTCCGATGCCACCCTCACCGGGCCAGCTCAGCCGGGCTGGGACCTGCTCCTGCTCTTCCTCCATGGGGGTCACAGAGCTGTGCTGCCCGTCCCAGGCTGCTCCACTGGGGCTCAACTCTCTGTCCTGTGCCTCCACATCCCTGGTGCTGGATCTGTCATCCCAGACACTTCTGCTGGGGCTGAACTCCCCATTCCGGGTCTCCGTGTCCCCAATGCTGTTCCTGCCATCCCCGGCTGCTCTGCTGGATGCGAATTCACTGTCCTGGGTCTCCATGTCCCTGCTGCTGGATCTGCCACCCCAGGCAGCTCCGCTGGGACTGAACTCATCCTGGCTTTCCAAGTCCCTGGTACTGCATTCACTGGCTTCAGCCAGGCTGCTGGGGCTGAACTCCTGGTCCTGGCTCTCCATCTCCTTGGTGCTGGATCTGTCACCCCAGGCTGGCCTGCTGGGGCTGAACTCCTGGTCCTGGCTCTCCATGTCCCTGCTGCTGGATCTGTCATCCCAGGCTGGCCTGCTGGGGCTGAACTCCTGGTCCTGGCTCTCCATCTCCTTGGTGCTGGATCTGTCACCCCACGCTGGCCTGCTGAGGCTGAACTCCTGGTCCTGGCTCTCCATGTCCCTGCTGCTGGATCTGTCATCCCAGGCTGGCCTGCTGGGGCTGAACTCCTGGTCCTGGCTCTCCATCTCCTTGGTGCTGGATCTGTCACCCCAGGCTGGCCTGCTGAGGCTGAACTCCTGGTCCTGGCTCTCCATGTCCCTGCTGCTGGATCTGTCATCCCAGGCTGGCCTGCTGGGGCTGAACTCCTGGTCCTGGCTCTCCATCTCCTTGGTGCTGGATCTGTCGCCCCAGGCTGGCCTGCTGGGGCTGAACTCCCTGTCCTGGCTTTCCATGTCCCTGATTTCACCAGTCCAGGCTGGCCTGCTGGGGCTGAACTCCCTGTCCTGACTTTCTGTGTCCCTGTACTCCCGAGTCCAGGCCGGCCGGCTGGGGCTGAACTCCCTGTCCTGGCTCTCCATGTCTCTGGGGTTATACCTCCTATCCCAGGCTGGCCGGCTGGGGCTGAGCTCCTTATCTGGGCTGTCCCCAGTGCTGGATCTGCCAGCCCAGCCCAGCGTTAAATTCTCATCCTTGCTCCCAGCATCCTGGCTGCTGTATTTACTGGCCCAGTCTGGGGTGAGTTCCCTGTCCTTCATCTCCGTGTCCCTGTCGCTGTACCTGTCTGCCCAGGTGGGCTGCCCGGAGTGTGGCTCCTTGTCCAGCTGCCGGACGTGTCCCTTGCCAAGGCCACTGCCCCAGTTGGCCTGTCTGGAGCCAAGCTCCTCTGTGCTGCCATAGCCCTGGCCCCACTCAGCTGTGCTGGCACTGAAGTCTGGATCCTGTGGGCAGCTCTTCCCAGTGCCAAGGGACTGGGACCAGTCGCTGCAGCCCAGTTTCGTGTCCCCCATCAGCTCCACTGCTCTGTAGTCACCACTCCAGCTCTCACGGGCAGTGCTGTCCTTGTTGCTGTGGTTGCTGTCCCAGCTGGATTTGGTCCCAAATTCCTGGTCCTGCTTGGTCTCAACAGGCCAGTCTCTCTCCCTGGATGCACCTGGGTGGCTCCAGTCAAAGGTGCTGTCCTGGCGAGGGTGGCCAATGCCGAACTCACTGCACAGGTCCTTCCGTGACCAGCCCAGCAGGTTCTGGTGGAATAAAGGGAAGAGGAGTTAGAGGGGGAAAAGAGGTTCAAAAGGAGAGAGGAGTTTGAGGGGAGTGCAACCCTGGCTCCCACAGCAGCGGAGCTGGGGAGGAGGGGAACACCTTGGGGACACAGCGCAGTGGGACTCATCCCAGGAAGGGGGCAGACCCCACCACTTGCCCCTCAGCACACAGTCCTGCTCAGCCTCCACTGACCCCCTGCCCGTCCTGTCCCATCCCACTGCCCCTGTCCCATCCCCTGTGGAGGGCAGGGAGGAGCCCAGCCCACACCAACCCCACAGAGCCCCCCACACCCCTCACCTCTGGAGAGCTGTGGACCCCAGGTGACTCCAACAGTTCTGTCAGCCAGCCTGGGTCGGCATGGGGGTCAGGCTCCTGCGAGGGTTTCTCAGCCTGGCCTGGGCCCCCAGGACCCTGCAGGCTCTCGGGGCCATCACCTGCCCAGGCTGAATCAGCTGGAGCAGCTGGATCTGGTGGGGCTGGATCCAGGGGGCCAGCTGTGGTAAGGCTGGGCTGGGTGGGGGACTCAGGCTCAGCTGGCTGCTGGCCAGGCTCTGTCACACGAAGTGGGGAGTGGGACATGGGAGCATCTTGCTCTGCCTCCCTTTCCTCCTCCTCCTCTGCTGAGTGCTCAGCCTCTTGCTGTGCCACAGGACCCCCTGGGCATGGAGCCCCCTCTGCCTGCTGGCTGCCAAGTCCTTCAGCCCTGCTGTCCTTTGGAGGGCCGGGGGCTGCAGCATCCCCATCTGACTCCCCCTCTTCGGAGAGCCCTGAGTCGGGTGTCTCCCGGATGGGGGAGCGGGGAGGGAAGGCTGGCAAGCGCGCCCCCCGCGACGGGAATGTCCACTCAAAGGACTGGGAAAGGCTCCAGCCGGACTCACTGCCCAGGGAGGGCTCTGACAGGAGGTCTCCAGCCCGGGGCAGGGCACTCAGTGAGCCCCCCAGGCCCTGCCCCGTGGGCGGGGGCCGCAGCACTCCCTCTGAGGAGCGCCGGAGCCCCACATCCCGGGGAGGGGGGTTGAAATCAGGACCCTCATGGAACCGTGGGGACACTGCTGAGTCATCAGGTCCCTCTGGGGAGCCTGGGGGACGAGAGGCTTTGGCAAGGGGTGGGCTGGGGGGGCCCAGGTACTCGGCAGCAGCCTCGGGAGAGCCAGGGGGGCAGGTGACTCGTGGGGGCAGTTCAGGAGTGCCAGGGGGGCTGGCAGTGCCAGGGGATCCCTCCCCTGGAGTGTGTGGGGAGCCAGGGGAATGAGAGACTCTGAGCTGGGGATTGGTGGCCGAGGGAGCGCCCGGGGCCTGGATGGAGGTGACAGGGACCTCGACTGGAGGCCGAGTGGGGGATTCAGGGGAGCCGGGGGGCAGTGTGGGGGAGTCAGGGGCCAGGAGCTCGGGGGGGGCATCAGGGGAGCCAGGGGCTGG
Source organism: Molothrus aeneus (assembly GCF_037042795.1). Classification (NCBI taxonomy): domain Eukaryota; kingdom Metazoa; phylum Chordata; class Aves; order Passeriformes; family Icteridae; genus Molothrus; species Molothrus aeneus. The sequence goes on along the minus strand of NC_089651.1, from coordinate 9,729,161 downwards.
GGCAGAGGGCTCAGCAGGCTGGAAAGGAGCTCCTGGGGCTGGGGCTGGGCAGGTGGGAGGCCTTGGGGAGCCTGGAGGTCCGAGGGCACCCAGCTGTAGAGTGGAAAGCTGTGGAAAAAAGCCAGCAGGGGGTCATGTCACTCAAAAGGCACCTCCAAACATCATCCATCCAAAAGCCAGACCCCAAACCTCTGGAGGGTCCCTCCTTCCAGCCCTGCTCCCCTCCCTGCACCCGGGGCAGGAAGTGCCCATGCTGCGTGCCAGAACCAGGCTGCTCCCGTGTGACTCAGCCAGGGCGGCTCCCGGCGCCCCAGCCCTGCTCCCTGCCCGGCCCCCTGCAGCCCCCAGAGCGCCTGGACAGATGGAGACAAGAAATGAAGCAGGAAGAAGTCAGAACCCCCAGCACAGCCCCCTGCCCTGCCTGTGGCTGGCATCCTCCTGCCCAGCACTGCTGGGATTTGCCCCCTTGCTGGGGTGACCTGGTGCCGCTGCCCAGGCTGCCACCCGCAGTGTCACCATGGCCCGGTGTCCCGGTCACCGCCCTGAGTGAGCACGGCACAGGGAAAGGGCCTGGCGGGGTGCCCGTGGGGCCTGCCCTGCCACATACCTGCCAGGTCACCGAACCCCAGCTGGTGACTCACGGCTGCTCCCTGCCCACGCCTGGCACTGCTGTTGGCACACGCCACCCCCACAGCCCCGGGCCCCACACCGGGCTTTCGGCACAGGGGGCCCTGATTCCCCCCAGGAAGGGACAGCCAGCACCCCAAGGAGAAAGGAGAGACACGCACCCCGCAGAGAGGGAGCCCCGGAGGAGACAGGAGAGCCCCGAAGGAGAGAGCCCAGGAGCGGAGCCGCCATGGCGCCGGAGGGCGAGGCCAGCACTCACGTCAGGAGGGGATGGCGGCCTCCGGCGTCCACAGGGGTCCCCGGCACAGCTCGGCCCGGCTGGGGGGGAGCTGCTGCGGAGAGAGAAGGGGAAGGGGGGTAAATCCCACTGTGTGCTTCGGTGCTATTCTCCCACCACCCTTCACGGACGCAGGGTTCAAGGGGTCGGGCCCTGCCACAGCTGCACCGTCTCTGGCTTGGGCTGCGAGGGGAAGGAGGCAAAGTGGCCCCAACTCCCCTTCCGGAAAGTTTTCGGTCCTTTGGGAACGAGTTTCTCACACTGTGGCTCAGAGCAGCCCCCGCCCAGCTCTCCCTGAGGTGCCTGGCTCTCGGGATCGTGGCCAAGCCCAGGCCCTAGCCCAGGACATCCTGCAGTTGGGAGTCCTGCCGATCTGACTGCTCCCTGTGCCCTGGCATGGCCCAGCAGGGAAAAAATAGCAAGGCTGGAAAATCAGGAGCATTTCCTGGGGGAGCGACCCCCTGTCTGTAACTCCCATCCCAGGGGCTGGCTCGGAGCCCGCCCACAGGCAGCTCCTGGCCCGGGACAGCCCATTCTGCGGTTGGCACCAGCCACCCCGGCCTTCCCACGGAGGCAGCTTGAGGCACTGCGGCTTGGGAGCGGGAGGAACCCGGGCCCCGTGCCGGCAACCAGACCTCAGCTCCGTTACATTCCCAAGCCTGGGATGGCTCGGAGTGATATCCCCTGTTCCCACTGCCACTTCTCCCGGTGTTGGTCCCTGTGCCCTCACCTCATCTCAGCCACAGGGTGTCCATCATCCCCCATTCCCAGCTCGCCTGCCACAGGTCGGGGCATCTGGGGGGCTTCAACGGCAGGGTCTCCATCTGCCTCCCCGCTGGGACGCTTCCGGAACGCAACAAAGGTCTTGGAGCTGAAGCGGGAGGAGGGGTCGGTGCACAAGGGCGAGAGCCATGCTCGGTCTGGGCTGCCCGGGCCCTCCCTGCTGTCCATCTTGGCCAGGATCTCCTCCACGGTGGTGCCCGGGAACCGCTCCGGCCTGGCGGCCACCGGCACCGGTGTCACCTTGAAGGGCGCCGGGCCCTTGCGCGAGGGGGTTGGCGGGGCCGGCGGCACCTCCTCCTCAGTGCCTGTGACCGAGGGCGACGAGGGCCCCTTCCCGTTGGGGGTCTCGGGTGATCTGACAGTGAAGGAGGGGCGCCGGAGGGGCCCCCCTGTGCCTGCCCCGCTGTAGGGCTGGGGCCCGGCCAAGCGGTTCATCTTCTCGGCCGAGGGCAGCTCGGGCCGGGGGTGCCGCGGGCCCGGCATGGGGGGCGGCACCAGGGGCTTGGCGGGCACGGCCGGCTTGGGCAGCACGCGGGGCTTGGGCCGCACCGGTGGCTTGGGGTGTGCGCTGCCTGCAGAGAGCAAGGGACGGGGACAGGGTCAGCGGAGTGGTGTGGCCCCCCAAACCGGGAATAGCCCTCGGGGGGCTGCCCCAGCAACCCCCCCGCCCCGGTGGCCCCCAGCCCGGGGTACTGACCTTTATCGGGGCTGCCGGCCAGCCCGGCCCCCGCAGTGCCGGCAGGGGAGGCGCAGGGCACGGCGGGGGGCAGGGGCTGCGGCTGGGAGGCCATGGTGACGCAGGCAAGTGGGGGGCTCAGCACGGGGTCAGCCCCTGGGGAGAGAGGGAGAATGGTTTTGGGGAGCGCCCCGAGCCTGGGGGAACCCAACCACCCTGTGGGGCCCCGTGCCAAGCCCTGTCCAGCTGTGCCAAACGGTGATCACACCGTGGTGCCAGCCCGAGTACATTGGCCCCGGCTCACCTGAGCCAGCCTGGCCCCAGCAGCAGAGCCAGACACGGTCCTAATTCCCCGCCCCCCGTAACCACAGGGACCCCACACGACACCCCCTAACGCCGCGGCGCCGCTCCTTCACCTGCGTGACCCTGCGCTAACCTGTCCCAGCACACACGTGTCACTCTCACCGGCCTTCGCCAAACTCCCAGAGCCGAGCTGGCCCCCAGTTTGCCCCAATCACCACCTCAGCTCCCTGCCCAGGTCACTCCCGGCCCCCCCGAGCCCCCGGCAGCCCAGGAGGCACCGCCCGGTCCCCCGAGACCCTCGGCCAGCCCCTCTCAAGGGCCGCGGGTGCCCCACTCACCTTCCCCACAGCAGCCTCATGTCGGGGGCGGGCCGGGGACGCACGTGGGGGGCGCAGAGCGGGCGGGGAGGAGGGGTTACTGTCCCCACGGGTCTCACGCTGCCGCCGCCGCCTCTCCCGTGACTCACCGGGGCTGCGGGGACAGGAAAAACCCGCTCGGTGCCTCCTCCCAGCCCTGCCCTCTCTCCCCTGCCCTCCCCCCGCCGCCCTCCTCTCCCCGCCTCGCTCCCTCCTGCCCCGCCGGGGTCCACCCTCCCCAGGACCCCCCTCCTCTCGCCTTCCACGGGGGAACCGCCGCCACAGCCCACATCTGGCGACCATCCGGCCCGTTTCCCGGCCCGGGATGGCGGCGGGGCCCCGGGATGCGGGTCCGGCCCCCCGGGGTCCTCCGCCAGCGCGGCCTAGCCTCGTTGCCACGGCAACGAAGCCTCCGATCGAGTGGCTGAGTAGGCCGCGACCGCGGCCTAGCGCCGTCCCCATGACAACGAAGCCCCCCCACTCAATTCGTGGGTCTCGGACCCATGTTGCCCGCCGGGGCCGAAGCCGTGTGGTCCCCCGGGCGGGCGCCACGGGCCCGGGGGGAATGCCGGTTACCCGTAGCCCCATGCCGGCGGAGAGACCCCCACTCACCCTCCACGGCCGCTGCTCATGCATATTCATGAGCGGCCCGGCCACGCCCCCGGCGGCGGAGTAGGGCGGGGCAGAGCGGCGCCGCGTGGCGGGCGGACCATAGAGAGGGGCGGCCGGAGAGTCCTCCGAAATGGGGGTGGGGGACTCGCTGAGGACCTCCAGCACTGTCCCAGTCAGCCTAGGGGGCCCAAACAGCCGAGCAGGATCCCCCCGATTGCAAATTATCCTATTCCCGGGGTCCTTCAGCCGCGGGGCTGCTGCCAGAGGGGTGGTAACGCGTAGTTAGGCGGAGGTTGCTGTGACAATAGAGCCCCCCCCCCCCCGCCATTCGGGCATCCAGGGTCCCTTGTGCCCACCGGGGACACGCGGCTGGCGCCTGTCCCGGGAGACTCCTGCTTCCCCGTAGCCCCATCCCAGCGGTGCCGGTAAAGGCAGTGGAAGGAGGGGGGAACAGGCAGCCATGGGGTCCCCCCGGGGCTGGTGCCAGACCGGGAATCGGCTGCAATCAACACCGGAGGGGAAACAGGCCTTAATCGGATCAACCCCCTCACGAGGGAGGTAGAAAAACCCCCAAATGGCATCAGGATCGAGCGAGGGGCTGTAATTAGGAGTCCTGATGGCTGAGCAGGGGCTGGGGGCCGCTAATGGAGGGTGGGGAGAGAGTGAAGTCAGCCCTGGAAGCGGTTCAAGGAGGGGAATGAGCTCCCGGATGGCTGCAGGAAGGAAGGAGGGAAGGGGGAGCCAGCCCCACACCCACACAAACACCATCAGTGGGGTTTTTTTTTTATTCAACCCGAGTTGCCATGTGAACAGACCCAAAATACAAAAAAACAACACCAAAAAAAAACCAACGAGGGAAGGAAAGGAGAGAAAGCCAAGAGTTTAGAAAAAATAAATTGATGGAATATAACGGTGAGGGACTGAGGAGGCACCTCCTGCCACCACGGGGTGCTGGGGGGACAGGGGAACCTGGCCCTGCTCCCGGGTGGGAGCCATCCAGAGCCCGGGACCCTGGTCCCTGCGGTGGGGCTGGCCCGCCCAGTCCTCTCCTCTGGGATCCAGCCTGGAGCCAGCTGGGATGGTGCTAATCCGAGCCTGAGGCAGAGTCCTCTGAGCTGGGGGGCGGGCTGGCAGCTCCCTCCTCCTCCGAGTCCTGCAGGCGGGGGACAGAGAGGTCAGCAGGGGACAATGAAGGCAGGGTAGCATCCCCCACTACAGCGGGGACAGGGTGATGGTGGTGACTTGTGGACACACCAAGGGACGTCCCCAAGGACATCAAGTACCAGAAGGACCCAGCCTCTCCAGGAGAAACCAGCAGGATGTTCCCCAAGCAAGAGGCACTGGGGTCCTCCCAGAGAGTTGTTCCCTAGGGAAGAGGGACCAGGACCTCCCCCAGTTGTGACCCCACCTCCTTCTTGCTCTCTGCAGAGGAGCTCTCATCGCTGGACACGAACTCCTTGCTCTTGAAGCTGTCACTCATGCCCTTAGCCGGGGACTTGGAGGATGAGGACTTGGAGGTGGCGCCTTTCTTGTCCCCTTTCCCCTTCACCTGCTTCTCCTGCTTCTTCTTCTTCTTCTTCAACCTCTCCCTGCACAGGGTTGGGTGAGCAGAGGAGAGAGGAGCCACATTACCCATCTGGCCCTGGGAACAGCCCGATTTTGGGGGGCCAAGCCCTGCCAGCCCCTTGGCAGCACACTCACCCCCTGTGGCTGTCGGCCTTGCTGCCCACACTGTATTCCTTCATGGCCTTCTCGTAGTCCCGCCTGGCATCTTCCGCCTTCCGATCCCACTCCTGCAGCCAGAGCACAGGGTCAGCGAGGCCACCCCTCCTCCTCCACCATCCTCCAGCACCCACCTCCACCCCACCCTGCTCCCACTCCTGATCACCCAGCGCACCAGCCTGAGGATGTCCCCACCCCTTCCCAACTCCCCATCTGTGCAACTCCCAGCTCCCAGGAGCAAGGAAGGGCCTTCCATAGCCAGCCTCCCCTCCTGTACCAGGCCCAGCTCTACCCCGGGCCTCCCATCCCTCACCTCCTTCTTCTCCTTGGACATGGCCTTCCAGAGCTCCCCAGCCTTCTTGGACAGATCGGTGATGCTGATGCCAGGGTGGTCCGACTTGATCTTCTCCCGGCTGGCATTCAGCCAGAGCATGTAGGCCGACATTGGGCGCTTGGGAGCGTTGGGGTCCTTCCCCTTCTTGCTCTGGGAGGTGGAGAACACCCATGGAAGCCCAATGCACCCCTCACCCAACACCTCGGGACTGGGCTCTGCTCGCCTCTGCACCCCCAGCAATCCAGCTGGGGAGTGGGGCTGAAGGGCCACAGCCGGGGGTCAGGCTGCTAGAGAACAGCCCAACAACAACCAGGATAGGCTGGGCATGGCAACAACGTGCCCTTGGGAGAGACTCAGCCTGGACCCAGCTGGATGCAGCAATACCAGGTCAGACACCAGCTCTGGCCAGGGCACTGGTGAGTGCTGCAGAGGCTGAGGTCAGGCAGCTGAGGCTGTGACCTGCCTCACCCCGCTCCAGGAGCTGGTCCTGCTCCCACAGGAGCCCCTCACCTCGGGCTGTTTCTTGCGGGGCTTGCGGTCCTTGACGATCTTGGCCTTCTTGGCCGGTTTCTTGTCGTCCCGGTCGCTGTCGCCATCACCGCTGGACGAACTGGCCGAGGCGTTGCTGTCGAACCTGTGCGGAGGCACCAAGCTCAGAGCTGCCCCCAGACACCAGAGCCCTGAGGCTTCCCGGGCTGGAGCTGCCCTGCTCCCGTTAACAGCCCTCGGGGGAGTGGCCTTCCACGAACACGGCTCATTGTGTTCTGCTTCCTGGACATTCGGAGCTCTTGAGGCGCTAGGGCTCAGCTTCACAACTCTCACCCATCCTCCTCACCCTAGCCTGGGGCTTTAACCCTCCTCCCAACTGTTCTCTTTCCCAAAAAATGCAGCCAAGGCCCCCCCTGGAGCCCTTCCAGAACTTTCTCATACTGCCTGATGCCATTCCAATGAAGTGAGCCCAGACCAGCGCCAGCTGCCCAACACCCCCAAACCCAGGGCTGTACATTCCCAAATCCAGGTGATCCCAGTCATGCTGTGAGCATCTCTCAGTGCTCACACAGCCCTAGAACAGCACCTTCCCATGGGGTTTTTGGATAAAGCCCTGCCTGGCCTCTACTCACTCTTCAGCCACATCATCATCCTCTTCTCCAGGGTTGAAGGATGAGTCTAGAGGAGAAAGTGAGGGCTCAGTGTTACAGATCATCATGGGGAGCAGGAGCTGGAGCACCATGGCAATCCTTCACAGCCCCAGCCCTTACCTGTCTCCTCCCCAGACCCATCACTGCTGTCATTGGCATTCTCCTCCCGGATCTTGCCCTCCTCTTTCATCCTCTCCAAGTAGGCATCGTGCTGGTCCTCATCAGAGTCAGCATATTCATCATAGCTCTGCTTCATTCCCTGCAGAAGGCAGGATGAGAGCTGCTCCCTGTGCTCCCCTCTGGAACGCAGTCCTGGGTGAGCACAGCCCTGGGCATGCACAGGCCAGGGCACAGACACAGCCATGTCCCCTCCTTCCCCCTTCAGGGCCCCGGAGAGAGAGGGGCAGAGCAGTTATGGGGGTTAGGGGGGCCCCTGCACACCACACTGGGGTTACTGGGTTAGTCAGAGACCACCACAGCCATGCACAGGAAACCTGCACCAGGAGGAGGAGGAGGAGAAAGAGGAAGGGATATCGCACGGACCTTTTTCCTCTACAAGGGCAAGGAGAGAAAAGAGAGGTGAATAAAGGAAGGAAAAGCAGCTGAATTCTGGGAGAGGGCAGCACCAGTGGGCACAAGCCCAGCCCTGTGTGCTGATACCTCCTTCAGGCCCCGGTTCTTGATGTTCAGCTTCTTGGCATTGACAAAGTCGAAGAGCTTCCCGTACTCCTCCCTGTGGGAGAGGGCACAGTCGGGCCGGGGGTGCCAGGCAGCTCTGGTGGGCACAGCCAGGCTGGCCCCACAGCCCACACCCACCTCTCGATGCTGCTGAAGGTGTACTGGGTGCCCTGCTTGGTCTCGATCTCGAAGTCGAAGGAGCGGGTGGTGGTGGTGCCACGGGCGAAGTTGACGAAGGAGATCTCGTCGAAGCGGATGTGCACGGGGGGCTTGTGCACGTAGATGAAGCCCCTCTCCAGGGGGTACAGCAGCCCTGAGCTGGCCTTGTAGGAGCAGGTGATGCACTGGGCTCCAGAGTGTCTGCAGGACAAACAGTGCTATCCGTGGGGACAAACATCCTCCCCATGCCCAGCCCTGGCAGACAGGCCTTGCTCCCCAGCATGAATCACACACAGAGCCCCTTCCCCCAGCCATGGGAACGAGGTGGAAAGAGAGGGACTGGCCAAGCAGCTGCTCACCCCTGGAAGTTTCCAGGCACGGTGATCTTGCGGTTCACCAGTGCCTTCATCACCCGGCTGACCATCTCGTAGAGGGACCCTGACATGTTCTTGGTGAGCCGCCCCTCAAAGCGCTTCTCCACCTCCTCCCTGTGTGGAGGGAAGGAGGGCAGAGGTGAGAACAGGGTCTGGGGTGTAAGGAGCTCCCTCAGGATCCAGGGAGGGCAGCGTGGCATCGGGGAGCTCACTCATTCATATTGAGGGTCAGGGAGATGTCCTCATCCTTAGAGAAGAGCAGGATCAGGAAGTGGTATCGGGTCTGGCCTTGCTTTATCGGGGGGTCCAGGCTGATCTGGAAAGAGAAGAGGAGGTGAAGACACGAAACCCCCCCCCAGAGGACCCCCAGTGCCCTTCCAGGGGAGGGCTGAGCCATTCCCACTCACCACGAAGAACATCTGGCGCTGGTCCTTGTGCGGGAGCAGGAAGAGGCGCAGCACGGTGGTGTAGGGGATCTTGTAGTCGAAGGTCTTGCCGTGCAGGTGCAGGAAGGTGGGGTAGATGCGGATGTCGTAGCGCCCGCGCGGCGTCAGGCACTGCAGCTCCCGGAAGATGCAGATGGCATCTCCAGTGGCCTGGATCACATCCGCCTTGGACAGCACGTTCTGGGCGAAGGCCTGCCAGGGGAGCGGTCACAAAGGGTCCCTCGCCGCCAGCCCCCGCCCTCCTGCCGGCCCCACGCACCTCCACGGGGTCCACGCCGTCCTCCTGGGTGGGGGGCACGTAGAACCGGACCTCCATGAGGGAGACCTCGGCGTCGTCATTCTGGTGGAACTCCAGCGTCACCTCGTTCTTGCCCGTGGTGCACTGGGACACGTTGCTGAGCGGGATCTCGAACACCGGCTGCTCCCCGATGTCAAAGGACAGCAGCTGTCCTGTGGGGACACCACAGCCAGCTCAGAGCTGTGCCCCACAAATCCCATCTCCAGCTACAGTCTCGCTCCTCCCCCAAAATCCAGCAGTGCCTCTCCTCTCATCACTGTATTCCCACCCTCCAAAATCCCCAGGCTTTCTCCCTTCTGGCTGCATCACTGGAAATTGACGCTGATCAGAAACAGACCAAAAGGAACTATCTGAGCCCATGTATCCTGGTCCCTGAGCTGGAGGCATATCCACCAGCTCCCCTGGCTCTCTGAAAATGGCACACATGTGCAGATTCCACATCAAGCACAGCCCCCTGGGATTCAGGGCCCTCCGGCTCTCCTGAGATGGCAAATGTCCCCACTGTCCCTGAGGACTAGAAAGCAGCTGCTCCTAAGGGAATGGCTGTGGCAGCAGAACAGCCACACTGGTGGGAACATCCCACCCCACAGCCTCAGGCTACCACTGGAACTCACCTCCAAACCTCACTGTGCCCCAGTTCCAGCCCTTCACACACAGATCCTTCTCCGCAAGCTCCAGGCAATAGTGGGCCTTGAAGAAATCTGAGAGCTTGTCAAACTCCTGGGTGGGGGAAGAGGGAGGCAACACCATCAGGAACCAGCAGTGCCCAGAGCCCCGGGTGACACACAGCCCCTGGGCATGGAGATGCAGGGGGCAGAGCTGCTCTGGGGCTGGCAGGGAGCACAGCCGGATCTGGGACAGGGCCAAGGCAGCGGGAGCAGGGACTCACCGACTCCCGGAACCCGTCATACTTGTAGACGTGGCCGTTCTTGGTGAGCAGCTTGAGGCCGTGCCCCAGAGCCACGCGCCGCCACACGCCCTCGGCCAGCTCTGAGGCCTGGATGTTGTCCACCTTCCCTGTCTTGCTGTTCTTGAAGATGACGCCCTGCCGGCTCAGCCGCAGCCGCCCATCATTCTGTGGGGCAGCTGGGCATGAGGGGACTCGGCCCCATGGAGGAACCACGGCCCCGTTGAGTGCTCCAGGCACCCACACCACCAACCCCCCTCCAACCAGCCACAGCTTCATCCTCCTCACCGCACAGCATTCCCTCACCCCATGCACACCCCAACGCTGGAAGTGCCCCTGGGGCCATCCCCATGTCCCCTCGCTTACCATGGACCCCTTCACCTCCTGGTAGATCTCGTTGAACTCCAGCGTGTCGGCCATGGCGGCTGCGGGGTGTGGGAGGGGACGGGGACGATCTCAGGGGGGTTCAGCAGCCTCCCCAGCCCGGCATGCCCGGGGAAGCGGCACAGGAGTCACTCACGGCAGCTGTGGGAGGACAGCGGGTGAGCCGGGCTGGCGACAGGCTCCTGGCGCTCCCCAGCGCCCCCAAAACCAAACCTCGCCCCTCAGGCTGCCCCCGCCCCCCGGACGCTGCCTCTGACTCACTGACGGGGACGACCCCCGGCCACCTCGCCCCTTCCCCAGCTGTGCCGTGGCCCCAGGGCCGCCCCTTCCTGCAGCCCTCGGCCCCCGCTGTGTCATCGCACCTCTCGACTCCCCCCACCCCTGCCCTTCCCCTCCCTCATGCGGCCTCTCCGCACCCCAAACCACCCACCGCACCCCCAAATTCCTTCCGAGCCCGAGCTCCCAAGCGCCCCCCGGGCCTGCCCACCCGCCCCGAGCCCACTTCCATCTCAGGCCCGTTCCCCCATCCCAGCCCGGCCTGCCCTGACTGCAGGCTCCCCCCGGGAGACCCAGACACTCCCGCCTCCCCCCCTTCCCCGGTAAGCCCACCGACCCCCCCGCACCGCTGCCGCCGCTGCCGCTTTTCCCGCCTGCGCAGCGCGAACCGCGCGGAGCCGCCGCCGCCGGAAGTCGCTCGGATTTCCGCCATGGCGCCGGTCCGCGCTGGCGCCCCCTGGTGGTTGGGCGGGCCCCGTGCAGCGCTCTCCGCCGCACCGGGGGCGGGCCCGCAGCGCGCTGGAGGCCCCGCCCACCGAGTGGCCGGGGCGGGGTCAGAGAGGTCGGGACTCCGCCCCCCACCCGCCGCTCTGCCCCGCCCAGAACCATAGAGAGAAGCGGGAGAGACCCCATTGGCCAGCACGGGGCGAGCCCCGTGACGTCACCTCGTGTGGGGACACCCCCCCTCCCCCCCCACCCCACCAAAGCCGGGGCGCTCCAAAGTGTTGGAACCGGACAATGGGACGGCCCAGAGCGGGGCACCCCCGAAACCGCACGCACGGGGCTCCCCCACCGTGCTCCCCGGCAGAGGTGTCCCCCCAAACCAGGCATCCCCAGTCTGGGGCGCACCCCCTACGTGCATCTCAATGTGGGACTCCCCGGTGCTCGAACGGGTCCCCCCTTTGGGACTCGCCCCCATAGGGACCCCGGGGAAGGACCCCGCCTGCACCCCTCCATTCCCCCAGGAATGGGGGGCGATCCCTCCGTCCCCCCGGGCCATGCCCCCGCCCCGGCCCCCGCCCTGCCCCCGCCTCCGCCCGCCCGCCCGCACCGCCCCCGCTGCCCGCACCCCTGCGGGTGCTGCCCACACCCACCGGTACCCGCACGCTGCCCGTGCCCCTGCCGGTACCACTGCCTGCACCCGCTCCCGCCCTGCCCTGCCCTGCCCTGCCCGCATCCCCGCTCACTGTCCGCACCCCTGCCCTGCCCTGCACTGCCCGCATCCCCCTCGGTTCCCGCAGCCCTGCCCGCAGCCCCGCCTTGCCCTGCCCGCAGCCCCGTCTCTGGCCGTCCCCGCGCTGCCCATGTCCCTCCCGCGCTCCCGCACCCGCTGGGTGAGCGACTTCTTCTCCTACGAGACCACCAAGTCGGTGGTGGTGAAGAGCTGGGTGGTGGGCGTCGTCAACCGCGGCGTCCAGCTCCTCATCCTCGCCTACTTCGTCGGGTGAGCCTCCCCGGCAGCCGCCGGGACAATCCCCGGGCACCTCCGGGACAGCCCGCGCCGGGACATCCCCTGGGGCACAGCCCCGAACCCTTCCCGGCACCGCGACAGCGCGGTGACAGCCACTTCCTGCTGGAGGTGACACCCGGGGGTGACGGCGTGTGGCATGGGGTCACAGCGAGGGGACAACAGGCGGTGGTGCGGGGTCGGGGGGTGGCCAGGCCGGGAGCAGAGGAGGGACGGGAGAGCGGGTGACAATGTGCCAGTGGCGGGAGTTCAGGTGTGCCGGCGCAGGTGACACGATGGGGACAGCCAGGAGAGTGTGCCGGTTGACAAGGCGGGACAGAGGATGTCGGTACGGCTGACACAAGGGGGACAGCCAGAGAGCGTGCCGGTGCGGGTGACAGGAGGGTGGCAGCGCAGGTGACATGATGAGGACAGCAAGATGTCGTTTCGGGTGACACAAAGGGGACAGCCAGGAGAGCATCTCGGGTGGATGACGGGAAGGGACAGCGTGGGTGACAGCGAGGGGCAGAGAAGCCGCTCGGCCCCAGGGGACGACAGAAGGGGATGAGCCGCGCTCGGGTCCCTGTCCCCGAGTGCTCCCGGGGGTGACAGCAGCCACCGGCGGGGGGATGACAAGCGGCAGTCGGGGATCGGCAGCCGCTGGCGCTGGCAGTTCCGGGGTCCGGGCTTCACGGGCAGGTCCGGGGGAGGGTGCCGGGGGGGTCCGGGGGTGTCCGGGGGTGGCTGTCCCCAGCGTCACCCGCGGTGCTGTCCCAGCTGGGTGTTCCTCCATGAGAAAGCGTACCAGGTGCGGGACACCGCCATCGAGTCCTCCGTGGTCACCAAGGTGAAGGGCGTGGGGCGCTACGCGGGGCAGGTGATGGACACGGCCGACTACGTCACGCCCCCCCAGGTGAGCACCGGGGACCGGAGGGGTCGCTGAGGGGCGCGGGGCCACCCCCGCCTCAGTTCCGGACGGGTCGTGTGACAGCGACGTCCCGCAGGGCACCTCAGTGTTCGTGGTGGTCACCAAGCAGATCCGGACCGAGGACCAGGCGCAGGGCGTGTGCCCGGAGGTGCGGGGGGGCAGGGGGCGCTCGGGGGGACCCCTCGATGAGCCCCCCGTCCGCTGACCCCCGCCCCGCAGAGCGAAGCCGCGTTCCACTGCTCGGCGGACCGGGACTGCCGGGAGCTGAGCCCGGGCACGAGCAACGGTGAGGGACCCGCTGGGAACGGGGGCTCAGGGGACCGAGGGACGGCGGGGAGCCACCACGGGAGGGAGGGAGGGACCCTCGGTGGGCTCGGGGGAGTGGGGGGCCCGGGGCTCTGGTGCGGGAGCTGGAGGTCTGGGGGAGCCGGGGGGTCAGGGTCCCAGGGGTGCCAAAGGGGCCCCGGGGATCCCCGGGGGTCTGACGGGGGTCTGGGGTCTCAGGGGTGCTCCCGAGGGTGCTGATAGGGGTACGGGGATCCCAGGGGTGCTGACGGGGGCCTGGGGTCTCAGGGGTACTCTCAGGGGTACTGGCAGTGGTCTGGGGGTCCCAGGGGTGCTGGCAGAGTTCAGGGGCCGAGGTGCCAGGTCTGCTGACAGGGTTGGGGATCCCAGGGCTGCTGACAGGGCGCTGCGTCCCCTACAACACGACCCTGCGCACCTGCGAGATCCAGGGCTGGTGCCCCCCCGAGGTGGACACTGTTGACGTGTAAGTGGGGCCGGGGGGACATAGGGAGGAGCAGGGGACATGTCCCCTGCCATGTCCTCAGTGTCACCCCCCTTCCTCCAGCCCCGTCATGCTGGAAGCTGAGAACTTCACCCTCCTCATCAAGAACAGCATCCGCTTCCCGCTCTTTGGCTTTGAGAAGTGAGCGGCACAAGCCACGGGGGGGACACGAGGGGACATGAGGACAGGGCATGGGGTAACACAGGGACATGGGGACAGGGGACATAGGCACAGGATGGTGGGAGGATACTGTGATGGGGGTCCATGAACCCAGACTGCTGCCTGATGGCACATCCCTCTGTGTCCCCCGTGTCCCCCTGTGTCCCCAGGACCAACCTGCCACCCCCTGGCAGTGGGGTGGAGCTGGGCCGGTGTCGCTTCCACCCACAGCTGCAGCCCCTGTGCCCCATCCTGCGCCTGGGGGACGTGGCACGTCTGGCTGGGCAGGACTTCCCTGCGCTGGCTGCCACCGTGAGCGGGGACACAGGGGACACGGGAGGCATGGGGGGACAATGGCGTGGGTGTGGGGACACAGGGGTACAAGCGCGTGGGATGGAAGAACATAGGGACATGGGACTTGGGGACACAGAAATATGGGATGTGGGACATGGGGACATGGGACATGGGATGGGGGGGATATGGGGTGTGGTACATGGACATGGAAGATGGGGACATGGGCTTGCATAACATGGGGACACGGGATGCAGGGATGAAGGATGTTGGGATCAGGACATGGGGATACAGGAACACGAGACAGAGTGATGATGTGGGGCTTGACACAGGGGCATGGATGGGGTTTGGGATGTGTGACATGGGGACCATGGGGTGTACAGACATGGAGATTCGAGACATGGGGGGCAGAGGGATGTGGAGCTTGGGGAGATGTGAATGTGGGATGTGGGTTCATAGGACGTGGAGCACAGGGCCATGGGATGCAGGACTGTGAAACTGTGGGGACTTGGCGCCATGGGGCCAGGGTCCGTGGTGCTGATGCAGGGCTGGGGCAGGGGGGGGTGCTGGGGATCAAGATCGGGTGGGTGTGTGACCTGGACCGGGCCTGGGAGCGCTGCCTGCCCCGCTACTCCTTCACCCGCCTGGACAGCCTGGCCCGGACCCCTGCCCCTGGATACAACTTCAGGTATGGCCAGGACACGCACGGCACAGGGGTGTGCACTGCCTGGCATGGTTCCTGTCCCCATGTCCCCGTGTCACTGTGTCACCACAGGCACGCCAGGTACTACCGCTGGCCCGACGGCTCCGAGCGCCGCACCCTCATCAAGGCCTTTGGGATCCGCTTCGATGTCCTGGTGTATGGCAGCGTACGTGTGGGGCCGGGGACTCGTGGGGTCACAGGGGGGTCGGGGACTCCGGCCAACAAGGGCTGTGCTCCCCCAGGCCGGGAAGTTCGGCATCGTCCCCACCCTCATCAACACGGTGGCTGCTTTCACCTCCATCGGTGTGGTGAGTTGGGGATGTTCTCAGCCCCGGAGTGGTGACACCTCCCAGGGCACAAGGGGGAAATGCCATGGCCACGGGGCATGGGGACACAGCACAGATGCAGGGTGACAGCGGCCTGGCTCTGTGGGGAGGGGTACGGGGGTGCTCCACAGTGCGGGGCCCCCCACCCCAATGCTACCACCCCCAGGGCACGGTGCTGTGCGACATCATCCTGCTCAACTTCCTCAAGGGCGCTGAGCACTACAAGGCCCGCAAGTTCGAGGAGGTCAGATATGGGGCCGGGGTATCCTGGGGATGGGGACACCTCTGGGGGGCTCGATCGGCCCCCCCCCGGCTGCAGTGACTCACCCAGTGCCTCTGTCCCCTGTCCCACAGGTGTCAGAGGCCGGCGTGCCCGCCACCCCCTCAGCGTGTCCCCCCGGGGCGCTGGGGACCTGCTCCCGGGACAAGCAATCCACCGACTCGGGCACCTTCTCCCTCGGCCTCTAGCCCCGGGGGCCATGGGGCAGCCCCGCCTGCCCACCACGCTGTGGTGGCCTGGGGAGGGGCTCGCTGAGACCCCCGTCGGGCTCCTATTGCCCACCCAGTCCCCAGTGCTCCCCCTGTGAGCCCCATCAGCATCTGACTGTCCCCAGTGCCCACCCCGGGTATATCCCAGTGTCCCCAGTGTCCATACGAGGTGCCCCAGCCCTGTCCCTTGTCCCCAGGGTGCCCCTCCTGCAGCACCTCCCTGTCCTTGCCACCCCATGCCCCCCAATAAACCCGTGGCTCGCAGCACCCACCCGTGTCCAGTCTTTGGGGGGCGCGGGATGGTTTTTGGGGGACCGACGGGCAGGGTTGGGGTGTGGGAGCAGAGGGAAGAGGTGTGAGGGTGCTGTCCCTGGGACGGGGCACACCGCGGGGGCAGCTGCCAACAGGAGGAGCGCCGTGCCCGCAGCGCAGCCCGTGGAAGGGAAGGGGGCTCAGAGGGACAGGAGCTGTGCCCTAGCGCTGTCACTTCCTCGGTCGGATGTGAGTAACTCTGTGGATTCGGAAGAAGCTCCAGGATGGTTCCTCGTGCAGGGCCAAGCGCTGCCCTTCCTGCTCGGGATGGGGTGAGGGGGGTGAGCTCTGGCTCCTCATCCCGCCCCGTGGGGGCTCCCACCCCAATCCCCCTGCAGAGCCAGTGGGGAGGGACGCCGTGAGCCTGGCTTGCTCCCCGTGGAGCCGCTGGTGCCAAGTCCTGGGGTTCATTCCTGGGAATGCCAAACGAGCGTCCCGAACCCCCCGCTGGTGCCCAGGGCGGCCCCCGCCCCGCAGGGAGAGTGGCTCCTGCCCTCCCCCCGCTGCAGATAGCGGGGCTCCTTATCAGCCCCATGGATTCCTTATCAGCCCAGCCCTGGCCACCCACCCACCACCCGTGGCCACCACAAACCCAGCCTGGGGGGCTCCGTCCCCGGCGCCGAGACCAAGGGACCCCCTGGGTGGCACCGAGGGCGAGGCACCCCAGCTTCCAGGACAGCGAGGGGGTGACCGGGACACTTAACCCGCAGCTTTTGGAAAGGAAAGAGAGTGGAAACGGATTGGTGTGCGGCGGCTGGAAATGGATACTTGTGCCGTGCTCCAATTAGGACACAGATAGCTGGGAGTGTTATTAATAGTAATTAATAGAACTGCTCATTAGCGGTCCTGCTCATTAACGGGGCTCCGGCCAGGGCGGTAGCGGCCCGGGGAGCCTCGCTGCGATCCCGGGGGGTTCATTAGCAGTGCCGGTGCTTCCCTGTTGATGTTGCTAATTAGCGGAAAGGCTCGAGCCGTGTCTGCGCTGGGAACTGCGGGGTTCCGGCCCTTCATTCCAGTTTGGGATTTGAACCGGAACTGGGCACCCTCGCGGTTCTGCCACCACTTTCAGCAGTTTCTGCCTTTCATACTTCTCTCCCCGCATGCCGGCTGTCCCGGCACTGAGATACGGGATCGCTCCTTATCTCCAGCCTGGTTTTCTCTCCCGGCTGATCCTGCAGCTCTGGGTGTCTGGTTTGGTGCCCCCACCCCCCGGGTCCCTTAACTTGCACCCCCATTTACTGACCCCTTTCCCCCCTACACCACTCTGCCTCATTTTAGAGGTTCCTGAGAGCTCTCCCCCCCTATTTCAGCCACTGAATTCCCCCCACAACCCCTCCTTCACACCTCTTTGCTGGTAGAAGGGCCCCACTGAGCTGGTGGGGGGTCCCGGGGGCTCTGTGCCCCCCCACCAACCTCCATCCCTGCACTGGGGTGTTAAACCTGCCCCTTCCCACAGCTCTTCTCGTGCTTAATCCCCCCTTATAGCCCCATCCCAGGCCTCGGCTCAGCCCCCCCTCCCCGTGTGTCCCGGGGGATTTGGGGCTCTTCAGGCATCACTCAGCAAAGTCCCGCTCGTCTTCTTCGGTTCTTTTCCCCAGAGCTGGAACTATGAGAGTTCAGTCCCAGTGGGACAATCCCAGACCACCTCGGGGGGCTTCCCTCCTCCGTCCAATGTTTATTTGTGGGGAGGAGGGGAGTTTGCTCCCTCTTGGCTCAGCGTTGCCGCTCCACGAGCAAGCGGAGCTGGGGACACACCGAGAGCTCCAGTGGCAGCCGGTCCTGCGGCAGCTGCTGCCCTAAAATGGTCATTTTACAGCGTGGAGTGTCCCAGAACCCCCTCCCCGCCCAGGATTTTTGGTAAATGCATAAATCTCCTCGGCACGTTGTGCTCAAAGTGGAGCCCCGGCTGTGGGGGACCCCCTGGAACCACCGCTGTGCGCACAGCGAGGCAAATCTGGCAGCAAAACGGGGAATCCCAAGTGCCAAATGCAAAATGCCAAATGCAAAATGCCAAATGCACACCCTCCCCCCCCCGCAGTGCCACTCCCTCCAATGTGACACCAACCCCCAGAGCGACCCCCCCGCCGCCAAGTGCCCGATGTGACACCGCCCGTGCGAAATGCAGCCCCGATGTGTGACACCCCCGGCGCTGAATGCGGCACCCCGAGGTGAAACCTCAAATGCTGGCCGGAGCCCCCCGTTCCTGAGCTCCCCAGAGCCGGACCCCAGCCCCGAACGTCGCCGTGGTGGGCGACCAAACCCCGCGGGCGTGGCGAGGCCGAGGTTATCTCGGGGGTCGGCGCGTTGACACGCGGGTGAGAGCTCGGTAAAACCCCCCGGGCAGGAGCCAGATGGAGGTGGGGGGAGCTGTGAAGTTTCCCACGGGGGCTCCCCCCGGCCCTGCCTCCTGCCCTGTCCTGCCCGTCCCCTCCAGGAGGAGGGCGGGGAGGAGGAGGAAGGGGAGGTAACGCGGTGGGATTCGCTCCGGGGCCGCAGGAGCGGGTGAGCCCGGGATGAGCTGAGCGGAGCGGAGCCCAGCGCCGGGATGGAGGAGACGACGGACGCCTACAACTACGGCTTCGACAACGATACGGACTGCGAGTACGCGGAGTGGGGCCCTTCGCTGGCCCTGCTGCCCACCATCTACCTGCTGGTCTTCCTGCTGGGCACCACCGGCAACGGGCTCGTCCTCTGGACCGTCTTCAAGGGCGGCCGCGACCGCCGGCGCTCGGCCGACACCTTCATCGCCAACCTGGCCGTGGCCGACCTCACCTTCGTGGTCACCCTGCCCCTGTGGGCCGCCTACGCCTGGCTGGGCTACCACTGGCCCTTCGGCACGGCCGCCTGCAAGGTCAGCAGCTACCTGGTGTTCGTCAACATGTACGCCAGCGTCTTCTGCCTCACCGGCCTCAGCTTCGACCGCTACCTGGCCATCGTGCGGCCGCTGGCCACGGCCAAGCTGCGCTCGCGGGTCAGCGGGCTGGTGGCCACGGTGGCGCTGTGGCTGCTGGCCGCCCTGCTGGCCCTGCCCGCCCTGGTGCTGCGGCGGGCGGCCGCCCTCGGCGGGGACACCAAGATCACCTGCTACATGGACTACGGGGACCTGGCGGCGCAGGGGACGGAGGGCGCCTGGGAGGTGGGGCTGGGGCTCTCCTCCACCGCCCTGGGCTTCGTGGCCCCGTTCGCCGTGATGCTGACCTGCTACTTCTTCATCGCCCGCACCGTGGCCACTCACTTCCGCCGGGAGCGGGCCGAGGGGCCCCGCAAGCGCAAGCGGCTGCTCACCATCATCACGGTGCTGGTGGCCGCCTTCGGGGGCTGCTGGCTGCCCTTCCACCTGGTCAAGACCCTCTACGTGCTGATGGACCTGGAGGTGCTGCCCTGGTCCTGCGCCCTCCACACCTTCCTCAACAACCTCCATCCCTACTGCACGGGCATCGCCTACATCAACAGCTGCCTCAACCCCTTCCTCTACGCCTTCTTCGACCCCCGCTTCCGCCACGCCTGCGCCGCCCTCCTCTGCTGCCGGACCCCCGGCCCCGGCCCCGAGCGCTCCGCCAGCTACTCCTCGGGGCACAGCCACCCCCCCGGCGGCAAGGGGGGCCCCGGCCCGGGGGGCAAGCTGGACCCCGCCACCCAGGAGACGCTCTTCCGCTCCTGAGCCCCTCCCCGACCGCCCCCGGCGCCCCCCGAGCTGGTCTACTCGGGGGGAAGACCCCCCTCCGCCTCGCCCCAAAGCCTGGCTTGCTTTGGGGATGCCCCGCTGGAAAGCCCTGCTCGCGGGAAGGGGAAACTGAGGCACAGCCGGGGAGGAGCCCCTGGGGGGCTCAGGAGGGGGCGGCTCCCCCGGCACCCCCAAGGCTTTGTGTTTTGTGACAAATAAATGAATTTTGGTTAAAAAAGGAGCAGGGTGTGCGCAGTTCCCTCGGGGGGCTGGGGGGGATGTGGTGGAAGGGAGGATGGAGAGGTGGGGGTGTGGAGGAAGGAGGGTGTCCATGAGCAAGGGCTCAGTGTGTGTGGGGGTTTGTGTGCACTAAGGGCCGTCTCTGCCTGGGACGGATTCTCCCGGTCTCTTCCTCAGCAACACTTTGGGAAATGCAGGAAAACCTCCATCCCAACCAACCCTTCAGGGCATTGCAGCACCGGGGTGGGGGTGTTTGACCCCGTGGGGTGGGCACCTGCCTGCCCCAGCCCCCCAGCCGTGATTGTATCAGGCGGCAGCACTGAAATCCCAAATCCTATTTTGGGGCTTTTTTTCCTTATCTGAGGACGAGCCCCGGGTGACTCAACTGGGTGTGCAAACGGGACCTGGTGCTGTGAAACACCCAAACCTGAGGGATGGGGACATGGGACCCCCCGGGTGCAGATGGGGACGCTCAGGGTATGAGGAGGGACACAGGACCCTCTGGGCATTGATGGGAGGTTTGGGCACCGGGCAGGACCCCGGCTCACCCCAAGCAGGATTTGGATGAGCCAGCAAATGGCTCCTGTCCCATTTCCCCCCTCCCAGCCCCCGCCGTTTCCTGAGGCTCTGCTCGAAATAAATCTTCCCCCTATTTGCTATTTACATCCTTCATTTATCGGTGATGAACTATGCTATCTCCTCAGCCTTTGTTCTCTCTTGGAAAGGATGCTGGGTTCCTTGGGATGCTTCCCGTCAGGGGAGCTGCCTCCGCCTTCCTGCCGGCCCCCACCGTGTTTGGGAGCCACCGCCCAGGGTCTCCCCGTGTGGGGACAGTCCTTTGTCCAGAGAGGGGGAACAGAGGGGGTGGCCACGGGGATGGGGACTGCACAACCCCCAGCTGGAGGGGTGGGAGCCTCCTTGAGGGTTTTAGGGAGTTTCCAGATGGATCTGGTTTGGTCTAAGGGCTGAGGGAGCTTGAGGAGTGGGAATGTTGCATCCAGGGACACGTCCAAAAGTGTGTTTACATTCCAGTGCCATCCAGGCTCCCTCAGCCTGGAGAGACCCCTGGATATCTCTCATCCATCTGTCAATCCAGCTGTACATCCATCAGTCCAACAGTCCCCTCCTCCCTCCATCCATCCATCCATCCATCCATCCATCCATCCATCCATCCATCCATCCATCCATCCATCTATCCATCACTCCATCCATCCGTGGGTTAATGGTTTTGGGGTTACAGGAGCATTGCTGGGTTGATGGCTGGACTTGATCATAAAGGTCTTCCAACCTTTGTGATTCTACGATTTTTCCCTTTTCTCCCTCCCTTTGCCCATCCCTCCATCCCACCCTCCTCCTTTCCCTCCATGCCTCCATCACCCCCAAACACCCCTGTCCTGTGGGGGTGTCAGCTTTGCTGCCTCCCCCCGTCCGGCTCAGCCGCCGGGCGCGGAAATGGCCGCAGGCGCCCGGCCAGCAGAGACGGAGCTGCCGACTTTCTATCCGCGTCTTGGAGATTTCCCTTTCCCTTCCAGGAGGGAAATGTTTGGTTGAGGAGTCTCTGGGGAGAAATGCAGGGACACTCCAGAAAATAACAAGGCCGGAGCTGGGGGTGAGGGGCAGCAAGGCCGGACCACCCGTCGGAAGAAGATAAGGAAGGTGTTGCCTTCCTGAGAGTGCCTGGGGAAGATGAGGAGGGAAGATAGAGGGGGACAGCAGGCACGGGGGGATGGGGAGCATCCTTGGAAAGGATGGCTGGGGAGTGGGGGGTGGCCGTGATCCTCAGGGAGCCCTCAAACCTCACAATGCCATGCCTCGGGGACGCTGCAGGGCCGGGGGGCATGGCCAGGTTTCCCCAAACCGTGGTTGTGGGAATGTGACACTGGGAAAACAGAATACTCTGCACACGGAGTAAAAGTGGCTCCGGGGAGGATGGATGCACCAGGGATAGGAAGTGGGGTAAGGATGGGGACAGGTCCCCTCCCAACACCACAGCTCTCCCCCCACTGCGCTTTTCCAAGCTGCCAAACGGGATGTTCATCCCCCCGACCTCCCCCCACCGCGCATCCCGCCCGGGGGTGCCGAAATAATCTGGTGGTGCTAAGGATGTCCCCGGGCGTCCCCTTTGAAGTGACCTCCGTGTTTACAGCCCGGCTCGGGCTCCTTCACACCTCCCGCCCCAAAGCAAACGGAGGGGGGGGGGACCGCGTGGGTGGGGGGGCTGCAGCTCCCGTTTGTGCCGGGAAAACTCGGATTTGCCAAAGCTGCGGGAAAGCTTTGGCACCATACCCAGGGCTCAGAAACTTTTGTCACTGTGGGGTGGGAGCGGTGGCTGCCGGGGGTGGCATTTCGGGAGGGTCCCTGCCTCGATGTGTCCCCACCAGTCCAACCCCCCCCCCCCCCCCCCCCGCAATATGAGGAGACCCCCGAAGGTCTGGTGGGCCCCGTGTGACCCTGCAGGATTGAGGAGGGGACAGAGAGGGAGGACAGAGAGAGGAAAAGGAGTGGAAAAGTTGGGGGGCCGGTTTTGGTGGGTGGGGGAGGTTTGGGGTGGGAGGTGGGATTGTATTATGTGGATGGATGGATGGATGGATGGATGGATGGATGGATGGATGGATGGATGGATGGATGGATGGATGGAGGAAGGGAACGATGGGTGCATGGAAAGAGGGATGGCAGGGCAATGCCAGGGTTCGGGGGCGCCCCGGGCTGGGCGCTGGCAGCCACTGACGGCCGCTGCCCCCACCGCTCCCGCGGGGCCGGACGCGGCACAGCTGCTGCCCGACCTCTGGGCTCCGGCCAGGCGGGACGGGGGCCGCGTCCCCCCGCCCGCCCGCCCGCCCGCCCCGAGGGGGTCCCGGGGAGGGGGGGACGCGGAGGTGACCCGGCGGCCACAGCTGGGCCCCGCCGGGGCCGGGAGATGCTGCCGGAGGAATAACAGGAAGCGCTGGAGGGAAGAGCGCGGCTGATGCCTTCTGCAGGCTGCGGGACGCTGCCTGTGCCCGCTGCACGCAGCCGGGTGTCTGCCACACACATGTCCCTGTCACACACACACAGTGTCCCCTCACACGCACGTCCCTGTCACATATGCGTGTCCCCCCCCCACACGCGTGTCCCGGCCCCGGCTGCGCTGACACTCTTTATTGTCGAGGTTTGGCGCTGAAAAAGTGCCCCGTGGTACAAAACCCGCGGTTACAAAACGTACAAAGAGCGGGGCTGGGGGAGAAGAGAGAAAAAGGAAAGGAAAATAAAGGAAAAAGGGAAAGAAAAGGGAAAAGAAAAAAGAAAAGAAAAGAAAAGAAAAGAAAAGAAAAGAAAAGAAAAGAAAAGAAAAGAAAAGAAAAGAAAAGAAAAGAAAAGAAAAGAAAAGAAAAGAAAAGAAAAGAAAAGAAAAGAAAAGAAAAGAAAAGTCTAAGATAGAAGACAAGAGGAGGAAAGGAAAGGAAAGGAAAGGAAAGGAAAGGAAAGGAAAGGAAAGGAAAGGAAAGGAAAGGAAAGGAAAGGAAAGGAAAGGAAAGGAAAGGAAAGGAAAGGAAAGGAAAGGGATAGAGAAACAAGAAAATCAAAAGACAAGGAGAAACAAAAGAGAAGGAAAATAAAACATAAATATAAATACAAAAAGAAAAGGATGAGGTGAGGCAGAGGAAGGAGCTGGTGGGATGCAGGTGGATGCTCCATGCCCATGTGGCTGGTCCAGGGGTGCAGGAGTTGTGGGGGGTGCAGGGGGTGTGGAGCAGGGGGGTTCTTGGACTCACTGAAAGGAAAATAATAAAATCCCAGACAAAATAGAGAAGGCAGAGGCCAAGTTCCCTTTCCTGGGGGCAGTGCTGAGGCTGGGGTGCAGCAGGAGCCCTTTTGGGGTGGGCTGGGGTTAAACCAAACCCCCCTTCCCATGCACTCAGCCTCCATGGGGGACAGAGGAAGGGACAAAGCAGCCCTCAGGTGACCCCGGCCCCTCTCCTCACTGATGTGCTCCCACAGTGACAGGGTGACACAGACACCAGGGACAGGTGACACAGGCACTGGGGACATGGCTGTCCCGGCTGGACAGAGGGTCGTTGGCTTTCTGCTTTTTGCTTTTTTTTTCTTGTTTTGCCCTTTTTTAGAGCTCCTTCCACCTCCCAAACCTCCCCCAGGGTGGGCAATGCTGGTGCCCGGGTCGGCCCCGAAGAGGAGGCAGATGTCATCTCTGGGAGATGCAGTCCCTGGAAGGTGCCATCCTTGGGAGATCCCATCCCCTGGAGATGTCAGAACCCATCCCACTGCCAGGCTTGGTGGTCCCGGTGCTGTTACAGCATATCCTGATGTCACCAGCAAGGTGCAGGCATGCCCTGGAACGGTGGTGACGACCTGGGTGTCAGCAATGCTTCCTGGCCCCCTGGATTTTTGGGGAGGCTGGAGAGTATGTGCAGGATTTGGGGGGGCTCCAGCAGTGCTGCTTTGGGGCTGAAAGCAGGGATTTCCTCGATGCCCCCAGGAGAGTGGCTGTGGTTCCCGAGACACACACACTTTGTCCTCTGTCTCTCCCAGGCAGAGGTGGGGGGTTCCCAGGGGATTCCCAAATCACTGCCTCAACCAGTCCTGGGCAGTGGGAACAGCACAGGAGGGGGTCCAAGCTCACGGTGATGGGGGGTGCAAAAACTCCCCACTTTGGGGCAAAAGGAAGCAGGGCTGTCCCCTGGTGTCCCCGGCGTCTCGAGGGCCACCCCGGCACGGGGGGCGGCAGGAGGGGACGCGGACAAGGCACAGTCTGGTGTCCCCGCGGGGGCGGCCGGGCCGGGGGGTGGCCGGGGCGGGGTCAATCGGCGGTGGTGGCAGCGGCGGTCCCTAAACGTCCTCGTCCTCGCTGGCCTTGCTCCAGCGGTGGCAGCAGTTGGCCGTGATGCCCAGCAGGAAGTTGGTGGCCACCGAGGCGATGGAGACGACGAAGCCGACGAAGGCGATGAAGAGATAGTCGTCGAGGGTCAGCGTCAGGTGGCAGGCCTGGAAGCTCTCCTCCGTCAGCGACAGCAGCGGGGCCCCCGCCACCTCGGGGGGAGCCCAGCACTCCGCCTGCTGTGAATCTGCAGGACGGAAGGATGGAGATGGCGTCAGCCCGGCCGCCGGCCCCCGTGCGGGACGGGGCGCGGGGGTCCCGGTGGCACCTACCCGAGGAGCAGCGCTGGATGCGGCCCCGCAGCCACTTGAGGAGTGGCTCCATGGCGCAGCCGCAGAGCCAGGGGTTGCCCCCCAGGCGCAGCCCCACGAGGCCGGGCAGCCCCTCCAGGGCGTCGAGGCTGAGGGCGGCCAGGCCGCCGTAGCTGAGGTCCAGCTCCCGCAGCTGGGCCAGGCCGCGGAAGGCCTGCGGGTGGACGCGGCGCAGCCCTGGGTTGTGGCTGAGGTCGAGGCGCAGCAGCGCGCTGGCCTCGCGGAACATGTCCGCGGGCACCAGGCTGAAGTTGTTGTAGCTCAGGTCCAGGTGCGCCAGGCGCCGGGCGCCGCGGAACAGCCCGGCCGGCAGCGCCGCCAGCGAGTTGTTGCGCAGGTCGAGGGCGCGCAGCTGCCCGTAGCAGCCCAGGTAGCCCGGCGGGATGCTGGCGATGCGGTTGTGGGCCAGGCTCAGGTTGCCGGTGTCCAGCGGCAGCTCGGGGGGCACGGAGAAGAGCCGCTGCCCGCTGCAGTCCACCGCCTGCCCGCGGCAGCTGCACAGCACCGGGCAGCCCGCGCCCGCCGCCGCCACCGCCGCCGCCGCCGCCAGCAGCCAGGGGCCCAGCAGCATGGCCTCGTGGCCGCGGCCCTCACGGGGCGCCGGGGGCCATCCCGCCCGCCCGCTCACGCCGAGGGCTGCCGGCGGCCGGCCGCGGGGCCGGGCTGGCGGCGGTCACGGCGACGTTCCCGGCATCCCGGCGGCATCCGGGGGGCAACGCCAACCCCTCCGGGGGCACCGGCGGGGCCGGCGTCGGGCCGTCACCAGCCGCCTGCGAGGAAGAGCAGAGGGGGGAAGCCGTGCCGGCCGCACGCCCCGCCGGGGGGGCCGCCGCTGCTGCAGCCCGGCGTGGCCTCTGGGGCACCCACAGCCTCCCCGTGCCCCCCGGGCCAGGGTCACTCCTCCAAGCATCCCCCCGGGATTCCAGGCACAAAAGGCCCCTCCAGACCTGCTGACCTTGGCCAACCCATCTTGGCTGGTGGTGGGCAGAGCAGAGGTGCTGCTCCACGGCCCCCCGCCACCCCCCGCCAGTCCCCCGCCACCACGAGCTGAGCTCGGTGCCCGGGACATCCTCCCCGCCTCTCTCCCGGGGGAAGATCCCCATTCCCAGCACCCACCGGGGTCCCCCCAGGCCTGCCCTCGCCCCCCACCACCTGACTGTGTCTGCCCCATCCTCCCTCGCCCGCACCCCCAGCTCCATCCTCTCCCACCGGCCCACCTTACCCCGGTCATTCCCATCCCCACAGCGCCCCGACCCCTCCGGTGGGGCCGGGCTGCCCCGGGGTACTCACTGGCCAGGGAGGGAGCAGGGCCTGGCTCCCTGCGGTGATGTGGGGGTCCGGAGGGGCGATGTGGAGGGCTCCAGATGGGGATGGTGGGGTCTCCGGTGGCCGGCCACACCCCGGAGGCCGCCAAGTCGGGAGCTGGGCTTCGGCAGCGGCGGCCAAGGCTGCTGCGAGCCCGGCGATGGGAGCAGGTCTTTCCCCACCTCCTTCCTCCCCTCCTCCTCCTCGTCCTCCCTTGTCTCTCTCTTTCTCTGTCTCTTTTTTTTTTTCCTCTTTTTTTCCTTAGGGCCAGATACTGACGTGTCGGTGTCTCTTAGCAACTGCCTCCACATCTCTGAGCAACAGGAGAGCGGGATGCGGAGCCGCCGAGCCGGGGAGACAGCGGCGGGCGGAGGTGCCCCCGCCTCAGGGACCCCCTGCCCAGGCCGGGGGACCCGCACCCGCACGGCCCAGGCACCCGGCAGGGATGGAGCAGGAAGAGGGCTCCATCCTGCTCCCCTGCCCCGATCCCCAGCCCTCCCACTCCCAGCCCCGGGAAGCATCCTCGTGGGATGGGGTGAATCAGGGGTTCCCAGGCACTGAAAACAGAAACAGATGACGTGGTGGCAGAGGGGAGAAACAAGGCAGCCGGGATCTAAGGGGAGCTCTAGGATCCAAAGGGACTGCTGGAATTCAAGGGGCACTGTCACCCTTCTGTGCTCCTGCTGTGCTCACAGCCCTGGAAAATGCCTCAGGTTGACATGGATTATTTTGCTTCATGCAAGCTGAAACGTTCCCTTCTCCGTTTGGAGGGACACAGTGGGATCAGCCACCTGCCCCCTCCCACCTGAGAACGGCCCTTTGGGATCACAGGGATGCCCACAGTTTGCTCCTGGAATGGTGCAACACCATGGCTCCAGCATTTCTAGGAAGGAGGCACTTCCACATCCAGCCCGCCCACATCTAGGGGATCCCTGCTTGATTCTCTCTTGCTGATTTCATGGAGCTGCTCCTTTTTCCAGCTGGCACTGGAACCCGATGCCGGTGCTGGAGGGCCTTTTGCTCCCCACATCCCATGGGATGGATCCTCCCTGGTGCGGAGCTGGCAGACAGACGGCACAGCCGCCTCTCCTGGGGTGGCATTAACCAGCACTGCTCCCAGCTCCCTGCAAGCTCCTGGGAGCTCCCGGAGCGCAAGGCCCGGGCTCCCAGCGGGCTCCAGGAGCCGAGCAGAGCCAGCGGCAGCACAGACACCTCATTAGCGCTCAGCCCGGAGCCTGGCAGCGCATCCCTGCCAGCAGCTGTTGGCACCGAGGGTTTTTTCCACTCCCCCACTGTTCCGGGCTCCACTGGCACCAAAGAAACTGGGAAACGGTCCTGACTGGGGCTGGGCTGCAGCAGAGCTCGTGTCCTCCTCACCCAAGCCCCTGTGGAGGTGGCCATGGGGACATGGGGCTTGTGGGGCATTGTCCCTGAGGAAGCTGGGGGACAAATGCTGCCCTCTGGGATAGGAAGGAGCCTGGCCTGTCCTCCCCACCTTACCCATGGACTCGTGCCTGATCCCATCCAAAAAGCATTCCTGGGACCAAAGGCCCCTTAGGTGAGCACTGGCCCTGGGACTGAGCACTCCAAGCACTTCCAGCCTCTTTCTGTGGAAGGAGTGGCAGGATAGCACCAGGGATTCTGGCTCCATAAATCTACCTTACAGCCAGAGCCTTTTCTGTTTCAATCCATCCCTGCTCCTGTCACTCCATGTGCACTCAGGCTTGGGAAAGGAAGAAAGAAGGAGTGGGATGGCTGCAGCTCTGCTGCTGAGGGTGGGGGGGGTCAAAGCTGCCACACTGACAAATCCCTGGGGAACCATCCCCTTCCTCACAGTTCCCAAACCCACCCAGCTCCTGCTCAAGACAGGCTGTCCCATTGAGCCTGCCACAAACAGGATCCAGAGCAGAGCCTGGGCTTCCTTTTCACATTAGAAAAAAAAAAGGGTGAGGAGGCATTAGCCACTGCTTAAATTGTCCAGGGAGATTTTTCCAGCAGCAGGAAGAAGATTCTGGCTCAGACTAAGATGAGTGCACAGGAATTGTTGAAGAAAAAGGAATTGCAGATAATTAAGACAGTATAGATAAATACATAAACACAGTAAATATATAAAAAAGGGTTACAAAAACATTATCCCCTCAATGATTTAAAAACTTGATCTTCCTTAAAGCAATTTCCAAGCTTCCTTGTGCAAGGGAATATTCTAAGTGAATAGGAAATGAGGCAGACTAGGAAATGGCTCTGGTTGCAGAGCAGCAACTGTGATTTCTGCAAGGCACAAGCAACAGTCACCAAGGTACGGGGAAGGAGACACACCCAGTGAGCGCTGGACTTGAATAAACAACTTTATTTCTGTACAAAAGAATAATAGAAAGTTAAAATTGTCAATACAGGGCAAGTACAACACAGAGCCTAGAAACCACCTTGGTTCAGCTCTGGAAGGAGCAGGAGGGGCCGCAGGAGGGGCCGGGCGGGGAGTGCCACACGGCCGAGCTGGTGCGCTTGAAGTAGCGGGGTTTGCTCTTGTAGAAGATGTCCTCCAGCTTGGGGCTGGGGATGGCCCCGAACAGCGCGTCCAGGTCCACCGGGTGGTAGTACTGGTGCACGATGGCCTGCTGGAGCTGCGCCCCTGTGGGAACAAGGGGAACAGCACACGGCTGCAGGCCCGCGGGACCAGCACTCCCCTTCCCCTCTGAGAGCCACCGGCCGGGCAGGAGCGGTGGGACAGCTCCCACTGCCACCACACCCCGCTTCTCCTCAGGAGCTGGGGCTGTGCCCCCTTTTCAGAGGGCTCTGGTTTCACCTGAGCCCATGAGAGCTCACAGGAAGCAGCGCTGATCCCCTCAGCACACAGAGCTGGGAGCTGCCAGAGGTGCACACACTCCTGGACTGTGCTCTGGGATGGCTCCAAGCAAGACTGGAAAGCTCCAGGGCAGGAGGGAAAGGAAGCCAGCCCAGAGCTAGCACCTACCATCAGCCCAGGCAGGGATGGGCTTCCGAGGGTTGCTCTCATCATCTGTGGAGTCGTCGCTGTTCAGATCCAGCCCGTAGCTGTTCTCATTGGCCGGGGGCGATGCTGGTTCCTGAGCACCCTCCAGGGACCCGAGGCAGGATGTGGAGAGGGATTTCTGAAACCACACAGAGAGCAGTGATGAGCAAGGGGAGCAGCACTTCCATGGCTGCAATGGCCACCAGAGCCCCAAAGTGCTCAAATTCTTAACCAACACAAAGCTGTCACTGGGCTCTGTGCCTTGACACCTGCTCTTAACACTCCCTCCCCTCCTGTTTTCTATGGAAAAACCTGGGAAAGGCACGCTGTGCATGTCCCAGCACTCAACTCTACACGTAAACCCTTCGGTTTTCCCTCACTGGAGCTCTGACACAGCCAGGACGGAGCCCACAGCAGATTCCCGACAGAGACAGCGTTGCATCCCAGCTCCGAGCAGCCTCTCCTGCCGCTCTGCCCATGGAAAAAGGCTCCGCATCTGCAGCTGGCACAAGCCTGGCTGCCCAGGGCCGCTCCCACCGGGACGTCGCCTCAGGCCCTGCTGCCCTCCCGTGGCCGCTTCCAGCATCTTTTCCACCTCCAGCCACTTGTTTTTCCAGCTGCTCCTCCGTGCCATGGCTGTGCCGCGGGGGCCAAGTAGCCACAGCAGGCCAGGGCCACCCGAGGGTTGTGCCGGGGCCAGGGCTCACCTTGACAGCTTTGTTCGGCCACGTCCCAGGGGCTGCTGGTGGAATGGGTTTTTTCTCCTCTCTCGGCTGCTGCTGAACATCAGCCTCCTGTAAGACACGGGAATGAAGTCATTCCTCACTCACACAGAACAAGCTCTGACACAGAGCTGTGTTCTCGGCAGCAGCTCTGGCAACATCCAGCTCTCAGTGCCTCTGTGGCTTCTTCTGCAGAAATAATCCCAAATCCAAGACTGCCAGATAAAGCCAAACCTGTCTCTGCTCAGGTCCAGCCTGGCTCTTTGGAGCCCACACTCACCCTCTCTGCTTGGAGCCAGACGTTAAGAGCTGGGAAAAATGATTCTGGTGGCTCATATCTTTTCTCCAGCCCAGGCCCGAGAGGCAGCTTTTTGGAACTTTCTTTCCCCTAATAAAGAGGAAAAAATTAACTGCTGCAGTTTCTTTTCGACCTAAACCATTTCTCCGAGAGTTTCCCCTTGTGTGCTGCTCAGCCATTTTCTCCTGCCTGGAAAAGCTTTGCCAGACTCATTCTGGACCTGCTGCTGGCAGCACAGGAAGGATTCAGACCTTAAATTAAATTTATACAGCACAAAAGAGTCCAAGTGCCAGGGACTGAGGGAAGGAGTGCAGCAGGAGCCCACACAGGAGGAAGAATTGATCCTGAAGAGGAAGAACCATTTGGGGCATTGATTTTTCACTAATGAAGCAATGAATTTAAGAGTAGAGAGTGAAAGCAAATGTTAATGTGATATTTCAAGACCAACAACCCTGAATTAAAGCCCCGGTGTTCTTTGTGTGAGTGCAAATGAAGTGACACAGAGCCATGTGGCACCCGAGGTTTGGGGGTCACATCCTTTGGGCACAGTGAGGAAATGTGGCAGTAAAACATTAATAAATCTCTAATTTCCACTAGAGATTTCCTAAAACCTCTAATGGTGAGCCTTCTCACCATTGGTTTCAGGATCAGTGAATGCTCTTTGAGGTGTTCTTCCAAGTGCCATTTCATGAAACTGTCCCCATACCATGACAGGGCTGAGGGCTCACCTGCGAGCCAGGGAAGCCCCAGCCCTTGGCTTGCTCCTGCACAGCACCTCTGTACAATAAACATCATTAGTTTCATTGTATTTGGTCCTCTAAACAACATCCCAGCAATGCAGCACTTGGAAAACACCTGATGCTGAGCCCAGCCTGTGTGCTGTGTGTAGAGAAGCTGCCCCCAGAACACTCCAACCTCACCTTGGTGGCCTTGCCAGCCAATGCTGCTGGCTCCTGTTGTACTTGGGGGGGCTTCTCCTTCCCTCGCTGCTTGGGATACCTGGGGGAAAAGAAAGGATTTAGAGAGGGAAGCATGCCTAGCTGTCCCTCGCCCTCTCACAGCCTCCTGCTCCTGCTCCCCAACCTCCAGGCAGCACCAGAGTCCAGGTGCAACATCACATTTACACCCACTGCTTCCCCACAGCCATGGCCAATTCCCTTCTCCAGGACAGGCACCAGCTCACACCTCTCCTTCGCTTGTCCCAGCTGTTTCTGCTCCAGAAGGTTCTTCAGTTCCAAAACTGTTTTCCCTCTTTCCTTCACTTCATCCTCTCTTCTTTTCTCCAGTGGTTCTTGCTGCTCATTTTCCTCCTGAAGAAACAAGAGGAAAACCCTGCAAGGCTCCAGCAGTTGGAATGTTTCTCCCTTGTGTCCCAACCCAACATCAGGTGCCTGGACAGAAATCTGGCAGCCCAGACGCCAAAATCCCTGCAGAAGCAGGCAATGACATGTCCCTATCCCATCAGCCACACCAATACAGCAGGTCCCTGCTGTCCCTGTCCTTTTCCATGTGCAGGAGGGGCCTGAGTTGCTCTTACCCCTCTCAGGGCTTTCTGCTTCCGTGTTTCTGCTTCCCCGTGTTTCTTGGACCCTTTCCTCTTGCTCCGCTCCTCTGCCACCTTCTCTTCCCTCACCTGTGAGGTATGCAACTGGGAAAGCCAAACCTGTCAGCTCCAGTGCTCCAAGGACACACTTCACAGCCTTAGAGGGAGGTCTGCAGCTTAGGATATCCCAGATCCTAAGGAGACTGAGGACCCAGCAGTGGGTCCACTCAGGGTTTGGGAAGGGATGAAAGGAACATGACTCCTTGTTTTCCAAAGCTGACCTTTCCAAAGGTCCCTTCAGTCCAGCCCAAAATGAGCAGCCAGGCTTCACCTAGAGGCTGCTCAGGCTCTGGGCCCTCAGGCACAGCTCCCTCAGCCCTTCACAGCCATTACACAGCACTGGCACTGGCACGTGGCTGCCAGGCCAGCCTTCACCTAGAGGCTGCTCAGGCTCTGGGCCCTCAGGCACAGCTCCCTCAGCCCTTCACAGCCATTACACAGCACTGGCACTGGCACGTGGCTGCCAGGCCAGCCTGCTCCCCCAAAAGGGCCAGGTTAGGCTCTGAAACCCAAACCTGACCCAAATGCACCCCCTACTGAGTCACACACTCCAGTCCAAGCACGTGGCCAGGTGAGGCTGTCACCTGCAGGGCTGTGCCGCATTCCCTGAATGCAGAGCAGCATGAACAGGGCCTGTCCCGACAGGAATGTGCAGAGGGATGGAGAACAAAAGCCGCCCCTTGTCAGAAGGAATCCTGGCATGCATGGAGCTTGTCACGGCCCTGCTCACACCTTGTGGTCTCACAGCTCTCAGAGAGGCCCAAAGCCCACTCAGCCTTCTCACCTTCTCATCACTCTGCAGGATCTTCTGCTCCATCCGCTTTTTCTTCTTTTCCTCCATCTGTTCTGCACGCTCTCGTGCCTGCAGGGCCTTCCTTAGGCGCTCTTCCCTCTTCCTGGGCAGTGTGGGCAAGAGGGGCCCGTCAGCCCTGCCTGCTCCCAAAGTGCTCATTCCAAGTGGGAAGGACAAGACAAGTCTGTGCTGACCAAGGAAAGAGCAGGGGGAAAGGAGGCCAACTCACTGCTTCATTTCTGCCTGACGCTGTCTCTTCTCCTCCTCCACTTTCTTCTTCCTCTGTTCCTCAGCCTCCTGCTTCTTCCGGAGGTTCTCCAGTCTCTGCCTCTCCTTCTCCTGAAGGGAGAAGAGCTCAGACTGTACCAGGTGCTGGGGGCTGTGTCTCCCCTCAGGCAGCCTGGTACATGCAGTCACTGTTGGAGTCATTCACCTGGACACTAGGATAGGGAGACAACACATATTTGGCAACAGGGATTATCCAATGCAAGCAGAGGTACAGAAGGAACAACTTCAGTCCTTCAGCTGTGGAGAATATCTTTAGAAAAGAACAGCACACCCCTGCTGTAGGTGACCATATGTCCCAGGAGCCAGGAAAATGGTGGAGAGGCAGCACAGTGCAGCCTGGCTCAGAGGCCAGAAGCTCCCAGCTGTCCCCAGTCCCAGCAGAACACACCTGCACAGAGATCCTGTCACCTCACCACTGGTGTGGCCAGAGGGCTGCTGGACATCGACGTGAGGGGAGAGTGTGGTCAGCGTGTCAGCCCCATGGATAAGGTGCCATACTTACAACAAAGTCTCCCTGCAGAGAAAGGGCATAAAAACACAATTAAAAGTCTGGAATTAACACCAGAACTCCCCTTCCCAGCACATGCAGCCCATTCTCCTCCCACCCCTCAGACATGACGCACCTTCAGGTGGGACCGGGTGGGAGTCTTGCGCTTGATGAAGTCCTTGATGCCACCCCCTTGTCCCTGCAGGAAGTTCTTCAGTGGCCTGACAGCCTGAGGAGAGAGAGGGAGGGAGCTCAAGGCCTGCCTGGCACAGGAGGCACTGGGCTACGGCACCACTCACCTTGCTGGCTGGAGAGGGGGATGCTGGAGCCTGGTTTGCCAAGGTCTTGTGCTTCTCATCCAAAGGGGAAAGGACCCGGCCCCCTGTCTGCTGCCCGTGCCACAGGACACCCAGGGCTTGCTTGCAGCCTTTCATCCTGGTGGCATCAGCAGGAGGAACATGAAGTGGCTGGCACCCTCCCCAGAGGGATTTACTGGCTATTACATCTTTCTCCCAAAACCTCCCCAGCAACACATAGTGAGGAGACACATCAGGTATTCCAGGAGTCAGGTCAGGTATTCCAGACACCCACACAGACAAAAATAACCAGGTCAGTCACTTGCACCTCAGGAGCCCTTGAAGTCACCTCCCAGCTCTGAGCTAACTGTGCTAGGGCACCTCTGCTGGTTTGTGCAGGACCTTGGGTGCTCCTCCCTATGCCAGACCCAAACAAGGCTCCAAAAGCCACAAAAGACTTTCAAGACACAGGATCTGGCCAAAGGAGATTTCAGAGCTACTGGGATTTGGGAGAGGAAGGCAGGGAAAGAAGCCCCCCACCCTTTTTAGCACAAATGACTTAAAGTGCTAAACCTGAGTCCTTCCAGACCCCTGGCTCATCCCTGCTCCTTGCAGTGTCTCCTACCACATGCGGGAGGAACTCTCCAGGGGCTTGGTACAGTGGGGCCGTTCCTGGCTCTTCTGGGGTTCACTCCTGGGATTTACATGGCTTCCTGTGGAGAAACCTGCAGTCAGTGCTACGTGTGAGGCATCCAACTCCCTCCAGGGACTGTTTCCACCATTCCAGCTCCAGCTACTTATCACATCCTGTAGTTCACAGGGAACAAAACACCCCACCCCAACTCCTCCTTCTTGCTCATAGGCACAGAAAATAATCAGGACCTCTAAATCTTCACATAATGCAACCACAGAGGGAAAGGACATGACACTGTGGAAGACTCCAGCTCCAGGAGCTCCTTCCCAAATGTCCCCACTCGTTGCACAGACTGAAGCTGGACAGGGCAGCGTTTGTCTCACAGCTTGGACACATTTACATGTCCTTGTCCACCTGATCCCTCACCTCTTCAGGAGGTCCAAACTTTACCTGAAAAACTTCCTTGACTGGTCAGAAGTGGCTCAGTTTCAACATAAGCCCTTTATTTCCCAGGAATACTCCCACTGACCCCAAGGTGTGTGTATTCTCAGGGTTTCATGCAAGGAAAGCAAGACCACCCAGAAGTTACCTGCAGCATTCCCTGCCTGCTGCTCCAGAGGGGACAGGTGCTGTGCAGGAGGGCTGGCAGCTCGGGGACTTGTGTTTGGAACAAGGACATCTCCAGGAGCCTGCAGGGAAAGAGGACAAGCATTCCCTTAGCACAGCTGCTCCAAAGAACAAGGCTAGCAGGGACCTGCTGCCCTGGAAAAGCCAGCTGCTAGCTCAGGTGGGGTCTGCTTCCCTCCCAGTGAGGGCTGTGCTGGCTCATTTTGGGACATCGGCCACGTCCCCACATCCAGTGACAACCTCAGCAAAGGTGCTGACTCAGCAAGAAGGCATCCACACAGTCTGAGGTTGTTCCTTGGAACTCACCTTCTCCCTCGGGGAATTTGGCTCCAGATCAGGCCTGTGAAGGAAAAGCTATTTTAATAATTTAAATTCTCTCTGAAGGCGAGTTATAGGTGATGGAAGCAGTGTATGGGACTCCGAGGAAGGGGCAGGTTCCTAAGCACATCCAACCAAGGATGTTGGAGGCTGTTCCAACCAAGCACATCAAGGCTGGTCTGTAAAATCCTCTGAGGGACTGTCCCACTGTGCTGCTGAACACCCCCTAACCACCTTGGGCCCCAGGAGCAGGAAAGAGGGGACTCTTGACAGCCTTGGGCTGTCCCTTTCCCAGAGCAGACCTGACTGGCCACCAGCATTGCAGGGCTAGTGGCAGCCAGGAATTCCAGGAACCCCAGGACACACCACCAGCCACCCCAGTGAAGGACCTAATCTCACTGTGCCTGAACAGCATAACCTGAAATCTCACCCAGCCCCAGGTGACAACAACATCTGAGCAGTCCCTGACAAAGTCTGTGACAGAAAAGCCACCCAGAGTGTCCTCACAGGGAATGCTAGCATCCCTTCCCACCTGCCTTACATGGCAGCCTCACCTTGTGCCACTGGTCACATCTTCTTCCACAAAAGCCTCCAAGGAGCTCTGACCTGCAGAGGAAAGCACAAGTAGAGCTGGGATTTCACTCCCAGGCTCCCAACAGCCACAGGGTGCACATGGAAGAGCTCAGGCTTCCTCCCAGGAACATGGATTGCTCTGCTTTCCCCACCAGCACCACACCTCCCTCGAGTGCCACTGAATCTGGAGTGGGCTGGGGAGGCAGAGCACTGAGGCAGCAGCTCTGCTGCCTGCAGGCTGCTCCAGCTGCCTGTGTCACAGCCAGCATTCCCAGGCCATTGGCTGCAGCTCCTGCCTCCCTGCACGCTCTGGTGCAGGGATCCAGGGGGTTTGGGCTGATTCCAGGCTCATTCCACCCCCCCATCACACCCCTTCGCTCCAAGTGTTATAACAAATGCCTGGATACAGCGTGACTCAAGGCTGACAAAGCTGAATTCCAGAGGCCTCCATGCTCCACCACAGCCTGTTTGCCTGCAGCAGCAATGGTTTTGGAAAGCCCAAAGAGCCAAACCGTGTCAGGAGCAGCAGGAATAGCTGATACAAGGGATTTGGAGCTACTGGGAATAGCCTAGGCTCCACGACCCCCGTTTCTCTGGTGACACAACTAGTTTGAGTCTCTTCTATGCTTGCCCAAAAAGCATTTGAGCTCCTCTGCCCACTGCAGCCTAACTTCAGGGCTGCACTTTCAGCCTTATTGATTTTTTGGAGAGCTGGCAGATGCCATAAATTAAAGTTCTTCCCCAGGGAATGCAGCACTCTCTCCCAATCCAAAGGCACACATGGCTGGAACCAGCCTGGCCACGCGCTCCCTTCCACAATTGTGCTTTTTGCCCATTCCCAAGCTATGTACCCCAACTCCCCCTGCCCCCCAGCCTTCCCCTGCTGCATCAACACCCTGGCTTGAAGCTGCACCCCAGGATCCCACCAAGACAGGAGACTTGGGGGGAGCTGGAGGCAGGGATGAGCTGCTCCACACCACTCCAATCCCTCATAGAAGCAGTGCAGGGACTCACAGCTCACTCTGCTGGAGGCTGAGGAGGATTCTCGAGCCGCTGCTTTCCTGGCCCTGCTGATGGATCTCCGGATCATGTTCTCCCTCCTGCTGGCCAGGGAGCACTTTTCTGCCAGGGAAGCCCTATGGCTCTTGCGGGGGGCACCCAGCCCGCTCCGACGGCACGTCCTGGATTTCTGTGCCACACTTTTACTGGGGGAGTCCTGGAAGAGCAGTGCCTCGAGGCCCTGAGAAGATCCATCTCCTTGGAGTGCAGCAAGACCACCATTCTGAGCAGCCTTGGGAGTGGAGGTACTGGCTCTCCTGGGGTCCTGCTCCCCATCCCTTCCTGGCTGTTCAGCTGGGATCCCAGGGATGTCCTGGAGCTCAGCTGCTGCATCCACCTCAGGTAGCTGCTCCCCCAAAATTGCTGGAGGGGCTGCATCACCCCCAGCAGCAGCCTGGGGACAATCCAGATCTGCCATGGGAACACGTGATTCCTCACGCTGCTTCCCGGGCAGAGCTGGGAGCTGGGGTGTGATGCCAGCCTGAGATCCTGGAGCAGAGCCGGGCATGGACACATCCTGCCCCTCACATCCAGGGCTCTGGGGCTGCTCCTGGCTCTGGCACTGCTGGGAGTTCAGGCTGGAAGACTGCAGCTTGACACCACTCCTCCTTCTGGATAACCTTAAGGGAAAAGAATTTTGAAGGAAACTATGAAGGAGTTGTCTACTGCCAAGCAAGTTTTGGAGAGAAAAGCAGATGGGGTAAAAGTGAAGCTGCAGCTGCTTCTGCACTCCACCGCTTCCCCTCACAGCCCATCCTATCCCTGGGGAGAGGCACACGGACACAGCCCAGATGGGAGCTCACACACAAGGGCTGTGCCACACGGACAGTCAGGTGTGGAGAAGTAGCAGTGGGAAAGGTGCATCCAGCCCTACATCAAGAGCTGGCTTTAAACCCTGCCCTGGGAGCAGCACATGGCAGAGGACAGCCCCTACAGAGGGACACACAGCATGTCACCTTCCTGGTGACATCAGCAGCTCTTCCCAAACCAAGTCTAAAGGAGGGAAAACACCAACAGGAGTTAGCTGGGCTGCCCCCCTAGAAGAGGCATGACCTGAGCACCCAGAGCAGGGCCTGGAGCTCTCCCTGCTCTGATCCGCAGTGCTGCTTTTCCTGCTCTCCCTGCACACACACAAACCTCCCACGCTCCCACTATTCCTGCTGCTCTCCCCGCCCTCCATGTCTGCTTCCTAACAGTCTCCCACCTCTAACTTTTCCTCCTGTGGGCCTCTCACCATAGTCAGCACGATTTTAGTGCCCTAAAACACCAATGGATCAGGTTTGGGCAGCTTTAAAAGTGGCATGGGCTCTAAGCAAATCACTTGGAACTTCCACTTCAGTCCCTCCATAAACCCTTGGAGCCTCCCTGCCTGCCAACTCAGACATGGTGCTGGCAACACATCCCTTTCCCAAGTTTTCCAGGCACTGATGCAGAGGCTTAGGGAGAGAACACCAGGAACAGCAATCTGAGCCCAAAAGAAGAACTCAGTGAGACAAAACACAAATGTAAACAGACAAGAAAATAGAATGTTTATTATTCTTCAACTATGACCAGAAAAAAAATAGTGAAGGAAAGTGGCAAACTTTATCCCAAACTCTCACCAGAATCAAACAGTGAGCAATCCCAATGTGCCCCTTTGATAACTCAGGGAACACAGGCACTGTTTTGTTTCATCCAAACACCATGAGGCTGAGCCAGAGCAAGCTGACCCACCTACCTCCTCCTGCTCAGCTCCTTGTTTTCCTCCCTCATCCAGGAGGACTGCCTCTTCCTGAGCTTCCTCCTCTGCGACGGCGTTTTGGGCAAGAGCATGGGCTCATCCCTGAAGCTGCTGTGGGGCAGAAGAGGCAGAGCACAGATTGCTTCCCCCACTGCCCACATCAAACCCCTCACACCCAGCTGGTGTGGCACAGTGGGGTCCCCTCAGGGCAGCCCTTACCTCTTGAGCATCCTCATGCCCTGCTCCTCCACCTCCCGCAGCCAGGCCAGGTGCTTGTGCTGTGCGTCGGAGAGGAAGCGGGACAGCCTCTGCCCGCACACTTCCAGCAGCTGCTGGGGACCCTCCGCCATCGCCTCGCCTGGGACATAGAGAAAGAGGACAGGGGTAATGGGGGGGGGGGGGGGGGGGGGGGGGGGGGGAAAGGGGGCAGCCACGACACCTCTCAACGTGGGAAAGAGAGACGCAGGCACCGGGGGGAGTAGGAACACAGACCAGGGTTTAGGTGTTGGGGGACCCCTCCCAAGCTCCCCAGATCCTCAAGAGCACTCGCTCGGCACCGGACCAGAGCTGCTGCTGCCGCCACCTCGTCCGCTCGCCACACCCTCACAACATGACCCAGCCCTTCGCACCCCGAGGTTATACCCGGCCTCCGCCAATCACAGCGCACACCTCTCAATCGCCGGAGTTTTATTGGTTGATTTGCCCGTCCGTCACCCTCAGCTATTAAAAGAAGCCGCCTGTGGATCCGCCTCCCCAAGCCCCGCCTCCGGAGCCGAGTCCTCCAGGAGCATAGAGATGGGCTAGCAGAGCGGCACCGAGTGCGAGCCCTTTCCTTGGCAGCCAATGGGAAGGACGGGCCGTGCGGGCGGCGGGCGATGATTGGCTGTGGTGGGAGGGCGGGGCCGTGTTTGAACGGCGTGCCGCGCGCGCGCGGCCGTTGGCGCTGTAGCGATGGCGGCGAAGGGGGCCGCGGCGGCAATGGGGTATGCGGAGCTCGCGGCGCGGACGATGGAGCTGCCCTCAGAGGGCGACCGGCGTCTGGCCCAGTTCCTGCGGCAGGTGGACGAGACCGATATGGTGTGGCTGGATGAGATCTACGAGGAGGCGGTGAAGATGTTTGTCAGGTACTTGCATACCCCGCTAGGTCCCGGCCCCTACCGGCCACCCTTCGCGCTGGTCCCGCCTTGATCTCCCCTTCCTCTCTAGCAACTACAGCGAGGAGCTCGAGCTGATGCCCAAGACGCCGTCGCAGAAGAAACGGCAGCGGAGGAAGCGGTTGTCGGCCTTGCAGGAAGAGCAGGAGCCCGGCAGGAAGCGGTGAGGGGCTGCGGGAGCGGGGATGGGGGAGCTCCTGTGGAAAGGGGGAGCGCAGAGGGTGTCCTCGGGGCCTGGGGAAGGGAGGGAGCCCGTGTGAGACTGAACAGACCTGTTGCCAAGGGTTCTGGGAAACAATGCCCTCCACGGAGCATGTCCTGGTGATGCTCTGCTTTGTCCAGGGGGAGCTTCCCTTCCTTCATCCCGCTCTGGTCAGACCCTGTGTTTGGGGCACTGTCGGCTGAAAACATTGGATTTCGATTCTCACGAGAAGTGCTTTTATTGTTGCCTGGTTCTATGTCCCCGTGTCTCTGTCTATTATCTTTCTGCTTAAAGCCATTGCATCCTTTGATTGCCGTCTGTGTTAGCTGCTTTGTGCAGCTCTGTGTCTCCTGGGCCCATCCCAGGTGTTTGGCTCTATGCATGTGTGTGCATGGAACGACTCAGGGCTGTTCCCGACTCCTGTTCCCATCTCACCCACTGTTCCTGTGATCAGCCTCTCCAGGAGGAGGAATGGCAGCAGCAGACCTTCTGTGCGATCTTCTCAGCGACTCAAGAACAAAGAAAACCTGGAACTCAGCAGGGCTGAGGCCAAGGAAGACTCTCCACCACAGCGTGTGACACGGTCCCGGGCTGCAGCCTCTGCCATAAGCTCCAAGGTGGTTCCTGAGACCCCTACTGCCCTGCAGACAGCAGGGAAGGATCGCTGGGTGGAAGCTGACCACGTTGGTACTGCAGTGCCTCTCCAGAGGAGCGGGGCAAAGCCGGCAGAGCTGCTCCCCACGAGCTCAGGGAACGGCTCTCCCGAGGAACATGGTGCTCCCAAATCACCACTGGCGCCCACAGCCCCTGAGCTGGTGGTGCCCTGTACTCCCGAGCCACAGCCAGCCAGGGCAGCCAATGTCACCGTCATCCTGAGCCCAGGGGCTGGACTGAAGGAGGGGGATGGCTCCCCACGGGAACACAGCCGGGCTCAGGAGCCCTCCCAGGCCCTGAGGAGCAGCCCGGGGACTCCAACTGGCTCCAGGCTCAGCCGCCGCTCTGTGCGCCGGAGCCTGATGGGAAAACCCTCCCTGAGCCGCAGAACCTCCCTGGCAGAGAAATACTCCCTGGCCAGCAAGAGGGAGAGCATGATCCGGGCATCCACCGCCAGGGCAGCGGGCAAGAAGAGGGCGACTCAGAAGAGATCCGTGTCCTCCAGCTGTGTGGATGGTGAGCTTGGGTGTCATAGGGGGCATTCTGCTTCCTGGGTCTTCTGTGTGGGGGTGGCAGCTGATCTTCCTGGGCTAGACAGGCTGCAGTTCCTCATGGAAGTCCTCCCTGGCTTTCTGGAACCCCACTATGAGCATAGAAACCCAGGTAACTGACTTCAGCCTTGTAAATCACCTGGGAGATCAGCCTCAGTGTCTCTATTTCAGTGTAGCTGTAATCATTACTGTGATTTGCTGTGACAAGTTGTTAATCTTGGAATCCCAGGATGGTTTGGATTGGAATGACCCAGGTCATTCTAAGCCCCATCTAACCTGGCCTTGGATGCTTCCAGGAGCCACAGCTCCTCTGGTCTGCTGGTCTTCCCATTTCTGTGGGGACAGCTGGTAAAGCTGAGAAGGATTTGGGGAGCCAAAAGGGGTGATGGATTCTCCTAAAGCCCTTCCTGTTTCCTGCAAGGTGAAATTCCCACCAGTTCCCTTCTCCTTAGCTGGATCTGGCTCCTGGTTCTAGAGTTTGCTTGAGAAGGGAATTTTGAGGCTGGACTTTGTAGATTAAAAGTCTCCCACTATTTTACAGTTGGTGGCAGAGGCAGATTTAGTCTCATCTAAACTGCTGGTATTATTAAACAAAGAAGCTGGAGAGAGACTCTTCATCAGGAACTGGAGTGATAGGACAAGGGGAAATGGGTTCAAACTGAAAAAAGGGAAATTTAGATGGGATATATGGAAAGAAATCCTCTGTTTGAGGGAGGAGAGGTACTGGCATATGTTGATGGAGAAGCTGTGGCTGCCCCACCCCTGGAAGTGTCAAAGGCCAGGTTGGACAGGGCTTGGAGCAACCTGGGCTAGTGCAAGGTGTCCCTGTTCAAGGCAGGGGGTGGGACTGGATGAGCTTTAAGGTTCCTTCCCACCCCAACCAGTCTCTGATTGTTTGATTCTATGGTTATTAGTGGCAGGTCCTGGCTGTGACAGAGCTCCTGAGCTCCGTGCAGCAGAGCCAGCTGGAATGCTGGCGTGGGAAGCAGCATTCCCACTGTAAATGAGACTGGCTCTAACTGCTGTTGATGTCCAGTCAGGTCCTGCAGATAAGCCCAAGGCCTATTAATGCTAACTCATGGAATATCACCCTGAACTCATCCATAATTGAAAACTGCTTTCCTGCATTGGAACTGCTGGCCATGTTCCTGCAGTGCCACCTGGGTGTGCTCCCGTGCCCCACCCTGCCCCAGGGCAGGACAAACCCTTCTGCAGTGTCTGGAGCTCCTTGGCCCTCCAGATCCTTGGCTGCAGCCCAGCCTTACAGCTCAGGTGTGTTTTTTCCTCTCCCACAGCCTCCAGCTCCATAAGCGTGCCAGAGGGTGAGGAAACCGTTGTCAAAACTGGGTGAGAATGCTTTCAGTTATTTATTTATTATTTATCCTCACTACCCTGCTTGCAGGACTTTTTCACTGCTATTCTTGGTGTAAAATCCAAGTGGCTTCCCAGTTTCCTCAGTTTTGCTAAGCACAGCCCCTGTTGTCTTTCTTTTTTTTTCCTAGGCCTCCTCCTGGACCCTCCACCCCCTCCAAACTGGTAAGACTTGGACAGGAATTAAAAGCATTTCTGCCTGTGTGGATTTGGGAGAAAAATACGTGGAATTACAGCTTATTGGGAAATCTGGGAGCTCTGACTGTAGGTTGTCAGACTTTGTAACCTGTCCCCGTGGCAGTGAGTGAGGAAGGCACAGAGCATCTGGCTTAGAGGTGCACAAGCCCATCTGAGCCTTCGTGGTTCTGGTACTCAGACTAGGGAAAGTCTTAACCACAACATTTTAGAACCAGCAAAACTAAAACCAGCAAAGTTTTCTTTGGGAAATGAGCACATGTGACCCATGGCTTTGGGTGCAGGTGCTCTGTCAGAAGGGTGTTAGAGGCTTGGATGCTTGCCTAGACTTTACTCTGTCGTTTTCCTAAATCTCTTGAACTTGTTGCACATCATCCTGAGCCTGACCTCAGGGCTGAGTCCTGCTTGGCTCTTCCTTCTTAACCTCTTGCTAGAGATCATTGTGTGAAGATTCAGTCCCCAGTCTTTACAGATAAAAAACTTATAATTCAGGGAAGTTTGGTTCAGCTGGTGTCATGGTTTGCATGCTGTATTTTTAAAGCTTCTTTTCACCTTTTGGTCAGTCCTGCAGGTAGTTCAACACTTTTTAGTTTGGACACACATGGAAATTTGTGAATATTATTGAGGTCAACACCTTTCCCTCCACAACCCTCACCGAGGAAGTAACCCTGGCGTTATGTCAGTGTTTAGTCCAGAATAAATTTCAGTGAGCAGAGCCTGAATTAATGGAGCAGAGCAGTGACCTGAAAACAAGGAGAACTGTTATGAGTGTGCAGAAACTCAAAAAAAGTCAGTTTTTCTAGGCCCTGCAGAAGCAACTGGGGAGGATGGATTCTCCATCAATCCCTTTTCTTCTCTTCCCAGTGCAGCACTATGAAGTGCTGACCAGGAGGTAATGCTGGTGCTGCTAGGAGAGAGCAATTCAAGAACCACAGCCCATTATCCCAGCAGAGCCTAAGTGCAAAGGCAGAGCAGTGATGGGTATCCCATAACAAACAGATAAATCATGGAAATGAGCCATTTGCTGTCTCCAGGCTCCCCACTCGTCACTGCTCAGGGATATGGGCATGCTGGCTCTGGCCAGAGCTCCAGCAGCACAGATTTACAGCTTGGAAGGCTCCTGGCCTTAATAGTTGATGAGCTGGTTGAGTTTAAGCAGCTCAGATGCTCGTGTTAATGTCCCTGCCTCTCCTGGTGATGCAGCATCCAGGGCTTTGCCAAGAGCTGGTTTGGCATTCCCTGGTAGCGCTGCTGTCCGTACCCGTGTCAGAGCCACCCCACAATCTGAACCAGGAACAGTTTCCATGTGTGATACTCCTGAAACCCTTTTGCTTTTCCCACAGGAATCCCAAAACCCTCGGATGTCCCTTCGCTCCCACACAGTCAGCAAACACGGGCAGCCCCACGAGCAGAACAGCAGTGGTAATTCCAGAGGGTTTGGGGGCAGCACTTTGGGAAGTTATCATTTTGGGAGGCTGGCTGGGAAGCTGGAAAGATTGACTGGTTAATTTGAGAGCTCACTTTGAAAGATTAATTAATGTTTGATGAGCAGGGATTTGTTTCAGACAATTAGCAGTGAGAAAACTCTGTGCTGGAGTTATTTCCATCCTGGCAAGCACATGGAGATGGTTGTAATGAGGCTGGAGGGTTGTGGGAGGCCCAGTTGAGCTCTGTTGCTGAAGCTCTGCAGAACTCAGACAGC
Source organism: Molothrus aeneus (assembly GCF_037042795.1). Classification (NCBI taxonomy): domain Eukaryota; kingdom Metazoa; phylum Chordata; class Aves; order Passeriformes; family Icteridae; genus Molothrus; species Molothrus aeneus. The sequence goes on along the minus strand of NC_089651.1, from coordinate 9,684,739 downwards.
TTTAGGCAGCTCTGCTTTGCCTGGAGTTTCCAGGTGGGAACGGTGTCATGTGAGCCAGGTCCTGCTGTGCCCACTCCTGCAGGTGGTTTTGCTGTTCAGAGAGCTGCTACACCCCTTCTCTGCTGTCAAACCTGTGCTGGGGGGATTTTTCCTGCTAGAACTCACTGTGTAACTGTTCTCTTTCAGAAAACAACTTAAATAAGAATGGGGGGACCCTGGAGCCACCCCAGAGTGCCAGGTATGTCCTAGTTGGAAGTGTCTCAGGCAGGCTGTGGCCCTGTTCCAAACAGGTTCAGTGCTGGGATGTTGTTCACTGGCCTTTAGTATTTGTGAAACTTCTGCAAATAAGTTTTTCCTGCCTCCATGATTGTATGATTTAATTTTTATTTTCTATTGCATTAGGATTTTATTTATTGGCTAACTGTGCATGCAGAATCTTAGAATTACAGACTGATTTGGATTTGAAGGGACATTAAAGCCCATCCAGTGCCACCCTCTGCCCTAGGCAGGGACACCTTCAACTATCCCGGGTTGCTCCATGCCCCAACCAATCTGGCCTCGGACACTGCCAGGCGTGGGGCAGCCACAGCTTCCCTGGGTAACCTGTGCCAGGGCCTGCCCACACTGGAATCTCTCTCAAGCCCCATGGCCCTTTCCAGCCCTGACTTGGAGGCATGAGGAGGATTTGCCTGGTGTGTCTCACAGCCTGTGCTGTCTCACAGGAGGAAGCCGAGCTACAAGAGAGCTGTGGATGAGCGCTACGACCACCAGCAGGCAGAGGAGGGAGGGCTGTCTCCTTTCAGGAAGAAGACCCCATCCCCAGTCCTCCCAGCCAGCAAGGTGAGATCCCTGTAACCCTGGAATGCCTCACCAAGACCCTTTTTTTACCCAGCCCCACTCACGCTTTGCTGTTCCTCCCACAGGTGGTGCGCCCGTTCAAAACGTTCCTGCACACTGTGCAGAAGAACCAGCTCCTCATGACACCAAGCTCTGTGGGGAGGAATGGAGTCATAAAATCCTTCATCAGGTACAACACCCCTCTCCAGGCTGATCCCAAGGTAAGAGGAGGCTCTGCTCTAAGGCAGTACACAGTGGTTTCATTAAGTGCCTAACTTAAAGCACAGCTATGAGAGGAGCTTTGCAACCCTTTTGAAACTGAGTGATTTGAAGGGCTTTGTTTACACGTAAATAAATAAAATTGTGGTTAGTCAGCTTACTGAAGAATTCCAGTTTGAACTCCAAGCTTTATTCCTGCATCATCCCCCTGAGCTATTGGCAAGTAACCGTCAGAGATGAAAACTGTGAAACAGAAATTGAGTGGATTGTGAATGTTGATATTGATATTGATAACTGAAGCCAGGTCTCATTTTCTAAGGTCTGGCCTGATCCCAGGTCTCCTTTCTAGGACTTCTCTCATGAGTGAGATTGAGCAAATACCTCTTAAATTCAAACCTTGGAGGTTTTCCAAACCCTTGAGGCAGGAGAAAACATGAGGCTGTCCTGGTTGTGGGGCCACTCAGACGACTGCTGGTGTCCAGATCGAGCGGGCATCAGTATCACTGATGGATCCTGTTGGGACCAGCAGCACACCTTGGCTGGCTGCAGGCAGGTGCTCCTCCTGCACTACCCCAGGGAGCTTTCCAAGGCCCTGGTTTTCCAAGGCAGGAGCAGTTTAGGAGGGAGGGATTTGAGAGCTGATTCTAGACAAGGGTGTAGCTTCCTGGATTCACTCAGAGCTGCTCTGGAAGTCGTGTGCCAAGCAGGAATTGCTCATACTCATGATACCCAACAACACACCTGCAAAGTAGGCAGCTCTGGGGCTGGTTTCCCCTTGCAGGAGAGCTGAGAGGAAGAAAGAGGGGGGCAGGATGCAGGAATTGGTGTTCCTGCATCTAGCAGCCTAATGGCAGAGCTTCCTAGAGCTCTGCTCAGAGGCTGGCTGGCTGTGCTCCAGCAGGTCAGGGAAGGCCACTGGGAAGCAGTGAAAGACTCCAGCTTCAATCTCACTGGGCCCCTGCTGATGTTAGTGTCAATACTACAAAGGAGTTAATAGGATGAGAAAAGAGTCTTGTGGCTAGAGAGTGCTTCCTCTGCTGCTGTCAGTTTGTGGAATGATTTAGGTTTCATTCCAGTGCAGGCAGCTCCCCCTCGGGAGATTTTCCATGTGGGAGCTAAACATAACTGAATAGCAGCAGAGCAATAAGATATAATTGTTAGTTTTATATTAACCAGTTTGGATGCACCAAACAGCATGGAGCCCAGTGTAAGAATTCCCATGGATAATGCCCGTGCAGATCTGTGGGTTTGTGCTGAGACCAGGCCTGCTTTGGCATGGAGTGGGTTGATGTCAGTCCATTTGCTGTGGTTGTAGTGGTGGCTGGATCTCACTCCCCTGGCTGACAGTGTGCCTGGGCTGGGTCAGGAGAATGAGGAGAAAGCCCCTGGTTCTGGCTGCATGCCAGAGCAGGCTGGGAGCTCTGGGAGTGCTGGTGGTTCACCCCCAGAGCGAGCCTGGTGGGAGGTGCAGGCGCCAGCGGGAGCTCAAGGTGTTTCCTGGAGCACCATCTGTCCCTGCGCTCGCCGCAGGGAGCGGGAGCCGTGCCAGCCATTAGCGCTGCTTGGTGGCTCCTTTGCACCAAAAGAAAGCACGGGGCTGGCTGCCTGCAGTCCCTGAGGATGCTGCCTGGGCTTCCAGAGCTGTGTGTGCTCCTGTTTCAACACTCCAGCTTCTCCTCTTGCTCCCTGAGATTCACACCAGTGTTTTCCTTGCATATGTCCATTCATGACCAGGTCACAGGCTGCCTGAGCTCTGCTCCAGGGCTGTCACCATCCCCTATTCCTGCCTGCAGCTCCTCACTGTCATCTCTGGGCCCCTGCCCAAAGCAGCTGAGGTGGGATAGAGCTCTGGCCAGTGGGTACAATGACATTCAATTCCCCTCAGGAGAAAGAGAGGCAGAAGCTGGAGACTCTGCGGAAGAAGCAAGAAGCTGAGCAGCTGAGAAGGCAAAAGGTGGAGGAGGAGAGGAAACGGCGACTCGGAGAGGCGAAGCTGTGAGTAGATGTGGTCACACTGCTCTTGGCCACCTGTAGGTTCCTGTGTTCACGTGTTCTATCTTGCAGGAGCTGTGTAAGCAGCAGAAACTCCTGGGGACACAGGCAGTGTTTGTCCTTGGGGTATCCCTGGAATGCTGATATAAAGCATTGACTGTCCTTGCTGCCCACCGGTGCAGCTTTTTTGTTTTGAGTCCCCACTTTCTGACAGAGCTTAAACATGGCTGGTGCTTAAATGAATGTGGAATTTGGGCTGTTGAATTTCCTGCTGTGTCTCTTTGGCCTTGTGCTGAGCTGGGGGGAGCTCACCTGGCTGGAACACACTGGTGAGCCGGGCTGTGTCCTCAGGAAGCGCGAGGAACGCCTGCGCAAGGTGCTGCAAGCCCGGGAGCGGGCGGAGGAGATCGAGAAGGAGAGGAAGAAGAGGATCGAGCAGAAGATTGCGCTGTTTGATGAGAAGACCGAGAAGGTACAGCCCCTGCAGAGCTTATTTGGGACAGTCAGTAGCCACTGGGGCAGTTGGCATCACAGAAATGTGCTCTCTGGAAAGAGGGGTACGGAGGCTGCTTGGATTCCAGAGGCTGAACGAAAGAGTAGTTGAATAAAGAACTTTCCAGAGCCCTGATGATCCTAGGGACAGCCTTTCTCTGGCTATAGCAAGTGACAGCTGAACTCCTGTTTTTCCATAATCAGGAATCTAAATGGGCTTTATTAATGCTCTGGTAGATGGGAGAAGGACTTGCAGTAGATAAAGGTGGCCTAATTTGCTATTTGCTGCTTTTCCCATCTGACTAATAGCTAGCTGGACAGGGTAAAGCAAACATCCTTCCTCCAGAGCCTTCCTCAGATCCCAGACTTCCAGGCAATTTGTGCAGGGGCCTAGTAGTCATTTGTCTGCCTTAATTATCCCCAGCTGCCTGTCTGGTTGCATGGCTCTGAGGTTATATTCCAATGGTCAGCTCTTCCTGGGAAGATGCAAAACAAGGTCATTGCCCTAAATATGACCTTTTTAAAACAGAGCACAGGCCCCCTTGGTTGCTGAGGGAAAAGGAGGGAGGGTTTGCCCTGTGAGGGGTCCTGCTGTGCCATCCTACCTGAGACTGGGTCTGTGTGTGCTCCAGGTGAGGGAAGAAAGGCTGGCAGAGGAGAAGATCAAGAAGAGAGTGGCTGCCAGGAAAATGGAGGAAGCTGAGGCCCGGCGCAGACAAGAGGAGGAGGCCAGGAGACAAAGAGCTCTGCAGCAGGTTTGTGTGTGTGTGTGTGTCTGTTTCTGTCCCACAGGCAGAGCTGGACAGGGCATCCACCTGCCTTGGGCACTGGGAATTTACCCCCAGGATGTTTCCCTGCCATGTAGCGATGGGAATTTGGGTCAAGTGAGAGGTTCCTGGTGCTTCCCCTGGAGCCTGCTCCTGTCAGGTGAGTGACTCCTGCCTGTGCTTCCAGGAGGAGGAGGAACGGCGGCGCAGGGACCTGATGCAGAGGAAGAGGGAAGAGGAGCAGGAGCGTGCCCGGAGGATCGCTGAGCAGAGGCAGGCGGAGCAGGAGCGGGAGAGACAGCTGGCTGCAGAGAGAGAACTGGAGAGGAAGAGGGAGCAGGAGCGGATCCAGGCAGAAAAGTAAGGCAAAATCCCCATTTATATACCAAATTCTGGGATGGAGTTGATGGAGTTGAAACGCAGCCACAGCAGAGGGCAGGAGTGGAAGGCTGGAGCTGCAGTGACCTGGCAGCACAGCTCTCGGCCGCTGCTGGTGCTGAGCTGCCAAGGAGGAGCTCTGGGATGTCAGGGGTGTGGTGGGGAGTGCCTGAAGAGCTGTGAGCGCGGGAGGGCCCTGGTGTGGCTCTGGGAGTGAGGGCCTGTGCTGTGGTTCCCAGGCTCCGGGAGCAGCAGGAGAGGGCTGCCCGCCTGCAGAAGGAAGAAGCGGCTGCTAAGGAGCGGCTCCGGATGGAGATGGAGAAGAAGGAGGTGAGTGATTGATTTCTGAGATGGGATAGAGCCACACAGTCTGGCCTCAGCAGCTGTTGCTGTTGGAGCAGCTCTGCTGGGATGCTGTGGGGAGCCCTGAAGACCTACTGGGACACTTGTGAGCAGGAAGTCAGACCTGTGTGGCATGGTTATGGTACCTTGGGGAGACTTGGCCTCTAAAAATAGTAGTCTAGAAGGAGGCCAAGATCAGTAGCACAGACTTCTGCAGGTGGTCAGCTGGTTTCTGGCTTTTATAGCCCCAAGAAAAAGTCAGTAGCAAGTTTTGCAAGGTGGGAGGCCCTGGCTTTATCAGGGAAAGGCAGCTGATGCTCTGGCATGGGGTTCAGCGTGTTTGTGCCCTTCTGAGGAAGCTGCACCATGTCCCAAGTGCTCCTCAGCAGCACGAGGAGCAGCTGTAATGAGATGCTTGAATATTTTGCCTGCTACAAAGATGGTGGCTGGATTGGCAGTGTAGTCCCTAAGGGTAATCCTGTGGGTGTCACCTGGCAGAGGGAGCAGAAGATGCTGGCTGAGAAGAAGAGGCAGGAAGAAGAGCAGAAGAAACTGTCAGAGGAGCAAAAGGCCAAAGACAATGCCCGGGCACCACTCCAGGAGAACAAGGAGGTAACTGGGGATGGGTCCTTAGGGGTGACAGCAGAGTCCAGTCCCAGCACTGACCCACTCTTGCCTCGGGCAGTTCCACCCTCTGCTTTTATCTGCTTTTTCAATAACACAGGAATTCTTTAAATTCTAGTTATCTGGGGTTGACTGTGCATATTTCAATGACAGAGGGAAGGGAAGCAGGAGGGATTGGACAGGATTCCTGGCTGTGGGTAAGACAGCAAGTGTTGGAGCTGTCTTAAATGCCTCTTAAATACCGGAAGGACCTCAGGGGCAGAAAGCGCTGAAAGTTTTATTTCAGGTCAAATTTGGGAAGAGCCACAAGGTGGCAGCAGAGCCATATGGAATGGTGGTGGTTTGGCTCCGGAGAATCCTGCGGGTGTGCGTTCATGTCCTGAACATTGACAACAAACAGGAGGCTCTTGTCTCCTTGCAATGCTCAGAGTCTTAATCCTAAAGTGCAGGACCAGTGGGTGGGAGTTTATGTCACTGGACACAAAGCCATGAAGGAGGTCTCTGGTGGGGAAGGACAACCGTGTCCAACTCTCCAGAGACTCATTTACTGAATGAAAATAGAATTTCTGCTGAAAAATTCCAGTTGAAAAAACCTGAAATTTGCAGTTGAAGGTTTTCTCCTGCCCTTACACTTTCTGCCTGTGCAGCTCCCATTAGTGTGAGCTCAGTTTGGCTGAGCTGATGGGCAGGTTCTCTGTACAGCAATCAGCAGTTTTACATCATTAATCAAGCTCAGAAGTTGAGTTGCAGAGTGTTTAGGGCATGTGACTCTGCTCCAGCGACATAAAACCTCCAGCTAACCTTGGCTTGGCTGGAGTGGAGTTCTGTTCTATTAGACCCATTAGATTCATCTACTGCTGTGTGCTCATGCCACAGATGGCAAATTAATCAGCCAAATTAAACAGGAGAAGGCCATGCACAGCCATCATTGGGTCACAACTCTGGAACTTGGGTCAAGCTCTCGGGTCCAAACTTGAGAACTGCCAGACTCAGGGTTTGCTCTGAGGTGACAGAGCAGGAGGTGGGGGAAACAAGCTGGTCCTGCTGTAGCTTGGAGCCTGATGATGCTGCTGCATCCAACACCTGTGGAATTCCTTTCTAGAACTCCCCTGCCTGCAACTCGTACGAGATGACTCCTCAGAGCAGGAAGGAACTCAAGGTGCCTTTGACAAGCTCCAATGACTATGGGATGGACCTGAACAGCGACGACTCGACAGATGACGAGAGCCAGCCACGCAAGCCTGTCCCTGCCTGGGCCACTGGTATGTGTGTGGGGGGGATGTGGGGGGTCCTGTATGTCCAGGACCCCCAGCAGACTGTGGGAGCTGCTGTGGGGTTTTGCCCAGCTCCTCCTGCCTGGAGGAGTTTAAAGTACTCCAGCATGAAATGAGTCCTGCTGTGTCCAAGACTGGACAGGGTCTTGGAGCAACCTGGTCTAGCGGAACGTGTCCCTGCCCATGGCCGGGTGTTGGAACTTAGATGAGTTTTAAAATCCCTTCCAACCCAAACCATTCCATGATTCTATGTGGAATGTGGAATCAGGGGCTCCTCCGCTACTTGGGGATCTTGTCACAACATGATGGGGGACAAATACCCAGCTAAGCTGCCTTGGGGTGGTGAGAGATGAGCAGAGCGGGGACACGCCGCATACAACAGCCTACACAGCGATCCCAATGAACAAAATTAACACAGCCCTCCTCTGTTCCTGCAGGGAATCTGCTCAGCCAGGCTGTGATCCGGCAGTACTACAACCCCCCTGACGTGGACGCGCTGTTTGGGGCCATCCCCAGCCCCAAGCTGGAGGACATCTTCTACAAGAACAAGCCCCGCTACTTCAAGCGCACCAGCTCAGCTGTGTGGCATTCCCCGCCCTCCGTGGCGGCCAAGCCAGCCCTGGGGTTGCCCTGCGGCCTCAAGAAGCCCTGAGGTGAGCACAGGTGTGCAGCAGGTGTGCCTTCCTGTCTCCAGGTGAGGAAGGAGTCACTCTTCACTTTAATATTTAGGTTCTAGCATTGAATAAATGGCAGCTTTTCCTGGGTTCCTGCGCCTCGGTTGGCGGGGCCAGTTTCTGTCAGGGCAAGCCACGAGGTGCTGCCCCAGGAAGTGTCTCTCTCGTACCCTTAGCTTGGAGCTGGCATGGACTCAGACCTTCAGCGGGTGAGAGGTGTCACCTGAAGCTGCGGGATCCCCCCCTCTCTGTCACACAGGCCTGGCAGGCCCTGCCATTCCTCAGTTGTACGTCTGTGCTGCCCTCGAGGTCAGTGACAGCCAGGGACCACTGCACCAGGGCACAGTCTGGCCTGCTCCACTGCTCTTCTCAGGAAGGTGTTCCCAGGTGTGCTCTTCATCTCTTCCAATCCCAAAGGGATTTGTCGCTCTGTCCCCACCTGTGTGGTGGTGTCCATCAGCTGGGCACGGCTGACGTTGGCACAGCTGTGGCAGGAACACCGTGAGGGTCTCAGTGACGTTCTGCCAGCTGTGGAGAGAGGTGACCAAGGTGTGACCATGTCCCCGAGGACCCGCAAGTGTGTGAGCCAGCTCTAGGCCTTGATAGGAGAAACTCTGCAAGGGTTTTGGCAGATTTTTTTTGTTTCTCAGTGAAATTCAATCTGTGAGGCCAGATGGGATTTGAGAGGATGTTTTTAACCTTAATCCCTCTTATTCACCCTTGGCTGTGGCTCAGCATCAGCTCGTTGTCTCGGCCTGTTTAGCACTTCCTGTTCAGTGAGCCACTGCTAACCAGACTCTGGCCAACCCAATTTCATTGAACCAAAAATTCCAGCTCAGCCTTCCCATTCCAGGAGTCTGTGGTGGTTTAGTCATTCCTTCTGCACCCAGCCCAGCCCTGCAATCCCCCTGTAGATACTGTGCTTTGTGTGAGGGGACATGATCCTGTCTGTGTGTCTGTAGCCAACGCACTGTTTGCCAGCAGATGTTCTTCAAAAGAAAAGAAATATTAAATTTTGGTTTTAAATTAAATAAAAAAAAAAGTTTTGTATTTCAATACACTAGTGTCTGTATGGTGGGGCTGCTCTGTATGTGCAGATCTGTATCTGTGGAGTGTCTGTGCTGCTAGGGTTGCTCTGTAGATCCAGGTCTGGCTATTGCTGTCTGTACCCATGGAGTGCCTGTGTTTCCATTGGCTGTCCTGTGCATCCAGGTCTGCATCCGTGTGACTGCGATTTCTTGTACAAAAGCTTCTGAGTTGGCCAAACACTGTTGGATAAAGTGAGTTTAATCATCTCTGGGCTCCTCTCGGCTTTTTGTTACAGAAATCGAGGGTTTGGAGTCTCTTTTGTGCTGATTCCTTGAGGCAAGAATGTCCTATCTGGGGAGAACTTCTGATCTCCTATGGAAGATCTTAGTCCCTGTGGGTTCCCCAGCACTTTGTAGCATCCATGGAGACTTTTGATTTAAAAATCAATTTTGAATTTTGGAGGCTGATTTTTAAAGTTTGGGACCCTCATGGCTGTGGGTCCATTGGGGACATTGCCCAGTGCCCAGCCCCTGTCCCTGTGCTGTCAGCCCAGCTGCAGGTGTGACCCCACTGTGTGCAGGGCCAGCTCCCACCCCCCAGGCACAGACAGGGACACAACACCCAATTCAACTCACACATAATTTATTAGTGACAAAGGGGCTGTCTCCAGGCACAAGGGGATGTCACCAGGGTGAGGGGATGACACTGTGTCACTGGGCTGGGGAAGCAGTGGGGAAGGGGGGTTTGAACAACATGGTGTGACAAGGACATCCTTGTGAGGACACTCATGTTTGGAAGGACACACAGAGTGCCCTCACGTATGTGCAGGGACTCAGAGGGCCCAGGTCTGTCCCCAGAAGTGTAACAGGCCCCGGGTGCGGCACGTCCCTGTCCCTGATCCTACCCACGCTCGCAGATGAGCTCAACCACGCTGTGCTCCATGGGGACGGGGTCGAGGCAGCGGTGGGCGGCGCTGGCGGCCACCTCGTCCAGCAGCCCCTGCACCACGCGCTCGTCAGAGGCGAAGCGCCACAGGTAGAGCTGCAGGTAGTGCCCGTCCACCTGCACCTGCTGCAGCCCGAAGCGCCCCAGTGTGCGCAGCCGCACGCACTCCAGCAGCGTCTTCAGGCTGATCTTGATGATCCCCGTCAGCACTGACACCTGTGGCAGGGGACAGCGGGGACATGGGACACGCAGGCGCAGGAATAGTGTCCACATGGGATGTTGGGCCCTTGTCCTGGCTGCCTCTCCCCAGGGAAGTCCTGAGCACGGGGACATGTGGCACATGGACACCCTTGGCCTGGTCGCTACACTGATCCCACAGTGATCCCACTCCTCCCCACAGAGTCCCAGGGCAGGGGACACTGGGGCCACCCTTGTCCTGGACATCAGCTCCCAGCAACTCCTGAGCCCTGACACTAGGGGCACGTGCCAGTGGGAATGTGGGCACTTTGGGACCTCTGGGGATGTTTAGGGACATGGTGGTGTCCCCATGACCTCACCTTGTTGAACTCAACAGGGCTGAAGATGTCAATGCGCTCAGAGAAAAGCTTCTGGATGTTGCTGAGCAGGTGGGTGTCCATGGGGGCACTGAGGACATGGACACAGGGACAGTCAGGGACTTGACAGAGCCAGGGATGTGGGGACAGGGACACAGGGACTGTTAGGGGCCATGGAGAGGGTCAGAGGATGCAGGGATGCTTTTGGGGACAGAAAGGCAGGGGAATGTGAGGATGGTTCCAGGACATGGGGGGACAAGACAAGTGAAGGACACAAGGATGATGGGGATCACCAGGGGATTCTGGGACAGTTGTAAGAACACAGGGATTGTTGGGACAAACAGGGATTGTGATTAGGACAGTCTGGCGATATGGGGACAGCTAAGGGCTGTCAAGACAGCCTGGGACAGTCTGGGATCGTGAAGAGGGTGACAGGGGACATGCACTGGATACTCAAGGAGTGACAGGGAGCCCAAGGGTGCCTGGGTGGCCCAGGCAGTGACACAGGGAGCCCAGGGTGACCCAGGGGTGGCGGGGCTGACCTGGGGGTGTAGCTGGGGGCATAGCGGCCGGGTGCCCGGGAGCTGCTGTAGACGGAGAAGGCCCGCCGGCTGGAATCGCTGCTCTGCGCCCGCCTCACCCCCTCCTCGAAGAGCTGCCCCACCTGTGGGTGGCACCACACCCTCAGCACCCACAACCCCCTCCTGGGGCCCCCCAAACCACCCAGCATCCTTCCAAGTCTCTGCGAGCCTCCCACACCCTTCCAGAATCCCCAGAGGGCCACACACAAGGACCTTGGGCAACCCCTCAGCCGGGGTGTCGGCCGACCTGCACGTCGATGGCGGTGATGTCCTCCACCACGCGCTTCATGACGGCGCGCACGTTGCGCGGCTCCACGGTGCCCAGCCAGTCGCGCGTCTCGACGCTCTTGCGCAGCATCTGCGCCACGGCCGCGCCCTGCACCTGCACGTAGTGATCCAGCAGCCGCTGCGCCGCTGCCCGCGCCTCCGCACACAGCGCCGGCCCCGGCGTCACCGCTGGCCCCGAGTCCTGGGGACACAGAGGCAGCATCAGCCCCGCACCTCCTCTGCTGCACTGCCACCGCTGGCAACAGGAGGGGCGTGGGGACACGTGGAGATGCCTGCCCTCCCTGTGAGTCTACATCTGATATGCTGGGGGCACAGGGACATTGGGGACAGGTGGGACATTCTGCCTGAAGCAGCATCACTGCTGCTCTTACAGGTCCTTAGGGCTTCAGGGGCTCTTGAGGCCATACAGAACCCCCCTGAAAATCCCTTGGGGACATGCAGGATCCCCTTAGGGCCATTTAGAGGCTCACCTGGGGCGGGAACTGCTCATCAGTGAGGGTGAGGATGTAGCTGATGGTGGAGTTCTCGTAGTCCAAGCAGAGACGGGCGAGGAGCAGCAGCAGGGCCGGGGGGGCAGCGGGAGCTCCCCGCTCAGCCGGGCCATCAGCGAAGCCACGGGCGGTGCGGCACAGCCAGCGCACGAAGGCCACCACCAGTCCCTCACGCACTGCTGTCACACAGAACTCCCCCTGTGCCACAAATGGGGGGGCGGATCACACCCCAAAACTGGCCTGTATGGGCTCCAAACCACCCTGTATGACCCCCAACCTACCCTGTGCCACAGATTGCTCCAGTGACCCCTAAAATTCCCCATGGCCTCTCATCCTGTCCCTCCAAAGCACCCCACCCTGTGTTACCTCACCTTGAAGTAGGGCAGGCTGGCGAAGGCGACATCCCTGGCGGTGAAGAGCTGCACGTAGGCCAGCACGGCCTTGAGCTGGCCCAGCACGGAGGCGGCCAGCGTGGCCAGCAGGTCGGGCAGGCCAGGTCCCTCCTTGCCGGGGGGCCGAGGGGCAGCCAGCGCCTGGCGCACGTCACCCAGGCAGCCCAGGAAGAAGGTCTGCAGGGCGCGCAGGTAGCGGTCGACGCGCTCGCGGGCGGCCCGGGCCACCAGCGCGGCGGCGGCGTCAGCGCCCGCGGGCAGCAGCTCCAGCAGCGCGCGCAGCCGGCGGTGGAAGCGGTCGAGCGCCCGCACCAGCAGGGACGTGTCGCCCAGGCCACGCTCCAGCGCCAGCCGCCGCTCCAGCAGCGCGAAGTAGCGGGTGGCCAGCGCGGCGGCGAAGGGCTCCAGGCGCCCCGTGTCCCCGCCGAAGAGCGCGCGGTACGAGCCGGCCAGCTGGCACAGCGTGCCCACGAAGGCTGAGCTGCCGCGGTCCACGAAGTCCAGGATGTCGGAGGCGGGTGGCGGCGGCGTGGTGGCCGTGCCCGAGGGGTCGGCCGCGGGCAGCTCGGCCTCCAGCGCCGCCAGCTCGGCCTCGAGGCGCGCGCCTGCCTGGCTCAGGAACTCCTCGCTCAGCTCCTCGGCAGGCTCCTCCAGCTGCAGCAGCATCTCCACGCACTCGGTGAGTTCCTTGGGGTCCAGCGTCTCCTCCCTGGTGGCCAGGAGAGTTAACAGCAGCACGGCAGAAAACGGAATAAGCAATAGGAGTCATCACCAGGCTCTGGAGTGAGCACCCCCAAACCCGCATTTCCCAGTGCTGCCCACAGCAGGCTCTGGGTGAACGCACCGGAGGCGTGTGCGGAGGCGCTGGGCCAGCTCAGCCATGATGGCGTGGCTCTCGTCCTCGATGGCGCGGAAGGAGGGCAGGTGCCGGTAGTGGCGCAGCACGGCCCTGGCACGGGCGTGGCAGCGCAGGGCCCGCGCCGGCTCCGTGCCCGCCCAGCGCCGCAGCCGCCCCGGCACCTCCACCAGCGCCTGCAGCTTCCGCAGCAGTGCCTGCACCCCTGCAGGGACACGGCGTCAGCGGGGGGGGACATAGCGGGAGCAGCATGAGGCACAGCTGTGGGACCATGTGCCGGATCTCTACCCCACAGATCTGCCCCTCTGCCCCACACAATTCACCCCAATAAATGTGCCCCCGGATGGCCCCGCTCCATACCGGCCAGCTGGGCGCCGCGGCGGTGCCGGTCCTGCAGCGCGGCGCTGACACGGGCGCTCGAGGCGCTGATGGCCGCCATGTTGGCCGCCAGGTCGTCCATCTCTGCCTCCATGTGCCGGAAATCCACCTTCATCTTCCGGATGGTGTCTGGGGAACAAGAGCCAAGTGCCAGGTCCCTCGGCTGCCTGGGACCCCCCCAGCCCGCCCAGGATTAACACACCACAGCCATAACCCCCCAGAGAAGGCTGGTTACTGCCATGGCTGTCAGTGGTCCCCAGAGTGAACCACCACACACCCCAGGACAGCTTACCAGTGCTGCCAGAGGGAACACCCCCAAACTCCCATTTCCCAGTGCTGCCATCAGTAGGCTCCAGAGTGGACCCTCCCAAATCCCCGTTTCCGATTGGTGCCATCAGCAGGCTCCAGAGGGAATAGCTCACCAGTGGCAGAGATGAACTTGTTGTAGTTCTCATAGAGCAGGGTCTGCATGTCGCTGTCCAGGGCACGGATCTCCCGGCTCAGTGCGGCCTCACGGGCCAGGAGCTGCCCCAGGGGACACTCGCTGCGCACCTGAGGGGACAACGGATACACACCTGCCTCCACTGCCCCCTCCGGAGCCCCCCAGCTGAGATCAACTGTCCTCCATAGTACATCTGAGACCCTCCCCTGCCCTGCAGGATCCCTGACTGTCCCCCTTGGATTCCTCCCGGGATATGGAAGTGTTCCCCAGGAGCCTCTCCTGCCCCGCAGGATTCCTGACTGTCCCCCCTGGATTCCTCCCGGGATATGGAAGTGTTCCCCAGGAGCCTCTCCTGCCCTGCAGGGCTGCCCCCCACGCAGTGCTAACTGTCCCGATGCAGCTGCTGCCAAGCCCCTCAGCACCATTCCCGCACGGAATCAGTGTCCCCAGGGAAGCATATCCATAAAGTGCTCGAACAGGCCCTTTCTGAGATCCCCTCAGGATCCTCGGGCCCCGAAGGTTCTGGGGACGCTGCGGTCCTGCCCCGCCAGAGTCGGGGCCACCCATCGAGATCTCTCGTGACGTGGTCCCGCGGGGACCTCCCGGGGCCCCTCGGAGCCGTCGCCAAGGTGGCGGTGCCCGCGGGAGGGGTCTTCGTGCCCACCTTGGTCATGAACACCTCCGGGTCGAAGTGGGGCCCGTTGATGTCAGTGGGGTCCGGGGGCGCCTCGGCCGCCTCGGCAGTGGACGGGCCATAGTAGCGCTGGAGCGGCCCGTGGGGACGCCGCCACCCGCCGCCCCCGGTGCTGCCGCCGGTGGCCTCGGGGCTGCCTGCGGCCCCGCTCCCGGCCCCGCTCCCCGCTGTCGCCGCCGCCATCGCGCCGCCGCTTCCGCCCCAGCAGCCACTTCCGGCTTGTCCCTTACGCAACTTCCGATGCGACACCCCGTTGCCATGGCGACGGGACAGTGAGGCCGAACGTGGCGGGGCCCAGTCACCGGGCCCTGGGGCGGCTGCCATGGGGACGGAGCCGGCGCGGCCCGTGTCCTGCCGCGCCATGGGGACAAGGACTGCCGTGAGGACTCAGACATGGGTGGAGACACAGACCCTCGAAGGGTGAGAGGCCGCTGGCTCCCCAGCCTGGGGCCCGTGTCTCTCACCGTCCATTTTCACCGCTGTCCATCTGTCCACAGGCCTCCCCAGTGTCCCTATGAGTCCCCGGGAGTCCCCCACCCCACCTGAGGGTCCCGCTCCAGCCCCGGGGTGGCTCTGGGTGACGCTGGAGTTGGGCTGTGAGGCCGCAGGTACAACCAGGAAATCGACCTTGCACAAGGAACAAACACCTGGGCTAAAAGGTCTAAAATCAGCTTTATTTACAGCAGAAAAGGCAAAAGAAACCCCGCCAGGGTGAGGGCCGGGCTGCTTCAGGGGCCTTTAGTCGGGAGTCACCTGCTCCAGGAATCGCAGGCCATCGATTCTTCCCAAAGGAAAGAGCCCAGAGCTGCCACGTTGCACCAGGAAAGAAGGAAGAGCCAGAGGAAGTTCCTGCTGCCTCCTTGCTCCTTGCCTTTCCTGCATGTTTTTTTCCCAAACATAGAAAAGAGCACACCTAATCCAGCCAGGGTGTGTTTTGTGAGTAGTTTGGTACATGGGACGACATTCCCTTCATAGCTGTGGACCCAAGTCAGCCCAAGGGCAAAGGAATTCCCAGTGGGAACAGGGAGAAAGCAAAGGAACACTCAGCCATCCATCCATGAAGAGGGTTTGCTGGAGAGTCTAAATCAGAGGAGGAGGAATGGCTGAGCCCTGGCTGTTATAGGAAGAGAGAAGGAAATAAGCAAGGCAGGGATTCCTTTTGTACCTTGTAAATGCATAAACAAATCAGCAAATCCTTCCTTGCTTCCCCCGACTCCTGACAGCACTGAGAGGGGAATTCCACCTCACCTCAGCCTCTGCTTTATTGGCACTACATCTCCACAAAGTGCTCTAAAACCAGGGTGGCACAGTAACCACAATTAACCGGACCTTCTGCCACTGGATTTCTTTACCCTGATCTAGTAACTAAATTTGCACATGTGTGGAAAGGTTCTGGAAGGTTCCACACAAGTGCAAATCCATGCCGTTATGGACTGTGGCCCTCCCTTCCCACAGGGTCCAGCCCAGTTTGCCCACAAGGATGATAAAGAAAACCAAGCCCGGATTTAATCGAAGTCCTGCTCCCCTGCATCTCTTCCCTGCCACAATCTGAGAGCATCCAGGCCCAGATCCATTGCCAATTCTACCCAAAACCAGCACAGCACAGGTTTCCTTTCAGCCCAGGGAAATGGAGAGTGGCCACATGGAATGTCAGTCACACACTGGTACTCCCAAATCCCGTAAGTCAGCATTCTAAATCCTACAACTTGCAGAGCTCAGCTGGGTTATGTATGGAGTATCCACAAGTCCCTGGATTTGTTAGTTCCTGGTTTTTGTTGAAGGAAGTGATGTGGAAGTGGCCCTTAAAAACAGCCCACGGGATGTGGACAAGGCAGGAGGTCACAGCCAGAGCCATGACCCCAAAATCCCGTTAGACACGAAGATCCCTTTGGAGCCAAACTTGTTTTGGAAGAGCTGTCTGGGCCCAGCCAGAGCGACGAGGGAGGAAAATCACTGGGAAGGTAGAGGTGTGGCTGGAGGCTCCTCTGGAAAACGTGTGGGCAGATGGGATCTGGCCTGTGACACGTCCCAGGCTGGGCTCAGGTCCCTGCCCGGGACACCAGGTAGTAGAGGATGAAGAAGATGAGGACGAGGGCCACGGACACGGCCAGGAGCAGCCGGCGGTTGTCGCGGCCGGAGCGCGCCATGCCCGAGAAGCGCTTCACACTGCCCGTCAGCAGCCCTGTCACACTCAGGAAATCCGAGTCCTGGCGGGAAAGGACACCTTGGAGGCCTTGCAGAATTATGAAACTTCCCAAGTTTCCCAAGGGAACATTCCGAGTCCTGAGGGACTCACAGGGATGAGCCAATCCAGCTCTAAGCCCTGCACGGGACAGCGCAACAATCCCGGTGCTGATTTAGGGCTTCTCCCTTAAGGGCTTTTGCTGTCCCACCTCTCATCCCAGTTCCCTGATTTGCACAGAAGAACTCACAGGGATGAGCCAGCTCTAAGCCCTGCACAGGACACCCCAACAATCCCAGTGCTGATTTAGGGCTTCTCCCTTAAGGGCTTTTGCTGTCCCCCCTCTCATCCCAGTTCCCTGATTTGAACAGAAAGCCCCGTGTCCTGTCTCCCAGGTCCTTACCATGCCATCCAGGTAGCGGTTCTGTTCCTCAGCATCCTTGTCAATATCCAGAGCCAGCTGCAGGGCAAGGCAGGAAATGGGCATTAATGAGCTTTTAATGTCCAGAGAACGTCTAAAATCCGAAATGCAAATTATTTAAACAAGCTGCTGCTTTCCCAGCTCCAACAGACACACAGGCGCTTGTCTGGTGCAGGAACAGGGAAAATGGAATTTCCCTGTCAGGCAGGTGAAGTTTTCCAGCTCTGAAAATAAAGTCTGGCTGTCTAAATCTGTCAGCTAGAGAGGGGAGTTTAAACCCTGGGACACAATGGCAGGAATTCAACCTGCCCTTTTACACAGTGAGTCATCACCTTCTTTCATGGTTTGTACTAAACTTTTACTAATAATTTAGAGCTTACAGCTCTAAATCAAATTGTTTGATGTTAATAGGAGCAAACTGTAGGGGGATAGAATATAAGAAAATAAAGATAGTGTAGAAAGTAATCTTAGCCCTAAGGAGTTGCAGCTGGGCCAATTATCAAAGATTAGGAACAGGCCTGACTTTAACAGGCCATAGCTGTAAGCAATGAGAAGAAGAGTGCTATAAAAGAGTGGGGTGGCTGAGTGAGATGGGAAATGGGTGTTAGTGGGTTACTTTGAGAACAAGCATGAGTCAGTGCTCTGAGGAGATGCCCATGAGAAACACCAAGAAAGTGTGAAACTTTTGTGATAAGGAGATAACATATGGAACCCCTGCAATAAGGTGGCAACAGTGAGTCGTTACCTTCTTTCAAGGTTTGTACTAAACTTCTAATAATAATAATTTAGAGCTTAAATCAAAGTGTTTGATGTTAATAGGAGTGAACCAGCTTTAAGAACAGCTACACAGAGACACAGGTATTTTCCAAAATTCATCTACCTGCCTTTTTGTCATGAATATTTCCCTGAGGAGGTGAGCGTTGCAGCACCCCTGTGTTCAGGTTGGACAGGGCTTAGAGCAACCTGGTCTAGTGCAAGGTGCCCCTGCCTGTGGGAAGGGGTGGGACTATGAGCCTTAAGGTCCTTTCCAGCCCAAACCTTTCCATGGTTCTGTGATCCCCTGCAGGACTCCCAGGTAATCAGAGCCTGTCCTTCAGCTCAACACCTGCTGTGACCTCGGCACTCACCGACTTCAGCCTGGTGACCTTGCTGGCCAGGCTGTCGGCCATCCGCTTGTTCTCCACATCCAGCAGGTCCTCCATGGCGCTCGGACTCTGCCCTGGGAAGAAGAACAAGGAACACACATCATCCCTGCCCCAGCATGGCTCTGTTCCTGATACAGCCCCTCCTCGCATGGTTTGCGCTGTGGACCCTCCAAAAATGTGACCAAAACACCACAGACTTCTCCCAAACGTGCCAGGGTGAGAACCCAGACTTGCACCCTCAATTGCCACCATGGCCCAGCAGCAGCTGTGGGGGTTCCATGGCTAGTGACATCCAGGGGTGAGATTTGGGTGAAACCCGGCGAATCCGGGGCCCTTTGCCCCTGGGCCGTGTTGGGGTCTCTCGGCATTGCCCCGCATTGTGGGGCAGGTGAGGTCCAGGGGTGGGATCGGGGGTGCTGGGGCAATTAGGGGCTATGGGGGAAGCTGGGGACTCAAAAGGGCACTTAGGGGTTCAAGGGGAAAATTAAGGGTTTTGGGGAGGCAGCCCAGGACCCAAAAGGGGCCCAGGTAGGCAATTAGGGTTTATGGGGGGGGGGGGGGGGGGCTATTCCCGGGCTGTAGAGGAGAAATCGGGGCACTGCAAGAGGCGCCATGGGGTTCAGTGGGATCAGGAGTTCCTCCTCCCTCTGACCCGCTCCAGTCCCTTCTGCCCCCCAAACCTGTCCCTGTCCCTTGTCCCCTCACCTCGGCCCCGCTCCGCCATGGCTGCCCCGGCCCGTCCCGCCCCGCCGGGCGGAGCCGCCACGAAATGTCCGCCCGCTCTTCCTCCTTCTCCTCCTCCTCCTTCCCCCCGGCACCGGGACCCTCGGGCCGCTCGCCCGGGCCGGGGCGGAAGGGCTGGAACTGCCCCCCGAGGGATCCCGGGCCGCAGGTACGGCCAGCGCCCTGCCGGGCACGGGGGAGGGACAGGGGGCTGAGGGGGAGAACAGCGGCTTGGTGACAAAAAACGGGGAGATTTGGGATAAAAATGGTGCTCTGGGGATAAGAATAGGGGGCTAGGGACGAAAAGAAGCTTTGGGGAAATAATTAGGGGTGGAAAGTAGAGGTTTGGGGGGAAAATAGAGGCTTGGGATAAAAAGGTTTGGGGGAAAAATAGGGGCTTGAGACGAAAATAGATGTTTGGGGGGGAAAGTAGGGGTTTAGGGACATAAACAGGGTTATGGGGACAAAAAAGGGGGTTTGGAATCTACCCAGATGGTGGAGGAAGGAGGTGGCAGTGTGAGGAAGCAGTAGGAGTATGGAAATGGGGATATGCCCAATGGTCCATTGGTTCATGTCATCCCCCCAGAAGCAGAGGTGGATCCCCTGCATCCCAGCCCCTGCGCACGGGGATGCTGTGTCCCTGCCCCGGGCAAGCCCAGCCTCTGTCTCTGCGGCTTTCTGCCTTCCAAAATGCAGGATCTGCCTCTTTTGGTCCCCTCGAAAAGCCCCTCTGGGGCTGCGTGGGCAGGAGGGGACAGCCCCTGTGATTCCCAAACCCCGGGGGCCCTGGGCTTGGGATCGCGATTTGTTGAGCTTGGTGTGACCAGCTCAGCCCCATCCTCATGGCAACACGGAAGCCGAACACATGTCCGAGCCCAAATCTGCTGGATTTCCCCCACACTGCGAGCCACGTCCCAGCACCGTGAGCCGCTAAACCGGTGCCATGTCCAAAATAATCCCGCGGAGCTGCGCATCTGCTGGCTGGCAGTGTCGGCAGGGACATCCTCTCCCGGGGGCTCCGGACGCGCCTTTTGGCCGCGCCTGCAGGGACCGGCCATCATCCAAGCCGCCACCAAACCCTCCCAGGTCTGCTTCCCAGCACCTGCCAAGGTAGCTCCGCCTGCAGCCGGAGGATGCTCTCCCGCCCGGCTGCCTCGCCGCTCCATCCCTTGTCACTCCACGGGAATGTTTCTGGCTTTATTTGTTATTTTCCCCCCTGTGCGGCAGCAGAAATCAGGGCAGGCGGGGAGGAGGAGGAGGAGGCAGGGAGCTATTTCAGGGAGCTGCTGTTATCTGCTCCACGTTAATCCCCAGCTGGTGGGGGGAAGGTTTTCCCTGAGTGCTTTCCTGGGAGGGCATATATTAAACATTGAAAAGCAAAGCGAGGAAGAAGAGGATTAGCAAGAGAGAGGAAGCTGGCTACTGGCTTTGCTTGGGTTATCCATCTGCTCCACTTTTATGGATGCAGCAGTGTGAGCAATATCACTTGGGATTTTTTTTGTGTGTTTTTTTCCCTCCTTGCTCTCTCCACCCCTTTCTCTGTCCCTCTCAGAGGTCTGTGTGTCGAGCTGCTTTTCCATCACCCTGGAAATCCCCTCATTCCCCTTCCTCTGGGCTGTGCTGTAGCTGAGCTGTTGGGATAATGGAGCTCCAGGCTGTGGTATCCACGCTGGAAAGCGGGGAGCAGGACACCGTTCTCAAGGTGCTCCAGGTCTACAACCAAGAGGTGAGTGAGCATCAATGCTTCCCTCAGCTCAGGGACTCCTAAAAAATTGTTATCCAGATCCCAAGAAAGCCTGGCTGGGAAACAAGAGTCAGGGTGAGGACTGAGTAGGAGGAGCTTTTTTGTTAAGACAGTTTTGGAGGTGCTGAGAGAACCCAGGGAGGAGCTGCAGGTGAAAGGATGTTGGGATTTGCAAGTCAAAAGATGGTTGGAGGTGACTGCTGGGATCTCCTATGGGCATGGCTCTGAAGGCAGTAAATAATGAATGTAGAATATCAAACCCCAATGATCTGGAAGCAGAGATGGGAGCATTTCTAGCCTTAAAGTAGGAAAGGATTATCCATGGTGGTAAATCTCTGCTTGGAGAAAGGAGACTGAAGGGAGATCTCAGCCTTTTACAGCTTCCTCCTGAGGGGCAGCTCCAATCTCTGCTCTCTGACCAGTGACAGGACCCAAGGGAACAGCTGGAGAGGTGTAGGTTGGATATCAGGAAAAGGATCTTTCCCCCAGAGGGTGGTTGGGCACTGACCAGGCTCCCCAGGGAGTGGGCACAGCCCCAAGGCTGCCAGAGCTCCAGGAGTGTTTGGACAGTACTCTCAGGCATAGGGTGGGATTGTAGTGGTGTCTGCACAGAGCCAGGAGCTGGACTGCATGGAACTGTGTGGGTTCCTTCCAGCTCAGGATATTCTATGGCTCTCTGAAATCCTGTTTGAAACAGACTCTGGTTGTCAGGGAAATTTCCTTTGGAGGTTTCCCCTGAGAGGGGCTGGCCCTGTGGATTACTCTGACTCACTCTGCACCAGGCTGGAGTAGGTGGAAGCCAGGAGGGAAAACCTGAGGAATATTTTGCAAGAGTGTGTGCGAGAGAGAGAGAGTGTGGAACTATTCCTGACAGTCAGATTTGGAATGGGGAGATATTGGCCAAGAAGGAGCAGGTGTCTGTTAAGGACAGCACTGAGGATTAACAGCACTAGCAGCAGGTGCAGCACCAGCATCCTCGGGGTGCAAACAGTATCTGTGTGCCCCCAAAACAAGATATTTCCTGTTGGATTCCCCCAGGGTCCTTCCTGGGTATCAAGCCTAGGGAACTGCAAGCGCAGGGTTTGCTGGCCCGTCTGGAGGAAATGGAGCAGTCAAAGAGGATTATGAAACTGCAGATAAACCTGGCATGGCCTGGCATTGCTTGTGCTGCAAGGCTGATGGTTCTGTATGCTTTTCCTGTGGATTTGTTTTAATTCGCTGTTTTGCACGCAGTTTTTGCTTGCGGGGAATATATTACAGCTAAAGCAAAACCCCAGGTGTGGCCAAAGTATCCCCAAATGGGATTACAGCCTGACAAGAGGATGTGCTGAGGGAAGATCAAGCAGCCTGCTTGTGGAACACAGCGGTGCCAGGACTGAACCATCAGCTCCCACACAGCCTGGCTGGAGTACACCTGTCCTGCCCCCACACCTGGGGCTGCTCCAGGTGCTGTGTCCATCTCTGCTTCCAGGCTGGACACAACCCTGGGCTCTTGGTAACTGCACACACATAATCAGTGTTTCATGGATTTTAAATGTTTTTGTTCTCCAAGCTGGCATCAAATGCTCTCTTGGTATGAACAAGGATTGCCTCAATGACTGGGAGGTGCTGCTTCTCCCCAGGCATCTGTGATCTCCAGTTCCATGGGAGCAGGGTTGGTCAGGAAGGAGACTGGCAGTGAAGAACAAACAAAATAGCAAGAGAAATGCAATGAATGGAGATCAGGAGTGTTTGTTAGCATAGGGACAGGATGGAGCGTGGACATCAAGTCCCTTGTGTTTAAAGAACAGCCTGGGTAACCAGAAGGATCCATTCCCATGTACCAAGGAGACAGGACTTCTTTGGGGCAGGAAAAGGAATAATAAATATCAAGGGGAGGACGTGCAGGCACAGCTCTGTGGTATCACTGAGCAGGGGAATTACCGGCTCTTATAGGATATTGGGATTGGGATGAATACCCACTGTGCTGCTGCAGTATTTAAACTAAATCCATCTGTCAGCTGGCCTGTGGCATTGCACTGGTGCTGTGGATCCAGGGGTGATGCCCATGATGTGGGGGGGACTGTCAGGAGATGGTGTGTTTGCTGTTGCAGCATGTTTTGGACCTGCTGCTTTCCAGCTGAATGGCTCTTCTCTGGCCCCATGGAGTTTTAACCTATTCCTCTTTCTGATTGATTTTGTTGTTCCCACAGAAATCTCAGTGCTTCATCTTTGAGGATGAGGAGCGGGAAGAGAGGAAGGTAGGCACATGCTGCTTGCTTTCCTCCTCTGGTCAGTGTGTGAATCTGCTGCTCTGTGCTCATGTCCAACTGGGCTTGGCAAGCAGCTCCCACAGGAGGAGAACTGAGAGTTTTCCATTAACTTGGTTAGGGAGTTGTGTGCTTGGAGTGTCTGGCTCTGTTTTTTTCCATCAGTAGTTGGTTGTTTTGGATAAAGGTCAGCATCCTTCTGACACTAGCAATGGTTCCATGATCCATTTAGTCCCAGCCATGGATGTGATCTCTGGTGCCTCTGGACAGGGATCACAGCAGTGCTGGCTCTGGGGGAGGGTGAGGGGCTCCCCTGGGAGCCAGCAGTGGGATTTGCCAGGAGCTGTGTATTAGCAAATCCTTTGAGCTGGTGTAATCTGGCACTTGGAGGGAAGGACACTCTGCCTGCTCATTCCTGCTCCTGCAGCACTTTGTGACAGGGCAGGCCTCAGCCTGGCTGTTCTGCCATCAAAATGACTGTTTTCCCTGGGTTGTTTTCCAGCTGGCTCAGTTCTGTGGTCAGCTCACTGGTGGATGGTGCCAATGCCTGTGTTAGCATAGCAAGTGCAGGCCAGGTGACCTGGGTGGAGAGCAGGACCTCCTTTGGCTGTGCCAGGGCCAGCTGCTGCCACATGGAGTGTTCCAGGCACAGCCTGAAATGTGTGACTGCATCTGATGAGATCTGTGCTCTTTGCCTTGCACTGACCTGCTGTGTGAGCTGGGACAGTCAC
Source organism: Molothrus aeneus (assembly GCF_037042795.1). Lineage (NCBI taxonomy): Eukaryota > Metazoa > Chordata > Aves > Passeriformes > Icteridae > Molothrus > Molothrus aeneus. The sequence goes on along the minus strand of NC_089651.1, from coordinate 9,661,295 downwards.
ACAGGATGTGGCTTCAGGCACAGTGTCCCACTTTTGGGGTGTCTGCCATGAAATATGAGATGAACATCACTACTACTTCCTGGTGCTTGGCTGTTCAGGTGGTTCAGCTTCAGGCACACACTCTCTGAGATCCCTTTCCCCTGAGCCAGCCTGAGGCTTTGGTTGCTGGGACTGTATCTGAAACCTTGTCTCCCTGTGAGGAAGAAGAACAGCTGTACTTCATAACTTCCCCAGGATGTGAGTGTGGGGCACACAATGAGCCTCACGTTAAGGACTGAAGTTCAGTTTTTCTTCATTCCTTCCCTCAGCAGTTTCATTTCACCAGGGGAGAGTCAGGTGGGATATCAGGAGGAATTTCTTCATGGAAAAGGTGGTCAGGCTTTGGAAGAGGCTGCCCAGGGAGGTGATGTAGCCATCATCCATCTCTGGAGGTATTCAGGGAATGACTGTTCCATGCTCTGGTCTGGTTGTGAAGGTGCTGATTGGTCACAGGTTGGGCTTGATGGTCTTGGAGGTCTTTTCCAACCTGGATGATTATGATTAATGATTCCAACCTTAATGATTCTCTGATTATTTTGAAGTGTAACCAATGGGGCTGTTAAGCCAGTTAATAACCTCATTTCTTGGGTTCTTTCACTCTTGTAACACCACAGAAAGAGCCATGCTCTGAGCTGTGTTGTGTTTGAGGTCTGGTGGGCTCCCCCAGCAGTGTGTGTGGGTTACTGGTGTGATGTGAAGTGCTGCCACATGTGGTTCAGCCTGAGCTGCCTGCGTCTGTGAGGCCTTACCTGTGTTCTTGTGCTGCTCCGTGACTCATTGTTCCCCATGAGCTTTGCAGCTCCCGTGAATTGTGTTAGTGGGGCTCTGCCAGTCTGTACCCATGGAAGATCTGGGCCAGTAGGTCTCCAAACAGCACTGAAATTAAGGAGATGATGCTTATTTTAATCTCCTGAGGTCTCTTCACCTCTTTTCCCAAGGCATCAGGTGCTCTCCTCACATCCCTTGGGTCCCGTGTCCCTCCCTTGTGCAGTGGGCAGGTCGGCCCTGTCAGCCTGAGCCACCCTCACCAGGGCAGAGCTACAACAGTGCCCTGTTTGTGTTCTCCCTTTGCACTCAACAGCCTCTGCAAAACATTTTTTCCTGGTTGTTCTTGCCCAGACTGGTCAGGATCAATGCCAGAGCTAGGCACTTCCTGAGTGCACACCTGAGCAGGCCCAGGTGACACTGCTGTTGTCCAGGGCAGAGCATGCCAGGGCTGTAGGGAGCACTGGGAAGTGTCAGTATCCAAGGCATTGCTTGTTTCCAACTGCACAGAAAATGGCCCAGCTGCTGATCAAGTTCTTGGAGAGGGAACTGCAGCCATCCTGCCAGGTCACCTGCCTGGAGAGCATCCGCATCCTGTCCCGGGACAAGCACTGCCTTGACCCCTTCGCCACCAAGGAGGGTCTGAAGACCCTCTCCAGGCACGCTGGCATCGATTACTCCGAGGAGCTCATCCGGGAGGTGCCAGACTTGGATGTAATCCTGGAATCCCTGAAATGCCTGTGCAACATCGTGTTCAGCAGCGCCATGGCGCAGGAGCTGACGGCACAGGGGCGGCTGGTGGTGGGGCTGGCACGGCGCATCAAGCTCTACAACGAGCGGAGTCTTCCTCACGACATCAAGTTCTTCGACCTGCGCCTGCTGTTCCTGCTGACGGCCCTCAGGGTGGACATCCGGCAGCAGCTCGCCCAGGAGCTCCGGGGAATCAGCCTCATGACAGACACCCTGGAACTGACCCTTGGGGTCAAGTGGTTGGACCCCTACGAAGTTGCCACCGAGGAGGGACTGCTCCCACCTTTGCCTCGGCAGGAGACGGAGCGAGCCATGGAGATCCTCAAAGTGCTCTTCAACATCACCTTTGATTCCAGCAAGAGGGAGGTGGACGAGGTGAGCTCCTTGGGCCTGTGGCATTCATGTGTCTCTGGGCTCTGGCTTGCAGGTTTTCTCCTCCCTTGTATTTTCTCGTGTCCCAGACTGGTCCTTGTGCACCCTCAGGGTGGTGAGGGACTCACATGTCCTTAGGGCACTGCCTCTGTCCAGGCTTACTTTGCCTGTGCTTTTAGCATTCCCAAATGGAGAATTGAGAGTCTGCTTTCCCTGGAGTGCCCTGCAGTCCACAATCAGGCTGCTGGAGGGGGGAGTGGGCTGCAGGCTCTGGGGTGTGTGGGATGCCCTTTGCTGACTGAGGTGTTCCTTTCTCCATGCTGGGGCCAGGAAGATGCTGCTTTGTACAGGCACTTGGGTGCCCTCCTGCGCCACTGCCTCATGATCTCCGCCGATGGCGAGGACCGCACCGAGGAGTTCCACAGGTCTGTGTTGGGAAGAGCTTCACCTGGAGCTTCACCAGCTCCCCCAGGCACATCCTGCCTCTCCCTGGGTGATTGGGAAGGGACCCTGCTGACCAGCAGCTTTTGGGTTTAGCCTGGGGATCCCTCGTGCTGCTGGAAGTCAGAAACAGCCTTTCCTGCCCTGGGAATGTCATGTGGGAGTGCCGTGGCCTCCTAACCCCTGAGATCTTGTTCCGTGTTCTGTGTCAGGCTGTCCCAATGGTGACATCCACCTCAGTGGGCAACTGGCCAGAGAAGAAGCTGCTTTAAAACGTCCATGAAGTGGCCTTAATTACTCTTAAGCCATGCTGAGAAATTGGCTGTGTCATGTTCCCAAGCATTATTGGTGCAGGGGTTTCAGCTTGGAGCAAGTGACACTACCCTGTCCCCAAGAATACATAGCTGGGGGGATCCCAAGCAGTGCTGGTGTGGAACATCAGGATTAGGAGTGACACATGGAACATGCCAGAGACAGACCTTGGACTACCCAGATTGGTCCTGCTTGGCACTATGTCAAGATCTGTGTGTTCTCAGATGTCACTGATGTATCTTTGGACTCTCAGCATATAGTTAGCTACCCAAAAAGCATCTTAAGTTATCCCCTTTCAGTGGTGTGAGGAGCTTGAGATACTCCAGGAAAACTTGGATCGCAGGGTCCTCACATTTCTGCAAGTTAATGACAGGCCTTCATTTCTGTAGAGCTGAAGGACTTCTGTGAGCAAAGCTCCATCACTGTGTGTTCACTTCTCTTCTCTTTCACATGTGCAGCCACACAGTCAACCTGCTGGGCAACCTGCCCCTGAAGTGTCTGGATGTGCTCCTGACTCCCAAAGTGCGGCCGGGCTCACTGGAGTACATGGGTGTCAATATGGATGCGGTCAGCATCCTCCTGGACTTCCTGGAGCGGCGCCTGGACAGGGTGAGCAGTGGGGCTCCTTCTGCCCACAGGTCCAGGGCACCTTTCCCTCAGCCTGGAAGAGCCTGGTGGGAGCAGCACACTTGGTTTGAAGTTAGCCCTTTGTAGGAGGGACAGCTTTTGGCAGAGCTATGGTTGGTGGGACTAAACCAACATCCCTGAATTGGGAAGGTGACTGTCATTGCTTTGAGGGCTGCAGGCAGTGAGATTGGTGGAACAGTGGATGATTAGCCAATAATTAACTGGGTGACTGACAAATCAGCCCTGTTTCACTCAGCAATGATGCAGTGGGCAGTTCTGGAAACCTGAGTTCACGTTATTTTTAAGCTGACTACAGTTTTCAGCCTCTGGAGTTGTTCCAAAGGGCCTCCAGATTTTACCACTGCACTTCTCTGCCCTGGATGCCCTGCCCAAATATTTCTGGCACTGCCTGTGCCACAACAAGTGGTGTGGGGAGGAAGAGGGGGCACTGAATGCCTGTGGCAGAGGTTGGGAAGCTCCGTGTCCATCCATCTCCCTGATGGTCTGTGCTCGTGTTCTCCAGCATGAGCCAGACAGGCTGAGCTCAGCATGACTGATATGCTGCTCCTTCTGGGGATGTTCCTGCAGGGCCACAAGCTGAAGGAGAGCTTGACCCCTGTGCTGAATCTGCTGACGGAGAGTGCCAGAGTCCACCGGCAGACCAGGAAGTTCCTGAAGGCCAGGGTATGCTCAGCGCCATGTTCAGGGGAGCTGCTCTGAGGGGAGGCGAGCAGAGCCCTGCTTGTGGCCACCCCCCAGACACCTCTGCTGTGGGTGGCTTTGGTAGCCACAGGGACCTGTCACCCTCGCTGTGGCCCCGCAGGTGCTGCCGCCGCTGCGGGACGTGCGGAACCGGCCGGAGGTGGGGAATTCCCTGCGGAACAAGCTGGTGAGGCTCATGACACACATTGACACCGATGTCAAGCACTGTGCCGCAGAGTTCCTCTTCGTGCTCTGCAAGGAGAGCGGTGAGTCCTGGGGACTTCCATAGCGAGATGCTGAGATGGGGACCCTCTGCAGGGCTGCTGCCTTCCCTTGGCACAGCCCTGCTGAGTGGGGAAAAGGGGAGAGCTCCAGCAGCTCTGTGGGAAGGAGGTGGTGTCCCTCAGGCCAGTGGTGAGGGACAGACTGTGCTGGAGGACACCCCTGCACACAACCTGGCCCACATTCAACTCCCACTCACAGGCCTTGCTCCCTGTCAGCGCCTCCATGGCCTGGAGACATGGCAAAACCGTGCTGCTGGGGCTGGTGGGAACACAGGAGTGGAATACAGGGTGGTCTCTGTCCCTTCTCCCGGCAGTGTCCCGGTTTGTGAAGTACACGGGCTATGGGAACGCCGCGGGGCTGCTGGCAGCACGGGGCCTCATGGCTGGCGGCCGGGAAGAGGGAGAGTACTCGGAGGATGAAGACACGGACACGGAGGAGTACAAAGAGGCAAAGCCCAAGTAAAGAGATCCACTCTTCCTCTAGAGATTTCCTTCTTCCTCTCCTGCTTTATCTCTTCATGCACCTGCTGCCATCTCCCTGTTCTGCTCATCCATGTGAAGCATGGGTGAAGTGCCTGTTTTTCCTACCCCTCTCCAGAGCTCAGTGTTGCTACACCGAGCTGGTTCTTGGTCCCGCTCTTTCTCTTTCCCTCCCCGCTCTTTCTTTCTCTTTCCCTCCCCGCTCTTTCTTTCTCTTTCCCTCCCCGCTCTTTCTTTCTCTTTCCCTCCCCGCTCTTTCTTTCTCTTTCCCTCCCCGCTCTTTCTTTCTCTTTCCCTCCCCGCTCTTTCTTTCTCTTTCCCTCCCCGCTCTTTCTTTCTCTTTCCCTCCCCGCTCTTTCTTTCTCTTTCCCTCCCCGCTCTTTCTTTCTCTTTCCCTCCCCGCTCTTTCTTTCTCTTTCCCTCCCCGCTCTTTCTTTCTCTTTCCCTCCCCGCTCTTTCTTTCTCTTTCCCTCCCCGCTCTTTCTTTCTCTTTCCCCTGCAGTGGGTGGTATCTTGAGGGTGGGGGGTCCAGGCCTGTGCCCACTCATGCATCACCCACACCTGTTCAGTGTCCCTGCAGGTTGGGTTTGTTGGGATTTTCTCCATTAGCTTTTGTCTCCTGTCTCGAGGAGATGGAGGAAATGTCACCTGGCCTCCTGTACCTCATTTCCATGTGGCATTGGCAGGAGGGGATGTTAGAGGAAAGGGAGGTGTTTGTAAGGATGTAGGTCAGAATCCCAAGTAGCACTGTGATGGCACTTGGGGCTCAGGGCACGAGCAGTGGTGACAGCCAGTCCTGCTGTGCCATTCCTCTGCTCCATGAGGCTCAGAAGGATTGCAAACAGCCCTTTGTCACCTGCTGTCCCCTCCTGAATCCTGGCCTCACTGCTCTCTGTGCAGCATCAACCCTGTGACGGGACGTGTGGAGGAGAAGCTGCCCAACCCCATGGAAGGGATGACGGAGGAGCAGAAGGAGCACGAAGCCATGAAATTGGTCAACATGTTTGACAAGTTGTCCAGGTACTGGGACGTGTGTGTGTCGGGGGTACATCTGTCACAAACCTTCCTTTGGCTGTGTTCCCAAGGCCTGGAGGGATCTAGCAGCAGGAGTGGCAGGGGATATGTGGGGAGACTCTTCCCTCAGCATGGCTCCAAGACATGCAAGGGAAGCACTGCCAGCTCCTCCAGCTTTGGCATGATGGGACACTGTGGGATTCCTCGCTGTGCCTGCACTGTTCCCAAGCACCTGCTGCGCTCGAGGTTTGTCCAGGTGCTTGGGAAGGACCGCAGCCTCTGTCATGGCAATGCAGCTCAGGGGAAGCAGCATTTTGGGGACAGACAGTAAGGATAGTTGGCAGCCAGTGCCACCAGCCTCCTTCCCTGTTGGAGTGTTTTCTCCAGTTATCTCCGACCCACAGGAGCCCAGCTAAGTTCAGGCTTTCAGGAGTAGGAGGGAAGTCCATCCTATGTTGGAGGGAAAGGAACATGGACACCAGTGTTAGTTCTCCTTTGGGAATCCTGAACCACACAAAACGGAACTCTAGAAAGGAGCCTATTCCAGAGAATAGGATTATGCTTCCAGGCTGTTGTGTTGCCATGCTGGAAGTTTTAGGGCTGGCACTGTCCCCATTTCTCAGAAGTGATCTTTAGTGGTGCCAGTGGTGTTCCAGGCCATTTCCACAAGCCCCACCTTGCTGCCATATTCCTGGTTTGTTCCCATGCTGTGCTGCAGCTCTGCCTTACCTCTCCCCTCTGCTCCTGGCTGCAGGGAGAAGGTGATCCAGCCCATGGGCATCACTCCGAGCGGCAACCTGGCGCCCATGGAGAACGCCATCCGCAACATGGCCGACGAGCGCTCGTCCTCCGACTCAGACCTGGGGCTGGACTGAGGCAGCTCCAGCCGCTCTCCCTCGGAACTGGTGCTGCACTCGGGGGCTGGCACTGCACCAGGACTCTCCCTATGGGATCTGGGTCCAGCCTGGACCCCTCCGAGCCCACCTCATGGAACACCTGCCTCCTTCCCAGCTCCATAGCCACCTCTCCTTCCAGAGGTCTCCGTGACCTGGCTCCACCTCGGTCTCTGTCAGCAGCCTTGAGGTTTCACACTCCAAATTGCTTCCAGGACTCTCCAGTAGGATTTTTGGTTTTTAAATATGTGCTGTTTGGGAGGAAGTGGCAGGGGGAGGCTCTTCCTGCCACTTCATCAGAGTTCAGTGATCCACAGAGCCTCCTGTGGCTGTGTGTGTGCCCAGCCCCAGAGTGGGGGCTGCTCCCCAGGAATGCCATGGGAAGGGGGGCTGCCAGAGAGGGGTGTGGGCCTCCAGTCAGAGTGGGATCTGCAGGGCATGGTGCAGGTGGCTGTATCTGTGTCTGTGCACACCCAGAATGTGTGGCTGAGCAGAGCAGAGCTGGTGAGGCCGTGGAAGATTCCAGCATTGCATTGGCCGCAGGAGAGCGTGTGGGCAGCTGCTGGGAACACTCCAATGTCCCTTCCCTGGCACTGGGCACTGTCCCTGTCACCACCCAGCTGGGTTTGGGCATTTGCCTCTCCCCACCTCCTGCTTTCCAGACAAAAGGCCAATACCTGTGCTCTGTCCTTGGCTCATCCTTGCTGTGCCCAGGTTGCTGTGTCCCCCAGGGGCTGCTGTCGGGCCTGGTGTAGATTTCTCTTTATTTTTATTCCTGTTTTCTTTGGAAAGAAAATCTTCTCATTTGTCTCATGTATCCAAGTTCCCAAACCTCCCGTCACGAGTAGGAATGCACAAGTGATGATAGAATAAAGCCAACCTGACATGTAGGAGTGTGGCACTGATTCCTCCCAGCAAGGAAATCCCTGTGGCAGAGCATCCCAGGTTTTCTGCCCATGTGTTCTTAGGAGCTGGGGATGGTCCAGGAGGTGAAGAGCTGGAGGGGTGCTTTGTTTGGTTTTCCAGTTTCCATTGCTGAGGAAACTGGAGTTTGTTGAGGAAACCCTCGAGTGCTGTGTCCAGCTCTAGGCCTCTCATGGCAAGGAGGCTACTGAGGGGCTGAAGTACGTCTAAGGTAGGGAAGGGTCTGGAGCACAAGGAGCTGAGGGGGCTCAGCCTGTAGGAAAGGAGGCTCTGGGGGACCTTCTGCCTCTCCACAACTCCCTGACAGGACAGTGTAGCTCCCAGGGAGCAAGAGATGGGACAAGAGGAAACAGCCTCAAGTTCTGTGAGGGGTGGTTCAGGTTGATTGAACATCAGTAAGAATTTCCTCATGGAAAGGGCTGTCAGGTATTGGAAAGGGCTTCCCAGTGGGGTGGTGGAGTCCCTATCCCTAGAGGTGTCCAGGGAAAGCCTGGATGTGGCACTCAGTGCTCTGGGCTGGTGACAAGGTAGGGATCAGTCACAGGTTGCACTCAGTAATTTTGGAGATCTTTCCCAACCTGGATAATTGTGTTTCTGTTTAGTTCCTGACTGACCCCCAAGTGCCATTCCAGGCTGCTGGGCTGGGGACAGCCCTGCTTTGTCACAGTGAGCTTTTAGGCCAATTGTATGTTTCTGTTCTTTTGTTTTTTTTTTAAACTAGTAAACCCCCCCCCACTCCTTCCTCCCCAGCCCTTCTGTGTGCAGGCACAGACCCTGATCCCTTTCCCAAGCTTTACGTGCAAGAGGAAAAGGGGGGTTTGGTGTTTTTAACGCAGCTGCTTCTGATATTGTTTCAATTTTCTAGAGTGCTTAAATCCCTAAGAACAGCTGTCAAGCCTGGCCTGGCATGCCCTGGAGCAGAGGCTGAGCTTGGCACTGGGTGTTTTGGGAAGAGGTGTTCATAGAATCATGGAACTCTGTGTTGGAGGCAGCAGGGGATGGTTAAAAACTAAGTCCCCACCATTTCCAGTATGGATGTGCCACAAGGCTCTGCGTTGTATTGTGGCAGGTGTGGGACAGAGCAGGACATGGCTGCAGCCCTGTGACACTGCCACCCCCCCAGGATGGCATCTACAGCAGGGAAAGGCACTTGTGTGAGAGGAAAAAAGGTACCAAAAAGCAGGTGAAAGAAACAGTGGTGGGGACAGATGTGACTTTACAGAAAACCCCTCAGGTGACATCCAGAAATGAATTATCTCTTTATTATTAAATAATTAACACTCCAGTGATTCAAAAATTCCCCAGCAGCTTGATCTGGAATGGGAATGGGGGGCAGCCCCCGCCCCTGGCTTGTCCCTTGATTAGCAGAGATTTTATGGAAGACTAAACACAGCCTGCAGCAGCTGAGGATCACAGCCAAGGGAACAGTGGCTGGGGAGGAGCTGTGACAGGAACTGGATGCTCAGCCCAGTGGGAGCTGGAAAACACTCTCCAGGCTGTCCTGGCCTGACCTTCATGGCATTCCAGCTCCTGCTCCATGAAACCAGGGCCTCTGAGGGGCTCTGGCATGGATGGCTTGGAAGGAGGGAGATCCAAACAGCCAACTGCAGCCACAGAGCTCGTTGGGTGTGCTGGCATGAGCCCCCAGGCCCTTGGACACTTGCTGGTGACGCTCATGGCTGGAGATCCTCAAGTGATGTGCTGAGGGGTGACAGGAGCACCCTCCTACTTGTCCTTGGCATCCAGCTGGAAACAGAGACCACAGTGCTTGCCAGGGAGCATCCAACATTCCAGTCTTAGCACCATCCCCACAGAATCCTGGAATCCCAGGATGGTTTGGCCTGCAAGGGACCTTAAAGCTCATCCAGTCCCACTCCTGGCCATGGACGGGGACACTTTGTACTAGTCCATGTTGCTCCAAGCAACTGGTTTTCCTCCATCACTGTTGCATCAGCATTATCCCTCAGGGATTCAGAGCAGTGCAAGCATCAAGCCAAGGGTTGGCTGGTCCCCAGAATGTTGGTACTGAAAAATGAAAAACCTGGCAAAAAGGCTAAGAATTCCTGCTCATTCCTGCTGCATAATCTGAGGGAAGTAAGAACAACCTGGATGTTACAATTGGAATCTCGAAGCCAGATTTTATGAAGTCACGTTTGGACAATGTATGCCTAAAAAACACCATCTGTGTTTGATGTCAAATGTGGAAAAAACCTCCCAGTGGTCTAAAGGAATGTTGTAATTAACATCAGCACCAAGCTCCAAGTAATTACGAACTTGTTCCCCTGCAATTTCTCACTCCTGAAGATCCCAGAAGGTTACAGATGTGAGAATGGTGGGGAAAAAAAGTCGATTTAAGGATTCATCACTGCCAAGTGGAACAGGAGCCAGAACCCCACTCCCTGTCCAGCCACAGCAGTATTCTTTGGGTCTCAGCACAATGGAGCTTCCTTTCCCTTTCTCCCACACTTATTGCTCCAGAGGAACCTCTGGAACTGGAAGCACAGCCATGCAGGGATTGTAGAAGTGAGAGTTTCCAGCCCCTCAGAGCTGAGGGAAGTGCTCCCTGTGGAACATGCCAGTTGTGTGTTGAGGCTCTGCTGCCTCACAGCCCAGCACTGCTGGCCAAGGGCATTTCCTGTCTGGTTACTCCCACCCCTGGAATCTGCACCTCCAGCTACAGCTACAGGGTTTGTCTGAGAACAAATCACACACCAGGTGATGTAACTGGAAGCTTCTCAGTCCCTGAGAGGGTCACTGCTTTCAGCCCAAATCCTGTCCTTTTCCATGTTCCTAACTCATCTGGGACTGGCAGATCCCTGTCTTCCCACAGACACATTCAGCCCACAGGGCTCTGCCCTGGCACACTGGTTGTGAAACAGCACTCAGGTTTGGGTTGGAATGGAGCTTCTTTTGCACTTTTCTGTGCAATGTGACCCCAGCAAGCACAAACCCACTCCTGTGCAAAATTCCAGCACAGGGAACACAGGGGCTGAGGGGGGGAGCTGGGGGTCTGAGCCTCTTCCCACCTTCTCTTTCTCCTTCTGCATCAGCGTTTGCATCTCCTCGTTCCAGCCCAGCAGCTCCACCAGCCTCTCGACGCCGCTGACCACGTCCCCGAGCTGGGCCACGTCGTTGTGGCGCTGCTGCCACGCAAAGGGCCCCACCAGCTCCCGGTTGATGAGCACCCGCGGCACGGAGCTGCGCACGGCCCTGGCCAGGCTGGCAAAGGGCTCCACCTGCGCGGGGACACAGGGACAGTCAGCCTGCCAGGGGCACCTGTTCCCTGCACTCTCAGCTTGGAACCGCTCAGCCACCCCGGCTCTGAACAGGTCACAGTGTCACCAGTTAACTGGTGGCCTTTCCTCAGTTCTCCAGGTGTCACTTGGTTTTCAGAGGGTCTCTCAGAGCACCTTCACCCTATTTCTTACCTCCACTTCAAATTTCACCTCCCAAACCCATTTTCTCACCTTCTCTAAGCCCTCTCTCCCCTCTGGAGTCCCTTCAGGCCCTGTTTTCCATGTGAGTTTTTCCCATGGGTTTCCCTTATTGCCAGACCTCCAGGGATGTCCCGATGACGAAGAGCAGGTCTGCCATGGGGAAGTCTGCAAGGTGCAGGAGGAAGCGCTGTGGGAGCTGCTCGCCGAAGAACACGATGTCAGGCTTGACAACTCCAGTGCAGACAGGGCAGCGAGGGATCCTGTCCCCCATGACATCTCCCTGAAAGGAGAGACCCCAAACCTGCCTGTCACAGGGCTTCAGAGCCACCACCTGTCCTCAGAGCGACACCCAACCCCAAACCTGGTCCCCTCCACAAACCTCTTGTCCCCGAGGGCAAAAGAACGGGTTTGGACCTGCCATTGCTGTAATAATTAATGCCTCCTTGTGTTAATTGTGTTGATGCCCGGCTGGGCCCACTCACCCTGAAGTCCTCTCCGGGGAAGTTCCTCTGACACACTGTACAGGTGGCAGTGGCAAAGGTGCCATGGGCTTCCACCAGCCTGTCAGGAGGGATCCCAGCCACTGGAATACAGTGTGTGGGAAAGGACTGAGCCAGAGCATCCCTCTGTGAATATCCCCAGTCCTGCTTCTCCCCTCAGCTCCTGGTGCTGCTGCTGGAGCTGGGAAGAGGGAGCTCACCTCTCTCCAGCCCGTCAATGTTCTGGGTGTAGAGGCGCAGGAGCAGCCCCTTGTCATGCAGCAGCCGGAGGAAATAGTGGGCGGAATTGGGGCGGTAGTTTCCAGGATAGAGCTCCTTGGCCAGGATGAAGAAAGGCTTGGGGTTGACAAAGAAATACCCCAGCTCAAAGATGGCCTCGGGGTAGGGGATGTCATACTGCTCCAGGTTGCTGTACAGGCCGCTCCCAGGGGACCTGCAGGGACAGGGGGCAGCTGAGAGGGGCTGTAGTGGGACCTGGGCTGGAGACAGAATCCCAGGATCAATGAGGTTGGAAGAGACCTCCAAGAGCATCAACCTGTCCAGCCTGTGGTGCATCATCACATTGTCAACAAGAGCATGCGTGCCATATCCACATGAGTGTCACATCCCATTGTTCTTCACACACCTCCAGGTGACTCCAGCACCTCCCTGGGCAGCCCCATCCAATGTTTAATCACCCTTTCCATGGACAAGACCTCAGCTCTCCAAGGACACAGAGGCCTCACCTGAAGTCTGGGATGCCGCTGGGCGTGCTGATCCCGGCGCCGGCCATCACCACCACACGCTGACATTCCTTCTTCCGGAGCAGCTCGGCCACGTCCTTCAAGGTGAGCTTCTCCTTCCCCTTGTCACCTCCCCACCTGCCCAAAATGGCTCTGGCAGCTGCACTCACACAGACGGGCCTAGAGCCGAGGATCCTGCTTGGCACAGGGGGAAGCATAGCACTGAGAGAACTGACAGTGACTTTGGCTCGGGGGGAGAAAATCACCCCAAAATTCCACAGAAAGCTCTTCTCTGGGCAGGATTGTGCTTGGGCTTCACTAGGAGAAAGATCCAAACCCTGGAGCAGATATATCCCTCAGCAACTCCTTATGTGGATCTAAAATACCAAATCATCAATATTCCTGCGAGGGGTTTTTTTGGACAGGGATGAACACAAGGCTGGACCCACAGGGAATCACCAGTCTCAGTGTTGATTTACAGTCCTCTGGGATCCAGGAGACCCTGCTGTGTCCTGAGATCAACAAGTTTCTCTCAGGGTGTGATGTGTCACCCTGCCCAGGTGAGCACAGACAGTGTCCTGTCCCCATTCCCCCCTTGGGCTCTGTGTGTCCTTGTCCAAAGGAATCACAGCCCTGTGCCCAGCTGGGCTGGGAACAGTCATTATCATCTGGGAACAGTCATTAGCAGCAAGGAACAGCTTCTCCCAGAAAATTAGTGCTGCTGGAGCAGGGCATTGTGCACAGTCCAGAGCAGGCATGGGGAGAGCCAGGAAAGCTTGGCAAGCCCGAGGAGCAAGGACAGAGCTGGAAGTGTTTCCAGGCCCCAGGGTGGTCAGCTCTGCCTGCCTTGGGATGTGACTGTTCCTTTCCAGGGACATGACATTGCTTTCCCAGGGATGTGACACTGCACTGCCTTAGCCTGCTGTCACAGGGACGTGGCTCTGCCTTCCAAGGGATGTAACACTGCCTTCCCTGGATGTGTGACACTGACTTCCTAAAGGAGATGCCATGCACTGCCTTTCCCTGCTGTCACAGGGATGTGGCTCTGCCTTACCCTGCTTTCACAGCGCCTTGCTAGGGATGTGACACCGCACTGCTTTTCTCTGCTGTCACAATACGGCTCTGCCCTGTCAGACCGGGTTCCTGGGGAGCTGAACTCACATTCTTGGAAAACCACTGAGCTTTCCCTGGCAGATCCCTGGGATCTCCGGGCTCCCAGGCCAGCCCTGGCTCCCAGTGATGTCCCTGCTTAGACGGGGACGGGACACCCTCCATCACGGGAGCGCATCCCATCTTAGCACCGATTCCCGTGCTCCCGTTCCCGCAAGGATGCTCCAGCCCCCAGCCGGGCATTGCCCACCTACCTCCCGGCTCCGCCGCCGGCCGGCCCCTTCCCGTGCCCGCCGCACGGGGCGGCCCGTGCCGCGCTGCCGCCATGGCAGGGCCCGCGCTCCCACAGGCTCCTCCATGCTGCAAGAGAGCAGAGCGGTGCTGGGGGCGGCCCGGGGCTCCCGGGGTTCCCCCCGGCCCCGGCGCTCACCGGCCGCCAGCAGCGCCCGCGCCCCGCGCTCCATCGCCGCTACCGCACTGCCGCGAGCGCGCGCGCCCGCGCTCCCGCCGCCCGCCGCCGCTCACCCCGCCCGGGGTGTTTCCGGCGGGGCGGGCGCGGGGAGAGGCGGCGGGGGAAGGCCCGGGGGTCGGCGGCGGGGCGGCGTTGCCGTGGCGACCACGGGGCGCGGCGGGAGCGGCGCGGAGCGAGTGCGCGGCGGCGGCGGGCGCGGGGCGTTACGGTACCCGGCGGGCCCCGCGCGGCCGGAAGTGAGTGCGCACCGCGGGGACGGCGCGGCCTCCTCGCTCCGCTCCCGTCCGGCCCCGACCCGGCCCCGGTCCCGGCTCCGGTCCCGGCTCCGTCCGGGCCCCGCCGCTGCCGCCGCCATGAAGGACGTGCCGGGCTTCCTGCAGCAGAGCCAGAGCGCGGGGCCGGGCCAGGCCGCCGTGTGGCACCGCCTCGAGGAGCTCTACAACAAGAAGTGAGCGGGGACGGGGTGCGGGGGGATCGCCCGTCCCGGGTCCCGCTGCCCTCCTCCCTTCGGCTGAGGGGCCCGGCTGGGCCCGCGTCCCTTTAGCCGCCCGGGAGGTGACTCCGGCGGGGTTTGCCCCTGCCAGGGGGTCCCAGCCCCCGGTTCGCCCCCGGTCCGCGCCCTCATCAGTCCCGGCTCGGCACGGCCCGGGTTGTGGCTCGGTTCGGCGGCCTTGGGCTCACGGGGCTGTTCTGTGTCCTCAGGCTGTGGCACCAGCTCACTCTGCAGGTGCTGGACTTCGTGCAGGACCCCTGCTTCGCCCAGGGAGATGGGCTCATCAAGGTGAGCGGACTCTTCCCGGCTTTCCTGGCTTTTTGTACCAGGAAAAACTCAGCCCGCGGCTTCTCTCTTTCCTAATTCTCTTGGAGAGTTACTGACTTAGGTGGGTTCGGCTCTTGGGGTGTTTGCACTGGTGACTGTGTGGAAATTCTGCTGAAGTTAAACATCTCGGGTTCAGAAGCTTCAAAGTGATTCTTTACCTCACTCACCTAAAATTTTTATTTTTGGGAGCTGTAGGGAGATTTTTTTTTCGTTACGTATTTTAGCAAGAGGTTTGTAAGTGCAGGATGAGTGGTCACTGAAAGAAGCTTGTGGGGATAGAATTAGATAAAATGAGCAGTTCTGGGTTCTGAGCAGTGCTGGAATTTCTGTATGGGATGCCCGATTTTCTGGAAAAATCATAGGATTGAGGGATTTGAATGGTGTGGGTTGGAAGAGACCTTGAGGATCATCATGTTCCACCCTCCTTGGAAGGGACACCTTCCACTAGCCCAGTTGGCTCGCAGCCCTGTCCAGCACTTCCAGGAATGTTCAAATGAGCTGGAATAGAGAGGAAATAATGGTGAGGAGCTCTGAACTGGGGTGTCCTTTGCCGTGAGTGTCCTTGTCTTTTTCCCTGCAGCTCTACGAGAACTTCATCAGCGAGTTTGAGCACAGGTGAGTCACTGGGAGTCACCTGGGGGGGCTTGGGGGTCACCTGGGGGGGCTTGGGGGTCACCTGGGGAGGTGCTGACTCTGAGCTGCTCTCTGCAGGGTGAACCCTCTGTCCCTGGTGGAGATTATCCTGCACGTGGTCCGGCAGATGACAGGTGCGTGTCCTCTCCTCTTCCCTGTCCTGTTGTGACCTCTGGAAGGTGGCCAGGGATGGGTCAGCCTTGGATGGGAAGTTGTTGTGCTTCTGCTGTGTTGGGAAGGGAAAGTGCTGGCTTAGAAAGCTTAAGTTGTTGTTGATTCCTGGAGTAGGAAGTCCACAGCTGCCCTGGAGAGGTGGTTGGTGAGGAAAAGCCCAGCTTACCTGGCAGCAACTGCTGCAGGCTGAGGGTACACCATGGAAAACCCATATCCCAGCCATCAGGAATCCTGTCAAAGGTGGCTTGGTAGGTGAGGTTTAGCTCCATGAGAGCTGCTCATTTAAATCTGTTTTTCTCTCTACTCCAGATCCCAATGTGGCCCTGACTTTTCTGGAGAAGACCCGGGAAAAGGTATGTTGGAAGTTGCTCTTGCTGAGTTTTGCCTCCGAGCAGGCCAAGAGTCACTGACATGTGTGTCACCTATGCTGGAGAGCAGCACCTTTCCACGGGGATTTGAATGCAGGAATATGGTCACAAGTGACATTTACCCAGCCCCTGGAGCACACCTGGCTGCAGGTGACACTGAACAGGTCCCTGTGTCCCTGCAGGTGAAGAGCAGCGACGAGGCCGTGATCCTGTGCAAAACAGCCATCGGGGCCCTCAAGCTCAACATCGGGGACCTGCAGGTCACCAAGGTGAGGGGCAGCCTGGGATAGGGAGTTTTGGGGTGCTATGATGTTCCTTGGTTATCCCAGCTCCCGGCCCTGAGGGGCTTTTGAGCTCACCAGGACGTGGGAGCTGCTCATGGTGACCTGTGGTGTTGTTGCCTGAGCGAAGCACATGGGGTTTGTCATCCTTGGCTGGTTTTAAAACCATCTTTTAAACCCAAAATGGTGTTTTTCAGGCAGGGCTGTGGTTGTGTTTGTAGGGGTCCTAGGACAAGGGAAGAGATAAGAATCTTGACTCCATGTTTCAGAAGGCTGATTTATTATTTTATTATATATATTATGTTAAAAGAAAATGATATATTAGAACTATATTAAAAGCATAGAAGAAAGGATTTCATCAGAAGGCTTGAAAGGAATAGAAAAGAATGAATAACAAAAGCTCGTGACTTTCAGAGAGTCTGAGCCAGCTGACTGTGATTGGCCATTAATTAGAAACAACCAACATGGCCCAATCAAAGATGCACCTGTTGTATTCCACAGCAGCAGATAATTATTGTTTTTCTTTTCCTCTGAGGCTTTTCAGCTTCTCAGGAGAAAAATCCTGGCAAAGGGATTTTTCAGAAAATATCATAGTAACACGAGGCAGCTTTGGTTCTCTTAGAGCAAGTGCTGAGGGATGGGTTTGGGTTGGAAAGGACCTTGAAAATCACCCAGTCATTGGCAGGGACACCTTCCACTATCCCAGGTTGCTCCACCCTGGCATTGGACACTTCCAGGGGTGGATCAGCTGCAGCCTTCTGGGCACCCTGTGCCAGGGCCTCAGCACCCCCACAGGGAAGGGTGTGGGAGCCATGGTGGCTTTGCCTGGGATGTCACCAGGGATCCCTCAGGAAGGCTGCCATCCTCAGAGCTGGGAGCTGTAAGAGGCAGGTCTTGTCCTTCCCAGGAGACCATTGAGGAGGTGGAGGAGATGCTGAACACTCTCCCTGGGGTGACATCAGTGCACAGCCGCTTCTACGACCTCTCCAGCAAGTACTACCAGACCGTGGGCAACCACGCTGCCTACTACAAGGATGCACTGCGCTTCCTGGGCTGCATCGAGGTCAAGGACCTGCCAGGTAACTCCTCCCCAGGGGAAATCCCACCTTCCACGCTCTGCCTCATCCCCCCAGCCCAGATAAGTGCCCTGGCTGAGGTTTTCCCTCCGTGTCGTTTTGGCTGTGCTGTGCTGGATCCGAGGTGTGGCTGGACTGAGGAGTGACCCCCAAGGAGCTGCTCCTGGGTTGCACTGGGGGAAAAGGGAGAATGCTCCTGCCAGAAGGACAAGTTTGTTCCAATTCCCAAAAATCTTCACTCTAGATTCAAAAAGGAGCCCTTTTGTGCTGTGGTTGCTGCAGGCTTCTGAATTTCAGATGGTGTGGAGGAAGATGAGGGCTGGGAATAGTTTAATGTAGGTGAGGGAGGGCTCAATGGGGCTTTAAGTGGTGCTTTATCCAAATTATTTTTAGCTTTGTTTTTTTCCCATCCCAATTCTTTTTTATTAGGGTATTTTTTTATCTCTACTGGTTTTGGTCTGGGTATTTTTTTTCATCCAAATTATTTTTGGTTTGTTTTTTTTTTTTTCCCAGTATCAGAGCAGCAGGAGAGAGCCTTCACCCTGGGGCTGGCTGGGCTGCTGGGAGAAGGCGTCTACAACTTTGGGGAGCTGGTGAGTGGTGCCACATCCCTTCATCCCTGGAGCCCCAGGAGCTGGTGTTCCCCTGCTGACAGCCCCCTGCCTGTCCCTGCAGCTGATGCACCCCGTGCTGGAGTCCCTGCGCAGCACAGACCGGCAGTGGCTCATTGACACCCTCTTCGCCTTCAACAGCGGCAACGTGGAGACCTTCCAGGCCCTCAAGTCGGCCTGGGGGCAGCAGGTGAGGGCTCTGGGACTGCTCAAGGCCCAGGCTTGGGAGTTCCACCTGACACTTGGAGTCTGTGGGCTTTTTCTTAATCAGCTTTGCCTCATTCCTGGCTCTGGAGCACTGGTACAGTTCTGGTCGGAGCCTAGGAGTGGTTATTCCATCTCGATACGCATAATTAGTTTTCTTTTGGCTTCCCTCTGGAGTGCTTCCAGTGGAAAACAGTGGTTTTCACTCCTGTTCTGGGAACTGTGGGGGGAAACGGTGATGTTGAATGTTACTTGCACTGGCTACAGCAGGAATCACTGGCTTAGCAGTGGATTTGTGAGGTCACTGGCACTTGGATTGTTTTCTGGAACCATTCCTGGCTGGTGGGTGGGCTGTGGTGGCCTCCTTCCTCTTAAATGGATCCTCTCAGGGATTTATTCCTGTATGTAATGCTGTTCTGCGCCACGATGAGGAGAAAATGTAATCCTGACCTGATTTGGTGCCTTTTCTCCCCTCACAGCCTGACCTGGCTGCCAATGAAGCGCTCCTGCTGCAGAAGATCCAGCTGTTGTGTCTCATGGAGGTGAGCTGGGATGTGCTCAGTGTGTCTGGTCACCCACCCGCAGGAACTCCTGGATACAGGAAGTTCAGTGTGGATTTGACCTGTAGATGGAGCCACAAGCAGGTGCCATGAGGGAAAACACCTCGTGCTGGGCTGCTTGTCCCTAACGCCAGCGGGGCTCTTGTGTGGAGTGCCAGGACAAGGGGGAATAGCTGCTCTGACAGAAGGTTAGGTGGGATATTGGGAAGAAATTCTTCCCTGTGGGGGTGCTGAGGCCCTGGCACAGGTGCCCAGAGAAGCTGTGCCTGCCCCATCCCTGGAAGTGTCCAAGGCCAGGTTTGACAGGGCTTGAAGCAGCCTGGCATAGTGGAAGATGTTCATTCTGTGGTATGGAGGAGGGGGAGAGCAATCCTTCAGGGATGGTGTCTGCAGTATGTTCCAGGATAAAAAAAGACTTTTAGAACAGAGTTCAACATTTTTGTTTCCCAAGGTCTGAGGGTCCTTTCCCTGATGGATAGCCTGAAACAGTCCCTTCCTGTCACTGGAAGGCTCTGTTGTCACCATGCTAATGTAAAACATTCTTGCTTGACTTATTTTGATTAAACATGAGAAATGTAGTTGCCAGTGCCAAGTGAGACTTGGCAGGGCAGTTTGGGGGAGGCTCTGTGAGCTGTGGGAATCCCTAAAGCCCTCTGGGGGTTGGTTTTTTTTTTGTTTTTTTCCCTGGATCCAGATGACTTTCACCCGCCCGGCCAACCACCGCCAGCTCACCTTCGAGGAGATTGCCAAGAGTGCCAAAGTCACCGTCAACGAGGTGAGCTTGGGGTTAGACACCCTTGGTAATGTCCAGGTTCTGGAGCTCTGAGAGTGCCTGGATAGACCTGAACCACACAGAATCCCAGAATCATTTAGGCTGGAAAAAAGCTCTCAGATCATCAAGCCCAACCTGCGGCTGGAGCGCTGAGTGCCACATCCAGTCATTCCTTGGACACCTCCAGGAATGGGGACTTCAACACCTCCCTGGGCAGCCCTTTCCAATGCCTGACAGCCCTTCCCATGGAGAAATTCTTCCTGATGTTCAACCTGAACCTCCCCTGGTGCAATTTCCTTTTGTCCTGTCATTTGCTCCCTTGGAGAAGAGACCAACTCCCACCTGCTGCTGGGGACAATTGGGGCTTTTTGGCTTTTTCCAAATGCCTTGCTCTTCCTTGGATTTCAGAGAAAAGAAAATAACTCTAGTTTTTTAGGGGAAAAAGAACTAAAACCGCCTAAAATCCAGTTTTAGGGAAAGGTTTTAGGGAGAATTCCTTTTTGCTGAGGTTCTGTCACCTGAAAGGGGACAGCTGTGAGAGCTGCTGCCCTGGATTCTGAGGGGATCTCATGTGAAGATGCCAAGTTTTATTCAACTCGGGGAAAATGGGGTGATCTGGGTCATTTCCCAGGATTATCTGTGTTTCCAGGTGGAGCTGCTGGTGATGAAGGCGCTCTCAGTGGGGCTGGTGAAGGGCAGCATTGATGAAGTGGACAAGAGGGTGCACATGACATGGGTGCAGCCACGGGTGCTGGACCTGCAGCAGGTAATGGCCACCAGCTAAGCTGGGCTGGGTGAGGTGACCTGGGATGAGTCATGGCTTGGGAATGAGCCTCCTTGGGGGCTTGGCTTTGCCCCTGGGGTGTTTCACCCAGAAACCTTCCAGGAGGTGGGACAGGACAGGGCTGGCACCTCCCTTGTGAAAGCCACGCAAACATCATGGAACACAGAATCCATGGCTGTGTTTTCCAGAAGGATCCAGGCCTCATTCCTAAATGCATGAAACAACCTCTGGGAGTTTTGGGGATGTAGGAGGCACATTCCTCTTGGGAAGAAAGAAATCCAGGATATAATGGAGCTGTTGAGCTTCTCAGGTTCATCCTTGTAACACTTAAGGAGACTGTGCAAGGTGTCTACCTTCAAACCCAAAATGAGTGCCTGGAATTCCAGCTGCAGACTGAAATGCTTTGGTGCATTTCAGTTTAACCCTTCCTTACTGATGTGCTGGTAGAAGCTGTTAATTCCAGAATCCCAGGATGGTTTGCGTTGGGAGGGACCTTAAAGCCCATCCATGGGCAGGGACACCTTCTGCTAGACCAGGTTGTTCCAAGCCCCATTCAGCCTGGCCTGGAACACTTCCAGGGATGGGGCATCTCCCTTTCTCAGTGAATGGGGCTCTGAGGGATGGTTTGAGCTCTCAGGTGTGAGAAGGAGCCTGTGGGCATTCCCAGGAGCTGAGGCACTCTGTCCCTGTGGCCTTGCCTTGCAGATCAAGGGGATGAAGGATCGCCTGGAGTTCTGGTGCACGGACGTGCGGAGCATGGAGATGCTGGTGGAGCACCAAGCCCACGACATCCTGACATAGAGGAGAGAGAGATTCCTGCTGCTCCTGAGGCCAGCAGCACTCAGAGCACTGACTGTACTGAATCCTTGGAGGGGTGGGTGGGCAGAGCAGGAGCAGCCTGGGATGTGGCGAGCAGGAGGATGTGGCCTTTTGCTGTGTGACCCTTTGGTGCTCGAGCCAAGCTTTCCCTCTGCTGGCAGGAGTGGCTCTGGGGGGATGGATCACTCCTGATCCGTCCTGCCTCCAGCTGCTGCAGGAGGGTGGGATCCTAGTGCAGGATCCAAGGGGTCTTGGCCTTAGGGAACACAGCCTGTCCTGCTGCCCTCTCCCCCTGCCCCTGCAGCAGCCTGAGGCAGCATTCCCCAAATCTTCTTCCCCAAATCCTCTTCCTCCCCTGGCCCTGCTACCCTCCGCCCCTCCTCATCTGCAGCAGAGGGAGTGTTTGCTCCATCCAAGGGTTTTCCCGGGATTCCTGGTTAGTGGGTGTGTCCATACACGTGAGGGGTGGGTGTCTTTCACCAACGCTTTGTGCTCAGGTGAGGTGCAGCGGCATTGCCGGAATAAACGTCTCTGCCTTCCCTTTTTGGGAATTCTGTGTCATCTCCATCCCTGGCAGCTGAGCTGCTGATGATTCCTTTAAAAACAGGTTTCCATGGTCAGGCCTTGCCACTCCTGGGATTCAGGAGCTTTCCTCACCAGTTTGGTTCTCTGGTGTTATCAACAAATGGCATTGCTGGAATTTTTGTGCTATTCCTACCTTGACTGAGGGTATTAATCCAGCAAGAGAAAGAAGGGAGCATGGTGCAGAGATGCCTCACACAAGGGAGACAAACTTTGGAAAACAGGACAAAATGGAATTGCTGGAGTCTGTCCCTGCTCACCTTCCTCCTGCTGCTCTCCAGGCCCTTCTGGCTGAAATTCCCTCCTGGATGGGTTGTTCAGTGCCCGCTGCCTGCCTCTTCCCTACCCACCCACTTGGTTCAACTTGCCCAATTCCTGCTGCATCCTGTCGTCCAAGGCTTACTCCTGGTGCCACTTTTACTGACTTCAGGAGAGGGTGTGGAAGAAGTAGGTGTTCCAATCAAGAAAATATTTCCTTTATTTCATAGCTGAGAACAGGAGAAGGCTTAAAGGAGCGCAGTCTCCTTCCCAGTGCTGTCAGATCTCACCCTCATTCCCAGGGCTGTCACTACACTTCAGGGAATAAAGGAAACTCCACTGGAGTCATTGAATTGCGGGTCTGCTGTTGCTTGATATCAGCATCCAAAACCCAGAATGTCGCTGTGGGAAGAAGTACCAGCTTCTCCCAGGAGCATTCCAACATCTCCCATGCTGTGGGAGCACTCTCCTGGCTGTGAAGCTCTGAGCAGCTCCTGGGAATGAGGGTCAGATCTGTGGAACCATGACGGCTCCAGAGGCTTTTCCAAGACACCTGGAAGTACCCCTCGCTGCCCAAACCTTCCACGTGCTGGCTGCTTCCCTGGCACAGGCAATTTGGGATGTGGTGGGTGGAGAGGCCCTTCCTGCAGGGCAGGGAGTGGGCAGGCATGCAGCCCCCAGCCCGTGGCACCCTTTTAATGTCATTTCCAGCCTTTGGGTGTTTTCCTGCCGGGAATTTACCTTGGAATGGCTTCCTTGCGTGTGCTGGGAGAGGTGACTGGGTGCACACAGTGCTTCAGGTGTTAGAAGCTCCAGAGGGAATGTGCCTTCCCATTGGGACCTGCTGGCAGCCCTTGAGGGAGTGCTGCCATCAGGGCAGCGGGCACAGCTCTGGTTCCTTGCCTACAGGATGGAGCAAACCCAGTGAGCCCTTGTTGGATGCAAAGGTGGATTTTAATGAGCAGGTTCAGGGGGTTCCATCCCGGCGAGGCTCTGTCCCGAGGCCTCTTCCCTGGGGATGCTCTCAGCAGGGATCAGGCTGCTCCTGCCACTCCTCACTCAGGCCTGCTCCTGTAGTTGTAGATGTTGCTCAGGACCCAGGCTGTGGGCAGCATGAAGGACGAGAACATCAGGCTGAAGGCCACAGCTTGTTCCTGAGGGGGACAAAGAGCAGGAATCAGTGGCATGGATGCACCACGGCCATAGCACACAGGGCTCCCAAAATGGCTGCGCTGCTGCCATCCAACACCAGACCCAGCTGGCTTCCCTGTGCTCTTCCCAGGCCTTGGCACCTGCCCTGGGGCTGTGGAGGGAGCTGTGGGGAGCAGAGCTGTTCCCACTGGCGGTGGATGGAGCTGGTGCTCTCCAGGTTTGTTCCTCTGAGACACTGGAGCAGTGCATGACCTTGAGGCTGTGGCCGGGGCCTGCAGTGTTCCTGACTTTCAGGTGACTTTGGGATGGGAATTGCAGCCAGCAGCAGCCCCTCATTTCCCCAGTGCAGCCAGGACAGCATTAACCTCCCACACTGGCACCTTCCTTTGATTTATTTGCTTGGAAAAAGCCTCTCCAGGCTCCTGCAGCTCCTTTCTTGAAGACCTTGGAAAGGCAGCAGAGGGAAAACCCCAAATAAAGGGGCGAAGGGGGAATCAGGCAGGATTTTGGGGGAAAGCTCATTTTCCCAGCTTGTTTCACCCAGCCTGGGAGGGTCTGGTTTGGGGGGGACTGTCCCCACTGTTGTGGGGGGCTGTCAGAGGGACCTTGGGCTCTGCGGTGACAGCAGCTCCTGTCCCGTGGGGTCTGTCCCAGGATAGGGGGCCAGGGTCTGGGTCTGGGCCCGAGGGACCACCAGTGTCACTGCTGCCCCTTGCCCTGGGCTGCAGGGGATCCCCAAACCTCAAAGGTTAAAAAAGGGGCTGAAAGGACAAAACCAAACAAAAGCAGGAGGTGGGGGGCTGGGGGAGCAGGGCATGGACACTGTGGGGATGTGGGCTGGAGTTGAGGGCTCATTCCTTCTTTTCCTCCCCTTCCCCCTTTGCTTCCACCCCCCTTCCAAAACAATTTGGCCCTGACACAGAGGGTTTGGGCCCCTCCATGCGGGCTGTTCCCACTTTTTCAGCCCCCCAGAATACTCACACCAGGAGAGAGCGGGTGCTTGGGGGGGTGGGAGCGGAGCTGTGCCCGGGGGACCCGGCTGATCCGGAGTGCTGCTGCCAGGAGCTGGGAGCCCCTCTGGAAACCCCTCATGGCGCTCTCAGGGCGATCCCACTGCTCCTCCTCGCTCTGCAGCTGCCCGGCTTGTCACTGTCACTGCTGCCACCACTCCCCTGTCACTCCTTGGCACAGCTCCAGGGGCACAGGGAGGAACAGCCTGACACAGACAGGTTTGCCCAAGTCGCTCTCTGCTTAGTTTTTCTACCCTTAATTGTTTTGGGATTTTTTCCCCTTAGCACTGCCCAGGACTCTGAGACCAAAGACTGTCCCCAGCCAGCACGGGGGGACACTGAGATGCTCTGCTGGGGAGCAGAGACCTCCTCTTGGAGGGGCCTTTTCCCTTAGAGCAAAACTCTTCCTTTGGAGCAGAACTCCTCTCTCCTTGGACCTCCTTTTCTGTGGGCTTTTATAACCTTTATAAGACTCAAAAGACTATTCAGTGAGAAAGGACTTTATGGAAGGAGCTATTTCCAAATTCCTCTGATAAAGGGAAGGAAGTGGGGTGTGTGCCACTGGGATCAGCTGGGGAAGGAACACCTTGTCCCTGTGTGCTGGTGGCTGCTGGAGGGGGACTCCAGTGCCCCAGAACCCCTATGGATGCCCAGGGGATGGATATTCCTGCCCTTGCCACTGACTCAGCCTGTGCTGGAATCAGCAGCTGGTTGTGAGGAACCAACCAAAGGGGAAATGAATCCTGCTGGGGCCCAGCTGGGATTAGACCCTGGAATAGCAAAGGAGTAGAGCTGGGAGCAAGTGTTACTGCTCAGGCTTGGGATGCCATAAGACATCCCTGGAGCATTGGCAGCTGCAGGACTGACCCAGCCAGGCTCCAGGGGGCTTTTCCATGGATTTACAGCACAGGACAGATGTGTTGAGCCAGTCCTGTAAGTGCTGGATCCTGGTGAGCACCGGAGGCTGCTCAGAGCAGCCGATGGCGTCTGGCTGCAGCTCCAGCCGTGGATCCCTGACCCACCAGGATGGCACCAGCTGGAAGGGGCTGGGAAAAGCATGCCAAAGCCAAAGTCCAGATGGAATTTTTGTTCTCCCTGGAAACAGGCAAGGGAAAGGGTCAGAGCGTGGCTGGGGGCACGGGAGGTCAGTGGGGTGTGCTGCTAACCCGGCTCTCTGCCAGCGGCTTTGGGATCACAACTCATCTGACTCGGTTTTCCTCTTTCAGTTCCTCCTCCCCAGGCACAGGGCAGCCCCAGGAGTGCCGCGCTCCCTCCGCGGGCACTCAGCTCAGCTGGACAAACACCTGTGTGTCCAGGATCATTTTTCCAACTATTTCTTTTTAAGGAGACGGGGGAAAAAAAGCGATTTCCTTCCTTCTTTCTCGGTTGGGCAACTTCCGTCCTTGCCTGGAGCAGCGTCTCTCCGCCTGCACAGGCTCAGCCCGGCCTCGGGACACAAGGCAAGACCCACCTCCTCCCTCCCGCACCCTGGGGCTTGGGCTGGGTCGGGATTTTTTACTTTCCCGAAGGCAGGATTTTCCTCCCAGCTCAGTCTCGGTGAGGAAACCGAGCTGAGCTTGGGCGTTCCTGCATCCGGCTGCTGTCAGGGAGGGATTTGGGGGCTGGGCGCCCTCCTTGCCCCGGTGTCACCCCGGCTGGATTGCCAGCTCTGCTCAGAGTCTCTCCGAGCCTCATTTCGTCATTCCTGTGTTTTTCCTGTGCCCGGCATTGCCAGGAGCCAGCTGCAGCTGCCTTTTGTCAGGGGCTGCTTGTGCACGTCTGTATCTGTACATATCTTTAGTCTGTAATTGTATCTATGTTTGTACATGATACATAAATATAGTTTTATGTATAAATCAGTGGGATTGAAAGGTCCTGCCCTAGGAGGCTGAGCTGGAGATGCAGGAGTGAGGGGGAGCAGAGGGGTGCAGTGAGATACAGAGGGGGAAGTATCAGGAACCTTTCAAAGTGTCACGGAACAGCACTGGGAGGAAGAGGAGGCCAGATGGGGAAGGTGGCTCTGTGTCTTGGGAGAAACTGGTGCAACCCCATCCCAGCAGCAGAAGAGGAAGAGGGAGGAGGCTGAGAAGTGATGAAGCCTGTGAGCTTCATCCCTTCATCCATCAGGATTTGGGACAGCTGGAGATGGGATGAGGGAGCGGAGGGGATGCACCCCGGGGCTGGGAGGAAGCTTGGATGGGGGATAAACCGCTGGAGGTGACCGGAGGGGACACTAAAAGGAGCAGAGACCGCTGGTGGCAGGCGCGGGGGGGTGACAGGGAGCTGACTTTGTCCCCTCAGCCCTCGTCCCATCCCTGCGGCTCTGCAGGTGGGCGATGGCCGATGGCGAGGGCGACCCCGGCGTGTTCACGGCCACGGCCCTGCCCGGGGACCCGCGGCTGTTGCCCACGGTGACCAACGCCTTCCTGGGCACCCGCGTGTTCCGGGACATCCTGCACGCCGCCGGCGTGTACAGCGGCGCCGCGGGGGACACGCACCGCGCCGATGTCCCCAGCCCGCTGGGGCTGCGCATGGCAGCGCCCGGAGCCCGCAGCCCCGCCCAGAGCTTCGCCCTCAACACCTGGACAGGTGAGCAGGGAGCCGGCACCTCCCCCGGGGCTCTGCAGAGCTCCATTCTCTCTGCTTCTGCTGCCTCTTGTGCTCAGTCACATCTTCCTTCTCCCCGTTCTCCATTCGCCTCGGGGCGCTGCTCCTCTGAAACAAGCGGAAAATCCCCCTTTTGTGTGGGAATAAATGATTTTCAGGCTCTAACTCTATCCCTGCTGGGGCCAGGCTCGGCACACGCTCTTTAATCATGTTTGATGGCACAGACCATCCCTCAGCAGCTTGGCCAGGCTCGCTGTCAGCAGTGTTGTCCGGTCTGCAACTGGATCTGATCCCAGGGAAAAGCAATTCCTTGGCCAGTAGGAACCAGTAGATAGGGCACGATCCAAGTGTTTCCAAAGGCTGGTGGCTCTGGCTGTGCTTGCAGGGACCTTCAGCCACACGATTCAGTCCCCTGGCTACACAGCCACCCAGCAGCTGTATGCCCACCACTCCCTGGTGCACCTGATGGCCTCCAGTGTCACCATCCGGCGCTTGGATGGCTCCACACATCCTGTCACCGTCCAGCTCCAGAGCCTGTTCGTGCCACAGAGCCAGGACCTGCACCTGAGCTCAGGCCCAGACTTCCAGGGAGCGCAGTGAGTGTGGGGGATTGGGGTCCCTGCCCTGAGCCCACCTCCTGTGGGCTGTGGTGCAGTGCCCTGCTCTCCCCTGGGAATAAACTGCAGGTGTGGGGCTGGAATGGTGAGGGGATGTGGGGCTGGAATGGTGAGGCTGGAATGGTGAGGGGTGGGGGGCTGGAATGGTGGAGGGATATGGAGTTGGAATGGTGTGGGGCTGGAATGGTGAGGGATGTGGAGGCTTCTCACACCTGCTTCATCCTGGCAGGTATATTAAAAAAAAAAACAACCCTGAAATGAAGCATAGAAACATTTGTATTACTTGCAACTCCAGAGTTATCCCTCACTCTGATGTGTGAGGGCAGTGAAGGTGATGGAGGCTAGATGTGATTCCAAAGAAGGAAAACAGGAGATTTGTAGGATGTGACCTCTACAACAGGATTCTGGGACCAGACACCGTTTGTGATGGCTTCCCACTGCCAGAGGGTAGGGTTAGATGGGACATTGGGGAGAAACACCTTCCCCAACTGCTTCCTGTCTCCCACAGCTACATCTACGGGCAGACGCTGGTTCCGGAGGTGGAGGGGGGGCCCCGTCCCACTGTGCACATGCTGTGGACCCCCATCCCGCAGTCGCTGACGCTGGGCGAGGAGGAGCGGGAGCGGTGCTGGCAGTTCCTGACGGCGGTGGCCGGCAGCGAGGAGGAGGCGAAGCGCAGCTACAGCGCGGGGCTGTCCCTGGCGGCCGCGGGTTCCCTGCACCGCTCCCACGTCCGCGCCTGGGCCGCGCTGCGCCGGGGCTGCTCCGTGGAGCTGGACGGGCCCCTGGCCCTGCGCCAGGCGCTCCACGGCTGCCTCTACTACCTGCTGAGCGCTATCCCGCCCCGGGACAGCCCTGGAGTCCCCTTCCACGGCATCAGCCCCGGCGGCTTGTCCAACGGCACCCGCGGCGAGGACTACTGGGGACACGTCTTCTGGGACCAGGTGAGGGGGGCCGTGCTGACCTGGGGGCTTGGCACGGCGAGTGGGACGGAGGAGACTCCATCCTTCGATCGGGATGAGGATGTACTTGAAGGGTGGAGCTGGCGGGAGCATTCGGACGCTTCCCCCCGGCCAATCCCGCCGCGCGGCCCCGCAGGACACCTGGATGTTCCCGAATATCCTGCTGCTGCATCCCGGGGCTGCCCGCGCCATCCTGCAGTACCGCATCCGCACGCTGGAGGGCGCCAGGCGCAACGCGCGGGAGCAGGGCTACGAGGTGCGACAGGGACACGGGGAGGGGGTGGCACCTGCCCCTGTCCCCAGGGGACACCGGGCGGGGGTGGCACCAGCTCCTGTCCCCAGGGGACACCGGCCTTGGGTGGCATCAGCTCCTGTCCCCAGGGGACACCGGGCTGGGGTGGCACCTGCCCCTGTCCCCAGGGGACACCGGGCTGGGGTGGCACCTGCCCCTGTCCCCAGGACAATCTCGGGCTGGGGTGGCACCAGCTCCTGTCCCCAGGGCAGTCCCGGGCTGTTTCAGCGGGCGCAGCACAGAGCGATGTGCTCATGGATGCCTTCTGTCGGCAGGGCGCGAAGTTCCCGTGGGAGAGCGCAGCCACTGGCCGGGAGGTGTGTCCCGAGGAGATCTACGGAGCTCAGGAAATCCACATCACCGGGGATGTCCTGATGGCCTTCGAGCAGTATTACTGCACCACGCAGGTAAAGGGACGGTGCTCCATCTGATGTCCCGGCGGCAGGACACCTGGACACTGTCACTGTCCTTTTCCTGAGGAATTCTGCTCTCTCTGCTCCGCAGGCTCCCTCCTGCAGCCCCGCCTGCTCTGTCCTTGCTCCTGTGGGCGTCTCAGCATCCTGTTGGCTCAAACCAGGCCAGTCTTTCCTCCTGCTCCCTCCATCTCCTCAGAGCTTCTCTCCATCCTCCTGCTGGTTTTGGGTCTGGTGGGGTCTCCCTCATGCCCCTGTCTCTCCCCCAGGACCTGAAGCTGTTCCAGGAGGACGGGGGCTGGGAGCTGGTGGAAGCCGTGGCTCAGTACTGGTCCAGCAGGATGGTGTGGAGTGAGGAGGAGCAGCTCTACCACATCAGAGGTACCTCTGCCATGGGAAGGGGGTGGAAAGCAGAGGTTTGGAGCCACCTGCTCCAAGGGACGGCACTAAAATCAGTTTAAAGGACTAAAGACAATTTATTGTTTAAATAAGCATCATTCTCAGAGGCTGTGAGATTTTGAGACAGCAAGCAGTCAGCCATAGATCCAGACAGTCAAAAGTTCTTGTTACAAGACAATATATAACTTTACAAGACAATATATAACTTTACGAGATGATATATAACTTTCTTATCCAATGGACTGTTGCTACAGAGTTTGTTTTGCTTCTCTAGCCTGTCACCTTTACTTACTGTTACTGCAGTGTGGATACTTTTAACCAACAGGCTGTTATTACACGTACACACACCCCCCCTGTATTGTAACATCTAAACTGTTAGCTATTCTATATGGTTACACTCTTACCTTAAAACCCTTCACCATCTTATCAATAGTTTCTTACTTACATAAGGCTTATTCTTACTTATAACCATAGAAGCATAAGTTTATGATTTTTCTACTTAATGTCTGCATACTTTATTTTTACATCAATCCAAGCTCCTTCCAAGGCTGCAAATTAAACCTTCCTGAGTCTGTGGAAGTTTCTATCTTTCCATTTCCCATAGAGCACCGTGCGTGTTCTCCACTGAGCATCCCCTTGGGACTGTGTGGGATCCTGCCAGCAGGATCCAGACGGGCAGCAGGATCCCCTTCCCCACCTGTGTCCCCAAGGAGGGGCCCAGAGCAGCCCTGGGTGTGCTGGGGTGCCAAGTGTCCCCTCCTGTCCCTGCAGGTGTCATGCCCCCAGACGAGTACCACAGCCAGGTGGATAACTCTGCTTACACCAACGCTGTGGCCCGGTGCAGGTAATGTTTGGAATCTCACCTGGGAGCCTGGCCTGGCTCTCTGCTTCTCCACCTGGCACTCTGTAGGGATGGGAGCAGTGGGGCTCCTGAGGGGATCCTTCCTCTCCTCACACCCCTCTGCAGTCACAGGAAGAGTGGGAGCTCCCCCGGCTCCTCTGACCTGCTCTGTGCCCACGTGGGGCTGAGAGGGATCTCCATTCACAGCAGGGCTTCTCCCTGGGCATTCCATGGGGTGTCTGTGCTGTTGGCCAGCTGGAGACACCCACAGCCAGGGAAAGGAGCTCCTGGCTCCGTGATGGAAGCTGTTACTCAAGGCTCAATCTCTGCCCCTTGTTCTTCCACAGCAGCTTTTACTTGCAGCTCCTTCTGTCCTCTCTCTCCTCTCACCATCACCCATCCCTGACATAAAAACTTGCTCCTCCTTCTTTCCAGCTTAAATTTTGCCGCTGTCTTGGCTCGGGACCTGCTGCTCCCGGCGCCAGAGGAGTGGGAGGACCGTGCCAGGAAAATCAAAGTGCCCTTTGATGAGGAGAGGAAATATCACCCTGAGTACGATGGCTACAGCCCAGGTGAGCGGGCAGGCAGTGGCATCAGCCCATGGAGGTGGCTCAGCCCATGGATCACACTTTTAATTCTGGAAGGATCAGAATTCCATTGGGAACGGCAGAAGAGGAGTCCCTGCTGTTGCCGCAGTGCAACAAGCTGGGTTTGGGGTGATTTTCCTGCCTCACTGGATTGTTTTTTTATCAGTGGGCTCAAAAACTTAGGAAATTTGGGAAGTGTCTGAGCAGCCCTGTCCCCAGGTGAGCCGGTGAAGCAGGCAGATGTGGTCCTGCTGGGGTTCCCACTGATGCATCCCATGAGTGCCGAGGTGCGGAGGAACGACCTGGAGATGTACGAGCCCGTCACCGACCCGGCGGGGCCAGCCATGACCTGGGTGAGGAGAGGGCAGAGCCCAGCCTGGGACTCACCCCTGTGCTCCATCCAGGGCACAGTGCAGAGCTGGGATGTGCCCTGGAGCTGCTCACTCTGGATGGAGGGGTGGGGAGGTGGTGCTGCTCCACCGCGCTGTCACCGTTCCCTCTCCGGCAGAGCATGTTTGCCCTGGGCTGGCTGGAGCTGAAGGAGCTGCAGAGAGCCTGGAGCCAGCTGGAAAAGTGCTTCAGCAACATCACAGAGCCTTTCAAGGTGAGTGGAGGGGCTGCAGATCCCTCCTGCTCCCAGGCAGGTGGCAATGGGATTGAAACCCACAGAACTGCCTGGAGCATCCCAAATCCACTCCTGCATCATCTCTTTCTCCTGCTGGTCAGGTCTGGGTGGAGAACTCGGATGGG
Organism: Molothrus aeneus; assembly: GCF_037042795.1. NCBI lineage: Eukaryota > Metazoa > Chordata > Aves > Passeriformes > Icteridae > Molothrus > Molothrus aeneus. The sequence continues at coordinate 9,629,879 of NC_089651.1, read as the reverse complement.
TCGGGAGCTGTGAACTTCCTCACAGGGATGGGTGGGTTCCTGCAGGTCATCCTCTTCGGCTTCACGGGGTTCAGGTGAGACCTGTTGTGTCACTTTTAATTCCCAAGCAAACACTTGTCCCTTAAAATGTCCCTGTTTGGCTGGAATGAAGCTGGGAACAGGTAAGAGGCTCGTGACGGGTCACATTTGGGAAGCAAAATTCCATTCCCTAAGCCTGTTCTCTTGTCTTGGTTTGGAAAGGCAGGTGCCTGCCAAGGAAGGCAGGAGCCTCCCCTGAAATGGAAAATGTAAACCCCCCCTCCAAATTGCTATAAATTTTAAATTAAGGGGCTCTCAGGCAAAAAATGTAGGAGCAGGAAATAACAGTTCTTTAATATGGAAGAAAATAAAAATATAAAGCCAACAATGCAGTAAACTAAAGCAACACTGACAGAGTCAGAACTCAACCTGACACCCTGTGGGTCAGGGTGTTGGCAGCAGTCCCCTTGGAATTGTGGCTCAGCCCTCCTGGAGTGTCAGGGGTGGTTCTGCTGGAGCAGGCATCCTGTAGAAGGGGTGTAGTCTTCCTCTGAAGATCCAGTGGAAGAAGAGGCAGCTGTTCCTCTGGGAAAATCCAATGGAGAAGCCTCGCTGGTGTTCCAGAATCTCCAGATTATATCAGGGTAGAAATGCTTGGCTCTCCCCTCTGGGCTCACATCTCACAATGGGATGCTGTAGTTCTTGTCAGCCATTCTTGTCAGCAGTGACATTCAATAGCTGTTATCAGCAGATGTCTCCTCGAACAGTTACGGAAGAGATAAGGAAAACTGCCCACTTAACAGAAGACTGCTGCCATACAGATGGTAAATGAAATACAATTTGCTTGACAATCCAGGACATCTCTGCTTCTGCAGCAGCATCCTCCTTTCCCCTTTGGATGTGGTGAGGAAACACCTCCTGCCGCCTCCCTGGAGTGAAGTGCTGAGCAGGCATCGCCTCAGCTTTAAAATATCCTGGGAAAATATGGAGCTGGAGCTGTTCATGTAATTTCAGAGCCGTGGTGGTTTCCACCCTGGAGCCGCCGTCTCTTCAGCCTATTCCTGGTTTAATTGAGGCTGGATCAAGCCTTTTGATTCCCAGTGAAGACTTCCAGCCCTAACTACGTGTTTTCACTCCATGTGTGTGGCCAGAGCTGCTGGGAAACCCGCCCCATGCCTTGGCAGAGCCGGGTGTGAGCTGCCCTATTCCCAGCTGGAAAAGCCACCCGTTCCCCATTCCCTGGTGGAGCTGGGTGTGAGCTGCCCTATTCCCAGCTGGAAATCTGGGCTTTGGCCAAGCTGGGAGGTCTCCAGGTGCCCAGTGTGTGCTGGGTCAGGCCCCTTGTGGCACAGGATCAAGCCACAGCTTTGTGGCTCTGGCCAAATTCCAGAGGTGGCGGTGACATTGTGCAACCACAGTCCTGCCTTTCCCTCCATAGGACATGGATCCTGCGCAGTGCTGGGGCTCCCCAGGCCCCCAAACCTCCCCTGAGCCCCCTCCAGCCCCTGAAGCCCTCTCAGCCTTCTGGAGCTGCTGGTGGAGAGCTCTGGTGTGCCAGGATTTGGGCCGGGGACAAGAGGGGCCGTTGTTTTTCCTCCCACACAGGCAGCTTGGCCTTGGCTCAGGGCTGGAGAGAGAGTTGGGATGTTTGTTCCATTGTTTCTGGGGAAGGAGCACTGCTGGGGATACAGAGCAGACAGGGTCAACTGATGAGGCAATTAAAAGATGGTTTATTTATTGCAAAATCAGTCTCATGGAAGGCTGAGACCTATATTCAGTGCCAGCATATCAGAAGCCGTTTTAACTTCAGTTACAATGTCTTTTGTATATTTCTTATCATATATTTCTTATCATATCTTATATATTCCTTAATCAGCTACTTCTACAAAGCTCACTAGGATGTTCATAACCCAATCATTAATTTGCTATCATCACTACAAATGACAGCAAATGATAGCAAACTGCTGGAAATCATTGCTACATTTCACAGGATTCTGATGCAATGTGCTTCTTTTTGTCCAGTCCAACTCTACAGACACTTACTGCTGGATCTTCTGCTTTTTGCCACCTCTATAACAAGTTATATGATAGACTTTAAAGTTTTCTACTCTCTTGCCTAACATATTTATTCACTTCCATGAGGCATATTTCTGCTTACTTAAAACATGTTTCTGCTGGAACTACAAATCTTAATTCTTACTTCGTGTCTGTTTCATTTTCTTTTCTAAAGCTTCAAGCCTGTTCTCCAAGGCCTTAGGTCAAGCACTGCATCCATCTCTGTCTCTGAGCCTTGGGAGCTCTCTGTGCCTGCATTTCCTGCTGAGGTCCCAGCCCTCCATCCCGTGGGAATGGGAGCTGAGGTGGTGTCTGAGGGTTCCTGCCTCTGGGAGCAGGAGCAGGGCATTCCCCAAGCTCTGCCAGCACAGCTGCTGCTGGAGCCAAGCTCTGAGATGGAACTGGGCTGAGTTTTTAAAATATGAAATCTGGAAAGCCCAGGCCCCGGCTGTGAAACTGGGATGGGACAGGGATGTCCTGGGAATCACAGCCCCAGCAGCTCCTCCCCAGGTGCTCCCTCAGTGTGTCTGGGGTTTGCCCAGAGATCCCTGGATGCACTGAGGACCCTTCCAGACCCCTCTGGTGTGCTTGAGGTGGTGATGCCTGGAGAGGTGGCTGCTCCCTGACCCCGAGCTGGGCTCCTCTGTGACTCCTTCTGTTCCCCCCCTGACGTGCTCCTGCCTTTCCAGGATCACGAGGTCCAGCCTCCTCTTTGATCCTGCCTTTCCCGATGGTATCACCAAGCTGAAACTCTCCAGCATCTCCTACTTGGGCAACAGACTGGAGGTGACCATCACCAGGGAGGAGATCAGGATGGAAGTGACTGAGGCCTCCTGGGACCCTCCAGCCTCTCCCCTGGAAGCTGTGCTGGAGTCAGGACAGCGCTTTCCCCTGGAGGAAGGTATGGCAGCACTGCCTGCATCTGCTCCCTGAAATAATTCGGGGAGAAACCATTCCCATACCTCACACAAAGCTTTTCTGTTGCAGGGCAGAGTGTCTCCTTCCCCACAGCGCCTGGATGGATCCAGAGGTCACCCAGCAGGACCCCCTAAACCCTGCCTGATCTGGGTGCTGCCCTCTGGAGCAGCAGATCTGGGATGTTGGTGCAGGGGGAAGGTAACAGTGGGTGGAAAGGGGGTGCCAGGCTGGGCCAGGAGCCCTTTGCCCCCCACCCAGGACTGTGTGTGCCACCTGTCCTTGTGGCCCCAGGGGGACAGGGGCTGGAGCTGTCCCCATGGCTGGAGCTGTCACCACGTCTGAGCCCCCTACTCCCCTCCACACATCTCTTACTCTGCTCAGGAGAGGAAACCAAGCCTGAAAATGTCCCTTTCAAACGTGTTTGCTGAACACCCACGAGTTGTTTATGCTCTCAACATGTTTGTGTTTGTAAGGAAGCCCATTCCTGACTCCAGGATCCTGACTCCAGCTCCTCCAGCATGTCCTGCCCTGCTCCTTGCCTTCCCCATGTGTTGCTCCGTGAGCTCAAAGGGCTGTGGAGGCTCAGCCAGTGCTGTCTCACCAGATGAACGATGTTTTGGCACTAAGTATTACTCCAAAATATGCAGCAGAAAGCCTTTTAACCCCGTGTGGGCAGCACACAGCTCCACTCCTGTTATTTGGTGTGTAACATCCCTCACATGCTTTTAAGCCCTTATCTACATTATTCCATCTCTTTTCAAGCACTTCTGGAGTTAAATCCTTTCTCCCTTGGCGTCTGAAGGGCTGCAGGAAGCCTGGACACCAGAGATCTGTAGCATTATCCTGTCCGATGGTGGCAAGGGCAGCCTGAGCTGCTCGGGGTGAGCAGAGAGCTGCTGTGGGTTTGCCCTGGGACACGGTTTTTGGTGTCCCAGGAACCCCAAGGAATTCCCGTGCCTGCACAGGGTGGGCTCGGTGCTCCCAGCCCCTGGCTCTGGGCTGCGCAGCCTCCTCCCCTCCCCGCCCTCCCTGTCCCCGTCCTGGGTGGGATTCGGGGAATGCCGGGGGCGTTCCCTGCCCCGAGGGTCTGTCCTGGCCAAGCCAACCCCAGGAATCTCGGCCCGGTTTATAAAAAGCCCCGCGGCTGCTCCGTGCCTCGAGGCATCTGGGAATGCTTAGGGCTGGAGCAGGGACTTTGCCGCTGCCCTGTAATTACTCGGGTCCTGCTCCAGCCTCATCAGAGCCGCCAGCCCCTAATTAGCGGCAGCTCTTGGCACGACAAAGGAACCGTGCTGTCCCCAGCCCTGTGCATTGCACCCGGATTGGGATTTGGATGGGGCTGGGATACAGCCCCGCTCTGAGCCAGGGCTAGCTGGCACTAAAGGGGGTTCAGCCTCAAAAAGGAGTCCTTTATCCCAAAATGAGCTGTCTCCAGCCCAGGCACGGAGAGCAGGGAGCACTGGAGGTGCTTCCCAACTCCCCCCTGTCCTGGCTGGGAGTGGCTGGGGGTGTCAGTGTTGCTGTAATGAGTTTGCAGAGGTCTCAGCTCCATTTGGGGTGGGGAGGGGACACCCTGTTTGCTTCATCCTGCCCCCACGAGGCCCAGGAGCATCTCTGCTTCCTCCCCTCCTCAGTCCTGGGGACAAAGGTGGCCCTGAAGGCTGTGGGAACAATTGTGTCTCCTGGCTGCCAGGAGCCCCATCAGAGCCAAAAATTCCAATTTATGTTTTCCCTTTGGCACCCCCCCTGCCCCTTCCCACACGCATAAACTCACGCTGTGTGAAGCATTTAATGATTTAAATAGCAACCACGGAGACTGGGGCTCCACACGGGATAACAGGAGGTAAAAAATCCCACAGGATAAACAAAAACAACGGGGCTTGGGGGGGTGGGGTGGCAGACAGGGGTGGTGGCCTTTTGGGGGGGCCACCAGCGATGCAGAGGAGGTGCCACCAGCCCTCCCCCCGGGTCACTGGTCCTCGTCGTCGCTGCCGCTGAACTGGTAGGTGAAGAAGCCCACGGACTCCTGGGCCAGCTTGGAGAGGTGGATGACCCCGGTGACAATGAGGGCCCCGAGCAGCAGGGGCAGCAGCACGCTGCCCGCCGTGGCCAGGGCGTTGTAGCACCGCGCCTTGGAGCTGAAGTGCTGAGCAGCTTCCACATCCCCGGACACTTTCCTGTCCCGAGCCTGCAGCAGCCGAGGAGAGAGCCTTCCCTCAGCCCTTTCCAAAGCCCCCTTCCCACAGACCTTCCCAAAGCCCCTTCCCTCAGCCCTTCCCTCAGCCCTTTCCAAAGCCCCTTCCCTAAGCCCCTTCCCAAAGCCCCTTCCCACAGCTCCCTCTTGCAGTTCTTTCCCACAGCTCTTCCTACAGCCCCTTCCTGCTCTAGGGCTTTGTTCCCCTTGCAACCCACCATCCATCCATCCATCCATCCATCCATCCATCCATCCATCCATCCATCCATCCATCCATCCATCCATCCATCCATCCCAGGCTCCCCTCCAGCCCTGCATCCTTTCCCACTTGTGTTTTCCTCCCTGCTTCATCCAGAGCCTCTCTGGCTCCAGCCTCTGCCTGTCCCCATTTTTCTGTCCAAGTCTAGTCCAGCTGGAGCTGGGATTTTCCCTCCTATTTTCCCTCCTACTTCCTCTGGAGCCTCTCTGACCCCGGTCCCTGCTTGTTCCCATTTTTCCACAGCTGGAGCTGCTCTTGTCGGGGGGGTGGTGGTGAAATCACGGCCCCATGGCGCTTTTTAGAATCAAGCAGCTGCTCCTCGGGTGCTGGGCAGGGGGCTGTGGTTATTCCCGCCTCCGGAGCCAGTGGCAGGAAAAGCAGGGAGGATTCACCAGCGGCAGGTGCCACCGCCTGTGGGGAGCGTTGGGATCCGCCCCAGCCCCTCCGGGAGTTTTCCCAAGCGCTCGCTGCCTCCTTGGGCATCCCTCCCATCCCTCCCCGAGCGCTCCGGTGCCGCCGGGGCCGTACCTTGACGGCGAAGGCGAGCGCCACGAAGCCCAGGCAGCAGAAGTTCATGTAGAGGGTGTTGAAGATGGCCCAGACCAGGTGGTCGCGGGGCGCTTGGGGGGCGGCGGGGGGCGGCCCCCGCTTGGGGGGCGGCCGCTCCTGCCGCGGGTCCGAGGTGTCCATGGGCACGGAGAGGGACCCCGCGGCTCCGGCGGCCCGCGTCCCTTTTATATCCCTGCTCCGCTAAATATAAACCTGGGAAATTACAGCCCTGAGGGATGTGGTTGTCCCGCAGGCCGGGCTGGGATGGCGAACCCACGGGCTTTTAATAGCCAGCCTTCCTCCCGGGATGAGGAGCGCGGGTGGCTCCGGCACCGCAGGAGGGGCGCTCCGAGGCGGAGCCCGGGAGCTGCGCGGCGCTGGCTGGCACAGGTACCTCCAAACCCCCCTGCCAGGTGAGCTGGGCAAGGCTGACCCCCCTGGGCAGCACTTTCGGGCTGTGGGATGGGTGAAATGGGAAGTTCGTATGGAAAGGTGGAAGAGCCGCACCCACGGGGCTCCCCGGCAGCGGGGGGGACACAGGGCCGCAGGGTGCAGCCAGGACACGCAGAGGGGCTTTAATTTCCTTTTCCTGCCATCTCCAATGTGGAAAACACTTTTACTCTCTTGTGAAAATTTAAAAAGTTTAATAAAGGATAGTAGGAGATAAGGAACAAAGAGTAAAGATTAGGGCTGGGTGTGTCTTGGTCCTCAGTTAAGAGCACACCGTTATCTCCGGAGACACTTCTTAAACACGTTTTTTCTAATATCAGCCTGTTGTATATTTATAGACTCTGATGTAAACTTTTTTCTTAAGCTAGTTTGCATATTTTAAGAATTGCTTAGTATGACTCTTTTTTGGTTTTACTTTTTCAGAGTGTGTGTATTTTTTGGTTGTGGTTTTAGCGGTTTTTTTTTTTAATTATTATTGTTAGTTTTGGTTTGGCCCACACTGTCTCTAGATGGTGAGGGTTGATAGTTGGTATATCTGTAAGCAGGTGTCTTTTTTATTTGTTTATTGGATGTTATCTCATCTAAGCAGGCATTTTAACAGAAGCATGCTTATCTTAGCTGTTTTACTACTATGTCCAAGCTTAATTAACAGCAGAAATAAAAACTATATCTTTGTAACAGAGTTATACGCTGCACGTATGAAATGTGTAGTGTATAACTTCGTTATAACACTACACATATAACATCTATTTTAATATTTGCGAAAAGCCAGTATTATAATATGTATCTATAACATCCCAGATGTTGAGAAGAAACTTCCCTGGGGTTTGGGCTGGAAGCGCCCTGCTCCGCGGCAGGATGGAGGCAGGGAGAGGAGCAGCAGGAGGAGGAGGAGGACGCCGCAAAGATGCCCGAGGACTCTCTGCGATGTCCCGCGGTGAAGGAGGTGACAGAGAGGGGACGAGCTCCCTCGGTGGCAGCGGTGACCGACAGGTGTGTCACGGGTGCCAGGAAGCGTGTGAGCAGAGCCAAGGGGGGGAGTGGAGGGCTGTCCCCTGTCCCCCACGCCCCAGCCTGGCCGCCCTGTCCCCTCCCCTCCCGCGGCCGTGCGGGGGCAGCGAGGACACCGGGGTCACTCCCTGCGCCTCCGCGCCCCAAGCGGGCACATTTTGGAGGCCGGAGGAGGGAGGGAGCACCCCGCGGGTGGGGCCGGGCGCTGGTCAGGTGTGCCTGAATCTGGACACGAAGGTGGCGGCGATGATGATGAAGATGACCCAGACGACGGCGACCGCCACGGAGCAGACGATGTTCACCACCCTGGCGCGGTGGCTGTGGCGCCGGGCACCCTCCAGGTCCCCCGACACCTTACAGTCACGGGCCTGGGGGGCAAGCGGGGGCTCGGGGCGTGTGCGACACCGACTGGGGGGCCAAGCCCCCCGGGGTGGCCGCGAGGTTGTGCGGGGACCCCAGGGACGCGTGTGTCACCCGGGGCACGGGGCGAGGCCAGCGGGCGCTGCCCCGCGGTGCCGGCACTCGGGGGGGACTTTGGGGGTCCCGGGGTGGGCATAGTGTGGCTTTGGGGGTCCCATGGGGGGCTGGCATCGGGGATGGGAGACCGGGCTGGGGGTCCGTGATGGGAGAGGGGTTTGGAGGGAGGTGGGCAGGGGGAGAGGAGCGGGGGGTGTCAGGGAGGGCTGGGGGATCCCCGGGTGAGGGGAAGGTCCGGGTCGGGCTGGGTCGGGGGGTCCGGAGGTGGGGAGGGAGCCGGGACACGCCGGGGGTCCCTTGTCGGGCTCGATCGGGCTCGGGAAGCCCCGGGAGGGGCTGGCTGGGGGTCAGTCTGGGTGGGGGTCCCGGGGCCGATCAGGGCTTGATCCGGGGCCTCTGGCGGGGGTCCCCGGCCCCTCCCTCACCTTGACGGAGTAGACGAGCGCGGGGAAGCCGCAGCAGCCCAGCCCGCCCAGCGCGGACCACAGCAGCACATTGAACACCGACCAGAGCACGTAGTCCCGGGGCTGCGGCTCGGAGCGGGGGCCGGGGGCGGCCGCCCCCCACCCAGAGGACTGCAGTGGGATGGACACGTCCGCCTGCCTGGGCTCCATGACCGGGAATGAACGCCTGGAACGGGAACCGAGCTCGCTCAGGGCGGGGGACCGGCCCCGCACCGCCCCGCAGAGGGAGGGGTGGCACGGCCCTGTGGGACCCTCATCCCACGCAGTCTGGGGGTGCAGGGCAGCTCTCAACCCGTGGGGGGCTTCAGGGGACTTGGGAGAGCCCTGAGGACTCCGAGGGGACTTGAGGGGAGGGTTGGGGATGTTTGAAATTATGCAAATTTTAATTTTTTAATGTGACATTAATCAGGAGTTTGTTCGCCTGTGCCAAGGGGGAGGGGAAATCAAGTTTTTCTTCGAAAGATTCTGTTCATCGGGAGAGGGCCGATGATCTGAACATGCACAGATTGGGAGTTGCCAAAAGAGCATTAGAGAACATTAGCGAATATTAGCGACCATTAGCGACCATTAACCAACATCGCCTCCCTTGTCTGGGAAATGAATCGTTGGGAGAACCGAAAAATGAGGTTCAAAGGTGAAGGGATCAAGAACCGAGAGGAGATCTAATACTAAGAATTGTAATTCTTAAGTGTAACTCTGAAGTGCAATTTAAGATCGCTGAAGGGGAATTTCTTTGGCTTTTTGTCCGTATGGACATGGGAAACACCATGTAAGGAACTATGTGTGGATGGGAATGGTTTCCGTGGCATGTCCGCGCCAGGACAAAGTAAAGCCTCATTCTCTGTCACTACAAACATCGTGCTGGAGGGTTTTTATTCTCCTCCCGAGTTTCGGTGGCAGGTGGGCTGCGGGGAGCTGTCCGTGGCAGCCTGGGGTGCACACAGACGGGAGAGAGGCTTTGCCTGTGGCTGTTTTGGGATGTGAAAGGGTCGATTTTTTCCATGTCGGCTTGTGTGGGGCTGCCCTTTAGATTTGTGCCGGAAACTGTTGATAAAAACCGGGAGAAGGAGGAAATGGGGATCTTGCAGCCATGGCCTTTGTTGGCCTGAGTTCCCATTGGCTGTGCTGATTTTGGGCAGGCCAAGCCTGGGGCCGGGCAGGCAGCAGATTCCTTTTGCAGCAAGGAGCCCGTGTTTTCCGGGAAAAAAGCAGAGCAGAAAATGATTCACCGGAGGCTCAGTGCCAGGGATCCTGCAACAAATATCCGCTGTGTTTGTGAGTGGGATTTCTGACATCTTACGAGTGGTGTCTTGGCAGGAGCCCCATGTTCGTGGGGAGAGGGAAAATCGCGCTTTTGTTCCCCTCCTTGTGGGGCCCCAGCGCCCAGGACCGGGCCCTGCCGAGGGCGAGGAGTGCAGAGGGGAAGGGGGAGCCAGGCCAGCTGCAGAGCCGAGGCTCTGCCACATGGGCTGGGGCCAGGGCTTCCCACGTCCCCTCCGGGGTCACTCCGGGCTCGCTGGGGTCGGGCGGGCAGTGACAGGGGCCGGGCAGGCAGTGACACGTGTGGCAGCTCCGAGGATCCCGCCCTGCCAGCCTGTGACAGGGACCCCAGGTGTTGGTGTGGCTCCCTCTGGCCGCAGTTCCCTCCCCTGCGGGATGAGGAGGGAATCCGGAGCACAAAGGCGAGGGAGCTGCCGGGCTGGGATGAGCTCGACAGTGAAAGTGGAGGATGCGCATGCCAGCCGGGTGAGACACGGAATTCATCCCCTGCTTCCTGCTGCGGGCAGATGGGCAGCTGTGCCCAGGCAAACCGGGCCCCAGGCACGTGGGATGGGGGCTGTGAGCATCCCACAGAGGATCCCAGCTCCCCTGGCTGCAGGGGGAGATGGGCAATCCAGCCCCGGTGGGGTGACTGGGGATGGAGGCACAGAACACACTGGCCCCTTCCCTCTGGGAGCCTCTCCAGCCCTGCTGACCCTGCTCAGTCCCATTCCAGCTCATCCTGCTCAAGCCCTTTGCACATCCTGCCCCCCCAAAGCCACCTTGTCCTCAGCTCTGCTTGCTGCCAGCCCGTCCTGAGGGCTGGAGAGGACGGGGGTGCTCCTGGTGACACCCAGCAGGGATCAGGTTCCACCCTCACCCTCGGTGTGACCCTTCCAAGAGCTTCACTGCCCGTGCGGATGCAGGATCCGGGTTCAGGGTGCCTGGGGTGTCCCCTGAGCAGAGTCTCCGTGATGGGGGACGGTTTCCACCTCCCTCGGGTGTCACTGACACATTTTATGAAAATCCTTTTGCTAGGATTTTTCTCCTGAGAAGCCTCAGAAAAGAAATGTAAACAATAATTATCTGCTGCTGTGGAATGTGGCAGGTGCATCTTTGATTGGTCTCACGTTTGATTGTTTTTACTTGATGACCAGTCACAGGTCTAGCTGTGTTGTGTCTCTGGTCAGTCACAAGATTTTGTTATCATTCCTTTCCTTGCTGGCCTTCTGATGTCTCCTTTCTCTTTTTGTATAGTTTTAGTATATAATTTTCTTTTAATATAATATTTATAATAAAATAATTAACCCAGCCTTCTGAAATATGGAGTCAAGATTCTCATCTCTCCCCTGGTCCTGGGGACCCTCAAACACCACCTCCCCCAGGCACATCCCACGGGCTGACCCTGTTTCTCATCCTGCCAAGCTGCTGTAGAACAAGCCCCAAACCACATCCTCAATGATACAAAACCAAGACACGGCAAAAGTGAAAGAAACTTTTATTTCAGGGGAGCAGGGTTTCTCTGAACTGGGCACTTCTCCTCAGAACTGTTTTTGGAGGCAGCTGGGGCTCCAAGCAGGCTGTGGCAGGGTTGGGGTGCTCAGCTGCTCTCTTGGGGAGCCGTGTCCATCCCCAGACGGCTCCAGCCAGGGCAGCCACCACAAAAGCTCCGAGTGGGGAGGGACGAGGGACAGGAGAGCAGCAGGCTCCGGGTGAGGCACGTGGATTGGTGGATTGTCGTGGATTGTCATGGATTGTCATGGATTGTGGCTCCAGCCCCGGGCTGGCGCCGGGGAGGGAAGCACAACCCGCGGGCAAGGAGGGCACTTAAGTGGGGCTGTAGCTCTACCCGTAGGATTGGCGGTGGCTGAAGACCCCGGCGATGGCCAGGGAGACGAAGACAATGACAATGATGACAATGAAGATGTTGATCACCAGGGCTGTGATGTTCAGGTACTTGGCCGTGGAGCCGTAGCTCAGGGCCCCGCTGTAGTCACCCAGCACTTTGCGGTCCCTGGACTGGGGGCAGGCAGAGGCAGAGTCAGGGGCGGTGGTGTTGGGGGTGTCCCGAGGCGCTCAGAGCTGTGAGAGAGGTCCTGGAAGCGCCAGACCGGGCTGCACCCTCCCCAAAACACCGGGGGTACCCTGAGGTGCCCACTGCCCTCCCTGCCCCAAAGCCCGGCCGTCTGCAGAGCTCCCAGCCGGGACTCCCTGGGGTCAGTGCTCCATGAAGAGGGGACTCTGTGGGGTCCCTGGGGCACCCTCTGGTCTGGGGTTTGTGGGGCCCACGGGTCACCCTGGGACCGGGAGCTCAGTGGGGTCCATGGGGCGTCCCGGGCTGGGGGCTCGGTGGGTGTCCCTGAGCTCCGGGACTCGGTGGGTGTCCCCGCGGCCGCCCCCACTCGCGGTGTCCCCCCGGGCTCCCCACCTTGACGGAGAAGACGAACGCCAGGAGGCCGAGGCAGCAGAAGTTCCCGTACAGGGTGGTGAACAGGGACCACACCAGGTGGTCCCGGGGCGGCGGCGGCTGCTGCGTCTCCTCCACCATCACCGTGGTGCTCCGGGGCATCTCCTCCATGCTCACCTCGGTCGGCAGCACCTCGTAGGGCGGAAGTGGCGACTGCATGGCTCGGGCCCGGGGACAGCTGTGGCGGCACCTGGTGAACGCGTGGTGCTCCGGGAGGTGGAGGCGCCGCGGGGCGGGCGCAGCGCCGGCGGTTTCGTTTCCTCGAGATTTCGGACGGAGCGGGAATAGACCGCCCCTCCGGACGCCCCTGTAAGGGCACAGGAGACTCCTCCTCGGCGCCGGGGAAACCCCGGGCCACCTTTCCTCGTTCCTTGCTTAATCCTTCTCTTTACTCATTTTCCTGCTTCTTTTGTTGCCCCTTTATTGCCGGCTTCCTTTCTTATCTCCGCCTTTACCTGTTCTTTGCCCACTTTTTGCTTCACCGTTTGCTTTCCCTTTTCTTTCTTTACCCCCTTGTCTCAGTGTCCCTTTCCTTGTCACCTTTTTTGCCCCCATCCTACCTTCATCCTTTATTCCATTCTTTCCCTTCTTTTTTTTTGCCACCTGTGTTGTCCCTTTCTTCCCTTTTCCCCTGTTTTGTCCCTTCTTTGCCTGCTTCTTTCCTCACCCTGTTCATTCCTTCACCTTTCTTTTTTTCCTCACTTTCCCCCCTTTCTTTGCCCCCTTCATTTCCCCTTTTTTCCCTTGGCCCCTTCATTATCCCCTTTTTATTTTCCCTTCTTTCCCACTCTTTCTCCGTCCCTAATCCCTGGGAAATCCCCAAATCCTGCTGGAGCCCCAAGCCCACCTCCATCTCCCACAAACACAGGCTTGAAGCCAGGGGGTGCCACTTTTTGGGGATGCCATTTGGGATCCCTGGAAAGCTCGGGCTGCACGCCCTTAAAGGAATCCCGCTCTCAGGCTTCGCGGTGTGCTTGGGCTGTGTTAATGCGCCGGAATCCGCAGGATACGTTGTCCTGGAAACTTTTCCTGGCAACTCCGGGAGTGTTTCCGATTAAATAAACCGAACGAGCATGGCCCCGCCCTGGAAATTGGGATTTGGTTTCTTGGAATCGCAGCCCAGGGCATTGGTGCCCTCTAGTTTCCCCAGTCGTGAGTGTGTTTCTTCCTTTAATGACCGATTTCTACCGTGCTTTCACCCCTAGCCTGAGCCGCAGCAGGGCGGGGACGCTGCCTCAACCTGTGGGAGTGCAGAGAAGGGAAAAAGTCCCGTTATTTTCCAGCCCTGAGCTGCAGGGGGGAGAACCAGCCCGCAGATCGGGGCACCGAGCTGCGGCCGGGCTGAGCAGAGGGCACAGAGCCGTGACCCCGGGGTCTCTGCATCCAGCCGGGGGGATCCTGGCGATCCCGGCGCCCAGCAGGGAGGATCTGGGGATCCAGCCCCCGTGGGACTCGCAGCGAGTGGGAGTCGGGGGGGTCGCTGCCCCCCATGGGATCCCCACACCCAGCGGGGGGATGCTCCCGGGGATGCCCGCACTCATCTTCCCGGGATGATCCCGGGATCCCGCCCCTGATCCCGGGGATGCCCGCACTCATCTTCCCGGGATGATCCCGGTGGGGTCCGTGCCTGCGGGTAGCGCCCCCCTGCGGACCGGCCCGGGCGCTGCAGCCCCCGCCACTGACGGGCGGGAACGTACCATCCACGCCCCGGGGGGGAGTCGGGGGGCGACCCCGCCGAGGCCTGCGTCACTAATCGCGCCGACCCCTTCGACCCCTCGACGCGGATACCCCGTTCGGTTTCGCCTCGCTGCCGCCCCGCTCTCCCGCCGCGCAGGGTCGGGGGCAGCCCCGGTGGCTCTGTTCTCCCCCGCACCCCTTATGGTCGCGCCCGCGGCGCCCCGTGGGGCTGCCGGACCGTTGGCGTGGAGACGCGCGGCGCCTCCGCAGACCCCGCCCTCGCGGCGCGCCCATTGGTAGAGAGCCCGCGGCGGGCGCGCTGCGATTGGCCAGCAGGGCCGTCGCTCCTGGTCGGGGGCGTGGCCGCGCGCAGCGCCCGCTCATTCATTCCCCCCGCGGGCGCGGCGCGGGGGGGCGATGCACCGGCGGGCCCGGGGCCGCCGAGCCCCGCACCGAGCCCCGGCCCCACGAGCCGCAGCCGCCCCGCGGCCGGCCCGGAGCGCGCGGGCTGGACGGGCGGGGGGCCCCATGGGCCGGGGTTAGCCCGGCGGTGGTGGCGGCGGCGTTGGCGGCGGCGGGGGCGATGCGGGCGGCAGGATGCCGCGGCTCCCGGTGAAGAAGCTCCGGAAGCAGCTGAAGCTGCTGCTGCTGCTGGCGCTGCTCACCTCGGCCGCCTGGTTCACCTACCTGCACATCAGCCTGGTGCGCCAGGGCCGCGCCCTGCGCCTCCCCTTCACCTACGGCAAAGGTAACGGGGGCGAGGGGGTCCCCGGCAGCCCTCAGAGCGGGGCCTCGGGGGGCTTTGGGGATCCCCAAGGGATGGTGGGTCTCCCCCGCCACTCCGGGGTACCGGAGCATCTGGGGTTTGGGGGTCCCCAGGGAGCGCCGGGGCTCCCCCCGCACTGTGCTCTCTGAGCACCTGGGGTTCGGGGGTCCCCGAGGGGTTTGAGGGTCCCCCTGCCGCGCTGGGGACCCGGAGCACCCCTCCTTTGCAGCGCTGCGCTTCTGTCCCGCATCACTCGCGTGGGTTTGGGGCGAGCGGGATCCCTCCGTGGGCTCCGCGCCCCGGCGTTGGACCTTCGGGAGGAGGGGACACCCAGGAGGGCCCCCAAACCGACCGGGACATTCATTGTCCCCCCTCGAGCCGCTCCGTCCTCATTTTTCCACCCGCTGCCTTGGCTGAGATGACAAAGAGGCCATTTATAGGCGCTCGCCCTGCTGGAAGGGACAATCTCTTCTCTCCCATCCCTTCCCAACGTTCCCAACCCTCCCCATCCCATCCCATCACTTTCTCAGCCTGTATTTCTCTACTGCAAAAAAAACCCCAAAAAACCAAAATTCCATTTTTCTGCCTCCCTCCCTCGGGTAGCGCCCGGGATGGATTCCGGGATGGATTCCGGGATGCTCCGGAGGGACAGGTGCCCCGAGGCTCGGTTCGTGTCCAGCCGCTCCCGGTTTTTCCGGGCCAGATGTGCCTGGGCAGCCCGGGGAGGCACAAAGCCGCTCGCGATATTTGCCGGGTGAAACTTGAGCCGTGGCGTTCTCGCTGGGGCCGACCTCGCCTAAAAAATTTGTCCTAAAAATCGCCAAGGGGCCGGGATGTGGCGCCTGTGAAAGGAGGGAAAGCCTTTCCCGAGGGGGTCCCAGCGGTCCCGGGGGTTGGCAAAGCCTCCCGGCTGGAAAACCCAAAGTTTCCGAGCGGAGCAGCAGCATGAGCCTGCAAAATTTTGGGCCTTACGGTGAAATCGGGATAATGGGAATGAGCGAGGCAGGAAATGAGGCTGGGAGGGAGGGAGGGGGGGCAGCGGGGGCTGCCGGCTCCCTGCGGGATCCTCCGTGCCGGGAGAGCCGCAGGGTCTGCCCGGGGCTCCCGGGGCGGTTTTCCCGGTGTTCCCGGGGAGGGGTTTCCCTGTATTCCCACCACCATCCCGAGGTGCTTCCCCCTGGCCCCGCTGCTGTTCGGGACGGCCGTGTCTGGGTGGCCTCTGGCCGGACCCTGGCTTGGGATCGCTGTCCCCATCCTGGGAACACCATGGATCGGGGTCCCCGCGGGTGTGAGGGGCGAGCCGCGGTTTTGCTGGCGGCAGGATGCACAGGGATGCTCCCAGGTGCCCATCCCTGCTGTCCCTGCGTGCCCTGCATCCCGGCCGGCTCTCAGGATGCTCTAGAGGTTTTGCTGTGGGAGGGAGGGGGTGCAATGGCTGCAAAGTGGGAATGAGGGGAGAACGGGGTCTCTGGGAGGTGGGGAGAGAGATGGGAAAGTACATTGGGAGGGGAAAATGTTGCCCCTTGTTGTGGGGAACACAGGCACCTTCCCTGGCTGAGGTGGGGGATTCTCCAGGGAAAGCTGGACACAGCTGGGATGCTCCTTGCACTGGGATTTTCCAGTGGGGTCCTAAAACCCGGGTGAAGGTGTGGGAAAGGCAGAGTTTAGGTCCCATTCACCCTTTTTGGACATGAGGTGGTGGAAAGGGGTTGCATGGAGGTTGGGGAAGGGTTTGGCCATGCACAGATGGACCCTCATCCTGCTGCTGCCGGAGTGGGAGAGGCAGGGAGTGTTCTAGGTGGAAAAACATGGAACGGAGTGAAAAAAAAAACAAAACAAAAAATCCCAAATAGGTCATAGAAAATAAACCATATTGAGGAAAAAACCTTGTTGCAAGGGTTTAGGGGAAGAGCATCACCCCAAGGGTCTGTGCACCAAAAGGAGCTTGGAGATGACTTTTGGATTTGGCCACCATGAGCCAGGACCTGTCTGTCTGTGCCAGGGGTGCTGCCCAGTTAATTAACAAGGAAAAAGGTTAATTACTCATTAAACAGGATGTCAGTGAGTAGCTGGATGCTCTGAAGGCTGCAGGTGCAGGGCATGAGGATTTTAGGCGGTTTTTGGGGGGGGGTAAAGTGGAGGAGACCCAGCCAGGTGGGGTTGGGAGCATTATCCCAGTGGGATTATCCCAGGGCTCCCCATCTCCCAGCCATTGGTGACACCTGGAGCATCCAGGGGCTGGGCTGGGAGCTGGGCTGGTCCCTGATAAAACACCCCCCCCCCCCCCTTTTCCTCATCTTCTCCAAGTAGATAATTACCCTTCTCTGGCTAATTGAGCACAGGATTCCTCAGTGGAAATAATGAGGCCATTTCCAGCTCTCCCGGCTGGAAACCCGCTGAGGCAATGGGGTGGAAACGGGGATGTGCCAGGTGGGGAAAGGATGGAAAAGGAAAAAAGAACTGGGAGAAAAAGGTAATAGCGCCCTGAAGTGGCTGGCAGAGGGGATTTGGGGCTTGGGGTTTGCTGGGGTTTAGCCTGGAGTGAGGTTTTGGGGGATTGGGGCAGCACGGGATGGGTGCTCAAGGGGGCTAAAGCCAGGTCAGGGATGGAGTGGGCTCTCTCTGCCTGCTGGACATGGCATGGCCTGGGTCACCCCTCTGCCATGGTCCAGAGGGCTCCCAAACCCCCTGATCCTGAGGCAGCAGCGGGATGGATGCTCCGTGGTCCTGTCCTTGGCTCTTCTGCCTCCCGTCTTTGGGGAGAGCAGGAGGGAGAAGGTTTGGGGTAATGTGTCCCTCTGGGATCCATCTCTGCAGATCCTTTGATTTTAATTGGGAGCCTGGAATGCTGCAGCTGCTGTGGGGCTCATCCTTTCTGTCAGGGATGCCAGGAGCAGGTAGGGAAGGGGATGAGAGAGCCCTTTGAAGATGAAGGGCAGTGGGATTTGGGACTGGGCTGGGAGCTGCTCTTTCTTCTGCTGGCATCACCCCATTCTCCTATCCCTGCTGGGAAAGGCTGGTTTGGGTGTCACTGGGGTCTTTTTTCCACATGGGAATCCCTTCCTGGACAGCCCCAGGCTTCATTCTCTGCTCCTCTGGGATGCCCAATGGGAAAACTTTGGCACCTGCCTGTTTTGGGCTTTTCAGAATCAAAAATGTGGCTCTTCAGAGGCACAAGTGGCACCCCAGGGTGGCACCTGTCCCCAGCCTGGCTGTGACCCGGCCCCCTTGGCACTGGGAGGGTCCCCAAAACTATCCCTTGGAACCAGGGGAGGTGAGGGATGGCTTTTCCCAAGCACCAGGAGCTCTTTGTGTTGGTGTTTGGAATCTGCCCTGGATCTCCCCTCCATCCCTTCCCTGTGCCTGCAGCTGGGGCCCTCCAGAGCTGCTCCTTTGGAAGGGCTGAGCAGCCTCCTGGGGTGTCAGTGGCCTTGGCACTGGCAGGACACAGGGATTCTGGCTGGGTGAGGAGCCAGCTGGGAGCCAGCTGCTGGAAGAGGCTGGGAGGCTGGAACTGGGATGGTGACCCCACAGGCAATGTGGAGCTCAGAGGCTGGAAAGTTTCTGGGGTGAAATGCACCCTAAAATTCCCAGCATTTCACCGTGACCTTCTCCAGAGGCTGCATCCCAGAAAGCCAAATCTTTGTGCTGGGGGCTGTGAGTTGAGCATCATCCCTGTTGGGATGGAGCAGGCTCTCGTGGGAGCTGCTCCAGCTCTCCCTGGGGCTGGAGCAGGTGGGGCTGAGGGGCACTGGGTGCACAGTCAGGGAGTCTGGGAGCTGTCCAATCCTGGGAAGGATTTGAGATGCTGATTATGAGCGTGGAAGTGTTGGGGCTGCCTCTCCTGGTGGGTGTTTGTCAGCTGGAGTGCTCTCATGGCAGCTCCATCAGCAGCCAGAGCGATTCCGCATCGATTTCCATGGCTCCAGCTGAGAGCGCAGCCACGGAGTGGGAAAACAGCAGCACGGGAATGGGGGAGGCAGCAGAAATCCCCCCTGGCTGCTCCAGTTCCCTCTGCAAGGCAGTGACAGCAGTGCCTGGGGGAGGCAGGGCAGGGGTGTCCAGGGTGGTCACAAACCCCATTTCCCTCATCCCCATTGGTGTCACCGGCTGTCACCCAGCCCGTGCCACCACCCTCTGTCAGGGGGTTCTGTCCTGTGTTTCTGTGGCACTGACAGGGGGATTTCTGGTATTGATTCCTTTCTGGCTAACTGTAATTACTCAACATCTCGTTAGGAGGCTCCTGCAGGGATGCTCCTGCCCCGAGGGGGAGATTTTGGGAATGGAACCTTTGGGTTTAAGGAAGGCACCGCCACCACCTCTGCTGCCACCACCTCTGCTGCAGCTGTGTCGGGGTTTAAATGTCACTTCCCCCCCTCCACATCGCAGGGCTTGGAAAAGGTCCAGGAGAAACCCCGGCCTGGAAGAAAGGAGCTGTGTTTGGAGCTGGGGAGGAGGAGGAGGGAGGTGGGATGTGAAAGGCTCTCTGTGCTTCCCAACGGAGTTACAGGGCCGGGATAACGGGATACGCTTCTCCCGTGGGAGGCATCGCTCCGTGCCCTGCCTGGGTCCCTGGTATCCGTGGCCTCCTCCCCAGGATGAGGATCCTGGCTCCCTGTCTGGAGGCTGCTGTGACTCAGAGCTGCTTTGTGCCATGGTTTGTGCTTCCTGCCCCCTCCTCGCTGCTCCCAAAGCATCAGTGTCGCTCCAGGGAAGAGCTTTGACTGCTTCCCTCCCTTCCCTGAGCATCCCCAGCCCACTGGCAGTGGTCCCTGCTTGTCCTCAGAGCTTCCCCTGTCCCTGTCCTGCCCTCTCTGGTCCTTGAGGGAGGCTGGCCGAGGGAATGGACACAGCAGTGCTGCTCTGCATCCTGCTGGGATGCTGGGAGGAGCTGGAATCCTTCTTCCTCTTCTTCTCCTGCCTCTGAGCTGCTCCTCCCGCAGGGCTGTGGTTGGGACCGAGGAAGTCGGGATTTTTGGGAGCAAGGATGCTCGTTGGCACCAGGCACTGCCCATCCCCACCTCTTATCCCTGTGGCACCAGTTCCCAGGTCCCCCCAGCCTGACCAGAAGCCACTTTCCAATATTTAAATTGCCAGGGAAGCCCAGAAGCCTTTTCTGGAGCGTTGCTGGTGCTTTTGCTCCTCCCTGGATGTGGGAGCCCCTTGGAAGGGATGGGGAGCAAGCAGGGGGCTCGTGGCTCTGGGACCTGAGAGCTCCAAGGATGAGCCTGCCCAGCTTGGATTTATTCCTGGTTTTTACCTAAAGAATCTCCCACCAGTTCACAGTCCTGACATGGAGGAGAGTGAAGCAGGATGGCCACATCCAGCCATCCCAGGGATGCTGCTGGCTCAGGTTGCCATCCAGGGAATTCTGTCCATGGCAAATCCCACAGGATCCCACTGGAGTCAGGTTTATCTCCTCCAAGGCTGGGAGAGACTCCCTGAGTGGGTACCACAGAGCCACTCCCAGCCCTGGGCAGGTCCCCTGGGGGCGCTGAGCTCCTCCTGGCCGTGATGGATGCTCAGATCAGAGCACTGGGAATGTGGGAATGCCACTGTCTGTGTGTGCCGCTGCTCCCATCACCCTCCTGCCCCGGGAAGAGGGAAGGATGGCTGCAGGAAGGAGGCTGGGCGAGGGGAGGGAGCAGCCTGGGGAGCTGCCAGGAGCCAGCTGGGGCTGCCAGGGGCTGAAGAATGGCTGGGAGCAGAAGAAGGGGCTTTAGAGCTTAATTTCCTGTCCCTGCCGTGGGGATGGGATTTGTGCTGCCATCTCCAAGGAGACGCCGGCTGCGCGGCCGCTGGAATACCAATGGTGTGGGAGGCGGGGGGCTCTGGGCACCCCCAGCCCCTCCCTGGCCCTGGCAGTCACTGAGGCTGTTCCATTCTGGGGAGTGGGAGCCCCCAGGACTTGCTGGGGGTGGGAAGGAGGGTGTGGAGGCACAGGGACATCTTTCCATACCCTTGGGAATGGGTCCTTGAGCCCTTTCCTGCAATTCCCATGGTGGGGGGGTCACTGCTCAGCACACCTGGGGCTCCCCCTCATTGCTGGTTTTTGGGGAGCCTCAGGTGTTTGTGGAGGTGGTTCTTGGACACCCACCTCTCCAAGCATTGCCTCGAGCTTCCCTGGACTCTGGATTGAGCTGTGGATCCCCCTGGGTTTTGGGGCTGGCAGAAAAAGAGGATGTCCCCCCCAGAGTAACATTTTCCAGGTCTGCAGTGTTGTTTTGGGGGAAGTGGGTGTAGTTTAAAATTGCCTGCCCAAGGAAAAGGAGCTGCAGAGGGGAGTCAGAAGTTGGGGATAATTAACTCAGCACATTAACGAAGCTGATGGGTCTGGGAACAAGATTTTGATGTGAGTGTGATTTTGAAGAGGAACATGGTTTGAGGGGATGGTGTCTGGGGAGTTTGGGGCTGGTGTGCTCTTGGCAGAGCTGTTGAATGGTTCGGGAGAGCTGGGATTTGGAGGGGCAGGAAGCAGGGATGCATCCCTGAGGATGGAAGGGGAGCAAGACCCCAGAAGCTCATCCCAGTATCTCTTATGTAAAGGGCTGGGAGCTGTGGGGGGTGTAATTAAACCTGCTGCTGATGAGCTGCTGCAAAGCTGCTTAGTGCAAATGGAATGAGGAGAATTGCAGCCAGGGCCCCCTTTCCATGTCCCTGTCCCCCAGTGCCAGCACCTCCCTTTCCCGGTGCTGGGGACAGGGGTGCCCCCAGGAGAGGTGCAGGGTGGGGGGCTGTGCTGTGACCCCACTCTGCTCCCTGGCAGATGGAGAGAGGCCGGGGGAGGTGACGGATCCCGGGAGGCGGCCGGCGGCCCCGGCACGGCGCAGGAAAGCCGAGGATTCCAGCGAGAGCCGCGAGGAAGATCCCATGGTAACGGGGCAGGAGGGGCCTGGGGAGGTCACTGAGGGCAGAGTGCTCCGGGTCTCGTCCAGCTGAGGGGATCCAAGGGTTTAGGGGTGCATCAGAGCCTCAGGTTCTGCCCAGCAGCTCTCCCCATGGATAAACCCTCTAAAATCCCATTGAAACGGGGTGGGATATCCCCCCCCCCCCATATCCCACACTGTGCTCCATGTGCCCTGCCACAGCTTCCCTGGGCATGGCCCAGCTTCATCCGCTCTGCAATTCCTGCTGTTCTGGGCAAAGCCACCTGCTCTTGTGTGTTCTGCTCTGTCCTGGACTGGAGAGCCACTAAACCCCAGGTGGAGCCTCCAAGCAGGAGGCACTTGGAATTGTAGCCACGGGACACCCTGCTGTGCCCTGTCCAGCAGGTCACCAAGCCCCTGTTGAAGGCCCTGCTGTCCCTGTCCAGCCTGTTGTCACCAAGAGGCCTCCTAGCAGGGCAGCCAGGTGGGATGGAGGAAGGGGGAAGCCACAGGGAATTCCCTGCCCTATCCCAACTCCTCAGAAATAAGGGACAGATGGACAAAGGAGGCACAGGCTGGTGCTGGGTAAGGACAGAGGGCACAGCAGGAATTGCATCCTGGCTTTTCCTGAGAGGAGGGAGAATCCTTCCAGTGAGCCTGGCACAAAACCCTCCCTCCTCGTGAGGTCTTCCAAGGGCACTGCTCCCTCCTCTGGGGCTCTAATGAGTTTGTTTAGGCAGTTTGCTAATTATTTCCCTGGCACTGTGCATCCAAATGGGCTGTGCTGTGGTGACAGTGCCGTGTGCCTGCCCTGGGGTGTGGAGGAAGAGTGGGATGATGCTCTGGGGAAGCTGAGGAAGAGGGGAATGCTCTGGAGGGGCCCCAGAAATACCTGGCTCTTCCTTGTCACCCATCAGCGAGCTGGAGGCAGGTAAATGCTCACTTAATCTCTAAATTATGAGATACAAGCAATGGGATTAACCTAATCCCCTTTAAAGGAAGAGGGGGAGTGGAGAGGCATCCTGCTACCTCTGTGCTTTTAGAAAAAGAGCCCAAAATTCCAGCAGCCCCCAAGACTGGCCAAACGTTTTGGATGAACAGAAAACTCACTGTTTTGGAGCAGTTTTGGCAGAGGAAGGGAAACAAGTTTAGCTGGAACATTTTGAAACTGCTGCCTGGGACACCTTGCCAATATTTTTGTGCCTCCTCCTGCTTTCCTTTGCCCTGAGCCGTGAAATCTTTTGCCTTGGTTAGGCAAGGCTCAGAATGAGGTGTTTAGATCGTGGAATCCTGGAATGGTTTGGGGTTGGAAGGGATCTTAAAGCCCATCCAGTTCCAGCCCCTGCCATGGGCAAGGACACCTTTGGCTAGCCCAGGTTGCTCCGAGCCCTGTCCAACCTGGCCTTGAGCTTTTCCAGGGATGGGACAGCCACAGCTTCTCTGGGCAGCCTGTGCCATGGGTGCACAGAGACATCCCACAAGCACAGGACGTGCTGGCCCTGATCACCCATCCCTTCTGTCCCTCTGTGCCTCCACAGAGCGACGGGCAGGACGTGGATGCCTGGTTTTCCAGAGGCCAGCAGCGCTCCAGCCGAGCCAGCGCCCATCCCAAACTCAACCTGACCAAGCAGGCCTTGCCCTGGAACGAGCAGGTGGGTGTGGGCAGTGCCCTGGGAGGGCATGGGGGAGGAGGAGGAGCCCCACTCAGCCCCCTCTCCTCTCCCACAGTACAAAGGGAAGGCAAACCTGCACGTCTTCGAGGACTGGTGTGGCGGGGCCGTGAGGCACCTGAGGAAGAATCTCCACTTCCCGCTCTTCCCCCATGTGAGTCCCGGGACAGGAGCTCGGGGGTTGGTGGGAGGGTCCACACGTCCCTCCCTGGGTGCCCACTGCTCCTCCTCAGGAGCTTGGCTTGCAGGGCTTGGCTTGAGGAGGTGATTCCCAGCTGGAGGAGAGGTGGGTGGTGATGGGGCCCCCCCTGTGGGTGTGGGAGGCTGGGGTACCATGGAGGAGGTGATCCATGGAGGAGGTGATCCATGCCCGTCTCCTCGGCAGACCCGCACCACGGTGAAGAAGCTGGCTGTGTCTCCCAAGTGGAAGAACTACGGGCTGAGGATTTTTGGCTACATCCATCCCTTCAAGGATGGTGAGTGATGGAGCGTGGCCTTTTCCCCCACGCAGCAATGTGGAGACGCTGTGTCCTTCCCCTTCCTGGCCACAGGAGCACAGAAAGGCTCTTGGAGATGGTCCCCAAATCCTGGCTCCTGGGTAGGAGGGTCCTTCTGGAGCAAAGCCCCTTTTTCCTGTGGCTTTGAAGGGAGGCAAAGCCCTGATCCCATCCAGGACAGAGCCATGATATGAGGTCTGGGGTGGCCCCATCCCTGTTCCCCATCTCACCACGAGGCAGTAGGATCAATCCCACACCACAAGAGTCCCCGTGTCCCTCATGGTGACCCTCTCCATGGCTCTCTGCAGGGGATTTCCAGTTTTCTGTGGCATCAGATGACAACTCAGAGTTCTGGCTCAGCTCTGACGACAGTCCCTCCAATTCCCGACTGGCTGCATTTGTGGGCAAGGTATGGCATCACCTCTGCCTTGCCCTGCTCCAGGGGCAGGGATCCACGTGTGCCTGTGCTGGGGGCAGCTCTCCTGCCTCTCTGCTCCTTTGGGAATGCCAGGCTGTTTCAGCCTGCTCCCCTCCCTGGCCAGGCCTGGCTTGGCTTCCAAAGGAGCCCCTTGGTCCCTTCTTGGTTGGAGCTGGCAAAGACCAGGAGATTTAATATTTATCCCTGGATTTCCCTGGGTTTAATTCCTGTAACGGGGAGCTGGTGGGCTTTGGTGTGGTGTCCTGCTGCTCTCACGCTCCTCCTTCCTTCCCAGCTGGGCACCGAGTGGACGGCGCCGGGGGAGTTCACCAAGTTCAGCTCGCAGGTGTCCAAGCCCCTGCGGTGAGTGTGTCCGTGGGGATCATCCCGTGGGGATGAAGTCTGGGACGTGCAGGTGCTGCCTCTGACCTCCCTGGGCCGTGGTCCTTTCCCAAAAGGGACGTGGGGCTGGGCTGGACCCCAGATCCATGGTTAGAAGGGGCGGGTGATGAGATGAGGACAGAGACGTCACAATGTCCCCCCAATCCCACAAATGCCCTCAGCAGTGGGATGGGGAGCAGACACCCTCCCCAGCTCCCTGTTTCCTTGCCTCAGGAAGGTTTTACCCACCCGTGGGCAGGAAGGGAGGCATTCCCAGGCTGGCCCTGGGCTCTGACAGCTGTGTCCCCTCCCCTGCAGCCTCATGTCCTCCCGACGTTACTACTTTGAGCTGCTGCACAAGCAGGATGACCGGGGCTCGGACCACGTGGAGGTTGGGGTGAGTAAATGCCCACCCCCCCATGCCAGGCTCCTTCCAGGACCAGAGAGCCAGTGCCAGGGCTTTTCCCATGTGTGTCCCCAAGGGTTTTATCCTGGAGCAAAGCCAGGTTTCCCTGTCCCACAGCTGCCAGTGGGGACAAGTCAGTGTCACTGTTTCCCTGGTCATTCCAGCACTGGGATGCATGGAGTGCTGTTCTCCTTTCCTGCTGGTGGTCCTGCCATGGAATCCCATGGGCAGGAAGAGCCCAGACAGGCAGGTCCCACCTTGCAGGCTGCATCCCAGCAGTGAGAGAGAGGTGGCCCTGACGATGGAGCCATTCCCTGTTTTCTTCTTTTTCCCCCTTGGAATTACCATGGGTTTCGAATCTGAACTTGCCTGCCTTGGCAGCACAGCCCTGGCAAAGCCTGGAGCGTGTGTCAGAGGCTCAGGCTGGCTGAGGGCAAGTTGTTGGCTCGTTAGCAAAGGTTTCCTTTCTCCCAAGAACTCATTAATCACTGGAATAAAACTGGTGCCAGGAAAGCATCAGGGAGGCTAGCTACACCCCTTCCTCGCTGGCTGCCTCCCTCCCTCCCTCTCTCCTCCCCATCCCCTCTATCCCGATAAGATCTTCGTTTCTTTGGGCAAAAACAAATAGTGGGGAAAGCAAAATAGATGGGGGAGATGTTTCTGAGATGGGATGTTTTTGCTGGAGGGAGGGAGTGAAGCCTTTCAGCCTTGCAGAAAAACCTCTCAGCTGTGAAGAGAGAGACAACAACAGCATCCACAACAAAAGCAGGACCCTGATGTGTCTCGCCCCGGGGGCATTGAAGGGCTTGTCCCGACAAGGGCTCTAGACTGGCTTTTAAAATGCTGGAGTTAAATCAGGGCAGGCAGCTCTGGGGACCCTCTTAAATCAAGGCAAACTCTTCTTTATAAAGCACTGGAGTGAGGAAAGGAGCCCTTTGGTCACAGGACTTGTGACAGTCCCAGAGGGAACCAGCATGAGCCTGTTTCCTACCCACAGGAGCCTTTCCCTCTCCAACCCTGCAGAGATCCCTCTTAATCACAAACCCTGTGGGAAATGGGGCAGGATCAGCCCTCTCTCTTGCTCCTCTTCTGCAGGGAAGTTTCTGGGACCTGTGCACAGGGAGGACCCATCCTGGGGTGCTGGGGTTGGGCAGCTGCATCCTGACCCCTGCTACCCCCCTGCTCATTCCCCATCTGCTTTTATTTTTTTCCCAGTGGCGAGTTTTCCTCCCCAGCCTGAAGTTTGAGGTGATTGACTCCTCCTACATCTCGCTGTACACAGGTAAGGGCCAGGTGCCACAGCCAGCAGGCTCTCCAGGGGCTGCACGTGCTGGGAGAGATGGGAAGGAAAGCAGAACCCCTCAGGAAATTGGGTCCTGGGGGGACATCTCAGCCTCTGAATCCCCCCACTGGATTTCTGCCTGGTGTAAGGAGGGCTGCAGGGGCTGCAGCAGGTACGATTGATGCTGGGAGCAAGATGAGATGCTGCTAAAAATGGGATGTGGAATCAGCACAGCGTGGAAGCCCAGCTCTGCTGGTGCTCCAGCCTCGTCCTGCCTGCCAAGACCCCTCTGGCTCCGGGGCCTTGCCCTGAGTTACGAGGAGCTGTCGTGGAAGCGGGGATGGATGGCAGAGGGTTTAATTAAATCTATAGATCTTCTGCTTCCTGCCCCTGCCCTGGCAGCAGGGAAGGCTGTGATGGATGGGCCCTGCCCCGGCGCTCCGCACGGAGCGGGAGCGGCCATCACTCCTGCTCTGGGAGGTGTCGATAAGCAGGAGGGGGCAGGCAGCAGGCAGCATCCCTGGGGACAAGAGGGATGAGGGGTGCCAGTGGTGCTGATGCAGGTGCCCATGAGATGGATGATGTGCAGATAAATCCCTGTCCCTCAGCACCGGCTCTTCCTGCTTCTCCTTCCTGCTTCCCGGCTCCCTCTGACCCAGCAGCACCCAGGGCAAAGCCATGTCAGCCCTGGGGAGCCCCTCCCTGCTGGGGGCTGCCAGCAGCAGGCAGAGCTCCCCTTTCCTTCCCCCTTCCTTTCCCCCTTCCTTTCCCCCTTCCTTTCCCCCTTCCTTTCCTCCTTCCTTTCCTCCTTCCTTTCCTCCTTCCTTTCCTCCTTCCTTTCCTCCTTCCTTTCCTCCTTCCTTTCCTCCTTCCTTTCCTCCTTCCTTTCCTCCTTCCTTTCCTCCTTCCTTTCCTCCTTCCTTTCCTCCTTCCTTTCCTCCTTCCTTTCCTCCTTCCTTTCCTCCTTCCCTCCTTCCTTTCCTCCTTCCTCCCTCCTTCTGGACTTTTCCAGGGGCTTCAGCCCAACCCCAGCCAGCTGCAGGGACACATTTGGGAAGCCTTTCCCTGCCACAAGAAGAAGAATCTGGGGCTTGGGAAGGGGGATCCTGCTTCCCTGTGGCTCTGCAGCAGGGAAGGGAGCACCCATGGGAGCATGGCTGAGGTGACAGGAGCAGGGTGACCTCCTGGGGGCTGATTGGTGGCCAAGGGTGACATGCCACCCTCATGCCTGGTAGGAGGCAAACCACCTCGTGTTGCAGGTACCTGCAGGAAGGACATCCAAGGTTTAACCCCTGCGTGTCCTTGGGAGTTACAGCCCTGAGCATCCCCTCCTTTTTGAGGCTGTGGTAATTGGAGCAGGAGGCCTGGCTAAGATCAGCTGTGCCTTTGTCCTGTCCTCATTAGTGGATGCAATAATCATTAGGCTGATTAGTCACAGGGTCTCTGAGATGGCTGGGAGGGCAACATTGCTTTCCCTGGGAGCAGGAGGGGTTGGGAAAGGCCCCCTTGGAGGCTGTTCCTGGGGGCTCAGCCCGGCCCTGTCCTGCAGATGAGTCGTCCCTGAAGATGAACCATGTGGAGCACATCCCACAGACCTTGGCCAGCCACAGTGGGAGCCACCTCTGGGAGGCCCAGCAGGACGAGCACGGGGCTGACATGCTCAAGGCTGACCCCAGGGACACCTTCTTCCTCAGTGAGTGCCCGAGGATGCATCCATGCTGATCCCTGGTGGGGTTTGGGGGAGGAAAAGGGCTGCTG
Source organism: Molothrus aeneus (assembly GCF_037042795.1). Lineage (NCBI taxonomy): Eukaryota > Metazoa > Chordata > Aves > Passeriformes > Icteridae > Molothrus > Molothrus aeneus. The sequence goes on along the minus strand of NC_089651.1, from coordinate 9,602,036 downwards.
TGGGCACCTGGGTCATCCCTGCCAGCCTCTGCCCATCTCTTGAGCAGAGGCCTCTTTGCTGGGGTGTGTGGGAACACGTTGGGATGCTCTGGGCTTCTCCACAGCCCCTGCCATCGAGGCGTCCCGCGTGGAGAACGTGCTGGTGCCCTGTGCCTACAGCCCCACCTACGTGGTGAAGGATTTCCCCATCGCCCGCTACCAGGGCCTGCAGTTCGTAAGTGTCTCCCTGGGGACAGGGCCACGCTCCCATGGGCACGTGGCAGAGCCCAGGGCAGGGATGTTCCTACCTGGGTAAAATCCAGCAGGAAGCATCCCTTGCTGGAGGGTCGGGCTGAGCTTGCACAGCTCAGCCTGGGAGAGTTGGGGTTAAATCCCTGTGTTTGAAGTCCTGGGGGTCACTTTGGTGTTGGTGGTGGCCTCGGGTCCCCAACGCCTCGGGGTGGCACGGCACCATTTACCCCTCAGGTCTACCTCTCGTTCGTGTATCCCAACGACTTCACACGCCTCACTCACATGGAGACGGAGAACAAGTGCTTCTACAGGGAGTCCCCCCTCTACCTGGAAAAGTAGGTACTAGGGGCTGGGATTTTGGGGTGCTGTGCAGAGGGGGCTGATGTCAGCAGTGCTGAGATGATGCATCCTCAGCTACGTGTCCCTGTCTCCCATGGGAGGGCCACCCCAGGCTGGCTCTTTCCCCATCTCCCGGGCATGCAGCAGCTTGAGTGCTGGCAGCGTTCCTGGATTTGGGAACCTCCTCACTCCTCCCTTCTCCCAGGCCCTCACCCTCCCTCTCCATCCCCAGGTTTGGGTTCTACAAGTACATGAAGATGGATGAGGAGGAGGAGGATCCGCGGCAGCGAGCGTTTCTCTTCCTTGGCCCTGACAGTGAGTCACAGTGAGGCATGGCTGGGCACGGGGCCGAGCTCCCGGCATCCCCGCTGCTGGCAGCTCATCCCCTCGGAGCTGTGGCTCATTGGAGTCACTCCAGCCGTGCCAGAGGCTGCAGGAGGGCTGGGCTGTGCAGAGCAGCATCCCTCAGAGCATCCTGCTCGGCATGACAACAGAGTGATGTGGGGTGTGGGAAGCAGGACACTGGATTGGGATTTGCTCTCCCTCCAACATCTCTTGGGTTGGCCTTGGCAGTGGGCAGCAGGAACCAGACCCAGTGTGGAGTCTAGGGGTGTCCATGGAGCCTGGGGGTGCTCCTGGGGAGCCAGAGGCTGTTCAGAACCTGCCTTGATCAATTTGCAGCCTGGTAAAGCTCTGGCAGGTCGGGTTTGCTCCTGGATGAAGGGGGATTGGTGCTGAGATTTGAGGTGGGGATAAATGGCAGCAACTGGAGCTGCCAGCCCTGGTGGGCATCCCCTGGTGCCCCAGCTCTGCTCCCTCACCTCAGCCACTCTCAGGTTCCTCTCCTGCTGGGATCAGGCTCTGCCTCAGAGCATTGATCTCTGCCTTCGCTCCCTAGATTTCCTGGAGGACGAGGAGGAGGAAGAGGAAGGAGTGGACAGCCCTGAGCCCACAGACGCCCCTCATGAGGCCAAGGAGCGGAGCTTTGGGCCGGCACCCAGAGCCAAAGGGAAGGATCTCGCGCCTGTCACCGGGGCTTACGGAGATGACCTGGACTATTACAGCTTCCGCCGGCAGCGGGGCCGGGCACAGGCCGGGCCGGGCACCCCTGGGCAGCTGGGGGGCACGTGGGGCACCCCTGGGCAGCTAGGGGGCACGTGGGGCACCCCCAGCCCTCCGGCCGCCCTCCAGGGGGATCCCACGCCGGAGCGGGGCCCGCGCCGGGCGCTCCGTTGGCTGCCCCAGGACGAGGGTGAGGAGGATGAGCTGGGGCTGCCGGCAGCGTCTCCAAAGCACCTGGGCCTCCAGCCCCACCTCTCCGTGCCCATCTTTGGTGGCAAAGCCAAAACGCCGGGTCCCAGCAGGCCAGCAGCTCCCAGCGAGGACAAGAAGCCCCGGAAAAGCCAGGAGAAGGTCTACGTGACCCGGCTGCAGCCCGGGAAGCGCAAAGCCCCGGCCCAGGAGCCGGCCTTCCCCGGCATTTTCCTGTATCCAAAGCTTGTGAGGAGAGTCCACCTCCGCTCCAGGACCCCACAGAAGCATCCCATCGCCCCCAGCAAGCTCCGGGCCCTCCCCGGCCGCCGGAGCCCCTGGCTCCTGGGCAACATCTCCAGGGAGAGGGACCCTGCCAGGCGGAAGAGCGGCAGGAGGTGGGAGCGGCCGCCCAAGCAGCGGGTGCTGCCCGGCCTCCTGGCCCTGGGGACCGAGGGGCTCTTCAGCCACGAGGACACGACTCCTGCTCCGGGCAGGACAGCAGCCACTGCCGGCTACAACTCATCTGAGGCCACCCGCTCCGAGGGGACGAGGGTGACATCCTTTCTGAAGGTGTCAGAAACCACGGCATCGCAGCAGCAGGAGGGAAAGGGCCAGGAGGAGGAGGAGGATGAGGAGGAAGAGGTGTCGGACTATTCCTATGAGGCGGGGGAGCTGCAGCAGGGCTGGCTGGAGGACTCCATCAACTGGCAGCGGACGTTCAGCGTCAGCTCCGTGGACTTCGAGCTGCTGCGCTCTGACTGGAACGACCTGCGCTGCAACGTGTCGGGAAACCTGCAGCTGGCCGAGAGCGAGGTGGTGGACGTGGTGGCCCAGTACATGGAGAGGCTCAACGAGAAGAATGGGGGGTACGGAGGGAGCGGGAACACCGGCGGGAATTTGAGGGGGTGGGTCCCGGATCGCGGGGAGCAGAGCTCAGGATGGCGGCGATTTCAAGGCTTCTCTTTTTCTGGCAGGATCTACACCCTCCTGAGGATCATCAACGTGGAGAAGCGGCGGGACACGGCACGGGGGAACCGGTACCTGCTGGAGCTGGAGCTGGCAGAGCGGGGCCAGCGCACGGTGCGGCTCTCCGAGTACGTCTACGTCCTCCTGCACCAGGGCAAGCAGGACGACAGCGCCGAGGCCAACCCCGACGGGCTGGCCCTGGGGGCCACCGAGCCCCAGCCCAGTGCCTGGAGCATCCTCTACGGAAAATCTGTGCTGTGCCGGCCGCTGCGGCTCAGCTGGAGGCAGGACGTCATGGTGCACTTCGTGGTGCCGGGTAGGTGACAGCAGGACGCGGCTCTCCGGGGTCTGTGCTGCTCCCTCAGCAGCCTCCAGCAGGATGGGGGTGGTGTCACCTCTCCTCAGAAGGGGTTGGTTGGGCTGGGGGGAGGTGCTGAGGGTCCCCCCTGTGAGCCTGAGGGATGTGTCTCCGGCAGTGAAGAACCAGGCCCGCTGGGTGCAGCAGTTCATATCGGACATGGCCGGCCTCTACGGGGCCACGGGGGACGCCAACTTCAACGTCATCCTGGTGGACTTTGACAGCGAGGACATGGATGTGGAGAAGGCCCTGCGGGACGCCCGGCTGCCCCGGTAACTCCCACCTGCAGCCTCGGGGTCTGGGGGGCTCCCTGCCTGGGACAGGTGCTCACACAGCCTGCTGCTCCTTCCCCACCTGCACAGCCCCTGCCTCGCTGCCCCTCCCTCCTCCTCATTTTTGAGGGTTTAAACTACTTTTCCATGTGGATTTGGGGGTGCAGAAACTTGACTCTATGGGGGGACCCTCAGCTTGAGCTGTAGCACCTGGGCTTTCCTGGGAAGGCATCTTTCCCCATGCCGGTGGTTCCTGTCCCCTCCTGGCTGTCCCTGTCTGTCCCCAGTGCTACCTGCCCTGTCTCTGTCCCCAGGTTCCAGTACCTGCGGCGCACAGGGAATTTCGAGCGCTCTGCCGGGCTCCAGGCTGGTGTGGACATGGTGGAGGTGAGTGAGGACAGGGACCAGCTCTGCCTGTGGCTCCTCTCCCGGGGCTCTTCCTTTCTGATTCCCCTGACCCATGTGTTTGTGTGTCCCCTCCCAGGACGAGCACAGCATCGTGTTCCTGTGTGACCTGCACATCCATTTCCCTGCCAACATCCTGGACAGCATCCGGAAGCACTGCGTGGAGGGAAAGCTGGCCTACGCCCCCATTGTCATGAGGCTGAGCTGTGGCAGCTCCCCCCGTGAGCCCAACGGTGAGCAGGGACCCCTTTCCAGCTGGGAGCACCCCAAAACCAGGCCATCACCTGCTGCACCTCTGCAGGAGCTGGCACAGATGGGGATGGCTGGGAAGAGGGGTTGGGATGGGGAATCCCCGTGGCTCCCAGGTGGTGGGGAGAACACAAAGGGGATGAGATGGGCATTTGGGGGTGCCCCCACCCCTCACCTCATCGCTCCTCCCCCCCTCCAGGCTACTGGGAGGTGAACGGCTTCGGCCTCTTCGGCATCTACAAGTCGGACTTTGACCGTGTGGGAGGGATGAACACGGAAGAATTCCGGGACCGCTGGGGCGGGGAGGACTGGGAGCTCCTGGACAGGTGAGCCTGGGGTCCTGCAGCCCCTAAACCCCCAGGATCAGGGTTGGCCACATGGATTTGGGCACATCCATCAAGCTGGCTGGAGGCTCAATGATGGGGTGGTGGAGGGGAAAACTTCCCTTTGGGAAGGCCACGTCCATCTGTCCATCCATCCGGAGCTTTGTCCCTCTGTCCATCCATTTCTTGAGCCCCATCCCTTCCCTCCTCCATCCCCTGAGCCCTGTCCCTTTATCCCTCTGTCCCTTGAGCTGCATCCCTCTGTCCTCCATCTGCAGGGAGCCCTCTCCCTCCATCCCTGATCCTTGTCTGTCCATCCATCCCTGAGCCCTTTCCATCCATCCATCCATCCATCCATCCATCCATCCATCCATCCATCCATCCATCCATCCCCTGAGCCCTATCCCTCTATTCATCCATCCCTGACCCCTGTCCATCCATCCCTGAACCCTCTCCCTGTATCCATCCATCCCTGAGCCCTATTCCTCTATCCATCCATCCCTGAGCCCTGTCCCTCCATCCCTGAGCTCCATCCCTCCATCTGCAGGGTGCTCCAGAGCGGGCTGGAGGTGGAGCGCTTGCGCCTCAGGAACTTTTACCACTACTACCACTCCAAGCGCGGCATGTGGAACACCCGCAGCAAGAAGCCCTCCAAGGATTAGTGCCGAGCCCAGCCTGCAGCCCCTGACCCCCGGCACCTGCCTGTCCCCTCCCACCACGGCCACCATGCCACCAGGGGGGCACCCACGCCCGCTGTGGCTTTCCTGGGGAGGGGGAGCCCTGGGGAGGGCCAGGGTGGTGGCAGTGGTTTTGTCCTTAAGGGTCTAATTTAGTCAGCAATGAATTCATTAACTCCTTAGTGCTGGTGGGTCCCGGGGGCTTTGCTGGGTCCTGGAGGGCTGTGCCAGGGCGGGGACACTGGAGGTGGAATTGTGACATCCAGGATCGCTTTGCAGCTCCTTTCCTGCGCTGCCCCTCCCTGAAATACCCAGTACCTCGTCCCCATGTCAGGCTGGGGAGCTGAGCTTTGGAGAGGGCTAAGAACCCACGGGGGCTGCCCAAACCCTCCTGTTCCCCTTCCAGGACCCACAGAGGGAGGGGGGTCTGGCACTGGGGACATTCTGTGGGTGGGGGGCAGAGCCCTGAGGCTGGCACTGCCCGTGCCGGGGGGGGCTGGGCTGGGGTGGGACAGGCAGAGCCTGGAGCAGGTACGGGCAGATGACATTTCCAAGCTAATTTCTGTGAAATTATGAGGTAGGAAGCTGTTTTCAGGAAGTTTTTGTCTGTTTGGTTTGGTCTTTTTTTTATTCTTAAAAAATTAAAATCAATGTCTTGGCTGAGATTTCCATCTGCTCCATCACCCCCACACCTGGACAGGGATGCAGAGCATGGGAGCCAGGCTGGCCTTTGTCCCTTGGTCCCCTCTCTGGGGTGGGAGTGGGCAGCAGCATTCCGTGCTGTTTCCATGCAAGGAGGAGGAGGAGGCTGCGCCCTGTTTGATGCCCGGCCACACGCCCGGGCTTGCTGAGCCTCCACCCCACACCTGGGCTCCACCCAGCTCCAGGGAGGGCTGCCCTGGTTCCCTGTGCTCCTGCATGTCCTGGCACACTTGTCCCTGCCCACCCCTGTCCCAGCCCTGTGCTGGTGCTTCCCGTGGCGGGTGTCTCGAGGGTTCTGTCGTGTCCCACCTGCCATGGGCTCCTGCTCCTCAGCCAGGTTCCCTGTCTCTCAAATCCCCTGGACTCCTCCCTCAAATAGTCTTGGAGTTTCCCCCCAGGTGTTTCATGCTCACTCCGAGCATCCCGAGTTTGAGGTGAGGGTGGAAAAGGGGGGCTCAGCCACCCGTGTGCCATCAGCAAACAGCCACAGCTGGGGGTTTTTTGTCCCAAATTTGGTAGCTGTGGCCCCAGGCTCTGTTGGGAAGGGATGGTCCTGGCAGGCAGGAGTTGTTTCTCCCCTCTCCTTGCCCTGCTCCCTGTTTTTTTGCAGCACTTTGGGAAGGCTTTGTTGTGGGTGAGGGCTGTGCCCGCTGCGCTGGGAGCTGCTCTGTGGCTGGGCAGAGCGGGTGGCCCCGCGGCCCCCGGGCCACCAGTCCCATCCCAAAACCTGCCTGGCCTTAGGCACAGCTTTTCCAGCAGCTTCCCAGCCTGGAGAGCTGCAAAAGCCACCACCATCAGAGCAGGCTTCGGGCCCAGCTAATCCAGAGCTGCTGCTGGTGCTGGGAGGGGCTGGTGCCAGCAGTGCCATCCCCACTGGTGCTGGGGACAGTTTGGGGCCAGCTGATGGCGTCTGCTTGGGACAGGGCCAGCAGCACAGCGCCGGAGGGTTTGTTTCTCCAGTGATGGCTGAGCTGTGGCCACGGGTTGACACAGGGATCATGGGGATGGCAGGAGCCACAGGGAGCCTCTCCCGCGCCAGGTGTTGGAGCCCCAGGTGACAGCGGGGTGCGGGCAGGTCCCCACTCTGGAGGATCAGCCCTGGCCCTCCTTGCCCTGCGGGGACACTGCGAAGGTGTCGGGGCTTGTTGGAGGCGGTGGAGGCGAACTCCAGCCTGGAGTTCCCTCGCTGAGGGGCTGCTCCAGCCATGGGCCTGAGAGGGGAGATTGTGGAGGCTCCCCCTGACACCCCCGGGCCGACAACAGGCCACATGTGACAGCATGTGGAGGGTCCTGGCACCTCCTGCCCTGCACCGGGCTTTGCCGGGGGGCTCCCTCCTGGCATTCCCTGGTGGGTGTGGGGTGTGGTGGGGGGCCTGAGTTAGTGGTGGTAGGAGCTAAGTGGTGACCCCCCCAAACTGGTTTGGCTCGTTTCAAACGCTCTCTCTCAGCTTATCTGGCTTCAAAGGGCTCCTGCTCCATCCCACGCACACAAACATGCTCCCTGCAAACCAGGGGGAGCCCCCTGCATCCCAAACAATGTCTGTGCCCCCCAAACTCTGCCTCTCCTCCATCTTCTCCTTCTGACACCCCCAAACCCTCCCTGTTACACCCATGGGTGCCCTGAGCTGGGTGTTCAGGGGGATTTGGTGGGAAGGACACATTGGATCACAGCCATGGTGGCAGTGGGGATCCCTGGGGACTCTTTGCAGCATCACAAAAGTGTCTGAGACGTAGCTCTGCCGTGGGGGCTGCCCCCCACCCCCGGACCCCTGGCCGTGCTGAGGATTTTGAGGAGCCCCGGTGAGCCCCGAGATGGCAGCCTCGGCGGGGAGGCGAGCGGCTTCCATGCAAAACCCCGGCGAGGAGACTGGTTGGGCGAGGTGCGGGGCGGGCCCGCACGCCCCACGCCCGCCGCAGACGCCGGCGCCCACCCGCGCCCCGCAGCACCCAGGGGTGCACCTGCCCGCCCGAGGATGCTGCAGGACAGCTGCCCTCCGGGGCCACCCAGCCAGGTACGTGCCCGCCACTCCCGCGGACATCGTCGCCACCGTCCCCACCATCCCCACGGCGGGTCCCTGCGGAGAGCCGGTGTCACTCGCCCTGCCGCGCACCCTGTCCCCTTCCACTGGCCGGGGTGGTGCCGGGGGTCTGGGGCTCCAACGTGTGGGTCTGGTGGCTTCCCCACAGCGGCCAGCTCTGGCCAGGAGGCTTTTCCCTCGCTCCCTCCCTGTGCCTCGGTGTCCCCAGCGTGGCTCCTGGCACGTGTGCGCGGTGTCCGGGCTGCGCGCTGCCACCGCGGCCGCTCCCCGCCCCGACACCGACGGCCCCGCGGGCACGGCCAGCCCGGGGCACCCCGGCGTGGGGACACGGGCACTCGGTGCTGCTCGGGGGGCGGGAGAGGACGCGGCGCTCCCCGGGAATGCGGCTTGTCACCCCGCGGGGGAGTGACAGAGGTGGCTCCAGGCTGGGGGTGGTCAGCGGCCGCTTTAGGGACCCCGGATTGGGTTAATTTCACTCTGTGTCACTCCAGCTGCGGTCGGATCCCCTCGGGAATCCCTCAATTTTGCTTCAAACGTTTTCTTCGTGCTGATTTGCTGTTTCTAAGCCCCCTGGTGTATCCCCCTCCTATCCGACCTTCCCTAATTAACGAGCTGCTTGATGAGGCAAGCGCTGCCCATTCCAGCTCCAAGCGTTCCTTGAATCCCCCCGGACCCCCAAATTTCCATTTGTCAGCTGCAGGGCAGTGTTATGCTGGGGGGAATGCGGGTTTGGGAGGGAGGCAGAACTGGGGGAAGGTGGGGGTGCCAGTGGGCTCAGGGTTGTCTCCGGACCCCCTCTGTCCCCCGGAGCTGGGGGGCTGCTGGGATGGCCCCGATCTCCCGGGATCCTGGCACGGGGACGGCGGGCAAGTGTCGGCTTGCAGAGGGAGCGATCCACCCCCTCCGCCCGCTGCGGGGGGAACCCGTGATTCATCCGGGCTCCGAGGGCTGGGAGCGCCCGCCGAGCCCTGCCAAACTCGGTGCGCCCGTGGGGTGGTGCCGCGGTGGGACAAGAGGGGGGGCTCGGGGGCTTTCCTGGGTGCTGTACACCAAAAGGCCCAGGCGTGGCCCCTGGGCAACAGGGGGCTCCCACAAACCCCAGCGTTGGGGAGGTGGGTTGCCCCCGCGTTGGTCCTTGCCACATCGGGATGGTGCCACCAAGGGGGATTTGGGGGGGACGCTGGGGGACTGTCACCCCAAACTGCTGGCCCGCAGCTCCCGCCACCCCGCCCCTGCCGCGGCTCCTGCTGACGGCGGCACATTCCTCGGGGACAGCCGCCCTTTTCACCCCCGACCGAAGCGCACACGGTGTCACCGCCGGGTGTTGTAAACCCGGCCCAGCCCGCAGCGCCGCTGTCGCTGCCGGAGCGGTGACGCCAAGCGCTGAGCCAGGGCTGGCCGCAGAGCCAGGCCACGCTCAGCCCGAAACACCCGGCCGGTGACACAGAGCCACCGTGACCCCGAGCAGGGGCTGGGAACGGCCAGAGCTCGGGATGAGCCGCTCGGGCAGCCAGCCGGGGCTGCGGGCGGCCGGGGGGATTTGGGGAGCTGACCCCGAGCACGGCGGGCCCGGGGGATGTGGTGTCCCCGGTGTGGCCGCCATGGGGCGGCTCGGCAGGTGGGGCGAGGCTAATTAGTACCTGTGGTGGTGGCAGCGGGGCCTGAGTCACCGCGTTCGTCACCGCGGGCCCGCGGCGCTCTGCCGCCCCTTTTTTATTATTGTTGTTCTTTCATTCCCCGGCTGATTTGAAAAGCAAAGCAGGGAGGGCCCAGCCAGGAATTACTGCAGGGAGCCCCCACTCCAGGCTGGACCCCTGTGACAGATGGGGGTCCAGAGCACTCCTGGAAAGTGGCTTGAGTGGTCTGGGGGTCTCCCTGTTGAGCTGGCCTGGGGCTTTGTGGTCAGGGGTGGTTGAGGGGTCTCCCTGGTGGTCAGGGACACTCCTGGGACCCCATGTGGGGGTCTGGGGCTCACTGGAGTGGCAATCTGGGGATCCAGAGCTGGACAGAGAGGTCATATGGGTGTCCAGAGCACTCTCCTCAGAGGTTTCCTGGGGGTCTTGAGTTCATTGGAGGGACATTGTAGGGGTCTAGGGCTCAGTGGCAGGGCCCTGTGAGTCTCTGGAGGTCAGCAGGAAGGTTCTCCAAGGGTCTGGGGCTCTCCTAGGAGAGCACATGAGTCTCCAGGGCTCAATGGAGAAACAATGTGGGTGTCCAGGGTTCAACGGCAGAGATCAATGGGGAGGCTTTGTGGGGGCCCAGGGCTCTTCTAGGGGGTTTCCTGGGGGTCTTGGGCTCTTCGATGGGACACTGTGGAGGTCTGGGGCTCACTGGTGTGGCTGCCCAGGAGTTAGGGGCTGACTGTCTGAGGGGATCCTGGCTTTTCCCAAGGTAGGACCCCCAGACCCCTGGACCCCCCCCATCCCCGAGGCCGCCCCTGGGCACCTCCACCTGTGGCGGTGACGATGGTGATGCTGTCAATGGTGACAGTGGCCCCGGTGGGGCCCCCTCCTTTTTCCCGGCGAGGCGTGGCGGCGGGGCGGGACGGACGGGCCGGGACGGAGCCTCCCTACGGCTGGGGAACGCCGGAACGCCGCCACTGCTGCCGCTCACCTGCGCAGGGCGGCCGGGCTGGCCGCGGCCCCTCGGCGCCATGCAGGAGACTAACGCAGCCTTCCTGCTGTCGGCCCTGCAGCCCGAGGCCGGCGTCTGCTCGCTGGCCTTGCCCTCGGACCGGCAGCTGGACGAGCGTGGCCGGGAGGCGGCCGAGGCCCAGCGGCTGCGCAGCGCCCGTGTCCAGGAGCAGGTCCGCATCCGCATGATGCTGCGGGGACAAGCGCCCGCCCGCCCCGAGGACCTCGCCGACGGCACCAGAGGTGGGACACCCCCCGGGAGCCCCTGGGAACACGCGGTGGGAAGGGGGGTGGGAACCCCTCGGTCGGAACTGGGCTCTGGGGTAACCCTGGCTGCGGGTTGGGGGGTGCCCCCCACCCTGACCGAGTCCCCCCAGTGCCCCCGAGCATCCCCAGCGCTGGGACCGGGGGTAGCTCAGCCCCAGCGTGGGCTCGTTTTACCCCACTCGGGGTCCTGCCTCAGTTCCCCCACCTGTCCTTGGAGGGCTTTGCGCTGGTGGGGTCCCAGGCCCCGCTTTGGGCTGGCAGGGGGGAGGATTTTCCCGCCCTGGCAGAGCCCCCCCAGCCTTGAGCGGCGGCGCTGGCCGGGCTCCAGCTCCTCCATTTAACGTCTGCGCCGGCGGCCTCCGCCCTGCCGCCCCGCCCGGCACCGCCGGGATCCCCCGAGCCCCGCGCTGGGGACCCCTGTGCTGGGGACAGACCCCTCTGACACCCCGAGGGCTGCCCCAGGCGTGAGTCACGCTCCTGGCACCACCAGCATTGGCGGCGTCCCTGTCCCGTCCGGTCCCTGTCGTGTCCCGCCGGCGGCCCTGGGGCGGTGGCAGGGCAGATGGGCAGTGTGAGGTGCCATGGGGGGCTCTGGGGTTCCAGGTGCCTTTCCCGGGGGGGGAGCCGGGACTGGCTCTGGGGGATGCCTGGGCTGCTGATCCAGCCGCGGCGGGGGGACCGGGCTGCGCCGCAGCGTCCCGGCCAAGGTGGCAATTAGTGCCCTCGCCGTCGGGGCACAGGCAGGGCGGGGAGGCCGCTTCTGCTCCCCGTGGCCAGCAGGCAGGCGAAGGCGGCCTCCTCCCACCCCTGTGTCCCCCCAGCTCTGCTTGCAGTGCCACAGTTCCCGCAGCAGGTCCCCCTGGGATGAGCTGGGGCGATCTTTGATCTGCAGATCCCTTCCTGCCCTGCCCATGCTTACTCTGCCTCCTCTGTGGCTTTCCTGCAGGCGGTCAGTACAGCTCGACCCTGCGCTCCTCCTTCAGCTCCCGCTCCCAGAGCAATGGGGTGGACCCCCAGGCCTCGGTACGTACTCACCGGGGTTCTGTCCCCTGTCCTTGGCTGCGCTGAGGAGAGCTCTGCGCTCCCCTGGTGGAGGCATGGACTCCTAACCTTCCATTTTCCCCCTGCAGCTGTACCAGCCGCTGGCCAAGAAGGATTTTGGCACGCTGCGGGGCAGCGGCTGGTCCTCACGCTCGGCCGTGGACCTGACCCCGCACAAGCGCATGGCCACCATCAGCAACGGGGGCCTGCCCAAGGGCCGCGCGTACGTGCCCGGCTACGCGGCCTCGCAGGCGGCCGCCGCCTCGCCGCGGCCCAGTTCCTTCCACGAGCGCAACTTCCGCTGCCGGCAGAACCTGGACACGCTGTCGCTGCGCTCCCTGCGCCTGGCCGACGGGCCCGTCCCGCTTGCCGACGACCGCTACAGCGTCCTGTCAGAGCAGCTGGACGCGCCGGGGCACCGGCAGCTCTACAAGAGCCAGGCCGGCGGCGGCTTCGGCCGCTCCTTCGCCTTCGAGCGGCAGCTGAGCGGCGGCACGGCCGCCAAGGCCGCCTGCGACTGGCTGGACGGCGCCGAGGGCCCGCCGAGCCGCACCATCCGCGCGCCCGCCATGCGCACGCTGCAGCGCTTCCAGAGCAACAACCGCTCCCGGCTGAGCGCCGGCTCCTTCGGCACCGTGCCCGCGGGAGGCGGCGGCGCCTTCCTGGGGCTGGGGGAGCACAGCTCCCGCGCCCCCTCCGTGCGCAGCCTGGCCGAGTCCGGCCACCACCTTGGGGAGCCGCGCGCCATGGAGATGTACAACGGGCACAGCACGCTGCTCGGGCACCACACCGGAGGGTGAGGGCCGGGGGCTGCTCCGCGGTGTCCTGGTCCTTGTCCCCACTGTGGGAGGAGTGTGTTCCACCCTGCTGGAGGAGGGCGAACCCCTCCAGCTCCCACTGGGCACAAGGGATGTTTAGGAAGAGGGGTGGGATGGTGGGTGCAGCTTGGACTTACTGCTAAGGCTGACCTCCAAGTGTGTCCTATCCCTCATCCTGGCTCCTCCATAGACAGATCCTGAAACATGGCAGGAGGATGATGCTCATCCCACTGGGAATGGAGTCCTGTGCTCAGAGCGCAGTGGGAAGGAGATGGGTTGGTGGGACTCCTTGGAGATGGGGGACACGGGGTGCAGAGGTGGAGGGTCCTGTGGGATGCTCTGCTGGGACTCACCTGGCTGTGGTTCCAGGTTTGACGACATCGACCTGCCCTCGGCAGTGAAGTACCTGATCGCCAGTGACCCCAACCTGCAGGTGCTGGGCGCTGCCTACCTGCAGCACAAGTGCTACAGCGACAGCAGTGCCAAGAAGCAGGTGAGCCCCCGGAAGGGTGGGAGCAGGGGTTTTCCTAGCAGGAGCAGGGGGTTTCCCAGCCCCTCTGACACCACAGGAAGGTGCAGGGGCCGGAGGGAGCCCTGGGAACGCAGCATGTCTGATCCCCCGGGCTGTCCCCCAGGCCCGCAGCCTGCAGGCCATGCCCAAGCTGGTGAAGCTGTTCAACAGCCCGAACCAGGAGGTGCAGCGCCACGCCACTGGCGCCATGCGCAACCTCATCTACGACAACGCGGAGAACAAGCTGGCTCTGGTGGAGGAGAACGGCATCTACGAGCTGATGCGCACCCTGCGGGAGCCCGACGACGAGCTCCGCAAGAACGTCACAGGTTGGGGACAATGGTGGGGTGGGCGGGGGTGCTCCTCCCTGGGGGTGGCCTCTACTCCCCTCGTGTGAGTGGAGCTCCACGGGGATGATCCATTTGCTTGGTTGTCACCACCTCCCTGGGGAGGGGAGTTGGGGTGGATGTGCTCTCCAGCTGTTCCAGTACTGAGGGCCCCCTCTCTGCAGGGATCCTGTGGAATTTGTCCTCCAGTGACAACCTGAAGGATCGCCTGGCCCGGGATACGCTGGAGCAGCTCACAGACCTGGTCCTGGTCCCTCTCTCTGGGCTGGGGGCCTCGGGTGTCATCCAACAGAACCCCTCGGAGGCAGAGATCTTTTATAACTCCACAGGCTTCCTCAGGTATCTCCTCCAGCTCCTCCCACTGGGAGTGAAGTTTTGGAGGGAGGGAGAAACAGAAGCACTGTCTGCAGGGCTCTTTTTTGGGCTCAGGAAGGGGTGGCTGTGGGGGATCCCCTTCTCTCCATGACAAAACCCTGTTCCCATGCAGGAACCTGAGCTCTGCCAGCCAGCAGACCCGGCAGAAGATGCGCGAGTGCCACGGGCTAGTGGACTCCATGATCCACTATGTGAACAGCTCCCTGGAGGTGGGGAAGTCGGAGGACAAGGTGAGCCCCCGAGATGGTCCTAGAGGAGCTGAGGTGCTGCTCCCCCACCCCGTTGTGCAAAGGCACATCTTGGCGTGATGCTGGGAGAACCAGCCCAGCTCCATGGAGTCCACCAGCTGGGCTCACTGGGCACACCCAGCATCATGACTCTGCTGTAGAGCCCCTGTGCCAGCTGGACACACCCTGCAGGTGGAGCAGGGATGACACCCTCGTGTCCCCTGTGCCCCCCAGAGCGTGGAGAACGCTGTCTGTGTCCTGCGCAACCTCTCCTACCGCTTGTACGACGAGATGCCCCCGTCCTCGCTCCAGCGCCTCGAGGGCCACCGCAGGAACGCCGGCGGCACGGTGACAGGGGAGCTGGTGGGCTGCTTCAGCCCCCAGAGCAAGAAAGCCCGGGAGGTCAGTGGGGGCACATCCTGGCCGTGTCACCGGGGTGGGGCTGGCACTGGGAAGCCCTGGCAGCGGAGGTGATGCCAGGGCGGAGGTGGACGCCGGCCTTAGCTGGTGGGTGGGACACATGCGTGAGCTCAGCGGAGGGTGAATCAGGTGTTTGGGGTGAATCAGGTGCTGAACCCCTGCTTTTCCATGCCATGGGGCATGATGTAGCCAGGGTGACCTGCCAGCTCCCTGCCCAGCAGTTCAGGCCAGGCAGGTTTGGAAAAGACAGCACTGGCAGTGAGGGACACTGAGGAGAGTCTAACGATGCCTCTGTCCCTCAGCACTACCTGAACGCAGACATCGTCACCTTCACGGAGGTCTCCAAGGACCCCAAGGGCATGGAGTGGCTCTGGAACCCGCAGATCGTGGGCATCTACAACCGGCTGCTGCAGCGCTGCGAGCTCAACAAGCACACAACAGAGGCAGCCTCGGGTGCCCTGCAGAACATCACGGCCGGGGACCGCAGGGTGAGGCCCGGGGACACTGGGGTCCCACAGCCTGCCCACCACGGCCCTGTGGGAGGGGGGCACCTGGGCAGGGTTCACCCCAACCTGCTCCCAGTGAGTGGGAGGAGGAGGAGCAGGGGGCTGGCGGGGTCTCCAAGGGGGTGTTTGCCTTGCAGTGGGCGGGTGTGCTGAGCCGGCTGGCGCTGGAGCAGGAGCGCATCCTGAATCCTGTGCTGGACCGTGTCCGCACTGCTGACCACCACCAGCTGCGCTCCCTCACCGGCCTCATCCGCAACCTGTCCCGCCACGCCCGCAACAAGGACGAGATGTGTGAGTGCTGGGCATCACCCAGGGCTGGGAGGTGCTTCCCAACCTTTTCCTTTGCCTCCTGTTATCTCCAGCCACATCCCAACCCCACCCTGCCTGCTGCATCCCCGCATGCAGCTGAGCTGGTCGGCTGCTCCATCCCCTGCTTCCAGACATGGCTCTGTCCCTCCAGCTCTGGCCACCAGCCCTGATGTGCCCTTTGCCCACAGCCACCAAGGTGGTCAGCCACCTGATCGAGAAGCTGCCAGGGAGTGTCGGGGACAAGGCCCCGCCCGCTGATGTCATCGTGAACATCATCGCCGTGCTCAACAACCTGGTGGTGGAGAGCCCCATGGCTGCCCGCGACATCGTCTACTTCGACGGCCTCAGGAAGCTCTTCTTCATCAAGAAGCGACGGGACAGGTGGGAGCTGCGTGTCCCAGCTCACACCCAGCCTCCTGTCCTGCTCTCCTCTCCCTTCCGGCTCCCGCACAGTGGAAGAGGGTCACAAGTTCCCTTTCCCAAACCTTGGTGTTGGGAGTCCCCGGACTAGCCCAGAGTGGCCTCGTGGCCACCTGCCAGCCTTTTGTCACCCCCTAAGGACACCCCACCGTCATCATAGCTGCCTTTTCCCATCAGGGAACCTCTCCCTGCTCCTGCCTGTTATTGTGGGATCCAGCCATTCACCTCCTGCCTCTCCCCACCATCACCAAGCCCCCCAGTCCCTCCAGGCCCCTCTGGGGTGGTCTCCTTGGGCTGATGGGCAGTGTCCCATGCTCAGTGGTCCCGAAAACCTCACGGCATCCTGTCCTTTTCCCAGCTCGGACAACGAGAAGTCTTCCCGAGCTGCCGCCAGCCTCCTGGGAAACATGTGGCAGTACACCAAGCTCCACCGGGACTTCAAGATGGTACGTACACATTCCAGAGCCTCCACAGCCAGTGGGGGGATCCCTAGGGAATCAAGGCCAGGGGATTCATCCTGGAGAGCCACACCACCCAAATACTTCCCAGGATATGGTGGGGCCCCACTCCACGCCTGCTTTTCCCCAGGCATGGGGCCATCCCACGGCGTTGTCCCTGTGTGAGTGGGGTGGGGACGGTGTGGCCCATTGGTGCCGGAGCAGAGGGGCTCCCTGTGCCTGATGGAGCTGTCTCCTTGCAGAAGGGCTACCGGAAGGAGGACTTCCTCAGCCTGTGAGGACACCCTGGGAGCTGGAATGCCTCGCTGGGATGCACCGTGCTGCCAGCCATGCCGTGGGGAGGCTGCTCGCCTCCAGACCCCCGCTCTGTAGCCTAGTCCCTACATCCCACGCGCCTCCCCCCTCTGCTGGGTCCCCTTCCCTGGCTGAGCGACACTTGTCCTCCCTCCTGCCCTGCCGTAAACCCAGCAGCTGCTTTTGGCTCTGCTGTGGGGCCCCAGTTAGGAGGGGCTGCCCCATGGCACCCCTTGGGGACTCTCCCCACGCTCAGGCAGCTGTCTGCAAAACTTGGCTTGTCCTGGCTTGACAGGGGGGCAGGAGCTGTAAGGAGCTGGGAAGGCCCCTGTAGAGCAATTCTGGGGCAAGGGGGCTTCTGGGGGTGCTTCATCCCAGCTCCCTGAGCTGCGGGGCCGGGGGTGTCCGTGCCCTGTGCCAGTGTGGGGATGTACTGCAGGTTACACTTTTGTTCTGCCCTGGCTGGGTGGGGATGGAGCTTTGCATGGCTTGGGGGCTTGGAGGGCTCTGAGGTGGCTTCCCACAGTTTATGGGGTGGCACAGCGGCTGCAGGGAGCTGGGAAGTGACGCTGTGACAGCGCTGCATTCCCCCTTTGCTGTGGAGGGTGGGCAGGGGGTCTGTGTCTGTGTCTGGCGGGGCTCTGTGCCCTCACTGCAGGAAGCCTGGGAGAGCTTCAGGGCCCCATCTGTCACCCTGTGGGGACTGTCCCAGTGTGGCAGAGTGGCTCCTCACCAGCTGCTGCCAGGGTTGGGCCCTGCTTGCACAGCAGGATCCAGGCAGGGCCGTCCGGGTCATGTTTGCTGAGCAGTGTCACCCTGTGGGTGGGGAGATGTCCTCAGTGTCCCCGTGCTGGGTGCAGATGGGTCCAGAGCTCTCTGTGCTACAGTGGTGGCCAGGAGGGGACACACGGCTGGGTTGGGGGTGGCTTTGGGCTGCCGGTGGATTTGGGGCTGGGGGAGCCCCCACGCTTGGGGGGCACAGGGCACCCCAGGGGGATAATGTAGAATAGGTAGAGGGGTGGGAGGATGGGGGGAGCGCGCGGAGGGGCTGGAGCAGCCCCCATGGTGGGCGGCACTGGAACGGTCCAGGCTCGGGGCACGGAGTGTTTGGCTCTGCAGCTCTCTGTGTACAACCCCCCTGCCCTGTGTACCCCTGAAATAAAGGCCTTGAGTGATGCCCACCTGCACCTGCGTTTCGATGGCACCTGGGAGAGGGGGGACAGTGTCCTGGTGACAGCAGTGCCATGGGGACACCAGCACAGGATGAGGCTCTGTGCCTGGCATGGCTCCAGTTTAGTGTGACAGGGACACTGGTGTGGGAAGGACAGATCAAAGCACTGCCTGTGGTGAGGAACCACCCCCGCTCCATGTCACCTGTGTCCCCATCATGGACAGATGCAGTGGGTGCAGCAGCCTTTTATTGTCATGGGGGTTTCCATATGGGACAAAGGTGCTGCCACCACTCCTGTCAGGCACTCCCTGGGGCTGGGACACATTGTTCCTCGGAGAGCATCACCCATCCCAGCACTGTCCATCATGCAGGAAGAACATACCTGCCACCCACGGCAAGAGACACAGCCCAGCCACCTGGGTGGCGCCCAGGGGTGGCACTGAGGTATTATGGGCAGGGTGCTCCTGGTGATGGTTTTCCAGTTCTCCCCTCTGGAGCCAGCTCCTGCTTTCCCAGCACGACCGTGGCTCTGATCCCATCATAACTCCCGGGCTCCTCAGCCCTGACCTGGTCCATGTGTCCCCACAGTGCTGGGGGACACCTGTGGTCCTGCTCAGATGTCATCCTCTGTCACCAGGCAGTAGAAGTCCGTGCGGGCGCCGTAGTTGCGCGACCCCAGGTCTGAGACGTCGAGCTCGGAGCGCTGCCCATCCCTCAGCTGTGCCTCCTCCATCCTGCCGGAGGCCGGAGCCCCGGGAACGCCGGGCCCACCGAGGCGGGGGGGCGGGGGGCTGCCAAAGATGTGCCCTCGGAGGCCTGGCAGGAGCAGGGAGATGGGTTTAGCTGGAGGGGGAAGGGGCTGGACCCACCCTGCCGCCACAGGGGTGACGTCCAGCGCACATCTGTCCCCTCGGGAGAAGCAGCGGGGACACGGACCTGTGCCGAGGTCCCCGTCGGGGTCCAGGTCTCCTGCACTGTCCAGGTAGCTGCTGGGCAGGATCAGCATGGGGTCCTTGTCCTCCTGCAGCTGGGTCTGCGGGTCCCCCATGCTCCTTCCCGCCGGGAAGGACACCTTGCGCGGCAGGGCCAGGCATAGCTCCTTCCAGAAGTCTGACGATGGGGTCTGCAGGGGCCCGGAGGGGATGAGCTGGGCCGGGACCACCGGAGCACGGCCCTGCAGGGTTCCACGGGCTCGGCTCGCTCTCCCCGGCGCTGGGAGCTCGGCCAAGGTGAGGGCTGAGGGCTGTGCTCCGGTGTGGCACCGTGCCCACGCACCGGCGGAGAAACCGGCCCGACCTGCCGGAATGCTCCCAGGGCTCCGGCTGCCAGCCTGGCCCCGAAATGGCCGGAGTGGCCCTGGGCCAAAGCTCCGCTCAGGGAGCTGAGGCTGGGGAGGCCCTGGAGTGTCACAGGGTCCTGACCATGCAGGTTTGGGGGGTGAGCTCCCAGATCCGGGGCTCTTCTGGTTGGGTTTTTACATGTCCTCCAAAAGGTGAGTGGCCCAACCTGCTCTTTAGCTCTGGAGCTCAGGGCACAGCCCCAGAGGGCAGCAGGGAGGCTGACCCGAAATGGGGAGCTGGGACTGGAAGGTGGTGCTGGTGGGAAGGGTCCTGCTCTCACCGTGGGACAGCCCCACAGGGCAGCAGGGAGGCTGGCACTGTGGGGTGCTGGGGACGGAAAGGCGGCTCTGGGGAGGGTCAGGATTCCGCTTGGCACTCACCATGGAGCCGGCTCTCCACACCAGCAGGGTCACTGCACTTCGGTGCTGCTTCAGCAGGGTGATGGCGGGGTGAGTGATCTCCCGGTACTGGCTCTCGAAGACGATGAAGATGGGTTTCCTGGAAAGCTCCAGCAGCCTCCAGAGCCCTTCCCTGTGAGACAAGTGGGTGACAGGAGGGTGAGGGACCCGGCAGCCCCTCTCCCCTCCTGTGGGAGCTGCTGTGCTCCTACCTGAAGCTGCTGTTGCACCACTCCTGCTCCAGGTACGCCACGGAGAGCACCACAATGAGGCGCCGGCACCGGCTGACATTCATGATGAGGTCAGCTGATGGCTCTGTGGGCAAAAAGGGTGTCAAGCCCCCAGGTGCCCGTGTCACCCCCTGCCCAGCCCTGCCTGGTGCCTACCTGAGTTGGGCAGGATGTTCTGTTCATCCAGGAAGAGCTTGTAGCCGTGGCGGTTTTCCAGCTGCGGCTTCACGATGAAGTGGATGAACTTCCGGTCATCGGGGGCATTGGCATGGGAGACGTAGGCATCGTACAGCTTCCCATCTGGGGAGATCCATGGGGCAGGGATAACGTGGGAAGGGCTGTATGAGCCTTCCCAGACTGCAGGAGGCTGTTCCCAGTGGGAACACCTCTGGCTCACCGTTGATCTCCAGCTCTCCGTAGCGGTCCCGGTACCAGAGGAGCGCGTTCAGGCGGCACTGGACATACAGCACAGCCAGGAGCACCAGGAGCAGCAGGACCAGGAGGGCTGCCAGCACCGCTGGCACGTGCCCCACCGCCTCTGCCAGGACAGGGAAAGGCACGGTGAGCAGCACACCTGGGTTTGGTGCAGGTTTGCACCCTGATGTGGGAGAAGCAGCAGGTCCCCTATCACTCTCCTCAATCCCCCCCTGCACCTGGGCTCTCCGTGGGATGCCCCCTCCCTGTCACCGGCAGGTCCCTACCTGCTCGCCGCAGGGTGAAGGTGGCTGTGGCATTGCTGATCCAGCAGGCAAACACCCCAAAATCGGCATCCTGGGTGAGGTTGAGCTGCAGGACGCTGGCCAGGAGCTGCTCCGAGGAGTTTTGGCCAGACCTGACAGGACATGGGGGATGCTGTGGGTCGGGCCGTGTGGTGAGAGCCCCCAAAAGCAGATGGAGGGATGTCCCCAGGGCAGGCTCCTTACCAGACAGTGTCCTGGCTGCTGCCACTGCCCAGCCACTGCCCATCCTTGCTCCAGGTGGGAATGGGCTGGCAGTGCTCGGTGCCTGCCCAGCGCACAGTGCAGTTCAGCTCGACCTGGCTTCCCAGCACCAGCTCCAGCGTCTCATTGGCAGCTGGCACCAGGATTTCAGGGGGCACGCTGCAAAGGTCTGGGGGCACAGAGGGGAGGGGGTTTGGATGGGAAAGCTGATCCAGCTCCCCCCAGGGCAGATGACTGCTGTAGCCATCCTGGAAGAACAAGCTCTGCCTTGGGGGTCTGGCAGCGAGTGGCGTTCCTGGCTGTTTAGCAGCATGCTGAGCCAGTTTGGGGGGCTGGGAAGGACCCTCGGCACCCCAAGAGGTGACACCAGAGCAGGACCCCCAGGTGAGCTTGCACAGGGATCCTTCCCAGCTGAGAGAGAACAGGGCAGAAGTTGGATTTCACCTACCTGCCATGGCGCGCTCAGATGACAGGCGCGGGCGCTGCCAGCATCTCACGCGGCGTCTCCCCGGGGGGACAAAGTCCACCTGCCTCTGCCACAGGGCAGGCTAGGCCTGGGACACACCGGGAGCAGCTCCTGAGTGCTGGCACAGGGAGGGCTTGGCCACCCCCATCGGGTGGGGGTGATTCCACCGGGGGTGGTGGGTGCTGCTCTGCGGTGAAGCCAAAGCCGTGTCCCACCCACGGCCTGGTGGCCACTGTGTCACCTGCCCTCCCCTCACTGACTCCCAGCCCGGCTTTCCCAACCGTGGATTTATGCGTGGGAGGTGATTAATGACCAGCTAGGGGTTGCAGGGTTTAAAAAAATGTGGCTTCAGCCCAAATCCAAAACTAAGGTGGGGAAATGAGCTCAGCCATGGGAAACCCCAGCTTTGGGGGTCTCAGCAGTACCTCCTTCACCTGCCAAGCCCCTGCCTGGGCTGCAGAGCTGCCTCCAGCCTGACATGCCCTTGAACCTGCTAATTACCAGCGGTCTGGTTTGTTTATGGAAACGCAGCTCCTGACTGGAGAGCTCCCCGGTGTGTTGGGAGCCTCGGCGCGTTGCTACCCTATGGCTGTGCCCAGGGATTGGCACAGCTGCACAGTATTCCAGGCAAGCAGGGAGCACAGGGATGGCACACAGGGACCCCCCCCAGCTGGCATCACTGCGATGGCCCCGTGGGAAGAGGCGGATACTGGGAGCAGAGCCTGGTAAGGCTGGGGCTCTGTCCCCACACACCTGATGCGGGTGATGCGGGTGATGCTGGGGCTGGGGTGGGAGTCTCAGGGATGCCACGGTGCCCGTGTTCCCATGGTAAACATCCAGCCTAACTCTTGGAATCAGGAGGAATGAAAGCCTCTCCCAGGGCTCCTCTTTGCTGTGGAGCTTCAGCACTCCTGGCTGCACCCTGATTTTGGGTGGGAGCAGGGCTGGTCCCGCCGTGTTTGTTGGTGTGGAATGGGAAGGGGAGGTGTGTGGTGCTGCCTGGCTTGGAGCAGGGATGCAGGCACGGTGCTTCCCTCTGGAGCAGCCTAGTGCCAGGCGTGGGGTGAAACCAGGGATCAAGGTACGCCAGAGACGCCCAGTACGTGTTCAGCTTGACCAGCTGGAAGTGATTTATACCTAAAAGATTAACTGAGTTTCTCCATGGCCAGGGAAGGAAGAGGATGGGATGGAGACGAGCCAGCCCACCTGGATTTCACATGGGGAAAGGGTGGGAGACGCTCATGAGGGTGGCATGGGGCTGTCTCTGCCTGGTGTGGTGCTCCAGCTCTGCTCCTGGATGGGTCACTCCTAAGCCATTTCCTCTGATGGTCAGAATAAGGAAGCTCCAACAAACTGCAGCCTGGCCAGGGGGTGTGGGGAGGCCCCAAAACCCCAGAGCCCTTTGCTCCAGTGTTGGATGGCAGGGAGTGGGTGCTGGGGCTGCAGAGGGCTGGGGAGGGAGGAGCACCGGCTAACGGGCAGCAGTGGCTCCCATTTCCCACATCCTGGCGTGGGGACACCCCAGATTGGAGGCAGAGGAGCGTGTGGATGTTGTGGGGTGGTGAATGGTGGCTGGGCACGGCATTCCCTGCAGCACGGCCGTGGGGAAAGCGAGCAGGGCAGGGGGGCACCCTGGCCAGGGAGCTGTGGGGTGGGTGTGCCGAGGCAGAGAGCGGGATGGAGAGCGAAGGAGAGCCAGAACGGGAATGCACAGGGAATGGGGTGAAGGTGAAAGCCTGCTGACCTCATCTGGGGTGGCTTCAGCATGGAAAGAAAAGCAGAACAGAGCTGCATTTACCTTTGGAGCTTCCCCAGCCGCAGGCTTCCTGCTCGTCGCCTGCCGCTTGAGCCGACCCAACCGGCCAGATCAGTGCTTGGAATTTCTCTCGTGTTTTTTTTTCCCCTTTCTGTTTTAATAGTTTATCTATTTCTCCTCCCAGTTCAGCCCCTGGCCTCGGCCGGCGCTCCCGCTGCCCCAATCCCCGGGCGCCAGGCCCGTGGGAAGGGCTGGCTGTCCCTCCCTCTCGCTGCTCCACCTCCACCTGAACCTGCGGGAGAGGATTCAACAACTCCGGCTTCAGGGGAGGGGAGAAGAGAAGACAAAAGAGGAGGGGGACAGCAACACACCCAGCAGGTGTCACAAGGCATGGGGGCCAAGGAGGAGCCCCTGGTTTTCCAGGCTGGAAGAGCCCACAGAGGTGTCAGGGCAAGGAGAAACCTGCCATGAGCTGTGGGGGCTCCTGTTTGTTTCCTTCTCCTCCCTTTCCTTCTCCCCGTGCCTTTAGAGCCTTTTTGCCAGGTGAAGCTAGTGCTGGAGGTGGTTGCTCCAGCTGGCACTGGCTGTGGGGAGCCGGATCCGGCCGTGGCCACTGTGGACAGCAGATATTCCCTGTGCTAATTACCATGGAGCACAGGGTTAGAGCCTCGGCACGCCCCAGGCATGGATCATGGATGTGGTCACAGCAGCACCAGCAGCCCCTGGACAAACACCAGCCTGAGCCAGAAAAACATCAACCAGCACGTGATTTGAGGCCAAGAAGAGAAGAGGGCCACGGGTGCAGTGTATGTATTTCCATATATATATATGTATATAATGTAGTATTATATTTAATAATACATAAATATATGTAGATTTATATTGAATAACTATGTATATATAAATAAACAGGTACAGGTCACAGGTTGGACTCTGGGCCTGTTCCCATGGAGAAACACCCAGACTCTGACTCCTCATTGTTTAGGATATAAGCTACCAGTGCTGTTGGCTTGGTGTGAGAGGGAAAGGGACAGATCCCTGCTGGCATCTCTGGGGAGAATCCCCTGCTCCTGCCACTGGCTGTGTGTGTTTGGAGCAGCAGGTATTGGAGCAGCCTTTTTTGAGGGCTGCCCACTTCTCATGGACAACGTGACGCATCAGCTGGAAAATCCAGTGTAAATCTGTTGGATTTGTGGGATGGTGAAGGATTGCATGGAAGATGCCCAGGTCGTGGGGATGGCAGGGGTGTGGGGAGGCTTGGGAGCAAACCAGGAGCTGATAAGATCTTTCTTGTCCATCAGGGTTATCCCTGTGGTAGGTAAGTTACATGGAGGAGCAGATCCAGTTTTGGTCACAATGGTGCAAAACCAGGACAAGCCTGAGGGCTCAGCAAGCTCCTTTCTGTTCCCTGTGGGGTTGTTTGTGGCTTTCCATGCTCTTGGGAGCGAGGTTTTGGGGCCGAGTTAACCCTGGTGCCTTTCCCTGCAGTCCTGCCTGGGGTGTGTCACCTCCAGGGCACAGCCCCCAGGACTGACACCTTGGGAAGTGTCTGTGGCAGGACCCCCGTGGGACAGGGGCAGTGCCAGGGTGGTGTCCAGCCAGGCTGGGGTCACTACTGGGGGAAAGGAGGGGGCTGCCCCCCACTTCTGCTTCTGGGGTCCCCTGTCAGAGCCCCTGAGCTGTGGCACCTGTCCAGTCCTGGGGTGTCACCCTGTTCCTGCTGCAGACAAACTCGTTCTGTCTGGAGTAGGGGGGCCAGCCAGTAGTGATGTCTCTAGAGGAAAAGGTGGGATAACCCTATCATTTGGGATTTCCTGTGCTTTTCCCATTTCCCCAGGTATTTCCATTATCCTGGCACATTTACCAGGCTGCATTCCCACTGTGCATGGCCAAGCCCTGGTGTCCCACCAGCCAGCTCCCACACATCCCTCAGAGTGGCACTGCAGCCGACACCCACTGTGATTTTGTCCCCGTGAAGACAAGGAAAGGTTTTGGGGGATGATTTGGGGTGGCAGAGGAGTAAGGCAGGAGCAATACCAGGCGGTTGTCCACGTGGGTGCTCCATTTATTTACCGATGGCTGGTGGCAGCTGAGCCAGGAACAGCTCTCAGGACCCGGCTGAGTCCGGAGCTAGAGGCGAGATAACAGCGGCGTTTTCCCGGTGACTGTGGAGCCGCGTCCATGGAGACAGCCGGGGGAGCTGCAGCCGTGTGGGAGTCCTGACACACGGGGAGGAGTTCGGGGAAAGAGGGATTCAAGTGCCCCGGTGGTGCGAGAGTGAGGAGGTCACGGAAGGCAGTGGAAAAAGAGGCCAAAGTGCAGCAAAAGGGCTGGAGACGGAGCCTGGAACGAGGTCAGCAGTGTTTCCTGTGCTTAAGGAAGTGAGTGACAAGGACCCAGGTGATGTCCTGCGGCACAGCATCCTGGTGCTGCCCCTGGGCTTGTCCCCAGCGCCACGGCTCTGTCCCAGCCACTCCCCGTGCCGGGGAGGCACATCCCGGCTCTGCCACAGCATCCTTCCTTCCCGAGTCAGAGAGCAGCCTGTTCCTGTGAAGCCACTGTCTTGTCATCACTTCCCAGCTCAGTCCCAGGTGGGACACGTGGCACCGTGTCCTGGGGTTCATCCGGCACCCCTGGCACTGCCAGGCTGGGAAAGGGGCTCGAGTCCGTGTTCTTCTTGGTGGGCGGTGGCTACACCTCGGTGGAGTATTCTGCCGTGCTGGGGAGAGAGGAGAGAGGCGTTGGGAAGGGAACTGTCTGAGCTGGGAGGTGTGGGAAAACACTCCCAGTAGGAACAGGGCCTCTTCCCCAAAATAGATGGAGAAAGAATGACAGGCTGTTGGTGGGGAACCCCTGTTTGTGGGAAATCCCACAGTCAGTAGGAAGGCAGAGATGGAAAGCTGTGACAGTGTGGTGTTGGGCTGGTTTTGCACAGCCTGGGTTTTGGTAGTGTGGGGGCACAGAGGTGACTTCTGTGAGAAGCTGCTGGAAGCTTCCACCCTGTCTGGCACAGCCAATCCCTGATGGCTCTGGGGATGGACATGCCACTGGCCAAGGCTGGGCCAATTAGAGATGGAGATGTTGATAACGTATTTAAGAGGAAAATAAAAACAAAAAGGGGCACAGGTTTTTTGCAAGCCAGAGAAGAGGAGGAGGTGAGAACATGTGAGGGAAACATGCAGACACCAAGGTCAGTGCAGAAGGAGGGGGAAGAGCCACTCCAGGCGCTGGAGCTGAGATCCCTGTGGTGAGACCATGGTGAAGCAGCTGTGTCCCTGCAGCCCATGGGGATCCACAGGGGATGCAGAAGTCCACCCGCAACCCGTGGAGGAGATGCCCAGGCTGGAGCAGGTGGGTGCCTGGAGGAGGCTGTGATCCAGGGGAAACCTGGTGGAGGGAGGGGCCCCTGCTTCCAAGCTGGAGCAGCCTGTCCTTGAAGGACTGAGCCTGTGGAAGAGTGACCCACACCGCAGCAGCTTTGGGAGGACTGCGTGCCCATGGGAGGGACTCACATTGAAGCAGTTTTGGGAGGATTCCTGCTCGTGAGATTGGAGCCGTGGTGGAGAGGGTTGCAGAGAACTCTCTCCTGTGGGAAGGGACCCCATGGTGTAGCAGGGGAAGAACTCGTCTTCCTGAGCAGTGGAAGAAAACCTCGGGTGATGAACTGACCAAAACCCCCATTCCCTGTCCTCTGCACTGTCGGTGGGAAGGAGGGAAGGGTTGGGGGAAGCAAAGGTGTTTTAAGGGCTTATTTTACTTCTCAGTGTCGTCCTCTGATTTTGTTAGTTATAAATTCACTTGGTACTTCTAAGTTGAGCCTGTTTGGCCCCTGGAGTGTTTTCTCCTGGTCCTTATCTCAACTCATGAACCTTTTGCTATTTTTTTCTCTCTGTCCAGCTGTGGCAGAGGAGGGTGAGTGGCCTTTGTGAGTGCCTGGAGTTTGGCCAACGTCAAACCATGACAGGTTGTCTTAGTTTGAAAGATGTCAGTGGGGTATTCTATTTGCCATCTCTTAGAGGTGGGGCAGTTATCTTCTGTTAATTGGGCAGTTTTTCTTTATCTCTTCCACAACCAATCCTCCCTCCAGGAAATATCTTTGTTAATGGGCCATTGAATCTCATTGCATGATTGCTAAAATTACATCATCCCATTGGGAGATGCTCTGCCCAGGGGGAGGAGCCAAGCATTCCCACCTGGATATAATCAGAGATTTAGAACACAACAGCCCCCCTTTTCCCACTGGATTCCCAGAGGAGGAGCTTTCTTCTCCACTGCATTCCCAGAGGAAGACCAGGCCTATCTACACCACTGCTGGACCTTCAGAGGAAAACTCCACCATTCTACATGATCCCTGCTCCAACAGAACCACAGCTGGCACTTCAGGAAGGCTGCAGCCACCCTTTAATGGGCCTGCTACCAGCACCCTGACCCACGGGGGTCAGGTCATATTCTGACTCTGTCAGTGGTTTGTTTTCGTTTTGTACTATGACATTTGTATTTTTAGTTTTCCCGTTAAAGAACTGTTATTCCTATTCCCATATCTTTGCCTGAGAGCCCTTTAATTTCAAAATTATAATAATTTGGAGGGAGGGGGTTGACATTTGCCATTTCAAGGAAGGCTCCTGCCTTCCTTAGCACACACCTGTTTTTCCAAACCAAGGTGCAGGTGTTTCCTGAACCCCACCATCTGCTCCCATCAGGATTATGGGTGGGAGTTGGGGCAGGGTGGCCATGGAGAGGGGTCAGGCTGAGCCCTTCCCAGAGCAGGGCTTAGTCTGTATGGGACAGCAGCACTGGGGCACCTACAATGGTTCTGTTTCCTGCAGAAATACTTAATCCTTTCTCTTTAAACAAAGTTTAGATGGAAAAATTAAACCAAGTCCTTCCCTGGTCAAAATTGCTTCTTGTTTTAACTTGGGGCTTCTCTTTTTCTGAAGGAAGAGGGGCTCCAGAGCAGAGAGATCCTGAAACCTGGCAACACCTGGCACCTTCCAGGGAATCACCCACCTCAGTTCATTACGGAGATTTTCGTGTTTTCCCGTCAGAATTTTATTCTTGACCCTCTGGGGCACATCGGGGATGTACCAGGCTGCGATCAACTTCACACACAGAGCCACGTGCTGTGGGAAGCAAAGGCAGTCAGGGGCTCCCAGCCCGGGCACGAGGCACTGATCCAACCCCTTTCCCAGCCCTCTCCTGCCTCCCTGGGTGCTCACCTCGAAGAGGATGAGGAAGGCGAGTCGGGCTGCAAAGATGTGCCAGAACTGGACGGTGTAGGTGTAGTCGTCAGCATTGCGGTAATCCCGGTACCTGCAGCACAGCTCCGTCAGTGCCAGCCCAGGCCCTTCCATTCTGGCCTGGATGTCACAGTGAGGGACAGGGGGTGGCAGGGGGCTGCTCTTACCTGCACTCCTTGATCCTTTCCCCTTTAAATTCTGGCAGCACCTTAGTGTGGGGCTCGAAGTCCTGGATTTGGAATACGGAGAGGCTGTTGTTGATGTACCCAGTGGAGCAGCTGTGGGGAAGGAGCAGGTTGAGCACGGGTTGTTCCTCCGGTTCTGGGGAAGCAGAACCCACCTGGGGCTCTCACTGCCCACTTACACGAAGCCTGGTGGAAGTGGAGGGCTCAGAGGTTTCTGCCCAGTTTGAATTGGGTCAGTCTGACAAGGCTTAGAGAAACAGAGGGAGGGCAGGAGAGAGCACGTGCTTGCATCCTGGGAATCCTGTAGCTCTCCAGTGTTACACACTGCTCTTTCCAGTCAGTTTACCCATTACAGGGATGATGTGATGATGCCATGTGGGAATGTCCCCCTTTCCCCCCCACCTTGCTTTGGGGGACAGCTGAGCTGTCTTGTGCTCCTGCAGTGGTGGCACTGAGGCAGGAGGGGACATGGCTGTGGGTACAGGGCCGTGGGGATGCTGTGGGCAGGGACTGTCTCAGAGCTGAACTCACTCCATGCTGGTGTGGTTCTCCCTCGTGCAGGGGCTGTACATGTACTTGTAGACCTGCACAGGGATGAAGTCGGAGGTGATGGCGATCACCAGCCCATTCCCAATGACAGCCAGGATGCCAATGGCCTCTAGGACCTGCAGCCAGATCCCTGTGGGAGAGGAGCAGCAGGTGAGGTCTCACTGCCACCATTCCAGCTCAGGGACAGCTTTAGCATGGCCAGGTCAAGCAAGGAGCCTCCAAGCTGCACTTCAGCCTCTGGCAGAGTCTAAGCAGCTTGTCCTTCTGTGACCCATGGCTCCCCCTGTGCTGTCCCAGGGCTGTGGGGGGCTTGGGCTGGTGCTGGCAGGACCCCTCTCACCGATGTCCTTGGCCTTCCTGGGCACCATGCGCCGGCGCAGCCGCATCATCTTGATGGCGTCCATGTGGATCTCGATGACATTGTTGATGAGGGCCAGCAGCGGGGCCAGGGGAAAGGCTGCCACGAAGATGGTGGTGAAGCTGTACTGGATCACTGCGGAGGGCAAAGGCAAACACAGGTGCTGGAGTGAAGCCACCACAGAGGGGATGTCCCCCTCTGCTTGGGTTTGTCCTGCTTTGTGGCTTGGGTCAGAGGGGTGGAAGAGGAGATAGCCACATCCTGGGGATGCCCAGCTCTCACAGGGCTGTCAGAGAGTGGGATCTGTGGGGATAGTGGAGCCAGCCAGGCACAGGCACACCCTGGGGTTACAGCCGTGGCCCTGGAAGGGGAGGAGGTCTGAGGCAGGCCCAAAGGCTAGCACAGTTGCTTGCTCTCTCATTTGGGAATGATCTTGGTGTCCCAGGGCTCTCAGAGCGGGGCTGGGTGTGGAGCTGTGTCTCCTTGCCTGTGTATGGTCTTCCTAGCATCCATCACTCCCCAGCCAAGGATCTGCCCCACGTACCTATCTCCAGGTACTCGTTGAACAAGCTGAAGACATTGACCTCGTTGAGTTCATAGTTATTCAGCCACTGCCTTTTGCAGGGGTCCTCTGCCTCCTCCTCCTCTCCTAACATCAGACTTCTCCTCTGGGGGTGCTTTTTCTTCTTCCGTAGCTGGTGGGATATCCAGCTGCAGTGGGAGAGAGGGATTTGTGTGGCTGCCTGCAGAGGACAGCAGGGCTGGGCTGCTGCCAGCACATCCCTGGAGGAAGGGGAAAAGGCAGAAGGCCAGGGTTCCTCTCTGTGGAAAGTGCCCGTGTGGGGAGCTTACGGGATGAGATACTCCATGATGTTGCTGATGGTCTGCTTGAGCACCATGATGACAGCCATCTGGATGAAGAGGTCGGTGATGCAGCCGCTAGGGTGGCACTGGAGGGGACAACAAGGCAGGGGTAGCGCAGGGTGGCTGGGCCCAAGGGACCCTTGGCAGGTGCTATGGGAGGAAGCTGAGCTTCCCAGAGGCTGCCTGGGCAGTAGGGAAGGAAGAGGAGGAGTTGTTTGTGGGGTCAGAGAGCGGGTGCCTCACCTCCTCCAGCCTCCAGTGGCCAGCGATGCGCACGTAGTGCCCTGGGTGGCCATTGACCCTGAGCAAGGAAGCAACAGTGACACCCATGGGGTCATGGCCCTCCTGAGTCCCAGATGGGGTCCCTGTGCCTGGTGGGGAGGGCAGAGGGGCTGGGCTGTCCGTACACCCTGGGGAGAGTCAGGAACAGCCATCCCCAACCCTGGCTGCCCGGTGTTCTCCACTCACCGTCCCAGGAAGAAGGCGATGTAGATGAGCGAGGAGAAGTGTGTGAAGAACTGAAAGAGGAAGATCTTCACAGTGAAGCTGTTCTCACGCTGGGAGAAGGTCCGTGGTTTCTCTAGGAAAGGGAACAATGCCCAGTGGCTTGCTCATAGAGCAGTGGGACCTTGCCCTGCTCCCCCATGGGCGCCACCACAGCTCTGAAGGTCCAAAGGGCATCTGCCACTCATGAAGTCTTCCCTGCCCTCCACGCAAGCCCTCTGAGGGAGGTAAGTCCAGCCAAGCAGGGAGGTCCCTCAGAGCCATGAGCTGAGGGAGAAAGGGCCTTAGAGCTGAGAGGAATTTCATGTTGTGACCTCTCCTGGAGCTGGGATGGCTTCCTGCTCAGGCCAGGTCTCAGCCCTGCAGAGCTGGCTGTGGGACAGCATGTGGGCACAGGTGAGTGTGTCCTTGGGGGCTGCTGGCCCCCTTGTCTGGAGCTGGCTGGGAATCGCCTTGTGCTGGTGGAGGCAGGGAAGGGGATGGGAGGCTGGCTGGGCGCTGCAGGTGGGACACACCCCATTTATTTCCCTTACCCAGGTCGCAGAGGAAGAGGGCCACGCTCCAGTTGACCTGCAGGACAGAGGGATACGATGAGCAGGGGGGGAGTTGGCCATGGGGAAACGCTGCCAGGCAGGCTGTGTGTCTCCCCACCTTGGTCATGATGATGATGGTGAGGTAGTGCAGCACGGCCCCCGTCATCACGGCGACAATGTCGGCGTGCTTGCTCAGCAGGCTCGTGTCGCTCTGCGTGAACACCGCCATGGCCACCGCCCGGTAGATGACGAGTGCGTGGGCAATGCCAATCAGCACCATGATCTGTGGGGAGGGACAGGAGGGCTCAGGAGCCACCCAGGGCAGTGCTCCATCGCCCCTGATGGTGCCCTTAAAGGCAAACCAGGGCCCTTTGGTGGAGGCCGACAAGTTTGTGAGGTGGGTGTAGTGATGGGACAAGGAGTAACGGGTACAAACTGAAGGAGGGGAAATTTAGGCTGGATGTTAGGAAGAAATTCTTCCCTGTGAGGGTGGGGAGATACTGGAACAGGCTCCCCAGGGATGTTGTGAATGCCCCAACGCTGGCAGTGTTCAAGGCCTTGAACAACCTGGAGTAGTGGGGATGTCCCTGCCCATGGCATGGGGCTTGGGACTAAATAAGGTCCCTTCCAAGCCTTAACGTTCTGTGATTCCAGGATTCTATGTCTGCACCTGAGCCAGTCTCCATTGACCCACAGCAGGGACAAGTGCATTGGAATTTGTATCTTCCTGCTCTCCATGTCACTGCTTTGATCCTCACTGCAAGAGCAGAGCCTTCAGCCCAGGTCCCCGAAGGGTGGGTGGCCCCTGCTGTCAGCACAGTGAGGTGTGAGCATGAGGAAGCCCCAGGATCCTTGTGATGGGCATGGAAGCGTCCCAAAAACCTGATCTGCATCTTTGCTCCTTTGTCCATGTGCCCTTAAACCAAATGTTCCTGTTGTCAGCTGGCACGTACCATCAGCAGGGCCAAGATGAGGACGATGGTGCTGCGCAGGTAGGAGTGCTGGTACAGCCGGGGTTCGTGCTGGGGGTTGTTGATCAGCTGCAGAGCCAGCTCCTCCTTCAAAAAATTATATATTCAAGTCAAAAATGGGAAAGAAAGGACCCAGCAGTGCTTTGTGCCACTTGTGTCAGTGGACATATGGGATGAGCAGTGCTGGAGAAGGACAGGGGTGAGCACCCAACCCACAATCAGGCCAAGCCTGATTGAGTTCAGTCTGGGCAAGGGACCCCTCTGATGTGTCTTTTAGAGATCCAGGTGACTCCTGCCCTGAAAGGGGAAGCACTGTGCAGGAAAGATGATGTCCTCACCTCTTCTTCATCCCACCCATACAGGTTCCAGCTGGTGACCACATTGGCTCTCTCTCTCTTCCACAGCTCCAGGAATACAGTGGCTGGATTGGGAAGGAGAAAGTGCAGTGACACTTAGGAATGGCTCTGAATGCCACCCCTCTGTCTCCCAGAGAGTCACATCACATCCAACCTGCTGGCAAACCAGCCTGGACTGCCCTTGGCCCATGGACAGGCAGTCCCCTCTGTGCCTTGGTGACCTGGAAGGGCCCTGGACAGTGAGGGAACAGGGATGGTGCAGGTGAGCTTTCACTGGCCTGGTCTAGTGTGTCCAGAGGGAATTTGGGATAAGTCACTTTTCAGGTGGAATGGGGGTCCTGCACTGCTCCCTGGCAAGGCTACACCTCTCCAACTCCAATTCCAACCACCCCTTATGTTAATTGGATGGATGCTTCTGATTGTGTCCCTGTGTGAGCCAGCCCACACTCAGGACTGTGCCATGGCTTTGCAGGTGGGACACCCAGCCCACTCCCGAGATGGCTGGTCAGGGAATAGGCTGTGGAAAAGCCAGATGGGTGTGTAACTAAGGCAGTGATGGGATCCCATCATCCCACAGGGCCCTGCAGTGATTTGGGAATGTGGAGGAGGAGTCTGGAGGCCCCTCCATCCTGTGGTTGTGGCCATTTATAGGCAGCTGCTGGAAAATTGCTGGGTGCCTTTGAGGAGGCTATGCTGAGCAGAAGCTTCAGGTAGGACAAGCTTCAGGTAAAAGGAATATTTGGGGAGTTGGAGGATATCACCAGGGTGTTTTTGTCTCTTACTGTGTCTGGAAGGGGAGCCGAAGGCTCTGGAAGTGGAGGAGATATAAACCTCTCCCAAAGGGTGAAGCTGTGTTGGTGTTTCTTTTTCCACCTTCTGCTCCCTCTCCCAACCACACATGCTGGGCACCCAGGCATGGACACCTACCCCAGATGGCCATGAACATGGCAAACACCACCGTGGCCTCATTATCAATCATGTGAGTGACCTGGAAGAGATGAGGGAGGAGTGTGATGAGGCACTGAGGTGCAGGGCCTGTGGTACCTCAGGGTCTTGGCATGCTCATCTCCCCCGAGACAGGTAAAGGTGCTACAGGAGGGCAAAATGATCTGGGGTGGGGCTTCTTTTTGGTGATGTGGGAGCAGCATGAGCTGGGAGTGTTTCCCCATCCTTTACCCTGCCCTGGAAAGGGGGTTCCCTACCTTGGCATAGGTGCAGGTGTCAGAGAGGAGCCAGAACGAGCAGTTCTGGTCACAGAGCGGGCACATGATGGTGTTGTTGGCATCACAGATCTCCTTGCTGGAAGAAAGGAGAAGAGAAGCCAAGGGGGACAAGGGTGCCTCAGAGCCACCTGCAGAGCTGGATGGGATGTGCATTTGGCATTCCCAAGTGCCTTACCTCACCTGGCTGGAACTGAAAACAGTAGCCCCAGCTGCCACCGTTGCCAGCCCAGCCACGGCAGCAAAAATCAGCAGGTAGGTGTACCAGCCCAGCCAGGCAAAGTACAAGGCCACCTTCTCTCCAAAATAGCACCTAGGAGGAAAGGTGAGGTGGGAGATCAGATTTTGGGAGTCACTAGGAAATGCCCATGGTGGCAGTATCTCAGTTTTTATGGTGTGGGGAGCAGGTTGGAGTTGTGGATAAGAAATGATCTACTGACTGAGGGACTGGGAGCCTTGCATCCCATGCCAGTTGTCAGAGGTGCACC
This sequence comes from Molothrus aeneus, assembly GCF_037042795.1. NCBI lineage: Eukaryota > Metazoa > Chordata > Aves > Passeriformes > Icteridae > Molothrus > Molothrus aeneus. Next base: position 9,568,028 of record NC_089651.1, on the reverse strand, counting down.
TCTATTGTAAGATCTCCCCTCTCTACCTGAGCCCCCAGCAGGTTTATAAAGTAACACGTTCTTTTTGCCCTCCCTCCCTTGCCCACAGAGTTAGTTTTCAGAAACAAGAGCCGTGCTCTTTCCTGGGATTTCATGTGGTTGTAGGAGCCCCATGTTGCCTTTACTGCCCCGAGTTCAGCCTCAGGCTGGCTGTGCAGCACTGATGCTCCATTCCCACCTCTTCTGCCTTCTGAATGTGGCTGGAAACTAAAACAGGTTCATTACAGTCCTCAGAGACGAGGGGGGTGTTTGATGCTGCAGGATTAGCAGATGGAGCTTGGAGCCACAGGGATAAACCCTCAGGCTAAGAGCTTTGGAAGCTGCAGAGGCAGCCCAGTGCTTCTGAGAAGAGCCAGATTCAAACTAATGATTTTTAAGACAATGCAGGAACCTGGCAAAGGGCATTGAGCTCTCTGGGTTTCAGTTGGGACCTCCTGGTTAGAAAGATCTGTGTCTTGTGCCTGTGTTACCTGATCTGCTCAATTGGCTGTTCCTTGAATAGAACTCTCCAGCGAGCCCACTTCTTCTTTAGTATTTCCCTTATCTCTTCTTTCTGGAGAGCAGAGAAGTTGGTTGGATGCAGGAACATCAGGGCAGCCTTAATGCCCTGCCCAGCTGCAGGGCAGCTGCCAGAACTTTGCTGTGCCCTTCACCCAGCGAGCTCTTTGTGCAGCTCCAGTCACCCACAGGTCCCCCCCACCCCATCCTGCTCCTCTTCCACATCTCCTGGATTTTCCACCCAGGCACTGTGTGCTCACCCTCACCTTGTGCAGGGGAAAGGCTGCCTCAAACACCTTCTTCTTCATCAGATCATGCAGCTTCTCTGGGAGCAGAGCAGAAGGGAAAGGGTTAGGCTTAGGGTTTTGGGGAGACAGAGCAGAGGAGCTGCTGGTTCCTGCAGTCCAGATCTCCCAGCCTCTGGATGCAGCAGCAAATTGACTTGTCTGAGCTCCCCCCCCTTTTCTATTCTCCCCAGGATGGCAAGGCAGCTGGGATGCCAGTGCCCAGGATTCCTGGGCAGGATTCTTCCTGCAGATCCAGGTTGAGCATCACCCCTGTGATCCCCATTCCCTTACCTAAGTCAGATGTCACAGTGTTCTGGAGGATGAAGTGCACAACCCGTATCCTGAACAAGGAGAAACTCTGCTTAAAGGCTGCTCTCGGATACAGACTTGTGTGGTGTGGCTCAGGAAAACAGGGCAGAGAAGGGACAAGGTGTGCACTAAAATCCAGGGAAGCAAGGGAGGGAGGAATGTGAGGAGTGAGAAGCCATCAGCTTTGCATGTGGGAGGTGAAGGAAGGTTCTGTGGTAAGTGAAAAGGCTGAGACAGCTGTGAACCAAGCTGGAAAATGGATGCTGGGGTGGAGAACAGTGAATGCAGGAGGCTGGAAATCAGCTCAGCACCCACCTGGTGGTCACTGGGACGTCCTGGTAGGTGCTGGAGTTTTGCTGCCTGCTGTTGGGGTTCGTCAGGAGACACTGGTATTTCCAGAAGATGTGCGGCGGGGCACGGACTCCATAAAAGAGCTTTGTGTCCTCGATTTTCTGGTGAGGGGAAGAGAAGGGCTGTTAAAACAGAGCCAGAGAGGCAGGGAAGAGCAAGAGCTGGAAGGGCTGGGGGCTGTGTGAGTCCTGGGGCTGGGGCCTTTCTCCATTGATTGAGCAAGTGGGTCATTTTCCAGCTCTGATGCAGTGAACAGCTCAATGTTTCAAGCCTCTCCTGTTTCCTGGGATGCAGGAGCCCAAGCCAAGCCAAGTATCTGCTGCCTTTTCCCCCAGAGCCTCTCACCTTGATGGTGAAGCCCTTCTTGCTCAGCTCATCCAGGAACTTTTTCCTCTTGATCTCCTTCTCACTGCCCATTTCGTGGATGTCACTCACCAGGACAAAATCCCACTTCTCTTCATTCTGCCAACAAAACCAGCAGGGAATTATTAGGGATGGAAAGCTGAGAGCTCTCCTTCCCAGCTCCAGCCTTTAGAGGCTTGGACCCTCATTGTGGCTGTGTAGAGGGGAGCTGGGAATGAGCAGGGGAAATGGGGATTTGTCCCCTCTCTGAGCTGGGCTGCAGATGCAGAAGGAGCTGAGCTTACCGGGGAGGCAAAGGAGTCCGTGTCCTCAGCAGGGGATTCCCTGCAGGGAGTCAGCAGAATTTCATCCTGGTGAAAAGAAAACCAGTGAAGGGAAGGCTTCAGCAGGCTCCCTGGCAGATCTCGTGTTTTCCTCTTCCAGCAGCCTCCAAGAGATGCCCAGGGAGGAAGGTGAGAGCAGCTGGTGTGAAACATTCTCCCACATGCTCCTGATCACCAGCTTGGGGTCTGGCCAAGCCAGCCAGGGATTTGTGTTTAGGAATGCTGCAGGGACTGCTGCCCTGGGAGGGTGTGCAGCCTCCCCTAGAACTCCTCGTGCCCAGCTGTGCCCTGGGGCTGTGAGGGATCTGGACCAGGGGAAAAAGCCTCTCTCAGCTCTTTCACCTGATGCCCTGATATTTGTACTGGGAAATGTTTACCTTTCACCCTCTCTCTTCATGCTACGGTGGATTTTACAGGCTTTAATCAGCCTTTTCCATTTGTCAGTTGTTCCTGTCACAGGTTTTTGGTTTTTTTTGGGGACAGTGGGGAAGGTAGTTTTAAATTCCAGTAAAGGGAGAGTGGAGCACGGACACTTGGAGGCTGACACAACTCTGCAGGAAAACAGGTGAAAAAATTCCTTGGAAAATATGTTGGATGCCTCAGGCTGCAGCCAAGGGACAGAGGGGAGGATGAGATACTGATCATAAAATCACAGAATATCCCAAGTTGCAAAGGACTCACAAGGATAATTGAATTCAGCTCCTGGCCCTGCACAGGACCACCCCAAGCATCCATGTGCCTAGGAGTGTTGTCCAAGCACTGCTTGAACTCTGCTTTTGCCTGTTCCCCTCCTGTGTGTCAGTGGCTCTGGAGAGAGCAACTGTGAAGTTCCCACCTTCCTGCTTACAGGTAATTACACTCAGACACCCGAGGGTGCAGATGTGGGGGAGCACAAAGCAAACATCATGGCATGGTTTGTGTTGGAAAGGACCTTCACACCCATCCAGTCCCCCCAGGGACACCTTCGATAGACCAGGTTGCTCCAATCTGGTCTTGGACACTTCCAGGGATGGGGCAGCCACAGCTTCCCTGTGCCCCCTGTGCCAGGGCCTCAGCACCCCCACAGGGAAGAATTCCTTCCCAGTATCCCGGCTAACCCTGCTCTCCTTCAGCTGAAGCCATCAGCTGTCCCTGTGGGGTTTTTTTCCACCCTTTGGTGTGATTTGTGCTGTGTCCCCACAGTTATGCTGCTATTCCCAAGGGAAGGTGACACAGCACCGCGGCGGGAAGGAGAATGGGAATTCCAAGGATGAGGATACTGTCACTTGGTGTCACCAGAGACACTGTGACCTAAAAGAGCAGCCAGCCAGACGAGTTCCTCCAGCTGTAATCTTGGCAGCAGAGCCACGGTGGTGCAACTGTGCCCTGATGTAAGATCTGCATCCTGAGCTTTCACTGGAGAATGAGGCCATGGGAGCAGAGAGGCCGGGATAAGGGCTGAGATATTCTGCCAGATGCTCGCTCACATGGATCAGCCAGAGCACAGGAGCCTTGAGGAGACTGACTGACAAGAATGACAAGTGGGAAGGCTTGAGAAGAGGGGTGCTCTCCCCCAGAGGTGCTGTTGTAACCAGAGCCAGAACTTCTCTTAGATAAAAGGTACCCCAGTTTATAGCAAGAGGCAGGGGGAGGGTTCTGGTGCTGTCATCTGCTCTAGCCAGGTGTGGGGGGCAGGATTGGGTGCAGCAGTTCCTTGTATCCCAGTCTGAGCCCCTCTCTGGGCACAGGGAAGTGAGGGGGTGGGAGCCTCTCAGGGATCTGCCCACTGCCAGTGCTCTGATGCTGGCATGGATCTGGCCTGGCACACTCTCCACTGTTGTGTTGGCTCATTCCTGCCTGGCTGGTTTCTCTCAGCCCCTATGTGCACCAGCCTCATCCTGCAGCAATTCCCTGCCAATGGGATGGATGCGGAGGGGAAGCCATCCTTTGGGTACAGGAATGTTTTGGGGTGTTCCTAATGCCACCTTGGCACACTTCTGCTGCTGCTGTCCCCAGTAAAGCTTAAGATCAAGTGAAGGGACCTGCTGGCATCACACCTTCTGTTCCCAGGTGGCTCCCAACTCCAATACCTGTAGGCACAGTCCTGCTTGGGCATCTGAGCATCCCAGCCAGCACATCCAGTTCCTTGGGAAGAGGCTGGGAGGTTAGCAAGGTGGGCTCACAAACGGGATGTTGGATTCATCCCAGTGGCTGCTGGGGCTCAGGCTGCCATGCAGGTGCCCAGCTTGCTTTTGGGGCCATATGGGGTGTGTATAGAATCCCAGAATTCCAGAGTGGCTTGGGTGGAAGGGACCTTAAAGCCTGTCCAGTTTCACCTTCTGCCATGAGCATGGATACCTTCCACTGGCCCAGGTTGCTCCAAGCCATTCCAGCCTGGCCTTGGACAATTCTGGGGATGGGACAGCCACAGCATCTCTGGAAAATCCATTCCAGGGCCCCACCACCCTCCTAGGGAAGGATTTATTCCCAATATCCCATCTAACCCTGCCCTCTGGCAGTTTGAAGCCCCCTTGTCCTGCTGCTGCAGTTCCTGATGGGAAGGCAGGGATAGCCTCAGAGGGCAGGGACTTTGGATCACTGCTACTCTCACAAGTAATTGTTTCTTCCTGGGAATTAGGGATGCTGTCTGGCAGTGGCTGCTGTGCTCTGGCCTCACAGGGTGGTAGGATCAGGTGCAGGTAAGGCCACTTGGGCTCTATCCCTTGCTCTCAGGAAGGACAGTTTCTGTTTCACTCCTTCCTGCCCCGTGGAACAGGATGTGGACATGCTGCTGTGCAAAGGTGTAAAAGTGACTGGCACAATGGGAAGCAGGAATTTCCATCTTGAAAAGGGTTTCTGTGCCTCCAAGGTGTACCACTGGTCCTTGTCCCTGGTCAGGTAACCCAGTGCCCTGAAAGTTCCTTCTGGGAATGGCCACAGGCACCCTTGTGCTGTGTCCACAGTCACAAGTGTGAGTAACTCAGGACAAGGACCTGGATAGGATCTGGCATCCTTGTTTTCCTTTCCAGTCATGAATTGGTGTGGGGTTGGGTGGTTCCCTCACCCACACTGAGATGATCAAATTGGTTTTATCTCCAGGATGTTTCTTACTCAGCTTCCCTTGGAGCACTTCCACCTTAGCCCATGGCTTGCTGAGAAGTGGGACAGCCGCCTTTGCTTGCACAGAGCTGTACCTTTACTACTGAATTTGGAGAGTTTGCTTGGCTTTCCCCAGGGAAAAAAACCCACATCTTTTCTTCCAAATTAGAGAAGAAAAAGATTCCCCTCTGCCCTTGCTGTATTCCAGGTGCTGCTGGAACCCCTGGGGCTGTCACCTCTGCAATGCTCATGCCTAGGTTTACATAAGCTCCATCCATCCCATCCTCCCCTGATCCGTGCTCTGGGACCAGCATGTGGGGCCAGTGTGATCCTACTGCACCTTGGGATGGTGCATGGGACCGGCAGCACACCCTGCTTTCCCTGTCACACACCTGTGGTAGGAATTTTGTACCTTAAAGGCTGAAAGCAGGTGAGTGGTAGAGATTGGAGATTACTGTATCCTGTGTTTCCAAGCCCCAGGTGCTCAGAGGTGCTGAAAAGCAGCATCCTGGGAATCTCGGGGCAGTTTCTGTTCCTACCTGCATGGTGCAGATCCTTCCTTGGTGCCCCTCTGTCCCCTCGGGGCAGATCCCTAAGGAGAGGGCTGGCGTGCAGGATGGGCTGGAGGCTCCTGGGCTCTCTCAGGCTGTGGTTTCCTTCCCCAGCTCCTTGGCCCGAGGTCTCAGAGGTCTCATGTGAACCGAGTGGTGCTGTGACTTCCGTGTGGCACTCGTGCCTGCCTTGGGAGGGAGCTGCCTGTGCCTAGCAGTGGGCAGATATCGGGAGGAGGTGAGGGAGCTGCCCTTCACCCTCGCCCAGAGGAGTGGCAAGCCCAGAACCGCCCCGCACAGGTAACAGTGCCGAGCTCCTCCTGCCAGCTCCAGGGCGCTGCTGCTTTCCCCTCCGCCCCTCGTGATGCCAGTGCTGTGTGTGGCACCCCGTGACATGCCCAGGAGGTGCCATAAACTGGCCAAAAGGAGATATTAACAGAAGCTCTGGAAAGCTCTAGAAATCTCCTCTTGACGCCTCGCTGGTTGGTAAAACAGCTGTGGGAGTTGGGTGCTGTTTTCTTCCCATGTGTAATGGTGCTGTCAGCCTGACCTTGAACACTTCCATGGCTTCTCTGGGCAGCCTGTGTCAGGGCCTCAGCACCCTCACAGGGAAGGATTTCTTTCCCAATGTCCCATCTAACCCTGCCCTCTGGCAGTGGGAAGCCATTCCCCTTCTCCTGTCACTCCAAGCCCTTGTCCAAAGCCCCTCTCCAGCTTCCTTGCAGGCTCCCTTCAGGTACTGGAAGGGGCAATCAGGTTACCCCAAAGCCTTCTCTTCTCCAGGCTGAGCAATCCCAATCCTCTCAGCCTTTCCTCATGGCAGAGCTGCTCCATCCCTCTGATCAACTTGGTGTCTCTCCCCTGGACTCTCCCCAACAGGTTGATGCCCTTCCTGTTCTGGGGATCCTGGAGATGGATGCAGGAATTCAGGTAGGGTCTTACCTGAGCAGAGCAGGGGGAAAGAATCAACGCCCATCTGGACCTATGGCTTGGAACAGGGAATAACTCTTATTATAAAAAGTGAGTGAAAATGTTACATGTAAGCCAGATCTTGCGTTACACCTGTTTTCTTGGGGAGGGGGGGTTTGTTACTTTCATTTACAAATAAGAAGAACATTTCCTGGGAATAACAGGAGGGTCAGTAACTGCTCTGGATTCCCTTGTGCCCTCCAACAGCATCCCTGTGGGCTGCTATAAAATAAACCAAGTCCTGTGGGTGGTAATCCAGCAGTGTTCTGCTAGGAAAGACAGCCAGCATTTCCAGAGTGGCGCTCCCAGTTAAGCCACCATCACCCTGTGGCTTTGCCAAGTGCCTTGAACAGGTGTCAAAGCAGACCTGGGGATTATTGGGGGGGATAAGTTATCTTCCCAATATCCTGCTGTGTGTGAAACCAAGGTGTGGGCAGACCTTTAGCCTCCCAGGGGTTATCCATGAGCTGGGAGTGGAGAACAGGCTGTATCTCTGGGAGAATGTGTGTGTTTACCCAGAGAGAGTGAAGCCCTGTCAGGTGGTGCTTTCCAGCAGGGCAAAGGCCTTTGCAATGGGAGCGCTGCCGTGCTCCAGGGAAATGGGGTTATCTGTGGGAGGAACAGCTGTGGCACTCCTCCCATGCTCCTGCTCCTCCTTCCTGAGTAGGGCTCAGCTCTCTGGACAGCCCAGGAGGTCATGCACCCAGCAGCAGTTCCCAAAGCCCATGGATGTCACAGCCAGTGGGGAAGGTGAGTCTGTACCTGCAGGTTGGCTCTGGCTGAGGTGTATCCAGCCCCTGCAGGATCTTTCATGGCGCTCAGAGGAGACCATGCTGCTGCTGCTCCTGTTTAGGAGGAATTTGGTTTTGCCTGGGCAGGATTTGGCTGCATTTGCAGCAAGGCAGGTGAGCAAGTTGATGCTGTCCCTCTTCCAGTGCTTGCCTCCCCTCCTGCATTTGCTGCTCTCGGGTGACTGGGGCTGAGTACAGCAGCAGGAAAAGCTGAAAGTGGGGATGGAGCCACACGCACCCTGTGGGAGCAGAGGAAATTATTTAGGATGTGATCAGCTCTGTGGCTGCTGGGTTGGTCACACACCTGAACCCACTGGAGTCCAGCCGCTTTGGGCAGCGCCTTGACCTGCGCTGAGCACTGGCAGGGAAGCTCCAGGAGCACTCCCTGAGCTGTTAGTCCTGGCTGGATGTGGAGATGGTCATTCCCACCTGAGGAGACTGCTGAAGGCTTTTGTGTGTGAAACCACTGTGGCTGGATAGAGGCTGCCTGTCCATCCCCTGCCTGGCAGCAATGCTTTTGGACAGGGAGGCACTGATTGAGGATGGTGCTAAAAGGGCAGCAGATGTCTGTGTTCTCTCATAAAGCTGGTCACCCAAATCCTGGTCTGTTTGGATCCATGGGTATCCTTGGAGCTACAGTCAATGTTAGAGCAGAGGATGTGGTCTGGGGTGAAACCCTGCTTGTAATTACAGTACTGGGTGCTCATTCCAAGCAGGGAAGGCTTTGACTGGATATTAGGAGAAGATTCTTCCCCCAGAAGGTGGTCAGGCACTGAGCAGGCTTCCAAGGGAATGGTCACGGCTGCCAGAGCTCCAGGAGAGTTTGGCAATGCTCTCAGGCACACAATGGGATTGTTGTGGTGTCCAGGCAGGGCAGGAGCTGGGCTGGCTGATCCTTATGGATCCCTTCCAAGTCGGGATATTCTGCGGTCTCTTGGAACGAGGTGAGTGCCTCCAGCTCTCGTAAGGCATCGTGGGGTGTGCGGGATGTGTTTTAGGCTGGAGGGGGGATTGTGCTGCAGACAGAGATGTCCTCGATCTGTCCCAGCACTGTGTTCAGCTGGCGTTTGGCCGCTTCTCGCCCAGGCCGCTCCTGCCCTCCAGTGGCCACTCCGTAATTCCACAGAATCCCAGGATCCTGGAGTGCTTGGGACTGGAAGGGACATCCAAGCCTGTCCAGTGCCACCCCCTGCCATGGGCCCTTACACTTTCACTATCCCAGGCTGCTCCAAGCCTTTTCCAGCCTGGCCTTGGACGCTTCCAGGGATGGGGCAGCCACAGCTTTCCTGGGAAACCTGTGCCAGGGCCTCAGCCCTGCACATGGAAGGAATTCTTCCCAATGTCCCGTCTAACACTGCTCCCTGTTCTATGTGAGAAGAATGGCGGATTTGTCTTTACAAACAAGCTGTGGGTCTGCTGGTAGATACAACTAGCACTGGGAGATAAACAATGGGAAGGATTCCACCGATTGATGAATGGAAAAAGATATTTGCTTTTACAAATAAACTCTAGGTTTGCTGATAAACAAAATTAGACATTGAGAGATGAAACAACGGGGAAGAAAAACCCCTAAATTCTGTAAGAATTAAAAATTGAAAGGGTGGGTTATACATTAGAGGGAAATCTTTGGTATCAGGTGTATTGGGAAGTCTGTACCTCTCAAGTACCTCAGCCAATGGGGAAAGAGAGAAGGGAAATTGCGATAAAAAGGAAGGCTGCATCCTGCAAAAATTTGAGAGATCCCAGGGGAATGCCCCATGGCCTCTTCCTTTATTTGAATAAAGCCAGAAAGGACTCCTCTGTCTGCTTTTTGGACATAAACCTCTGGTGTTTGTGGATTAATTTCCTTAATATTTGTAATTCACAGAACCATGGAATAGCTTGGGGTGGGAAGGGACCTTTAAAGCTTGTCTTGATTATTTGCCATCCTGTGAATGTTTCCTCTAATCTCCTTCCCTGTTTGATTTCTCTGCTCCCACAGGACTCTGCCTTCCCTCCACACAGTATTCCCGGAGCTTGCTGCCATGCCAAGATCTTTCCAGAAAGCTGGAGCTCCGTGCCTGCCGTCTGGGATCAGCGTGGCCGTTCCGGATGAGGAGCCTGACCAAGGTAATTTGGGAAGGGCTGAGGGATTTTGGAATTCTTCAGATCCAAGGACACAGTGGCACCCTGCAAGCACTCCCAGCCCTGGCCAGACCCTCTGGGTGGGAACAAAACTTTCGCCAAACAAAACACATTTTATTTCGCCAGCAAATCGCACGTATTTAACAGATATTTAACATTTCATCGCACAAAGACACTGGAATCGGGACAACCACAGCATAAGGCATGGGGTACCCAACGTGGGGTACTCGAGGGCCGCAGGGCAGCCTGGCAAAGGACACTTTTATTCCGGGGTTCTGTTGAGGGTTCTGCGCGGAACGCAGACATTTTGTTTAAGCATTTTGTTTAATTACCGCTCTCCGGCTCCCTGAGGGGCCCGGGCTCCCGCCCTGAGGGGCGGTGGCTCCGCCTGAGGGCGCCTCCTGGCGGTCGCGCGGGGGGGGGGGGGTCGGGAGGCCGCGCGGTTGCCACGGCAACGGCGGGGGCGGAACGACGCCCGGCCCGGCCCCGCCCTCCCCGGGCCCTGCGCACGCGCCGGCGCGGGGTCGCGCGCACGCCGCGTCACGCCTCCCGCCGCGCGGCCCCGCCCGCCCCGCCCCTCCCGCCCCGGCCCCGGCCCCGGCCCGCGTCCCCCGGGGCGTCCCCCCGCCACCGCCGGTGCCCCGTGCCCGTGCCCCCCGCCGCCATGAGGCGCGGCGAGCGGCGGGCGCACGGCGGGAACGTGGGCAAGGCCGCGCTGGAGGAGCAGCCGCCGCCGCCCCCCGCGCAGCCCAACGGCGGCACCCCCGGGGCCGAGCGGGACGGCGCCGGGCTCCGCCGCAGCACCGAGTCCGAGGTGTACGACGACGGCACCAACACGTTCTTCTGGTGAGAGGCGCCGGGCATGGCCCGGGGGGCTCCGCGTGGGCCGGGGTGGCCCTGAGGAATGGGATATGGAGGGGCTGGGAATGGGATGTGAGGGTCCCTAAGGAATGGGATATGGAGGGGCTGGGAATGGGATGTGGGGGTCCCTAAGGAATGGGATATGGAGGGGCTGGGGAATGGGATGTGGGGGTCCCTGAGGAATGGGATATGGAGGGGCTGGGAATGGGATGTGGGGGTCCCTAAGGAATGGGATATGGAGGGGCTGGGGAATGGGATGTGGGGGTCCCTGAGGAATGGGATATGGAGGGGCTGGGGAATGGGATGTGGGAGTCCCTAAGGAATGGGATGTGGAGGGGCTGGGGAGTGGGATATGGGAGTCCGTAAGGAATGTGATATGGAGGGGCTGGGGAATGGGATATGGGGGTCCCTAAGGAGTGGGATATGGAGGGGGCCCCAAGGAATGGGATACTCGAGTTATCTGCTCCCCGTTATCTGCTGTTTATGTGCCTCTTCTGTCGCCGATACCGGTGCTGCAATCGGCCGCAAGTGTTTCCCTGGTGTGGCCCTACCGCTAATTGTTTCCTGGCAATTTAACGGGAATTCAGGGCTGGCTTTTGGCAGTGGCACCTCTTTTCCCAGTCCTGGTCCTCACTTTTTCAGGAGCAGGACCTTTAGGGCTGAGCCTGATGGCTTGTTCTGCCTGGTGGGAGCTTTGGAGGTGTTTTCCAGTACCTTGAGAGCCCTCTGTGTTCGGGCAAGCGTTCCTGCCTGATTCCAGTTATCAGCATGGTTTATGTGGACTCCACCTCCTTCTCTCCTCTCCCTTAATCTTGGAAGAGGCTTTTTTCCTCTTTTCCTCCCAGTGATCCTGGCAGAAAGCTGAAGTCGTCCTGCCCCACTCCTACTGGGCAGGCGTTGTGCATTTTTGTGTGTCTCAGTCCATGAAACGGGTGCAGAAACCCACAGCTGCTGGTTTCGGGCCAGCGAAGAAAATCAGCTTTTTGTTAAATTCAGTTCTTGCAGGAAGAGGTGTGTTCATACCTGGAAAAGTGCTTCTAAATCCCAGCCTTGCTGGAGTTGTTCCATAAATCCCCTCAGCAGCACGCTGTGTGTGTGTAGGCAGAGGTGTTTTTCTGTGTGTTAAACACGTGTCCCTTTCCATGGAGAAAACCCAGCCGGCACTGAAGGTTTGGAATCCGAGCCGAGGGCGATGGGATTTGGCTGGAGCCTGGCATGGAGGAGTGGGAGGGGAGGGCACTTGGCTCTCACCCTGCCAATCTGGGCAGCAGCGGAGCCGAGGGTGTTGATCCCGATGAAGGAGGTGACATTCCTGCCAGTGCAAGCTGCGGAGGAACACTGGGATGCTGCTGGATCCCTGCAGGGACACTGTGGTCTCGGGGACAAAAGAGCCTTTCCCGGTGGGCACACCACGTGTAGGCTGAGCAAATCGCGGGATCCCGGTGCCGACCTTTAAATGGAAAATGGGTAAAGCCGTCCTTTCCTTACTCCCTCCTTCAGGTGGCTCCTGCCAGCTGTTTTGTGAAGCCTTAAAATACCTGGTTTTGCTGTAGAATCTCGCCTTGTTGCAGCTTTGAGTGGTGGTGACTGGGCTGTCACCCCAGGATAAACGCTGTAGTGCAGTTAGTGTGGCCGCGTGGATTGTTCCTTTGGAAATCTGCATGTGTGCCTTGTTCTCTCAGGAGCTTCCCTGTGTCAGGTGGTCCCTTCCAGGAGGGCAGCATGGACAAGTGTGTTTCTCAACTTCCCTATTTATCCAATTTTCTTTTCCCTAGTAGCTTGTGCTGGCAACGCGGAGTTTAGCCATCTGGAAAAGTCCCAAGGTTTTTCCTTGTGTTACTTTTGCCCTGTATGTGTTAGAGTATCCTTTGGCAATGACTCAGTTCCTACTGTGTCCAAGAATAAAGATGATCCAGGGGAATGATTTTCTTCCTGTGACCCTTGGGACTCCTGTCATGCTGTGGAGGTGGCCACAGGAAAGGGAGATTTTTAAGAGTGGCTGCCCTCTGACTTTGGGAAAACATGGAATGCACTTTTTCTTTGGGGTTCAGGAATTAGGGATAAGGTTACTCTCGTGGCTCGCTCCTTTTGGGAAAATGAGAGGATTTGGGATCTGTGGACACAGAAATCGTTCCAGGAGTAGTTTAATTTGCAGAGGTGATTTTCCTGCTGTAAATGTGGTCCTTGGGAAAGGTGGAGCTTCGTAGCTGGCTTCCTGCTCTTTAAAATCTGTTTGGAACTTTGGGAAACCACTTGTGTGCTGATATCTCTGGTCTTATTCCGTATAAATGACTTGGAACTGGAAAATACTCCCTTTGGGAACCTGCTCAGTCAGCCTAACCTGGCAGCTCCCTTTGCCATTAGGAAATGCCAAGGGAAGGGAACAGGAGGAAGCTTTCTGAGGCAGATCCCTGGTTTCTGTATCATTTATCCCTGAACTGATTTCCTAGCAGGGAGCTGGGAATGCCAAGCTTTCCTGGCAAGCCATTGGAACATGTTCCCTGTTGTTTCCAGCACCTTGGATTGTTCTTGTTTGTGTGCCTTCAGCAGCTGCTTTCACACAAAGCCCTGCTTGTTCTGGAGTCATTTAGTTGGATATTGTGTGTGGTGTTCTCCTAAAATTTCTGCAGGTATTTCATAGCTTGTCTTTAGCCCAAGAAGGTTTTCCAGGAAAATGTCCATTCAGTCTTGATTTGAGGGTGTTGGGAGGTGCCAGATGCACTTTTGCCACCACATTGTGATTCAGTGGGTTAATTGCTTTTTCAAAGCCTTAACTTTAATTTGGATTTCATTAGCTTTAATGTCACCTTGTGATTATTAACGTGTTTTATCTCTCACACTAATAATCTCACGTTGCCAGCACGTGGATGTGATATTAATTCCTGAGGTCATGGTGTGGCAGCAGAGATCTGTGGAGCTCAGTATGTTAAAATTAATAAGAAAAGAACTAAAAAAATGGGAATGGCAGTGACTCTATAGGTTAATGGCCTAGTGTTTGTAGGAATTATTTCCACCTTCTTGTGCAAAAAGTGTGGAATTTGCAGCTAAGGAAGAGGCAGTCCCTGCTGGCATGTTCCTCTTGGTGTGCTCAGTGTTGTGACTCTTCCCAGATGGCCTGGGAAGTGAGGATATGTGTGGGCAAACCAGCTGGTGATGGAAAGAAGGGATTGCTACTCAACCCAAAACATTCCTTACCCATTCCTTGTGGAGATGGCTCTTACTTCTGAAATACCCGGGATTTGCTAAGGGCGGTCTGCAGGAAAAGGTGGGAATTTATCCAGAAGAGAGATTAGGGAGATGGAATATCAACAGGTTGGCAGGAGCTGCTCTCTGTGCCCTCTCATGAGGGGTGGCTGTGGCACTTCCAAGGCAGCATTCCTGGAGTTTGCTGGGAGCTGAACTTGGGAACTTTTTTCCCTGCTTTGATGATGCCACTCTGAGCCACGCTGCCCGCTCAGGATTCACTGCACTGGAGAAAAGCAGCATTGCTCCAGAGCCCTGGGTCACCCTGCCATGCTCTTCCAGCCTGTGGGAATGCCCTGGGCAGGGAGTGGGGACATCCAGGCTTGTGCAATCCCACTAAGCCACATTTGCCAGCTGGTCATGGATGAGAGGGCCTGTGCCTTGGGAATTGTGCTCTGGGAATGGCATTGCCCTTTCCTCAAAGGAAGGGCTGCATAGTTCTGCCAAGTAAGCTGGAAATGCAGAAGGAATATCTTTGTGGAGAGGGCCTGTCAGAGTTCAGTGTCCCATCTAGATATCAGGTCTCTGTGTTCCTTTATTTTTTTAATAAACACATTCCCAAAGTTTTAAGGATAGCAGGGAAAAATGTGCTCAAAGAATGTTGCCTGTAATTCCCTGTCACTTGTCTCAGTAGAACTGCCCTAAACGATCTTCAAGATGCACATTTCCATAGGTTTAAGTAAAAAAATGTTTAATAATCAAAATAGTGCATCTGTGGAACTTGCAAGCTCTGTAGAACTGATGGAAACTTTGGGAACTCTGGGAACTTGGTCTTCCTTCCTCAGTGGAAGGAAAACCCCAGATTTGCTGAAGCTTTGCTGTTGACCTGTGGTTCTGGGTCTCTGGAGGTCTGTGCTCCTGGGCTTCTTTGTGGAGATGGCAAGGAAAAGGCAGGTTGCTATTTTGGAGTGTCACAAGTATGTTCGGAAATTTAATCGGCCTCGGGTGACTTCAGGGATGTGCCGAAGATCTGCGACTGCTCTAAGAATAGGGACTGTTTTATGGACTCTTGAGGGTTTAAACTGATTTTAAAACATAACACAGAGTGTAAAACCAGCAAGGATATTTGTATGGTTGGGTTTGACTTGAAGTTGTCCAAACCGTCTGTCTATCCCCAACAGTTTGCCTGTTAGTTACAATTTTTGTTTCAAATAAAAATTAAATTAGTTTTAAATTAGTATTAATTTTTGTTGTATTTTCTTGTGTCTTCTTCTTGACACAACCCTCTGCTGCTTTTGGAGGAAAGGGTTTTTTGTACTGTTTGCCATATTTTCTTAGAAATTCCAGGTGAATTGTTGGTTTATGGAGGGTACAGAGCTTTGACATCCATTTAAAAATCTCTTCCAAGAATGGTTTAATGAATTTGCCATTATTTGGAATAAAGAATTAAGTAATGAAAAAGTCACTGACAGATTTTTGGGTCTGCTGACAGATCCTTTCACCAGCAGCTGCAATTAATGCAACTTTTTTAACCCAAGGGGCAAACTGGACTGGCTCTCCTTTGGAATTTTGTTCCACTTAAGAGGACTGACCAAAATATTAATAAATAAATTCTTTGCATTGTGTTCCAGTGATTGTTATTGTGTTTAATGGAGTTGTTGCATCACTGGTGACAAACAAGCCATGGATAACAAGGGTGTGGTCCCTGCTTAAGCTGATTTTAATTTGTGGGAGATTGAATGAGGCCATGGGCCGCCTGCTCCTGGGTGGTACTCTCTCCTTTTCACCCAAGGATCTGCCAGAATCTCCCAAAAATGACATGTTTAAACAATTCCCTTATATCATTTCTGTCATAGACTTCAGCTGGAAAATAAAAGAGCTTGTAGTCATTTTCTTGACAGACCTGCAGCGTCTCAGTGTGACAGGAGAATGACCTAGCATGAAAAAGAGAAGTTGGGATCAAACTTAATCCTATTAACTAGGAAAAAACCCACTTTTTTGTGATCTGCAGTGCGGGAGAGCTTCACTTGCTCTCACTTGGTGTTTGAATTAGCAGGGCAAGGGCTTGTGTGAAAACAAACACGATTTATTTCATCTCAATCTCCCAGGGCTTGAGTGGGGAAAGAGCCAAATGTGTGGTGCAGAAAGGCAGAAAAGTAAGCCACTTAATATTCCACCTTTTTAACAGTTTGGGATTTGTTGTGAGTTCTCTCCCTGGCCTTAGATTTTTGTTCTCAGGTACATCAGGCCCTGCTTTGCAGTTTTTGATGTGAAACCTCCCAGATCTGGCTGCAGCTTGTGCCCCCTTTGCTTCGGGCGTGTTGCCCAAGCTCCTGTGTGTAATTCTAAGGGGAAGATTCCCAGCTTAGCTCTTTTCAGCCTCCCAGGCTCCAGGCCAGGAGAACATAAGCCTTTCCATGTAATTCCTGCCTTGCTTACCTTGCTGGGTTGTTCTTAGCTCGCCTTCCCCTGGTGTGTTATTTTAAAGTGTGTGTGGAGATGAGAAGAATCCCCTTGTGCCGTTAAATTCATCCTGATCTCTCAGACAAGCCCTTCCTTCAGGAGAGCTGCTCCTTTTTCTGGAATTTTATTTTGTTTTTAAACTCCCAAGCTCTGAGAAGACATGGTGTACATCCATATTTCCTGGCTCGTTTTCCTCTCTGAAGTGGGTTTGTGTGATGCTATGCTCCCTCTCATTGCTGTGTCACTGCTCTCAGCTCTCTGCCAGGGCTGACAACTTGTTCTTCCCAGAAGTCGAGCCCATCTCCAGAGTCTTTCATCCCAGCTCCTGGAATTCACGCTGTGCTGGAAGCACCTTTGCCTTGGAAACCTGCTAGGAGGGAATCTGGCAGCATCTGGAGATGAATGCTGAGCTTCAAGGGAAGTGATAAGAGAACAGCCTCTTGTTTCTCCTGAAACAGGGCAGCTGGTTGGGCTTCAGGCTGGTGGCTGTGGCACCAAAAATAAATGGGAAGTAGGATGTATGGGGCTCTCCAGCACCAACCCTTCACTGTCCTACAAGATCCTCCCAGGGAGGAACACAATTGAGTCACCCTTGTGCTGGGAGAGGGGTTCTCAAGGTGTTTGTCCAAGGGAGGAGCTGTAATAACTGATTTTTTGGCAATTTATGGGATCTGAATGCATTGAAAAAGCAGCTGACTTGGTGTGGGTGCTCAGGTGCCGAAACAGCAAGGCAGGATTCCAGATTTGTTTTCATAGCCTCTTCAAAAATAAACCACAATGTAACTATTATATATATAATACATAATATCTATAACTCTGCAACAATAAGTATAACTGTGTAACAATATTACAACACAACGATAAGTTTCAGAACCAGACAGCAAAACAAGGCCCGAGATACCAAAATAGCCCGGAGTTCCTGTAACCTGTGTGGTGTTGGCTGCAGAATCCATTCATTCCATCCACAGGCAATGGGTGTGCAGGAGCAGGGTGTGATTGGAGCGTGGGCTCCGCGCTGCTGTCCTGCCTCCCGGGAGAGGCAGTCCTGGGAGAGGCTGGGTTTAGTGCTCCAGCTCCTGCAGGATCCAGGGCAGGCCCCACGTGAGCTCTGATGGCTGAATCACCTGTCCTGGCACCTGGGACGATGCAGCTGCCGAGCAGGAGCTTGCAGCTCCCAAGCTTTTCCCTGGGTTTTGGCACACTGATTCCTTGCTAATCCTGGAAGTACTCGTGGGTCCTGGTGGTTTTCTGCTGGAGGTGGTGGTCTGTGTCCTCAGGACCACGAGGAAGGAGAGCCTTCAACGCCAAACTCTGTTCTGGGAGGGACACAAGAGGATTGTGTCTGCTTATGAGGTATTGCCTGTGTGGGATTGCAGGGATGCTGTGGAGAAGGTGGGGTTTGCAGTAGGATGGAATTTTGGTTCACTGGCAGCCTTTCTTGGACTTTCAGAGCAGTTTTAGGGGGGTTACTGTGGGATAGTTTCAAGGGAAGTCAGTGGGTGGTTTGGAAATTCCAAGGTTTATTGTACACCATGCAACCTGAATATACAAACCTTGGAATGACTTGGAGATGGGATGTGAGCTGCTGTTACAAAAGAATGTAAAAAGAAAATGGAAATAGAGCCCAATATGTCACATACAGACACTTTCTTTTACAAGTTTTCTCCTCCTTTCAGCTTCCTCTTTATAGGTGGGGTTTTTTATTAGTTTGTGTTAAGGGATGTTATCCTCTAAACCAAAACTCATGGCATGTCCTTTGGCCTTACTTGGACAGAGTTCCCATGCTTCCCAGTTGGGGCCAGAGGAGTTTTCCAATGAAAACAGTAAGTGGCTTCTCATTAGGAAGGGAATTTTCAACTTGAAGTAAGAAAAGATGCAGACATTGTAAGAATATTCCCTGTGTGGTGATCAGGGGGTGCAGGGTGTGGGTGTCACCTGGCTGGGTGTGCTCTGCTTGCTCTCCTTCCATAGAATCACAGAATCCTGGAATGGTTTGGGCTGGAAGGGACCTTAAAGCTCATCCAGTCCCAAGGGCAGGGACACCTTCTGCTATCCCAGGTTGCTCCAAGCCCAGTCCAACCTGGCCTTGGGCACTTCCAGGGATAGGACAGCCACAGCTTCTCTGGGAAACCTGTGCCAGAAGAATTTCTCCCTGAGTGCTTCACCAAAATCCACATAAACCTCTGGGCTCCCATGGATGAGGGTGTTTTACTGCTGTGGAACAGCCACCCAGCTTTGCTGTCATGGCTGTTCCCACAGAAACCTCTTGTGCTAAGTGCACTGAAACTGTAGCAATATCCCTGGAAATCTGACATCTTGAGGTGGCATCAACAGCAACTGTTCTCCTTTAGAGTTTTTTGTGTTTTTTTTTTTTTTTTTTAATTTTTAATGACTAGTTTTTCTTGAGTAATTCCCATGTCTGGAGTGAATTCCCTTTGGTTGCTCTCACGGGCCTGTTCCCTCAGCTGTAATTTTGATTAGTAGGCTGTGAAATAGAGCAGCACTGTCAGGTGTGGACCTGCCAAACCTGGGGAGACACCTGGAGCTGTTTAAATTTGGGTGTTTGCAGTGGGTGCTGGTTTTTTCCAAGCTGCTGCTGATCACATGCAGTGCTGCTGTAAGTTCTGCTCTCTGTGCTCTGCAATACAAAAAACCTCAATATTCCTGACTGCTGGCTGTGGTTTTGACCTCCTGATGCTGCACTGGCAGGGTGAGACGTGAGTTTTCCTGCTGTTTAATGTCATTTTTCTCTGTTCTCAATTTCAGGAGAGCTCATACCCTGACAGTCCTGTTCATCCTCACGTGTGCACTGGGCTACGTTACCCTGCTGGAAGAGACTCCCCAGGACACAGCCTACAACACAAAGAGGTGAATATCTCAGGAATATCTGAGTATTCCCAGGTGTGTTCTGGAAAAGGGACCTCCAGTGACCCCTGTGCTCCCCTGTGGAAATGCCTGTTCCCTCAGGAAGTTACAAAACCAGTCATAAGTCTGTAAGCTTCTCTGATGCTGATCATTGAATTCAATTTCTAATCAGTTTAGTGTCACTGTCAGGCCTGTGGCTGCTCTGTGATGTGATTTAAAGCAAAATACAAAAAGCTTGCTAAAGCCTCCTGGCTGGGTTTCTTTGGCAAGGGTTGTGTTGCTGTTTCTTAAAATAGCCTTTTCTTAAAAATAACCTTTCCTTAAAATAACCATCATTTCAAAATGCTGGGAGCTGTGACTAAATTTTTCTGGCTCAAATGCTTTTTGTAAAATTCTGTTCAAGATTTCAATACAGATCTTTGTTTGTTGTTGAAAATTGCTGTGAGAATGTGCAGCCCAGAGGGAAGCTCTGGGGAAATAAGAATGAATCTTACATGTGTGGTCAATTCCTACTGTAATTTAAACTGATCCAATGTGGTTGAATTTCTCCCCTTTTAAAATACAACAGGGAAGAAACAGGAGGTAAGAAAGTGGTGCTTTAAAAAGCTAAATATGTTTTAAAGATATGCTGCAAAGCATCATTGCTAGAAGCAAGAAAATAATTGTTTTCTACCAGTCTGGTTTCTTAAATATAATGAAATTTTTCCCCTTGCTGTTGAAGGGTTTTTTTCCCTCTTTTTGTACATTTCTGAAGTGACTCAGGATACAGCATCCATTGTCCTGGAGATGCAGGAATTGTGGTATTTCCTGAGATAATCTTGGCTGTTGTTCTGGCATTGTTACACAATGCCTGGGGGTAATGGAACTCCCACTGTGCCCCACTGAGAGCTGGGATTTCACACGTGGGGGTGACATGGGACAAGCTGGAAGGTGTCTGGAGCTGGGAAAGGTTCTGGAACGTTGGTGTGTGAACAAATGCCATTTTGTTCCCAGGCATAATGAGGGAGGCCAGGCTGGAGGGGTGGTGTGGCCTGGAATGGCCACTCAGAATTGGGAAGGGGAAGAGCTGAAAGAGAAGTGATGATGCATCCTTAGGGAGTAAGACAGAGCTAAGGTGACTCAGTGGAATATCTTATTATTGAGCTTAGAGCCTCGGCTGCCTTAATCAAAACCAACCCAGGGAAGATTAGTCAGCAGGTGGATCTTTCTCTCAGGAAACACGAGTTGTTGTGTGCTCATCCAGTGCCCAGTTGTTAAAATCAATTTACAGCATCGTGCCAAGAAAGGGGCAGCGAGTGGGCTTTGCTCACTGCTGCAGCTCTACAAGGTCTTAGCACAAAAATCCCTGACAAGGAGCATCCTGAGGCTTGGACATGAACTTCCAAATATTCCATGTTTCATATCTCTCTGGACAAAAGTGGGTATTTCAGAGCAGGGTGAGATGGGCACAGTGTGCATCAGTGTATCCATAGCCCAAATCATCACAGATTTTTTATATTTGCATCCATAATTAAAAATCCCTCAGCCTGCCCTGAGACCTTTGTCAGTCCTGGTGTGGAGCCGTGTTGTGCTGCAGTTCCAAGCCCCACCCAGCACGAGGCTGTCCCTGTGTGCCGGTGTTCCTTGGGAACACTTGGTGCCTAATGACCAGGGGGGGTTTGTCACCGGGGAGCAGAGTCTGGAGCTGTCACGGGCTTTTATTTCCACCTCCTGCACACTGACAGTGCAGCAGTGTCTGAAATACACACTTCCAAAGGCTCCAGCCTCCTTTGTTTCCATGCCCTGCCTGAGGTGTCCTTGTGAGCTGCTGTGAGATGCTCAGAGCAGTAAACTGGGATGAACTTGCCAAATTTGCTGGCTCTGTGTTTCCCAGACTGGAGTCGTGGGATGGTCCCACCTTCTCCCCTATAAAATCAGGATTTTGTCACCCTATAAAATGCTCCATGCAGTCACTGGCAGGAGCAGGGTGAGAGGTGGATTTGTGGAATCACTCACAGGAGAAGTGATGGACAAGACCCGAGTGAGAGCAGGAACCTCTGAGCTCACGGGGTGTGGTGTTTGTGGCTGATATTGGTGTTTGCATCTGTCACAGGACTTCTTCTGTCCTGAAACAATTAAAGGAGGATTGTTTGGGTTGGCTTTTTTTTTTTTGGTTTTTTGGTTTTTTTTTTTTAAACATAAGGTTGCAGGAGCTTTTTATATGTAAATGTAGTAAGAGTTCATTGGGATCACACAGGTGGTCAGACTGCCCCCGGTGTAAGAACTGTGGAACATTTCCTTTGTTAGGCAAGGAGAGGTTGTGCTGTGAACCTGTCTGGTCCTTGAGAGCTTTATTCCCACTGTTCTTCCAGCCATGGGATAGCTCATCCTGACTGACAGCTGTGACATTCTCCTCTGTTCAGCCTGGACTCAGCTCCAGCTCTGAGTGTAGCCAGATAAACCCTGAGCACCTCCTCTGCATACCATGGCAGAAATCCACAGCTCCCAAATATTTGAAATGCTGAGCAGGGTGTCTTGGGGGAAAAAAAAAAAATCTTTTTTTTTTTCCATAAAAACACATTCAGGTTTAAAACCACCAGTGTGCTTCAGGGCTGTACATTGAATTTCCAGCTGGGAAATGTCTCTCCTGAGATGATTTTTTACACAGCTCTTGGCAATCCCTGCTTTCCATGGGGACAGATCCAGGGATGTGTGGGTTTGCATGCTGATCTCCTGCTGCTGTGGCTGAGCACCCACAGGGAAATGGAGGCCACAGGAGGCCAGAGCTCTGTTCCAGGGCTTGTGGTGCCCCGAGGGGTTGTACCAGCTGTGCCAGCATGGATCCAGCCCGGGATGGGACAGGGAGTGGGAGCTGCCTCCTTGAATCCCAGGACAAAGGGCCATACACAGCTCCTCATTGTCCTGTGTGTCTGAATTGACTCTCAGCACAAACAAGAATTTGTTTGTGCTGATGGAGCTGCTGCCAGCCTCTCCTTTTTTTTTTAAATTTTATTTTTTTGATTTGGCTCAGTGCTAAAATGATT